>NC_139562.1:17605770-18245715 GCF_965112155.1 Podarcis liolepis | reverse complement strand
TAGGCTGTGTACTGAGTTGCCTGACAAATTATTTTGAAATTGCCTTGAAAAATTCCTACCTCCTTCATATCCACCATTGGGATTAAGAGAGGAAGAAGCTGCCAAAGTGGTAGAATATTCTGGCATGACTTTTTAATAGAAATGACAGCTTTTTATCACTCTGGGTAGACATTATGTGACAAGATAATTTATAGATGCTTTGTCATCATCCAGTTGGAATAGCACAGTAAATAACAGAAGAATTTACTGTGTCCCCTCCAAATTATTTGCTTAAGCTGATTGTTTTGTAAGAAGAGGTTTTTTTAATTGTTGTGTGGTTAACCAGCCTCCTAAATTACAAAGGAATATGGCATTGAGGGCCCCTTCCAAAGAGCTCTGTGCTGTGTTTTGAAGCCCTGAATATCAGCTAATCGTTATGTGGCACTGAAAACTGGTCTTGTGAGAGCTCACTTGGCCACTGAATCCTGCATTTCGATTTATCTTTTAAAAGTTAAACCTCCATTGCACGTTATATACGGATACCTGCCTGCAGTAAGAATAAGCAAATGTCCCTTTTTTGTTACAAAGGAAAAGAGGAAGCTGCTTTATATCACTTAGCTTAGTATGGCCTGGGAACAACTCTCTGGGATCAGACATCTACTTGGGGATGCTGGGGTTGAACCGGGAACCTTCTGCATTCAATGCTCAAGTTCTGCTACTGAGTTATGGCTCTTTCTTTATTGCTCAAGTTCACTTTGCCCTGCCTTTTACTCCTCCAGAATCCAGTTTAAATAGAAGGAAATAGAATTCAAATTAAATTGTTTAATTTCATAATTGGAACACATGCAGTTTGGTGGAGCTTTCATTTCCTTCAGATCCTTTGGATTCAAACCCATCTTTGTAACCAATGTACATGTTCTCTTTGGCAAAACAAAAAAGGAAACTTGGGATGATTTATGGTTGCCTTATATTTTTTGGTAATGCAAAGGGGGACAGTGATGACATTAAGGAACCAAATTATCTGACACACTGTGCATTAACAGCGCCCCTGCACAATATTCTGTAGTAGTAGTAGTAGTAGTGATGATGATGATGATGATGATGATGATGATGATGATAGGAACAGTAAATAATTTTTGCTGTGCTGGTTCCATGTTGGAATTCTAATTTGGATTTCCAAAAGCTGGGGAGAAATTGAGACGAGGATTTTTTTTATAAGTGTTCATAGCTGGTATAGAGTTTAAATATCAGCGTGGGAAGAATGAGCTGTCCTCAGTGAACAGGGCTACCTTCATTTTGTTCATTTTAAAATCTTTTTGTTTAGAAAGAACATGACCAGGGTCAAAGAGCCTTAGAGTGATTTATTTAATTGAAGCAACTTGGATGAGATGGCTCACTCCATCCAAACTGGTACACCATGTTGAACACAAACAACTAAAACTTTATTCGACTTGATGCGTGCAATGCTTGTGGAAAACTACAGAACTGTTCTGTAGAAGGCTTTGTCCCTTTTCTTTTAGTAGCTGTTTGTATTTTATAAATTAAATTTTCAAAAATAAAAATAGGGTAAGATAATCTAAAAAATGAACATATTCTACTTCTCTTCTGTTCCATTTCTACCAAAATATATTAAATGTGCATGTACACAATCACCCAGAAATGTCTCACACAGGTCATAGTAGCCCACACAAAAAATAGAATTGTATCTGTACCCCTGTATTTCAGACACATAGCTTCATTCCTGTTCAGCAATATGATGATCCCTGTTTTAAAAATATGTAACTGCACAGTTCATGAGAGCAATGGGGAAATGAAAGAATAATAGCTCCCTTCCTGGTGTTCTAATTAACACCAGGCAATCATTGTTGGTGTGAAATGTGTCATATGTATAAATACTCTGGCCTTGACTCTGATCCCAGTTACAGCTAAGGAATGCCTCTCTTGTTAAGTGTGAGCTTCACCAAGATTCTGTGAGGAGTCTCTGGGCACAGTTAATTTGCAACAAATCATGTGCAACATAGGAACCACTTCACTGGATGTGAACCTTGGAGCTTGACTTCCTTCCCAACAGTAATAGAGGGAACGCATTTGTGCTCATGAAGAACTAGAGAAACTATTGCTCACAATAGGGTTCAGTACATTGCAAACTCAGGGAGGAATTCTTTTTTCAATCTGTCACATCCCCTTTCAGAAAGGAATACAATATAGCTCAGTAGAGCACTTAGTTTCCCTGTACTGCGTCTCAGATGCAGACCCTTATGCTTCCAGCAAAGTTATAAAACAATGCTAAAATTAGCTGGTGCAAAACATGCTTGAAAGACTGGTTCAATTTAAAAAATGTGCAAAGACCACTGAATTTCTTTGCAGGCAATCATGGGAATATTGGCAACATATTAAACTATGAACATGGTGTTTATGCAAGCATAAGTGTTTGGAAAGGTGCATTTCGTTTCACGCCCGTGTAATTTAGACTCTATTTAAGTCCTAGCTAGGTGTCCTGCACACACCCAGCCAAGAAGGCAAATGGCAGATAGTTAATTCTTTGTTGAAAAAAGCACACACTTGCAGCAGCTCCTAAGGTGTGTCGGATACACACGCACACATGCTTCTAGTGTCTGCGTCAGAGCTTTCAAAACTGTGTGTCACAACACTTTAGTGTGTCAGCTGCAGTCTTTAGGCATCTTGCTCGATCGCTCCCTGCGCTCCTCCTGGGGCTGGAAAGGGGTTAGCTTAACCTTCCGGTTTGCTAATGAAACTGAACTACTGTGTCGCAAAATGATACATGTCTAAAAAGGGTGACACCAACATGAAACGTTTGGAAAGCTCTGGTCTACGTAGCTGGCCTTAACTCTTCCAGCTTCGTGCCCAGCAGAGCACTTGAAGCAACAGTGGGACCATCCTCTCCCTCCAAACTCTTGATTGACGAAGTGCATGCTCACAATCTGAATCACTAGCCCCCTCTCCTGGGTCAGCTTCCACCCCCTTTGCCTCCATCTGTAACATACTTGTCAGAGCCATGCCAGTCCCTGACACTAGTTAAGGGGTACGCATACACCTAAACATTTTGTGAATCTTTATACCTTTGTCCATTTACTGTATTTATTTTTCCCGATTTGAACTATAAGATGGCTATTTTCTTGAGTCAAAATGAGAGTACCCCTAAACATTTTTTAAAGAAAAAAAGCACTGCAAATATCTACTGTATATCTTACTTGCACTCCTCTCTAGGCTTATCACTTAACTGGCCAGACCCTAAAAGATGCATTGTATTAAAAAGAGCTGCAGGTGGAAGAAGGAAATTATTTTCAAGTTAAGTCTCTTTGGCAGGCTTCTGCTGGTGGTGCTGCTGCTTCTGCTGCTGCTGCTGCTGAATGTGTTGATTTGAAGCAGGCAGCCATGGGAGCAGCCATGCCTGGAAGGAGAATGTGGGTGTATTAAGAGAAGCTGTTTTGGAGACTATAAATCCTAAACCCTGTAGGGTTAGAATTATAACAGAATTGCAGTGTATGAGTAAGTGAATTGCTCTCTGGCGTTCACTGTTTGCAGACTAGACATGTGCAACTTTTTCAATCGGGCCCCTTTTTGCATTTTGGATTCTTATGCTCTCTCTTCTGTAGCCAGGCAGAGATGTATGCAGGCCCTCCTTTTCTCATGCTGATTAGCCAGGGCTCAGCAGTTGTGATCCTAATCATTGCTTTACAGCATATGTGCCTAGCTCACAATATTGTGTCCCCCAAAGAAACTCAAGTTGCCATAAAATGTGCCAGTGTCAACACATTGCATTGTTGTAGGGCTTAAAGTTGCCTTCTGGCTGCCTTTTTCCTGCTCCCCTTCCATACTTCATGTTTCCTGATCCCCATCCATAATTCATGTTTTTAATTTGATCTAATGAAAAAGGCAACTTTTCAATTACCCATGTAAATAAGTGTTTTGGGACAGCTCGTCTCTACTGCGCCTTCCTATCCATATACTTCTCTGCTGCTTCACATTCACAAGGCTACCTTTCCATCCCCTGTCTTGGAAAATGCAATGAGATGCTTAGACATGCGTCCTATGGTAGAGTCTATGAGAAGGGCTGTCAGAGAGCAGCTCTCTATTTGAAGGAGACTTCTATTGGAAGGGCTGCTCAGCCAGTGCAAAGATAAAGAAGGGAGAATAGAAGTTGCCCATCAGTGACTAGCACTTGAACTGTCGACTGAGCAGGCAGACAAGTTACCTGTATACTGTACAGTCTTTTTCAGTATGGTGAGATGTACTGTGTTTCTATTTAAATTATAGTAGCTATTTCTAAATTTGCCTCTGTCAGGGGCTCAGGGACAGAGGCACAGGGGAGAGAGGAAATGGAGAGCGAAGGGGAAGAATCTGAGGGCAGCGTAGGGGAGTATGACAGTGACCCGAGAGATTCCATGAGCTTCTCCAGCGAATCAGGAGATTCCCAGAAGGAGGCGCCGATGGTCATGGTCAGGGCAAGGGGGGTCCCAGGGGACACACACCAGAAACAAGGGGCCAGCGGGGACTCCCAAAGCAGCAGCGGGAGATCAGGACCAGCTTCCCCACCAGAGCGTAGTGGGGGGGGGGGAAACCCATGTGTCAGGGCCAGCGTTTCCTCCAGCAGGGGGAGAAGATGAGTCAGGACTGACCACGCCTCTATCGGAGGGGAGGTCGGGTCCAGCTAGCCCCCCCCCGAAGGGGGAAGCAGTGACAGGAGCAGTGTAACGGTCAGGAGGAAGGTTGCCGGCTGGGCGCGCGCGCCAAGTTCGAATGTACAGGCGCGTGGGACAGTAGAAAACCCGGATTGGGAACCAGGTCCTAAAGCCCGCCGGAGGCAGGGGGAAGACTCAGGGGACTCAGCGTCAGAAGAGTCTAGGAAGGGCGAGACCCCAGCTGACAGGCAGAACCAGAGGAGGAAGGAGCAAAGGAAGAGGTGGAGCAAGGCTAGAGTCTTAAACTGGGGTCTGGGGGGAGTAGATTCAGACGGAGCTTCGGCGGTCTAGAGTTTCAGACGTAGAGCTGCACGCTACGGCTGTGGAAGTGAAACTGAACTTCAATAAAGACTTTTGTATATAACAACGAACTGGCGTTGGTCCTTTGTGAGCTGGGACCTCGGGCAGCTCTGACAGCCTCTATATGTATAAATCAGCACGTGCAAATATTAGCCAAATCCCTACCATACTGTACTTTGCCCTTTTTAAAAAAAGTGATGCATATCCTCAGTTGGTGTGATACATAAGTGACCATCCTAATCCACAGATGGGGAAATGCAGTGAGATGCAATTGTCAGTTATGGGACTCCCTTTTCAAGGTATAATGTCAGGGAAAATAAGATGAAGTACATGGCTTTTATATTAATTCTGGACAGTTCAGAATTCGTTCTGATATGCTTGCACAAACTTATACATAGGTTAAATTATATCCGTTCTTCATTGAGCTTTTCTTCAGATGTATTTGCAGGTAAGTTATACCACAGTGAGCATTCATCCTGATTTGTTTTCGAGGTGTTTATATGTCTTCCTGTTATTCAGTCATCCCACACTTTTCAAAGTATTTCCCTGTCACTTTCCAAACTGCAAAAAGTCATTTTTGAAAGAAAGAAAGAAAGAAAGAAAGAAAGAAAGAAAGAAAGAAAGAAAGAAAGTGAATTTGTTGCCTAGGGCGACCAAACAGTTTAATCCACTGTTATTGAGCAAACCCAGATTTCCCAGTACGTGTTTGAATCCCTCCTGCAAAATGCTGATAGTCTGGAGGTGCCCTCTGTGTGTTTGAAGCCAGAGAAATACAATGCTGCAGCATGATGGATGCTAGTCTGTCTCTTTTCCCCTGTCTTTTGAACTCAAAATAGAGGACATATCTATACAATTCTGTTGTTCTCTCTAGCCTGTGGCAAACTGAGCCACACATGGACCTATCACGGCACTCCACTTGGGTTTTCGTACCTGGGGGAAGTTTACCCCTTATCAGTTTATTCAGAGGTAATTTCCAAGCATGTTATAGGTGAGGGGTCAATTGTACAGCTTCTTTAAATGGATGCACTCCAAACTGGATTAAATACATTAGTATTAAATCAACCATATTGGGGCTCTGGTCTTCTGGCCTGGCTATTTCTGGCCCAAGGCTCATGCTGCTCTGCTTACTAAAAGTAACATTCAGACTCAGGAACAGATTTCTCTGTAATAGAAAATTTGTGTTTGGTTTCTCAGTTTGACCAAAGACAAAGCTCTTCAAATGAAAAATAAATAAATAAATAAAATTTCCCAAATTAAATACTACAGTATGAAATAGAAAAGTGAGAAACAAAGAATGATTCCAAATTCTGTTTGCCCCTAAAGGAATCACCATAATTCTTCTTAAACAGAGATGCATAAATTGTAGTATTTTAAAAATAATAAAATGGAGGCAGCATCGAAAATGGGAGGGGGAAGAAGAAGGACCCTCAGTTGGTGGTAGGAAATAGTTTATTGAAATATGTCCTTGAATGGATCACCCCTTGGGGTTCAGTTTTCTAATCTTGTCCCCCTGCCCCGAAATTGAACCATGTCCTGCATTCTGCCTGTACATGCATTTTTCTTTCTACCTGCATGGTGAGACCATGCATCTAGATGCTGTCACCAACAGGCATACAGTTAGCTGAGATGGCTGACAGGGTCTTATTGCTTGTGGCACCCCAACTCTGGAATTCCTTCCTGTGTGGGATTCAGTTAGTACCTTCACTGATGACTTGTAGCCAGCCAGCCAAAACCTTCTTATTCTGCCAGGTCTTTAAGTTGTTTATTGATAATTTTTACCTGCTAAATGTTTTGGTGCTTTGTTTTAATGTTCTCTGCTTTGCATTATTTTAAACGTTTATGCTACCAGCTAAGCTTCAAAGCTAAGGAGTGAGCTACAAATAAATAAACAAATAAAATACAGATAGAGTTCCTCACAAATCATCCTGGATACTTTTATTTAAAAAGAAAGTCATGGTGGTTAGATGTTTATGGCCATGGCTTTCACATTCATAAATCCATCCTAAAATCTCACCAAATAGTTTCCCTGATAAAATAAAGCTTGCCTTCGGAAGCAACATCACAGGCGATTATTCCATCTGACCAGCGTATGACACAACCATTTCAGCCTTTGAATCCTACTGTGTTAATGGCTTGAAAAGATTAGCTGCGCTCCTTTGATTGGTTGTAAGCAGAACTTCCGTTTTTCTTTAGAAAGCTCCCCTATGGAGTTTGAGGGCTAAAGGACAAAGCAGACTTCATAGAGGGTTTTAATTTTAATTTTGTAAAACAACCCAAGGTCAGAAGCAGATCTGTTAGAAAGCAATCTGCACTTCTTAGTGGGGTACAATCAGCGGTTTTAAATTGGTGAAGTTACACAGGAATCATGTGTTTTCCTGCAGTTTCAGGATCACCTTACTAGGCTATCAGTTTAGTGTCATGATGTTACATAAATTATTTTGATGACATAATGGCATTCATTCATAATGGCTGTACACAGAGGAATGGTGGAAGGCACCAGCTGCAGAACTCCCAAGAGAAGACGGCTCAAAGCCGGGGGATTGGTGGTGGGACAACAGTGAGTGGTCAGAGGCAGAGATGTATTAGGCTGGCGAAGAAGCCAGGGTGTCTCCCCCTCCTGCTGCAACAATTTCTCTTCTCCCTGGGTCTCCCAGGACTAGAAGAGGTATGTAGAGGCAGAAGCAGAGACAAACTTGTCATTGTAGTCTCAGATTGCTTGGGAAGAACCCAGGGAAGGAGGAGGTTTAGGCAGCTGTCGGAAGGCGGGAACCTTCAGCATTGACAACTGCCTCACAGTGGCAAGACCTACTGAGAAGAGTTGCTGTGCTCATTAAGCCCGGCACTCTTGAACTGACTTTGTTTCTTTTTATAAAGAGTTAACTTCACTTTCACCATGTGATTTATTCTTGACACCTGCTCTTGACAATATGTCTTGCTGTATCTTGAAAGAAAAAGGCTTCATAACCTGTTTACTGAAAAAAAATTCAGAATGTATGTTCACGAAAACTGGACCTAGTTTAATCCCCACTATAGTTTGTGAGAATGCATTACAATTAAAAACTGCCGGTATTTTCTCTCCATTCTGCAGGTGCGCTTTTAAAATTGATTTACCTTCATGCATTGTTGGCGGCTATTACTTAAGTCTAGCCTACAGTTCAATGAATAATTAAATGCATTCCTGGAAGTGAGAAGTTCTTGCTTCCAGCCAGGTGCTAAAAGGACAATGGCAGCTCCTCCTTCACTCCCTCCTTTGAACACTCTTCATAAGAAAATGCTACTCCCACTTCCTAAGAGGGATTCTGTCACTGGGAAACAACTGTATTCCCATTAGCAGATTAAAATAACCTCTCAATAAAAAGATATTATGAGATAACCTCATGGATACACACCCTTCCCTTGTACTCATTGATAGGAAAGCAGAAAAATGTGACAAAGAAATTAAATAACCCTACTTAATATTATAAGCATTCCTTTAGTACCAACAGTAGCCATATTACGATGTTCAGAAAGTGTGTACAATGAACACATTAAAAAGTAAGCATGATCATGCTTCCTATTCCTGAGCTCCATGTTATCTGCTGCTCCTGCCCCTGCCCCGGCTTTCCTGAGCGTAGCGTGCAGAACTTACACACGTACAAGCAGTATATGTGATTTGGTATCCTACATTTTCCAAGGCAAGCATTCCCCTTCTTCATTCAACACACCTTCTGAATATGGTTTGTTTGATAAGCACGCCATGGGATTTCTTTTAAGCCAAGGGAAGAGAGGGAAGGAGGAATTGGGAAACTTAGCCCTGCTATTGGGAAAGGCTATATCCCGATGGCAGAACATCTGTTTTCCATGTAAAAGCTTCCAGATTCAGTCCTCAGTATCTCTAAGTAGAGATACCTGAAATCTTGGAGAGCTGCATCCAGTCACTGAGACAATACTGTCTCAGGATGCTTAGTGCAGATAATACAGAGCTGGATGGACCAATGGTCTAACGTGGTATAAGGCAGCTTCCTATGTTTCCACCTTAAGGGAGTAATCTACAGTTGATCTACTATACCTGAGAAATATACTTGTGCTCACCAACCTGGTGCCATCCAGATGTTTTGGACTACAACTCCCACAATGCTGGTTGAGGCTGATGGGAGTTGTAGTCCAAAACATTTGGATAGCACTAGGTTGGTGAATGATGCACTAGACCTATGCTGTCACGATCCCCCTTAAAGTGTATTGTTTCCTTCTCTCACAAAGCCACCCCACATACGTAGTAGAGTTCACCCTAAAGTGATACTACTTAATACTTTAAGACTCAGTTAGCAGGCCATATTTCCAACTTTACAGAGGACAATTCCCTATTTGAAGGGCTACCTGAAAGAGTTCTCTAGCTGAAAGGCTTTCTGGTCAAAATCTGCTTTAAAGCATGTGCTCAGCTGGCTGAGCAGGCACACATACCACCTGGTCACAGTCTAGGTCAGATGTATTATATTTCTGTTTAAATTATAGCAACTATTTCTAAATTTTTGTTTATACATACAATTTAGCACACGTAAAGTTTACTTCTCTTTTTATTTGGTGATGCGCTGCCTCGTTTTGGTAATGGTGATGCATGTGGGACAGTTACCAAACAGATTGACAATGACATAGTTCTTGAACTAATTTAAAGTATGGCACTGGAATCCCATGAGACATTTTGCCACTGTTTAGCCACAGAGCAAATCTGGCCCCTACACATAGCTGCAGAACCCAATGGGAGGCAAACAGAGGCCAGTCAGTGCCCACAATGCAGAATGTGGAGCCAAGCACATTTGTCATTCAGACAGAGATCACAGAGGCTTAAGTGGTAAGTGACACCTTTTCCATTGTGACATCTGAGCTTCTGCTACCACAAGCTGAGCTATGCTTGCCCAGCTCTCATGTTCCCACTGAACACCTGTAGAATTTCTGCCCCAGAAATTGCAGTTTTCAGTGAGGATGCAATCATTGCATGGGGTTGCTACAGGATAGTGACTGCATGATGTATTGCCAGCCTTTTGCTGTGTTGCATTTCTTCTGTTGATATAATCCTTTCCTCCCTGTTAATTAATTCCAAGGAGATCTAGGCATTTTCTCATCAGCCTGCCCTAACTCCTAAGGTTATTTATTTCAGAAGCAAATAACTGATTAATCATTAGGCATTTAAAAGAGATTTTCAGAGTTGCAGATCTCACACTAATTCAGCAGCCTGGCCTCCATCATTGCCAACAGTCCTTGTCTCCCTAAAGCATCAAGGGCATTAACAAAACGAGACCTACTTGTCATCAGGCAGCCCATGGAGGTATAGGAACCCTTCTAGCTAAACAAGAATTTAATTATCAATTGAGTGTCATATACATTCGCTGGTTCCTGTTTTTTGACTTTCGTGTGCAAAAGCAAAGCTATTACAGAGATGTAAGCAGAAATGACACCCACCCCTTGCCAGTTATTCTAATTATTTAATGAAACAAACGTGACAAAGAGGTTTTCAACATGTGCTGCCTCTTTTGTTCAATTAAGGGGGGGTGGGGAATCAGGACTATACTGGCTCTTTATGACATGGACATGGAGTAAAACAAGGGGCGATGGAATATAATGTGTGAAAATACAGTTACATACTTAAGCACAAAACAGACTTTACCCAGGGAAAATGTGTACGTCTCCCTACATTTTTTTTTCAAGAGAAGCAGCTGAAAGAGACTTTCATCATGAACAGACAGAAGGCATGCTTAATCCATTGAAAGTGGGAGGAGCTGTTTAACGTGTTTGCCTTCTACCACTTTTCTAATCAGCACCCTCCCCCTTTTCCATCCATGAAGGGAAAAATAGCAGCATATAAAGATACTGACTTCTGCTGTTGGAAAAGTAGCTTGGGATGTTAATCTTTGGTGGGAAAGAGTTGGAAATAGTCAAGTAGGTGAATAGCAAATGACTAGGGCGTGAACAGTTTTTAGCAGGGTGAGGGGAGATTAGGAGTGCAGTCCTACTATACAGTACTTTGTCATGCTTCTAATAAACATGAATCCAGCCTCAGTCTTCTGGCTTCCAAGTGAGCTGGTTTTAGGATTAGTTTTAGAGGCCTGCCACACACCAGATGAGGAATGACAACTCTGCATTTGATAAATGATCTGGTTTTCCCCCTCAAGTGGTCTGGCATGCAAAAATAAAAAATGCTGTCTTACAGGTGAACTATTTGCTATATGAGTTCCTAGCGTCTATATTGCAAGGAAAACTGCTATGTTTGTACTGGATGCAATTATAAATTAAGACAAAGCTGAACGGAACTGATCTCACAAAGTAATGTTGTTACAATGTGCAATTGAGCAAATATGAATTGGTTTTGAGCTTAATTCATTTTTTAGTCTTGATTGTCCTTTCCATTCTCGAAGGGGTATAATCTGATCCCTCTGCTCTACTTCTGACTTAATCAATCTGTGATGCCGTATGCTATTTTGGTAGTTCCTGTTTTCCACAAAGAAATAGAATTTGAAACTGAAAAAATGAATTGATGACTGGAGAATTGTGCCATTTGCAGATAATGTATTAATTTGTTTGCTTATTTAAAATATTTATATCAACTGTTCATGATACAGTCCTTCCAAGTATCATTCAACCACATTTTTAAAGCCATAATAAGCAATGTCAACATATAAAAAGTTATTAGCCTCCTTCCCACAGGACAGTTGATGGTAGATGGCCCTGTGATGTGGTAGGAATAGTCAGATATTGTTGAACTCCAACTCAAACCAACCCAAGCCAGCATGGCCAATGGCCAAAATTATGGGGGTCAGGGTCCAGCAACTTATGGAGGATCACAAGTTTCCCATCCTTTGTTTTCTGGGATCCTTCCCACAGAATATTTGGTTGTACATGACCCTGGTGGGGCAACAGTGGGAAAGTTCAGGTGGAGTAGGATCTGAAGTTTAGTCTGCCAAAGTCCTTCTCACTCCTGAAACTTGATGGTAGGTGGTCCTGAGAGGGGTGGGGAGAGAAGGTCCAGCTGGATTAGTCTCTGTGACAGTTTTCACTCATGTCCCTCTTTCTGCTATAGACATATAGAGTTGCCAGTAGTCTACAGTATTTACAGACTATTCATATTTCAGCAGTTCTGTCCATTGGAAGTAGATCCGAAAGTTGTAGGAATTACTCAGAATAAGCTTTTGAGAGTGGTGTTAAATTTTTCACCCAGTATACTGCTACACATTTTAGCGCAGAGGTTGGTTTTATGCCAATCGAATAGTATATTTTTAGAATCATTTTTCTCTACTATTATAAATTAAATAGAAAATCAGAAAATGGTTTGCCTAATAGCTTTGGAAGCTATTCAGGAATAGAAACATATTCTGGACAGAGTTTGCCCATAATTCATGGGAAAGTAAAATATTGTGGACTGTGCAATCCAATCCTATATCTATTTACTCATAAATAAGCCCGCTGAGTTAAATGGATCTTATTGTCAAATACACGTTCAAAGGATTTCAGCCTAAATGATGTCTGTGTTCAGTTGTGGTATATGTGTTTGTGAAAATAGGGTTAATGCAAGCACAGAGGACAAGAGATGGTATATTTTTTAAAGGAATATTTAAGTGTAGGGTTTTTTTGTAGATAGATAATCTGAAAGATTAAAATTATTTTTCATCCCAAATCTGAAAACTGAATTGCTGTGTAGGACAATAAGACCCTATAATGAACATTAGGCATTAGTGACTTCCTGTGGCCCTATTTACTAATAATAGTACCCATTTTCTGTTACCAGTCTCTGACAAATCACTGTGCATATTTCCGTTCCCTTTTTTTCCATTTGGGATCACTTTGTATAAAGAATGCTAGAGCTACTTGCTAGGGTTGTCATTCTTCAGGGTTCAGAATCTGCCTTCCCCATCCTGGGTCTTTAGAACAGTGTTTCCCAACCTTTTTTGGGCAACGGCACACCTGTTTAATGAAAAAAATTTCGCGGCACACCACCATTACAGCCCCGTGACGTCAGCGCGCAGCGTCACGCCGGGAGGGACGCACGAAAGTGAAAGTTTTTTCCCTCCCCCTTGCCGGGGAACCTCCAAGCTTTGGGGGTGGGAGGAGGCAGCAGAGCGAGGGACTGAGGGACGGCGGCAACTGAGGCGGCGGCGGCTGTTGTGGTGGCGGCGGCGATAGCGGGCGGAGGAGGGGGCGGCGGCGGGGCTTGAGGAGCCGTCGCCGGGAGTTGCTGCTGCTGCTGTTGCTGCTGCTGCCCGAACATGCCGGCCTCCTCCTCCTCCGCTGTCTCGCGCTCCTCCCTTTTGCACGCGCTGCCCCGCCACTTGGCACCACCACCGCGGAGCCGCCCCCGGCTCGACGCGGATCCTTGCCGCCGCCGCCTCTCACCGCCCGACTCGCCCGCCTCCCTCCCACGGCACACCAGCCAACGTCTCACGGCACACTAGTGTGCCGCGGAACACCGGTTGGGAAACACTGCTTTAGAAGTTAGATTTATGAGGACCACTAAGGCATCATGCAGTGCACAGCTTGCCATTTCACACACTACATGCTTTGTACTGTGATAGTATATTGTCAGACTCTTTTGTTTGTCTAATATATCTTAAATGGAAAGAACAAACACTCCCTTGGCTTTTAAATTAATGGAGGGCATGCTATTGCAGAGTCAAGGAAGGCTAAATGAAGCAGACAAAGTGGCGCTTTCAGCAATGTTTAATGGGACATTATTCCTTGGTATGAGAATTGGGGGGGGGGGGTATTACAGCCATGTCCCTATTTTCATATTTTGAACATTGAACAATATGGTTACTGATAGGCACCAGCTTCATATTTAATAGTTCACTTAAAACCAGTGCAACTGGGTGCCCGTGATTACACCCCAACTACACCTCAACACCATGCATAGTTGATCAAAAGTGAGCACCACTAAGTTCAGCAGAGCTTACTTCCATATAAACCAGTATCCAATCACAACTTTGCTGTGCAATCCAATGTATGTTTACTCAGAAGTCCCACTTTTTTCAGTGGCTCTTGTCTCCCCATAAACATATGCATTATTCTTAATAAACTTGTAGAGTTGTACTGTTAGTCAAAGTCACTGGCAAATGGTTGGACTGGCCATAATCTACCAGCTTTAAAGATGGTAAAATATGTTTTTATGGTTTGAAGATACATCTCTAGTGAACAAAAGTCCTGGTGGTTTAAAGTGAAAGTCTCCAGATGCTTGTGTGAGTTGTAGTTTTATCTATGTCGTTTTAATTTGTGCAAGCTACCTTGAGTCCTAGCCTGGAGAAAAGGCAGGATATCAATAAAGAAGAAGAAGAAGAAGAAGAAGAAGAAGAAGAAGAAGAAGAAGAAGAAGAAGTCAATGTCCTAGAAGTGTTTGCTTATTAGAATTGGTTTTTGAGAAGGGTGTTTTAAACTAGTCAAGAGCTTAAAGCTAAACTGGGCAAAGTATTATTAACTACACAGCTGTCAGCTATTCTACCTATTTTGCTTTCAAGTATCTAGTCACATTCCTTTGTGGACAAGGAGTAACATGGATCAGAAACAATGCTCACCATCTGTGGCGAGAAGCCAGGACTGTCAATAACCCTGGCCTGGCCTGCAGTGACTGGGGGACACATGAGTGATATAAAAATCAGGGTCCAATCCATATAGACAGTTCCCCCCCCCCCATAGTGCTTGCTTGTGAGTTGCATGACGCATTCCTCAGCCTGCAATTATTCTACTACTACTGCCACCTTTGTTCTGTGACTTTTCCAATTATTTTTATGATTACCTTTCTTACTTGTTTTATTTATAACAGTATTTCTGTACAATCATATCATAAAATATGTCAAGTCATTGGACACTATAAATCATAGAACATTTTGAATTAAGGATGAAGGAGAACAGTGGTGGCAGAGGGGGGAGAGAAGGCCACTAGCTCCAAAAAGAAAGATAGATTGTGGAGGAGGAGTCTTACGCAACCCAAGTTCCACTCTTTTTTCCACATCCATCACTCCTCTCCCCTCTCCCTCTTCCTATTTTTTATGGAATGCACCACTTTTGTGCAGTGGTAGAACTCACTCTCTTATTGTAGGAAAGCAAATTTCCTGTCTTCCTATTCAGTACTGTTATTGCGACTTAAACTTGGAAGGTAGTAGGTGTGTGTGTGTGTGTGTGTGTGTGTGTGTGTGTGTGTGTTGTGCACATGCACATGTCTGTATGCGAATACCCCATTGCACATCCTCCAAGATATCAGTTATATTGTTTTCGGGATTTTGTTGTTGTTATCACGTTCTTATGTTATGCATTTTTGTTTTTATACTGTAAACTACCCTGTGATCTTCAGATGAAGGGTGGTACAGTGGTACCTTGGTTTACGACCTTAATCCGTTCCAGAAGTTCATTCTTAAACCAAAGCATTCTTAAACCAAGGCGTGCCTTCCCATAGCAGCGGGGGGCTCAATTTACAAATGGAACACACTCAACAAGAAGCGGAACATGTTCTTATTCCAAGGCGAAGTTCACAAACCAAAACACCTACTTCTGGGTTTGTGGTGTTCTTAACCCAAGTTGTTCATAAACTAAGCTGTTCTTAAACCAAGGTATCACTGTATAAAAATTTAATAAGAATAAGAATAATACTGACACCCCGAAAGATCTGTCGCACTTTTAGAGTGTGAGGTTAAATGCCTATGGCTTGCTGGAGACTGGTGTCATTACAAGTTTGCAGCCTTTGCAGTACAGTGGTACCTCGGGTTAAGTACTTAATTCGTTGTGGAGGTCTGTTTTTAACCTGAAACTGTTCTTAACCTGAAGCACCACTTTAGCTAATGGGGGCCTCCTGCTGCCGCTGCGCCGCCGGAGCACAATTTCTGTTCTCATTCTGAAGCAAAGTTCTTAACCCGAGGTACTATTTCTGGGTTAGCGGAGTCTGTAACCTGAAGCATATGTAACCTGAGGTACCACTGTACATCTTTCCTCATACATATGCATTGGATTGCACACAATATGAGAGTGTGAGAGGGGAATGTGATACATGCATACATACAAAGAGAGAGAGAGAGAGAGAGAGAGAGAGAGAGAGAGAGAGAGAATAAAACCTGTTGTTTCTAGCTTGTGTTTTTAACCTTTATTGCAATCAGGAGTCAGACCTTGTGCTTTCATCGCGTGGAATTGCCTTTACCCATTGCGTGTGTGTGTGTGTGTGTGTGTGTGTGTGTGTGTGTGTACATGGTGTCTCTCACTTCCTCTTGCTTGCCTCTTCACACTCTCACAGCTGCCACTGTTAATACAGGTGAGAGATTAGGTCTTGAGAAAATCTGTAGACCTCAAGGCCCGATTCTAATGATTGAGACAGCTGTAGAGAAACATAAGAGACATCACCAGCCCATTCATTAGGCGGTACAACAAGCCATTTTAATGAAACCAAAGCTTTTCATTTGGAAATGTATGGCACCAATTTCTTTCTCTCATTTTCCAGCCTCTGTATCAGATGCATGTGCTATCCAAATGCTTCTTAATTTGGAAATACAAATAGCTGATCTTGTGTGATAACATGGCCCTCCAGATGTTTTGGACTACAATTCCCATCATCCCTGACCACTGGTCCTGTTAGCTAGGGATCATGGGAGTTGTAGGCCAAAACATCTGGAGGGCCACAGGTTGGGGATGCCTGGCCTAAATCAACACCAGAATGTTGGGCTTGGACAAGGGAGACCTGGGTTTAAAGTCACTGGGACTAAGTCTTGAGCCTGGCTGTCACACTAGCCTACTTGTCAGAGATGTGGATGAAACTGTGACGGAGGAAAGCTTCCTGCAGAAAGGCTTGAATACAAATACAAACAAGGGTTTCATCTTTCTTATCTAACCCCCTTCAGCAAGTTAAGGGGAGGTTGTTGTGGCTGAAAGAGGAAACAAAGGCATTAAAAAAAATTGCTCTTAGGACAACTGGATAGGTTAAGTTTAAATAAATGTTTGGCGTTACCATTTATTTAGCTCTAATGTACTCTGGGGGAAAGATGGGATCCATATTAATTCTAACCGCTAATGCTGTATCTGGAAACCCAGGCTCCTATATCATTTGAGCAGTCCTGTTGCCAAAGAGAATACTGACTGATAAAACTATGCTGGGTGGAAACCAAACTCACACACGTTAATTCCAATTTATACTAGTTGATGGAAGTATAAAGAACAAGTGTCAATGGATTTCAGAATGAATATTGGAAAACCTTGAAAGGGAAAGTTTGACCGTGAATGGGAGTTAAATCTAGAAAGATATGTGCATGGGAGAAGTCTGTCTGTGTAACATGAGTTTCATCCACTCTTTCAACCATAACACTTTGCTCTATGAGATTACCATTGCACATTTTAAAAACAGTTTAAATTCCTTGACATTTTGTATTGTTGTGGCACAAACAGCAAGAAAAGCTTTGGTTGTGTGTGATGCTCTCTTCTGTGTTCTTTCTATTAATCTTTGGCACCTGCTCTGTAACACTGTTTTTTTATGGGAATTTCAAACACTACTGTGAAGTCTACTTTCAAGACTGGTATTATAAGACAAAAATAAATGAAGATGTTTTACTCTGGCAGCTTTTTAATATCTGCCAGTAGTGGGTGTTGTAGCCATAGCAGTGCTTGGCCAGCATCTGGAGTAAGCTTGTGATGCCAGCAAAATGCCATAGATACTGTAGTTACATTCCATTGCCACAGGAGTTGTTACACTTCATTCTGAGCACTAATTTGCCCGTGCAACAGTCTGTTAAATATCTAAATTAAATAAAATTTTATTTCTAGAAAGAGCTGGGACACTTGTTTTTTTGTTAATAAAAGCCCCTCTGAATTAGTTTGGCATTGATTATGTGTAATGCTGTGTCTATTTAAAGAAAATGATTTGATGTTGATGTTTATTTTCCATCTAGCTATACCTCTCTAGTCTGCATAAATACATATGTAGATGAGTGTTTGGATGCTTATTATGAAAGATTGTTCTATGGATGTTTATTAGTCATAATAACTAAAAGGGAATTGACGTGTTCAGAGACAGTGTAATCTGGGAAGTTTATATTCCTAAAACCTGTGGCAGGATATAAATTAGGAGTGGCTCACTTGCTTTGCTCTCAGTCTCCAAAACAATTATAATTTTTGATCATATGATGGGGACAAACATCAGGAGATGGCTATCTTCATCATGCCTGACTTCTGTGGGACATTGTGCTAACCACTGGTGGACTAGATCAGGGATAGGGAACATGTGGTCCTCCAGATGTTGTTGGACCATAGCTGTCAACTTTCAGATTTGAAAATAAGGGATCAGCAGCCTCACGTGTCCCGGGGACAGTCTATGGGATATCTAACAATCTGGGATAGCAGCGGGAAGCAACGGGAAACGGCGCTGGAATAAGGGAATTTCCCACAAAAAAATGGAAGGTTAACAGCTATGTGTTGGACACCAAATCCCATCAACTCCAGCCAGCGTGTCTAACAACATCTGAATGGTCACATTTTCATAGGCAAGGGACCCTGGGAATGTCATGCCTAACAACACACACTTTCGAACACATATTTGAAGGGAAAGAGTAATGTGAAACTGGCCTTTCCACTTGTATCTGGAGTACTGCAGCTTGCTTTGTGAGGACAGCACGGGACTCAGCATATGAACTGGGTTTGAGAAAAATAGTAAGTCTTGATGTAATGTAGAAAGGAGCTTCCTAAATCCAGTTTCAGAAAACTTATTTAATTACAGTACCTGTTCTTACCACCTTTTGGCTAAACAGCAGACTGAATGTTCTCTTAAAGCCAGTTGCTTGTTTTCATTCAGTGTACTGTGGCAGGCCAATGATTGGTCTGTAATATTTCAGATATGCTGCTTAGGAGTATAATATATTCATAAATGTCTCTAAACTGAAGTTAAAATGCAACCCACTTAATTACTAGCAGATAAACATAGTGATTCTTCTCCCTTGAAACAGCCAAATACGTTCATAGTTAGCTAATTAAACCACCACATAAATGATTATTCAGAATAAAAGCAGATCGAGGGGATGGGAGGGAAGCAAAAGAAGTGAATTGTTATATGCACAGACGTCGCTTTCTTAGGTAATGAGTTGTTCCAGAAGAAACAACTTGTGGAAGATTATAAGGAAAAGAGCAGCAATTAGCTCAACAACGTCTGTTACACCAAACCCACTGCTTTTGTTTAGTTATCAGGAGGCTGTGTATGAAGGAGAATGTTCAGCTGTTTTTCAAACCATCTTTGGTTTTCAATTGGCTAGAGCCAGAATGAGGTGCTATAGATACTCTATTGCATCTAAAGAGACTGTATAGAGTTCATCTGTCTCTGTTTATTAAGAATATTCCCTATTTAGGTCCCTGTCTCTGATAAAGCACCGTCACTGTTTTGCCTCTCTCTGGGAATGACTTATTAATGTTTCACAGGTGTGAGTTTCTAGAGTTGTTTTTCTTCAGGGTTCAGCCTACTCCGCATTCCCTAAAACGGGGTTTTCCGAACTGCAAAGCTTCATTTAGCTGGTCTGTAGCACGTCTAGGTTTGTGGTTGAAAATTGGAGATGACACATTCATCGCATTGAATATTCATATAAACTTTCAATTACTTTTTGATTCATTCTTTGATTTCTTGTATCGTATTTTGTTGTGTTACAGTTTGAATTGCTAAAACGGGGGTGGAAAATCATTTAGTGGGCCACCAAGACCCTCAGCAATATTAAAATAGTAAAAAAAAAGTTTGGGAACCACTGCTTAGAATTAAAGTAAATGGAGGAGGGAGGTGATCCATCTTGTCTCTCAACATGCATGCATGATTATAAATACACATGCAGGAACTGTAAGACATTCTTTGTTCTGCTGCTGGGGAGGTTAATGGGATAATGATGTATTTCTAGTACATCTTAAACTTAAAAAATGAGCACTCCTTTTAAGTCAGCGCAGGACAAGCTATTGCATAGTAAAGAAATATAGAATACAGGTGATGGAGTACAGCAGGGGTGAGGAACCTTTGTTCTTCCAGTGGTAGCTGGGCTCCAACTCCCATCAGCTTCAGCTGACATGGGTAATTGTCAGGGTTGAAGTTGAAGTCTAGCAGTAATGGAAGGGCCACAGGTTTCCTTTGCTACTGTGCTGTGGTGGAGAATAGTTGAATAGTCAGCCTTGGAATTAAGAATGCTACAAGTGTATCCCTGTTTTTGCCTTTGAAATGTTGGAGAGCGTGAAGGGCTACACACCGCATGCCTATATTTGCAGCTGATCCTATTTTTATAAAATGGAAAGGCACTTACAGGAGGGAGAATTTAGAGCAAAGAAGTTGTGAGATAAAGTTTCCCTTCCCTTTCCGAGTTATAACCCTACTATGTCTAGCAATTCAAGGCACACATCTGCCAAAAGTGGCCTTTCCATTTACAGTAACATAAACATTTTCCCTAGGAAAATGGGGAAGAAGGAGGACTTCAAGCCAGGCTGTAGTGTGTGTGTATCATTTATCTTCTTTTGGAGAGTTGCCCCATGCCCTAGTACTTTGCAGTGTTACTGGGCATTACAGACATCTCTCATTTCAGCAATAGGACACCAGACAATCAACACGACAGCTCTGTAATGTCCCTTAGCTTTGAAATTTGTGAGACCAGCATGCTGTTTCTCAGGGGGAAAAGAAGAGAGAGACATAGGGAATGTGGAGGAAGAAGGACTATTTTTATACTCCCTTCTGTCTTCCAGCTAGTTATGGTGTCACAACATCGTGTGCTTCTCATCAATTAAACCACGACAATGTTCTCTTTTTCTTTTACAGCCTCCCAAGAGCAGTATTGAATTTTGGGTGAGGCATAATTTGGTGAGGCTTTCATGATAGCTGCTGGTGAATACTGTGGGTTGTTTGTTTGTTTTTGCTTCCCAGCACACATTCCCTTTGGCTAACTGGATCTTTCTGGTACAGAATTTAGAGACATAATTGCAGGCTTGAAATGAACTTTTTGGTTATCTGCTGAAATTACTCCACATCTATTGAGTCAAAGTTCTCAATGTCTTAATGTGCATAACAGTTTGTAGATCTGCCAACGTATGTGTGTGTATGCTTGTTTGTGTGTTTGTGTATGCCAGGACAATAACTGGAGAGAGACTAGGAGTTGTAGAGAGAGTTGTGCTGAGCCTGCTTCTCTGTGCCACATGTCTGATTGGTGGAAGCAGCAGAGCCACAATGAGGACTTGCAACATGAAGACTGGACTTGCATGTTTCTGGACTCAAACAGGGCACTATTAATGCTGGAAGCAATCCAAATGCTACATTAAGCTTCAGCTTTGCTTCTGGCACTAAAAATGCTAGGTACAAATTTTCAGGGGATGTGCAAGTACAACTCCTATGTTGAAATGCTGCTATGGAAAAGGGAGGCCAACTGTTTCTGTGAAATTAATACAGAGGGTGCACCAGATAACTGAGAGAAAAGCAACCAAACCAACGATTCACACCAGAACTAGGAAGAAAGTTGTTACTCAAGGTAAAGGCCTAGCCCAAACAGTAAGCCCTTTATACCTTTTCTGCTGAGGGAATCCAATGATTAGCCTAGTCAGTAAAGAACCTGAGAATACTTCACTGCCCAGGTCCAAGCTGCAATTCTGCAGCTTACTACATACAGCAACTGAACACAGTGCTGAGAGTTCTTGATTCTAGCCCTGATTGCTCTTGGCTGTAGCGCGATCACAGTGGGAAACCAGCTCCAACCAGTGAGCAGCTGTTCTGAAGGCATTAGGTACAGCCATTCATTCTGGTGCTGTGGAGAAGCCCACAATGCAAGTTAGCAAGGTAGGTTAATCGCCACAGCACCAAGGATAGCTCCAAGTGAGCAACTTGCTCCATCAAGGGTTGTAAGTGACCCGAGGCCTTTTGAGCCCCTGTCTCAAAGTCCACATTTCCTAGGCTATGCCCCTTTTTTGTAGAACTGGAGTCTCTCAAAGGGTCAACTCTCTGGTCTGAAGACAGGCACTTTTCATTTGCTCCATGGCCTCCCAACTGGTGTACTCCTGTGCTATTGGATTGGCAAAGTGATGCAGGAGGCACTAAGTTCCTTAGGTGAAGGCCCTGGCTCTGGTTCTTTGGGAGCTGGTTCAATGGGCTCCTGACTGACAGCTTTGGGCTCAGTAGTCCTCTGATCACTCACATCAGGCTCATAATCAGAAACTTGATCTGGTTCCTCAGTTGGTGGCACTGTAGCTTCCCACACAGTAACATGGTCACTAGTGGACTTTGGAGTTATGACAGGAACCTCACATGATCAGTTAGTGGAAAAGATGTGGGCGGGATGGTGGAAACCTGAACAAGTAATACTGATCAGCTGTTGACTGGTGGGCGGGATGGTGGAAACCTGAACAAGTAATACTGATCAGCTGTTGACTGCAGAAACACATGAAGGCAATCAGAAAACAATAAGCCTACATGCCTAAGACGGAAGAAATATTCAATCAAGCTCTGCTCTTCCCTTCCCTACACCAACCTTTCTCCTCTGCATTTGTAATTTGACAGGACACAAGTTGCTTCAATTTTCCATAAACTTAGTCAAGTGGAATTTCTTTACAAAAGTCCTGGGCAAAAGAAAGAGAAAAATACTATTCTTTTTATGGCTGGTTGTGCTGCATAAAAATGGCAGTGTTTACTACATGAGAAGATGGCATGCAGCTTGTAGGCCTTGATAATTAGAGTAAGGCAATATACTAAAGTTGTATTTACTTTGCCAAGAGTGTTTGCTGCTATCCTGTTTTTCTGTGAGGTTTGCAATCCTGAATGTTTGGGGGTTGGAAAAGAGAAATGCACTCTATTTAGTCAACAGAGGAAATATTTTGGAAATACTGTTGACAGAAATAGATCATGGGAACACATTTAAGCACAGATAATTAATTGTGTGCTGTCCCCTTAAATACATTCAAGAATCCTGAATCCCATCCTATCACTTGAACTAAGAGAACTGGGCCTACTGGATCAGGCTCGTTGCCCATCTAGTCCAGCATTCTATTCTCACAGTGGCCAGCTAGATACCTATGGGAAGCTTGAAAGCAGATGCTAAGCACAACAGCACTTTCCCCACTTGTGATTCCCAGCTGCATGTGTGTATTAAAAACTCTGTCAATGAATCTGTTAGCAAACTGTTATGTTACCCCTCTAGTAGTGTCTAAAAACTACCCCTCTAGTAGTGTCTAAATTAGTGGCCGAGGTTTGACAGACAGCACAGGGCAAATTGTGAAGACTGCCTGATTAAACTTCACTCTCTGAGCACTAGGAAATCTGCACTGGCTGGAGGGAGGTTTTTTTATGATTTCCATTAGCTTCGTGCAGTGGTGCTTATATTGAGGAACCCAGTGAAGGAAGAGTTGACAGCAAGTCAGGTAGCTAGTCTTAAATCCTCAAGCTCACAGCTTACATTGGCTAGGGATGCTCAACACTGAGCAAACTGTCAAGCCTTGTACTTTACACAGGCATGGAACTCTTGATACATTTACAGACAGAATAAATAGGTGCAAACCAGCTTTCGTTTCCTTCTAGCGGTCTTTAAGCCTTTTATTAATGCTGCTCCACTGGAGTTCATATTTTAGATTTTTTCAATTGTGATAAAAGCTTGGAAGAAGCTTTGATGGCATAAAAGTACAGCAGGAGACTTGAGGGGGGTTGCTGGCCGGCACATGAGGCCTGACTCTCAACTGCGCTGGGATGCTTTGCAGTGGAGGATGCGGCAGCTTTTCTAGATCTAGGTCAGGTTTGATAAATGCTATGCTGCATTTCTACTGTAGCCACTGTATGGCAAGGTTCTCCAATGCCCTCCTTTATGTGTACAAATTGAACGTGTATTTAGAGCTACAAGCACCAAAATTGCAGCTGTCAAGTACTTTTACCTTGTTAATGTTCTGAAATTGGAGTCAAACACCTGCACATAGAAACTTAGAAATAAGTTAAATAATACTGCAGCAGTCTTGCCAATTATTTCTACAATGTTAGTCTAATGTGGAAATTGTTATGCATGCCAGGTTACCATGTGGCTCATTGTTAATGGTTTTTAGACCTATTGAGGTCCTGTAGTTTGCTTGACACAGCATTTTATAGGTGGAGTTTATTTCAGGCACGTTATGTAGTGATAAAGACAGTTGTGTATGAACAGCCTGCTTCTTCCTGCCTGTTTTCCTTCTATCTCAACACACAGAAACTGCAGATAATTCCCGGGGATTCATATGAAATTGCCAGTTAGGATGGAAGGGTAGAGAAGTAGTTCATGGGCCTCCAGCTGCACAAAAATTAGTGACAGTGTGCCCACATAATCTCTTCCTTGGCAAACATGTAAATCGGGCATTGCATGGACCTAGAGGTTTCCTTGTGTGATAGGAATCCCTGAGGTATGCTCTGATATTGGAGATAATATATAGCAATCATCACTAACAGCCATTGCTTTATTAATTACCATGGATGTTCTAAGGTAAAACAAGTGACCTGGTTTGCACATCACATTAAACCATAGTTGAAAATAAACAATGGTTTATTTTCTTGTTTTGTTTGCCCAGTGGTGCAACAGTAGCAGACGGGCCTGTGGAACTGTTGAGCAGTATGTTGCTCCAGTTCGTTAAACCATAGTTTGACATGTGATCTGTACCAGTGTACGATTTATTTCCCCACCCCCTTGCTAGTGGTCTTTTACTTAAGTATAAGAATAGCATTTTACTTAGATTTATTCTAGGGTTTCCTTCCTTAATGGTGGTGTTCTACAGTACTTTGATTGCCTGTGAGTGGTAGGTTCAGTTTGGATAGGTGTCTTCCACCTATTGCTGGCTTCTCTAAGGCTGACGTTCTTAAAGATAGGATGCCCTTATGATTCACTATAGTAGTTTAAATGGAACATATGAGCTCATTAAAAAGGTTAGGTAGATTAACCCCCAATTTTGCATCATATGGGAGCATCCAGGAGACCTGTACTCAAAAGAACATGAGAGCAATGAGCCAGACCATTCCAGATGACATTTATATACTCATCAACATCTGGAATGAATTTAGTCTCTCTCTAATCATCAATGTAAAATACTAGGCTGTTCTTTTGCTTTCTGTTTTCCATATGACAACCCTAGCTAAACTGAGTCTCTAATGCAACACAGCTAATGGCATCCATTACGTGTAATTGAACTTTTTATTAAACGAATGATTGCAGAAAGAAAAACTAATTAGAATTAAAGAAATTTGTCTGGTTGCTCTGTTTTATCGTCTTGTTGTTGAAGGCCAATTGAATGACAGTCTAAATTGTTTATCGTGCGTCAGCATCTCAGCACTGAACAGGGAGGCAGGAAGAGAGAGAGAGAGGGAGAGAGAGAGAGCAAATGTGTGGGAAACAGAACAGGAGAGACAGCAGATATATAAAATATTGGGCATGTGCACTAAAGATCAATAGTTTTCTCTCCAAAAAAGAAACATACATACATTTAACTTATATGCCACCCTTCATCAAAAGATCACAGGGTGATTTACAATATAGAACACAAATGCCAATACATAATATCTATACAATATAAAAACCAAAGTAGTTATAATTGTATATAAATACAGTAATAAGAAATAATATTATACAATAAAATGCACACCCTCTCAGCTCTTACCTCAGATCTTTCCTTTTCTCTCTCGGTCTCTAACTGTGAGACACCTTCACTGCCTCTCACTCAGGGTTATTCCACTATATATCTGCCACTCTTCTGTGGCACGACAGCTTTCCATTTAGTTTAATCATCATTAATATGTGTAATATCTTTTTCTGTGTCTGAGAAGCTGAGGGTGGTAAAAGGAGGTGTTATTCCAGTTTGTTCGCATAGGAGCCATGTGAAGTAGGTTAGGCTGAGAGGTATTCTTGAGTAGCCCCAAATCAGCCAGCAGTCTTCATAGCTAGCTAGCATTTGGACCCAGGTTTCTCTGCTCAAATCCAACCTATAAGTGGTTTGGTATAACAGGGGGAAGACCTCTACCTGACTGGTCCCTTCCTTCCAGGTCTTAAAGCCTAAAATCTTTGATTTATCTAGTGGAAACCCTGATTCTGTTTATTTACATCCCTCCCATGCCACCCTGAAACTAACAACTTGTTCAGTTCCCTTCTAACTTGTGATAAGTTTCAATTTTCCTAGTGAAAATCAGAGAATTAACATCTTAAAATTATGTCCTCAATAACCATTGTTACCAACTATGGTGCAAATGCCCAATACAGCCTTGATATTGATGCTATCTCTAATACAATATTTCGCTTGGTCTCTGCAGAAACAAGGGGTGTGTGTACTCTGCTTGCATTTTTGTCATGTTCTTTAGGCATGTAGCATACACACAGGATGCTCCATATACCTGACCAAAAGGTTTAATTTCTTCATTTTGGAATAGCCACTGAATTCTATCTGTTTCTTAGCAAATCTCTACCATTTTCCACAGTTGTGAGCCATTTCTTCTACATGCATAATTTTCACTGAAGTTCCTGAAGGTCTTCAAAACTTGGTTGAATTGTAGCTTATAAAACATTTATCAAAAACTAAAAAAAGAATGTACATGTCTTTGGCTTCTATGTCCTCAAAGTGCCCCAAAGGCACAATAAATATAACAGCTTTACTTGCTACACCAATGGGATTAAGTAAAGGTATTACATTTGTCTGATCCTCCTAATCTATTGCAAGGAGTCAGAGTTTGAAATATAATAACCATTGTGTGTTTGACTGGGAGATAACAGTATGATAAAAAAAACATTTGTCTTGTACTGGCAACAAGACAACTAGATTTGTACATGACCTAAAATGTACAGAATGAAAAAGCCATAGAATGAACTGGAGATATGTATGGGGAAAATGTCCAAGAGGGTGCATTTTTTATGCTGATTTCCCTGCAAGATTTTTACACACATACAAAATCAGATTATCTGCTGTAGTTTCTTTTTCTGCAATACTAATTCAGTGTGCCACATAAGAAGCCTAAATACAAAAACAAATGACAACAAAGTCTGTGCAAGGATTTCTGCTTGCACAATGAGGCTATCCCCCTCTTTCCTGTGCGCCCCCATTCCCCCTTAAATTGGCTTGAGGGAGGGGTCAGCACATGGGAGGAGGAGATTAGGGGTTGTTCCATCTAGCAAGTTGAAATGCTTCAACAGTTGAAATGATAGGAAGAGCATAATGTTGAATTTTACTCTTTATTTTTGTCCTACTTCCCATGCTCTCTTACTCAAATTGTAGTAAGAAAGTATTGTTGAGTGCTCTTCTGCTCAAGGCATGTAATTTAGTACTTCTGTCCTCAGATGCTCATACAATAGCCGAGATTTTTCTTAGTTCTGCTGATTTGTAAATGAAAATAATTGATTAATGTGGATTCTGACTGGATTTAGTTGGAGGGGTCGGATGGGAGTTTAGGACAGTGTAAGTGAAAACACAGAATATGGCCTCTAATGTTCTTCAAGTGAATGTGAGGTGAGGCCTTTTAAATCCCACTCCCTTTGCCAAAGCATTTGTCAGCCTGGAGCTGTTGTGTTGTTTCAGTTTGTCATGAAGGAAATCTGCCAACATTCTTAGTGAATGTTTCCCCATCCGGGAGTGACCTCTTCACACTCAAGCATAATCACTGGTTGGCTTGCAACTTTGCCAATTAACACTGATTGTTTAGAATGTGCAGATCAGCTTTCTGAAATCAAATTTTTAATAACTCAGAGCTTATACAATAGAAGGGAAATAGTACTAAAGCTTTATGTGGGTAAGGAAGGAAGTGCCCTGCAAATAAGCCTGAAGATAATTAGGTGATTTGATTCATAATTTGGAAATCACTTAAGGAAATATTGCTTGTCTGATCAGCAACATTACTAAACTATTAAAGCAATGTGCTTTTGTTTATATTTGACTTTTTCCCATGGTAAAAAGAGACTTGTGATAGCTAGCAAAGAGAAAGGCATTAGAATCTCTCGATATCCTGAACTACTAACTATATGAATTAATATGGTGGTCTTGTGTCAATGAAATCTTATTAACCTTCCTATAAAGCACCATTTGGCTAAATTAAATTGTATTGTTTAAATATTCACAGGCAATATTGTTGTCCATGATGAAGCATCCACAACCCTGCCTGTCTTGCTTCCCCTTGACTTTTTGCTGTTCTTATCTTATCTCATGCATTGTCTAATATCATCAGATGCCTCACATCTGAAGGCAGGAGTTAACATAGCAGCACAACACTACTCCCTGCTTCTTAATTTCAAAATGAGAATAAGCATGGCTAGAGGGGCAGACTAGAATTACGGGGACCCAGATTGCAATTTCCACTTAGACTGCAATAAAACCCCCATTTACTTGGGACCCAGCAATTACAATAAAACTTACCGTATTTTTCGCTCTATAACACGCACCTGACCATAACACGCACATCGTTTTTAGAGGAGGAAAACAAGGGAAAAAATATTCTGAATGAAACAGTGGACGTATCATTTTTGTGATTCATGCTGTGGCCACAGACATGTGATCTGATGGTGAATTTGGGGTGACCCAATGCAAAAATCCTGAGAATCCCTGTGGATCCATGCTTTGTAACCACGTTTTTGCACCATTGCAGCCCCAGGCAACAGTGGGTGCGTGATTTTGGGGGGGGGCAGGCTGTAGCCATGGACATGCTATGTGCTCTGATGGTGAATTTGGGGTGACCCAATGCAAAGATCCTGAGGATCCCTGTGGATCCATGCTTTGTAACCACGTTTTTGCACCATTGCAGCCCCAGGCAACAGTGGGTGCGTGATTTTGGGGGGGGGCAGGCTGTAGCCATGGACATGCTATGTGCTCTGATGGTGAATTTGGGGTGACCCAATGCAAAGATCCTGAGGATCCCTGTGGATCCATGCTTTGTAACCACGTTTTTGCACCATTGCAGCCCCAGGCAACAATGGGTGTGTGATTTTTTTTGGGGGGGACAGGCTGTAGCCATGGACATGCTGTGTGCTCTGATGGTGAATTTGGGGTGACCCAATGCAAAGATCCTGAGGATCCATGTGGATCCATGCTTTGTAACCACATTTTAAGTGGGGAGGGAAGGAAAAACACAGAAGGCTAAGAATGCAGGAGAGGGCTATAACGTGAGGAAAGGAAGGCAAAAGTTTTCCCCCACCCACCCACACAAGCCAGCCACTGTTTAAGGATTTCATCCTTTTAAATGGAAGAAAGCATATTTGAATGCTGTGTGTCTCCAAAAACAAAAAGCAGGAAGTCAAATCAGAATTTTAAGCCGAACCTGTAATCTCTCTTCCCTTCACAAACATTGTTCCCTCCGGAGCAGGGACAGGATAGAGCGACGCTCTGCTTTCCTCTCTACTTGCCTGGAGGGGAGGGGCTTTCCCTGCTCTTTGTTCCGTTTGAGCAAACACAGCAACGAAACAGAGGAGGGTGGGCAGTAAGACCCTGAGGCAGAATGCAGGGAAGCTGCCACTTCCTCTCTTCAGGCTTCCCTTCTCCCTGAAGCGCGGTTTGATTTTTGCCTTATTTTTCGGCTACAGGGACCACACATTCGCTGCATAACACGCACAGACATTTCCCCATCCTTTTTAGGAGAAAAAATCTGTGTGTTATAGAGCGAAAAATACGGTACTTCTGTGCAGACATGGTCAGAATTGTGCTGTTAGCCTGAAGCTCACTGGATGACTTACATCTGTTCATGGTGTTTTCATGAAAATAAAATTATGTATGTTGGCAGTGAAGCGGGAGAGAAATAATGTATGCCACCCCAAGTCTCTTGAAGGAAAGGTGGAATATATGAGGGTAATAACATAAAGGGGGGAGGAACAGTTTTAATCAATTCCTAATTCAGTTTACCAATTCTCTCCCCCACCCCCTTCTATCATACATTAGCAGTTGGGTGAATGGTTCCCATGTTTTGACATGCTGGGAACTTGGAATGGACTTCCTCGGAAGGTGGTGGACTCTCCTACATTGGTGGTTTGTAGCAGAGGCTGGATAGCCATCAGTCATGGATGCTTTAGCTGAGATTCCTCCATTGCAGGGGGTCGGACTAGGTGACCCTCAGGCTCCCTTCCAACTCTTCAATTCTATGATAAATAAATGGTCTTGCAAGTGAAAGGGAGGCTGGTACTGCTGGTACTGTGATGGTGAATCTGTTAGGACATCTCATTTTTCACTCCTTCTAGTTCTGTTCCCCCCCCCTGTCTGCAAGGAACAGCATGAACAGAATGCTAAATATGTCCTTATATTACTCATGGAATGGAAAGGTCACTGGAATGAGGGAAAAAAGACCCATGCCCCTAGTACAGGGTGAATGAATGAAGCTTTAGGGTTCTAAGATAACCTAGAGATTTCAAGAGGGGAGAGGTTACCAAAACCAACATAAATTACATTTTATTTATAAATAACCCCTTGCCAAGACAGTTGCTTGCTCCACAGAGACAATCGCTAGAGAAAAATCTCTACAGATTAAAATCATAAATTAAAATATAAAATACACATGAACATGATAAATAAAACTACTTCTGAATTATCAATAAAGGATAATTCAGTACAGTAAGCCTTCTGGCACAAAGACTCTGACCAGTTTCACATGTGCCCATTTTGAGCCGCTTTCAGACAGCCATAGCAACAGTTAGAAAGACAGTTTTAAATGTGCTTGTATCACGTTTTTAAATCAGCTGAAGGTCATGTAGGAAGGTGGGCTTACAATCGCATTGTGACCTTGCTGTGATATTTATGCTAGCAACACAGGAACCAGCTGCCTTTTACTGAGTCAGACTCATGGTCTTTCTAGCTCAGTATTGTGTACACTGACTGCAAGATTTCAGACAAGGGTCTTTCTCAGCCTCAGTGCCAGAGATCAAACCTGAGACCTTCTGGATACAAAGCATGTGGTCTACCACTGAACTACCATGTAATTTCTGATACAACAGCTCTTGATTGCTACTTGGTATTCCAAGCTTCAATCTGATGGTTCCAATTGAGCCTACTGTGAACCTACTATGTTAGAAACATATTTACAAAATTTTTGTAATTCTAACAGTGTGAGTTCATACATTGTAGACTCATAGGGTTAGTTGTCCTACTCATGGGAAGAGTAGCACTATAACTGAGAAAAGACAGAGAGAATACAGTGGTACTTCAGGTTACAGATGCTTCAGGTCACAGACGCTTCAGGTTACAGAATCCACTAACCCAGAAATAGTACCTTGGGTTAAGAACTTTGCTTCAGGATATGAACAGAAATCGCACCGTGGCGGTGCAGCAGCAACGGGAAGCCCCATTAGCTAAAGTGGTACGTCAGGTTAAGAACAGTTTCAGGTTAAGAACGGACCTCCAGAATGAATTAAGTTCTTAACCCGAGGTACCACTGTATAAAAAGCAGAGCCTTCACATATACTGATTCATATGGAATTTTGGAAAAATATATACTGTAGCTGGGTGCCTGAGGGAATCCTGAACACAGAGTTGATATTTGAGAGATGTTATCCTTTTCTGGTTGTTACAACAGAAATCATAAGGGGCTGGAGAAAAAGAGTATGGATCCCCAGGAAAGACTAGGGGTGGGATTTAACCCTCTAGCAAAATTATTGTTACCCAGAGGGTCATTGGTGGTGGGACAGGCATCTGCCCCTCCCCCCATGGGCTCTTGCAGATAAGCAGTAGTTTCCCTGGGAGCATGATCTCTCCATTGACTTACATCGGGAAGGGGTGGTGATGGAGTACACAGCTTAGATCCATGTGAAAAACAAGCACAAGCCTTCTTCCAAATCACTGTGATTGTAGTGTCCAGGGGAAATCATTCTGATTAAGGCCTAGACCTATAAGTCGCAATGAAAGCTCTTGCACACCATCTCTTCTCTTGAGCTTGATTTTGTGTTACTTGTATGTTTTTAAATGCAGCTAACTCTTTAACATGCAGTATTGAGGGTGGTGGGCACTGGAGCCCACAGAGTGATGCAGGGATTTATGGAATCTCTGATCCAACTGGAGGCACTCTGTTAATGGCTCAGTCTGACTCAGGCATGTGAAAACCTCATCTGCATCACCCTTATTCTCCTTGTAATTCAGGAACTATTCAGAGTCATACTATATGATACACATATTTGAAAACATTTGTTTAGCATAATCATAACTTTGTGTTTTTGTGTGTATATTTAAAACATCTTAGATACATATATATAATGTATGTAGTAGTACCAAGACTTTGAGGAGGACAGATTACTTAATGGTTCTATCAGAATTCTCTTCACACACCCAGAACAGAAATAAGAAAAGATGAAAGCACAGGGCACTTTTGTTGTTGTTTAAAAGTTTAATTAATAAAAATGATGAGCCAGAATGTTTTATGTCTTGTATGCTTATCTCATTTGACTGCATCAGTGAACCCAAATACCTCTGCATGAGCAGCAGCAAACTCATTTGAGTCATTTAGGGAGGTGAATGAAACATGATACACTCCATGATGATCTATTAGATGTGGCTGTCATACCAAGGCAGATTTGATTTAAACAAATTCATCTGACATTCTATCCCATAAACAATGGTAGATGTGGCAGGTGATCTCGATAGGGCTGAAAATGGTTGTTCTAACCTTGGCAAATTCTTGCAGGGCTTTGACAGCAGCCTTTAACAAGAGGCATTAAAGCATTTATTCATGGGATCTTCCCATACCATTGGTTTGGCTTACTAGGACAATTGAGAATGTGGGTGTCATGTAATCACACTTAGTGTGTGTGTGTGTGTGTGTGTGTGTGTGTGTAGCCGTAGCCATAGCCGTTTCAGGAAAAACAGTAATAACTCAAAGCATTGTCTCTTCTGAGCTGTCTCAGCTAAGGAACAAGCTATATCTAGTTGTATGTAACTTTATACAGTGTGTTTAAAGAAAAGAAATCCCTTGGGTGAGAATATGCTCAGAGACACCCTACCCTGTTCCTTAATTCTAAGGGCCAGCTAGATGTGATGCTAAATGTGTAATTAGATAGCAATTATTTCCTAGTTAGAAAAAGGAAAACATGCTGAATTCTCTCTCAATTTAAAATAAAAAATAATAAAAGATTCTGCCTCGTGCTGGTATATGCACAAATGAAAATGTCTCCTTAGCAACGAAGTATGTTCTGGAAGTAACCCAATATCAACAAATCTGTCTCAACATCTGCTTTATAGAGTTGATCCTATAAGTATGCACTTCTGGCTCCATAGTGCTAAAGGTCAATGTTATTAATGCTAACTGCAGCCTTGGGTTAACATATTCACACAGTAAGGATATCCATGTCATGGATTTGTTGATAACCATAATCCAGAAACAGCCTTCCACTTATGTTTTTCATAGGTTTTTCATATCACAGTTTCCTCCATTTACAGATTATTATCTCTGAGGAGAAAATGCTACACTGCCTGCCATTCATTTCTTTAAAAAAAGAAAAATTGGCTGCTGATACAAGTTGCCAGTGGGCTTGATTATTTGCAATATTCCCCCTGTGCATTTTGTGAAATGCTGGTAAAGAGCAAGGCTATTTGGATGAACTGGAGGCTGGATTCTGTTTGGAGTACATGAATCAACTTTCAGGTTATGCATTAAAATCTAACAAACCCAAAGAACAATGATTAGCAAATATGTTTCATAAATTAGCACACTCTTAAGCAAGAGTTGTACATACACCATTTTAAGCAAGCTGTTTCAAAATTGAAACAGCTTTCATAACAGTGCTCCCAGTTTAATCCTGTCAATAGGAACTTCTAATGCAGTGGTTTTTCAGGAAATTGCCCAGCTTCTCAATCAGATTAGATTAGCAGTTTTTTAAAGAACAGTTAGAATAATCTCTTTTCAATATCTGATGAAGCAGACTCTGGTCCATGAAAGCTTATGGCATAGTACATCTGTCAAGGTGCTACAAGACCCTTGGTTCTCTCTTCACTAGAGAATAAGATCTTGTCTACTTTTTGCAACCTCCAATTTAAGTAAACAATGATCATGACAGACAGTAGACATTGTGTGCAGAATTCTCCAGAAACCCACCAGAATATATGAGAAACTATTAGCTTTAGGTCAGGAGGTCACAGATTTTTAATATCACTATAGTGGAAATAGGTGTCAAAGGGTATATTTCTCTAAATTTATAATCCTACATACATTACCCAATTCAGGGGAAGAAAATCCATTTTCATGCCAGCTTTTAACCTCTGTGGTTTAGATTACTACTTGAAAATGCACTAAAAATGGGATTAGCAAAAATGGGATTAGAATGGTTTTTTGTAATGTTTTTTATTATTATTTCCTTTTATAATGTATATAAAACAGAGAAAACAATTATAATAGAAAATATTTAAAGATGAAAAACTAAACTGTAAAATAGATACATAGAATGAGTAGTTGCGCATGAGTTAAAATAACAAAGTCCAGGTAAAGACTAACAGCTTTATCAGATCATCAAGTATTGTTCCAGATTTGCCAGGCTTGTGACAAGGGTTGTCTTGAAAATGAAGGTTCCACTGTATATAAAAGGTGTCTTAAATTTTGTGTAATCTTCTCAATTATAGCTATATTCCAGAGTGAGTGGTACCAAACATCCAGTGTAATATTTGGGGCTGTTTTCCAGTGAGCTGCAATTACTATTCATGCTGCCAACATAATATATAAGACCAAGCCTTTTGACATTGGTATAATCAAAAACCTAACATTAATTTTGGACAATATTTTCTTTGGTAATATTTATTTCTGTCAAAATTAAATTCCAATAATCTTGCACCAGCTGACATTCCCACCATAAATTATAATATGTACCAAGTTTATTACAATTAGGTGATATAGAAGAAAACGTTTTTGACATTTGCAAAGTAGTGTTATACCATCTGTGTGATAATTTTTACAGGGTCAGGCCACTGGAAACAGATTTTAATGGTTGTACTTCCTAACCCTGAGAAGAATTTATGTGCCAGTGGATGAGATGATTATTATGTCCCTAAAAAGATGGTGTGTGGGGGAAATATGGTACTACATAGGGGAGAGAATTATAGGGTTTGGCTGTTAAGGCTTGGAAAGTTCTTACAGTAAAGCAGAATCAAGACTGACCCAAAACATTTTGATGCTTAAGGTATCCCATTTCACATACTGAAGTTGATTGGACTGGTGCTTGAATCATAATTTGACACTGGGATGTGACAGTTTCTTCCTGAGAGCAATAGGCTAGTTTAGGAGGCGCAGGGCAGACTGCCCTCCAACACCTCAAACCGCCCCCCAACATTTGCAGCCTGAAGCAGTTGCCTCACTTTGCCTAAATATAAGGGCAACCCTGAGCTGAATCCTTATAATCTTTGCCAGATTGAACAGGCAAAATGGACTGAGTGACATCTGATGCTGTAGAACACGTAAATTTCTTGGAATTTATTATAATGTATATTGATTTGGCATTTTCATCCATTGCACCCACACACATTTAGTCCATCCTCCTAGATTCATTATGTATTCAAATATATTAAAATCAGTTGTGTTTTTGATATGATAGTGGAACAGAGCAATTGGACAATGAACAAGGAAGGAAAGCTAACACAAACTGAATAATGGAGGTACAGGGGCTCAGTCTTGGCTCTTACAGTTTTGGGATTGTCTTTCTCAAAAAAGGAATATTAAATTTGGAATATTGAATATGAAAGGCTGAACTTCATGTATTAATTTTAAATAACCATCTATTTCTTGCAGGCCTCTAGTAAGAATACATTGCAGGTATACAACTTCAGTTCATTTTAGCAGGATTCCCTAGAAGTAGATTGCATGCACGTTAAGTTAGAAAAGTAGCTCTTAGGAAGTATTAAGCTCCAGGTGATGGGTGGTAAAATTATTCATCTTGCAAGAAATTTAATCATAATTGTAAACCAGCCCTCAGAAATGTCCAAATGTTTGTACTTAGGTCTCAGCATTTGTACATTAATTATATAGTGTTTGAAGTATTTCCAGGGATCATTGCAAGTTGAAGAATTTTACCACCTGGAGCTAAATGCTTCCTGAGAGTTAGTTATCAAACTGAACATGCTCCCAATCTACTTCTGTGGAATCTTGCTAAAATTATAGTATAATTGGGTGGACAATAAGGATAGCTTCATGCCTTTTTTCTGGAACATAATAGGAATTTTGTTAACTTGCATTGTTCTGCTTAGCCAGTGTGGTGTAGTGGTTAAGAGCGGTAGTCTCGTAATCTGGGGAACCGGGTTTGCGTCTCCACTCCTCCACATGCAGCTGCTGGGTGACCTTGGGCCAGTCACACTTCTCTGAAGTCTCTCAGCCCCACTCACCTCACAGAGTGTTTGTTGTGGGGGAGGAAGGGAAAGGAGAATGTTAGCCGCTTTGAGATTCCTTAAAGGGAGTGAAAGGCGGGATATCAAATCCAAACTCTTCTTCTTCTTCTTCTCTTAGAAAGTGTGTTAACCTTAGATGTATGACATAAGTTGAGGTAATGGCTTCTTGTTTTCATATTATTTCAGATAAAGAAAGTAGCACTGTATGCCTACAGAGTGGCACTCAGCCACGGATAATTGTAGCATCATCATCATCATCTATTATTTATACCCTGCCCATCTGGCTGGGTTTCCCCAGACACTCTGGGCAGCTTCCAGCAAAATATTAAAATACAATAATTCATCAAATATTAAAAAAATACTAAACAGGACTGCCTTCAGATGTCTTCTAAAAGTCAGATAGTTGTTTATTTCTTTGACATCTGGTGGGAGGGCATTCCATAGGGTGGGTGCCACTACCAAGAAGGCCCTCTGCCTGGTTCCCTGTAACTTGGCTTCTCGCAGTGAGGGAACTGCCAGAAGGCCCTCGGCACTGGACCTCAGTGTCCAGGCTGAACGATGGGGCTGGAGATGCTCCTTCAGGTATACTGGGCCGAGGCCATTTAGGGCTTTAAAGGTCAGCACCAACACTTTGAATTGTGCCCGGAAACGTACTGGGAGCCAATGTAGGTCTTTCAGGACTGGTGTTATGTGGTCTTGGCGGCCACTCCCAGTAACCAGTCTAGCTGCCGCATTCTGGATTAGTTGTAGTTTCTGGGTCACCTTCAAAAGTAGCCCCACGTAGAGCACATTGCAGTAGTCCAAGCAGGAGATAACCAGAGCATGAACCACTCTGGCAAGACAGTCCATGGGCAGGTAGGGTCTCAGCCTGCGTACCAAATGGAGCTGGTAGGCAGCTGCCCTGGACACAGAATTGACCTTCCCCTCTATGGATAGCTGTGAGTCCAAAATGACTCCCAGGCTGCACACCTGGTCCTTCAGGGGCACAGTTACCCCATTCAGGACCAGAGAGTCCTCCATACCCACTCCCTCTTCCCCCCAAACAGTACTTCTGTCTTGTCAGGATTCAATCTCAATCTGATAGCCGCCATCCATCCTCCAACTGCCTCCAGACACTCACACAGGACCTTCACCACCTTCACTGGTTCCAATTTAAAACTGGAACACAGATGCATAATATGGCAGCTTTTCTACTGGGCCTGAAGAGCATCTGACTTAGCCAAAGGTTTAACTATGTGTTTCTGACTATAGAGGCTAAAGTGATGAATGTGATTTTTAAAAATTAAATCCGTTATTAGATCAGTCTATTGGGCTGTTCTCATCTCTCTCTCCTTCCCTCCTTCAAACATGTATTTTGCTTCCTCTTTCTCACATTTTTTCTACTGCAGTGGTTCTCAAATTTTATTCTGGGAAGTTCCCTGGAGTTTATTGTAACCTTATGAGGGGTTCCTAAATTAAAAGATTAGTAGTTGTGAACAAGCTTCTCTGAGGGACTATGGGTCAATAAACAGCTTCCCATCAAACATGACTTACTAGCAGGTGGTAGTTAGACATGTGAGGTTAGCAAGATCCTTAAACTGGTTTATTTTAAAATGGGAAATTTTTATAAGAAAACCAAATAAACATTCAAAACATCCTGATGTAAAATAAATCCTAGCAAATAAATCCTAGCTTTGGGATTGAAGTAGCTAGTTAAAATGTTTTTTTCTTTTCTTTCCCCCAAAGTGTTCTACTATTGCAGTGTTTGTTACACTGTCACCATAGTCCTTATTATAAACACTTTATATAAATATCTGTTTCCTATCTGAACCTCTGGTCACCAATCTCTCTTCCTATTTTCCCTCAGAAGGCTCTCCATTTCTAACTGTCATTTCTAAGGGGCCTCTGTCAGCAGCACCTGCTTTCTTCCCGAGGTTCTAAAAGGGGTTTCCCTCACTCAGTGCAGGGCCACCTCGTCTCAGAAGCCTGAGAAGGATTCCAAGTTACCTCACAACAGATAATATATTATCAGTTAAATGTCAATTTTATAAACCACATACAACTTTATAATACATTCACCTAAATACCAGTTACATAACAATGCTGACCCAAAATTACAGTTTAGGGTTTAACTTTAGTGGCTGTACATTGTGCTACATGCCAACATGCTCGGATTAACATCAGAGAGGGCTCTGCTGCATTGTTCTTTCTACAGTCTGAAGTTAGGCAGGCGGCTATGTGAAAAAAAATCCTTTATTGTTATAATGGCACTGATGTTATTGAGTGTTCTCCCCAGAGAGGCCTGCCTGGCTTCTTCATTGTTTAGCCTTTCCTGGTTAATGATACATTGCTTTTAAAAAGGCTTTTGTGGAGAGATGGCTAGTTGATTATTAGTGGGCACTGGTGTTTTTTCCCTTGTACCTGTCTATTAGGTAGATCAGTATTATTATCTCCAGAGTTACAGATGTGGGGAGGGCTTTAAACCAGAGGAAGTGGCTTGCCAAAAGCCACTACTGAATTAGTAGCTAAAGTGAACGTTGAAATGGAGACTCTGTGGTTCACAATTCAGATCTCTTATTCACAACTCTACATGAATGCATTAATGGAAATTGAACACAAAGAATTTCAGAACATAGTTTTTCAGCATCAGGTTTTTCATAGTTGGCTGGTTAAAAAAGAAAGCAAAATGGATCCAATGAGATTTCGGGGTGGATTCTGATTTTAATGTGTATATAATAATGGTTTGTTTGTGGTTTGGTTGATGATAAAAACAAATAAAATGACAAATCCTATTTAGCTAAAAACATGTTTAGCTGGATCTAGATGCCATATGTTAGATATTCAGTTTAATTTACAATTGTTCTTTGAGCTTGTTTCATTATTTGAAGTTAGAATAGTTTAATGGGTATAGATACTGTTTTTCTGTGGTGATTCTGATGTGTGTAGCTTGTGAGCATATCTAAAATGGGGAAAGTCAGAGTCCTCACACTGGTCTGACCAGTGTTTTCCTGATACAGAACAGAATTTCAAATCCATTGCAAGAAGATAGAAAGGAGAAGGGGAACAAAACAGACTGGCCCATTGATTTGTAAGGTTTGACACCATATTGACTGAGATGCTGCTTCATTGTCACTAGGCCCAGACCTCTGGTGTAACCTGGAAGAAAGCAGCACACTGGAGATTCCAGTTTAGGACCTAGTGAGTTTAGGATCACACCAAATGGTTGTCCTGTGAAAAAAGATAGTCATCTCCATCTTGGAGTCCCAGCTCCATTTCACATAATGGTGTATTACTGCAATTTCTATACTACATGGAATTAACAACACTGTTCCTTGTTTTCTTTTGTCTTTTCTGCAGGAACGAGTGGAATATCTCTTTCTCATAATTTTTACAGTGGAAGCATTTTTAAAAGTAATAGCATATGGACTTCTCTTTCACCCTAACGCTTACCTCCGCAATGGCTGGAATTTACTAGATTTTATAATTGTGGTAGTAGGGTAAGTATTCATGGTTTATGTATGTGTTTCCTTTATTTAAACACAAAATGGGAATGAGATATTGTGTCTGTATGATGAAATTAAATACATTCTACCTTTTCGGGCACGGCTATGGTGCCTTTACAGAAATCTGGCAGAAAAAGCTTTTCCAATTCAGAGGTTGAGGTAGCTTTTAGAATCATCAAAGTTATCAACATTAAGGATAAACTTAAGTTTTGTTGGGTGAAATAAGCCTTCTTTGAGGCCAGAATTCACATGACATGGAAGATGAGTGACAGGACTTCCCTAACAATGTTTTATTTGTTCAGAGGAGGTTGTGGTTTCTGATTGGGGTTGCAGCTCTGAAAAGTGGCTCAAACTTTTCTTCCAACCTTTCTCTGATTTAGAGTAAACTTTGGCTATTGCTTCTGATTTGTTTGGAAAGAAAAAAAAATCACGAGCACCACTTTGGGTGACATGGCATACCAAGGCTTTTGGTTTGTTGTTCCCAGTGCAGTGAAGTGAAGACTTTTGAGCAGCATGCACCACCAGTACACTGCTCATTCACACTAAATCTGAGTTAAACAATAACTATGTTTTCAAGTGATGTGGAAACTAGCCATAGCCAAGCGATCATGTGATGAAACCACATTTTGTATTATAATTTGCACAGATTTAGCTTAAATTAGGTTAAAGTAAATTAATTAGCACCTAACTTTCAAAGCCAGTTTTCAAAATACATTATTTCTAAGAGAGAAGATAGGGTAATAATGACAGTAGTAAATCTATGTGGAGCTATTAAATGAAAAACTGATCACAATCTTGGCATAAGTGCCTTTTCTGCTATAAGTGGGTCTCTTCAGTCATACTAATGAGTAATGATGACTGCATAGCTACTATAGAACTTTTGTCCCCTATTACTGTGTAGGCAATTCCAGATAGTAGTTCCTCCAGCTCCAGCACAGGATGAACCTCAAATAGGGATTATTTGACAATACATGGTTTAGCAGTATGGTAGCTAGGGTACATTGATGTGCCACCTGTGCTAATTTGTATTTTAGGGATATTGTCTTGGTGAGTTTCCCCTTTTTCATGTTGATGCCAGCTGACTGACATCAAGATTTCAAAACAATAATTGATTCCTACTACTTTCCAGTATGCTGTGGAATCTCTAAAAGGGATTAGTTATGTGCAGTATAAACAGCATCACAGCTTTGCAGTGTTAATTAATTTGAAATAATCATGGAATCAGAAACACCCTGAAACCAATTCACTAGCTGTTTTAGGTGACAGATAATCTCACTGAGCATGCATGCTTATCACTAAAGTAGGGCATTTTAATGAGCTTCCAATGGGTTGTATCCAGTGTTGTCCTTCTGTTCATTAAAGGCTATTTGGTCAATCAACTTCTTCCATGAATGGAAGGAGAAAGAGGTGATTGTTTGCAAATTGACCCTTTCTTTTCAGCTCTCACACATGAGTTGCCAATTGCTGTATAGCTCAGTTGGTTAGAGCATGGTTGCTGGTTTGATTCCCCTACAGAATCAAACCAAGGTTGCTGGTTTGATTCCCCTACAGAATAGCTGCATATTCCTGCATTGCAAGGGGTTGGATTTCCAACTATTATATGCTATAACTCTATTATTCTATCTGACACACGTGGGAACCATGGCACATGGAAGGTTTTTTAGGTGCCCTTGGGCAGGCGACCCAAACACTGAACTTCTAAGTGATCTCTGTGAAATGACAGCAGCAGCATTTGTGTGTGCATGTGTAAAATAAATATTTTATGATCTCCACAATCAGGATGAGCAGAACATAACTGCTTGTCCATGGTAAGCATAAGGGTTGTTGGAGTATATGTCTTTCTCATTTTGTGTTATGTCATGCTCTCCATGGCAGCCACTTTATGTTATGCCACACACATCCATAACAGCTCTTTTGTGGCTGGTGTCCCTAGTACTCTCTTAAAATAGAAAATGTGCTCACCAGTCCAAAAAGGTTGGCAACCCCTGACCTACACTGTCCCAGAGAATTCCCTGACATTATGGTCACCAAACAGGATACTATTTGGTGCACCACCCAATAAGGGTCACAATCTGGTCTATGGGGTCACGAAGAGTCGGACACGACTAAACGACTAAACAACAACAACAGCTCAGTAACAGGACACCTTTGCATAGTTTCCTTAGGGCCTGGCCTGACTGAAGGCCCAACCCAATTATCACACTGCTTCTGATCTCAGCCTTTCTGGACCTCAGCTACTGACCAGTATTACCAGCTGTTGGTGCCACTCACAACAGTAAAAACATTGTGCCATCAATGAGCCTGCCTAGCAGGGATGCTTTACTTCAAGTTCTGTTTCAGAAAGAAGAGACTGGTTTGCTTATGTTGGCAATATGAAACTGTACCGAGAAAAAGGAAGAGTAAGAAATGCAAGAAATGGATCCAGACCCAATTACAGTGGTGCCCCGCAAGACGAATGCCTCGCAAGACGAAAAATTCACTAGACGAAAGGGTTTTGCGGTTTTTGAGCTGCTTCGCAAGACGAATTTCCCTGTGGGCTTGCTTTGCAAGACGAAAACATCTTGCAAGTTTGTTTCCTTTTTTTTAACACCGTTAATACAGTTGCGACTTCACTTCGAGGAGCAACTCATAGAACGCGGTGTGGTAGCCTTTTTTGAGGTTTTTGGTGATTTTTGAAGCTTTTCCAAAACTTTTCCGACACCGTGCTTCGCAAGACGAAAAATTCGCTAGGCGAAAAAACTCACGGAACGAATTAATTTCGTCTTGCAAGGCACGCACCACTGTATACCCTTTGGAAGGAAGACACACTTAAAGATTTGTAGTTTTGTAACATTTATCCTTGCACTGGGACAAATGCTGCTTTTTTAGTAGCTGCTTTTTTAAAAAATGGATTTAACCTCAGATAATTTATGGCCTTTTTACAATTGAACCATTAAATACTGCTTTGAGGAAAAAGTCCCTTTGCACAGGTTTCTGTCATTAAGCTGTATATAAGTGTTACTAGCTGAGCGAAGGGATCAGACGTCGGTCTAATGAGACAGAAAATCTTGAACTGGTTATCATAGTCAAAACACTGCTTAACTTTTTAAGTTTTTCTTTTCTTCTCGAAAATGGATAACATTAAACTGTAGATTTAAGATCTTAAGAGGACACAATTTAGTTGTAAGAAAACAGAATGATACTGTTCGGACTTAATATTACAGTATAGACAAAACTAATACCATGTTTTTGGAAAGATGATTAGCCATACATTTAACAACAGAGAAATACAGCAGAGACAGTTATTCACCCACTAACTCATGGGTATTAGTAAGATAATTAATTATAGCCGATCCACTAGAGTCCCATGTGTGTAGAGTCTGCAGGGCTTGTAGATAAAGGTCCCCAATAGTAGAGTTTAAATCTTAATAAACTTTGTAAGATAGCAAAAAGTCATTTCAGGCTGGTTCTATTTTGCGAATGGGATTCATTCACATGATGGTAAAATTGGATTGTTGTATGTTTTGTTTTCTTTTTTTTTACATTGTTTTTATACTTCTTTATTGTGATCTACCCAAATAACTGTATGTTATGGGGCAGGTGGCGCTGTGGTCTAAACCACTGAGCCTCTTGGGCTTGCTGATCAGAAGGTTGGCGGTTTGAATCCACATGACTAAGCTCCTGTTGCTCTGTCCCAGCTGCTGCCAACCTAGCAGTTCAAAAGCACACCAGTGCTTTAGGTACCGCTGCGGTGGGAAAGTAAACAGTATTTCTGTGTGCTCTGGCTTCCGTCACGGTGTTCCATTGCACCAGAAGCTGTTTATTCATGCTGGCCACATGATCCAGAAAACTGTCTGGGGACATATGCCAGCTCCCTCAGCCTGAAAAGCAAGATGAGCACTACAACCCCATAGTCAGCTTTGACTGGACTTAACCGTTCAGGGGTCCTTTACCTTAACTTTATGGGATGGCATATACATGTTGATACATATATAAATAAGGGGTGTGTGTGGCATCTGTAGCTATCTCTGAATTCTAATTATATCTGATAAATGCAACCTGACTCTTTTACCCTCAGCCCCATCAATGGCCAGCCCTTTCCATTGGCCTGCCTAGCCCCAACCGCCTTTCCTCTCTCAGACTCCATCACTTTGCATAGTATGGGATGTTGAGAGAGAATTATACCCTCCTATTGTTCTATTATTTGTTTAGTAATCACCTTGGTTTCGCCTCATTGATTCATCTTCACTTTTATTCCCTTTTCCCTAATGTGAAGATTATAACTGAGAGCAGAGACTTATTTAAATTTTTTGTACAGCACCTAGGAATTTCAGGCATAAAAGAATGTATTTTGGGCAGCAGCTCCCCAGTTTTAGAAAGACCTCATCAGCGAGGCTATCTCACATGTCCATTGATTTATTTTCAGCCTCGGGCAATGACCTTGTTTATTTTCCCAGGCCTTTAAAAATAATTCTATTAATATTTCACTGTGGTTTTAGGATGTTGTTTTAGCTCTGTGAAGAGAATTTTGTGACTCTGTATTACATTTTATGCTTGTGGCTGAAATTGTGTTTCCCTCTGGTCTGTTATTGTTTTGTTTTACAGAATCTGGGGGCTGCTATTTAATTGGTTTTATTGGATTGGGATTTTAGGGCTTTGACAACAGTGTCACTCAGCTGATGGTATGGCTTCCATCATTGAAACGAGGAGGGAAGACTTTGTCCACAATTTCCACTACTTCTGTAGCCCTAAATCTTCTCTAGGGGGTCCCCCAACCCCCTGAAGCAGATTTGAGGTGAGTGAGAGTGGGACGGGGAGAGAGAGAAGAATCACTGAAAATTGTTGCTCTCCTGTTCCACTTTACCATCAGCTGAGTGGCTCTATAGAATACAACCTTTAATTTTTTGTACTTGTTCGTTGCCTAGGTTATGGGTAGGCATAAGAGGAACTCAGTTTCACTCTCTTTGTTTCTCATTTTTCCATTCTTAAGTTTTCTACATTTCCACATATATTTAGCATTTTTAAAACAGTCTTCATGAAAATATTTCTGCATTTAGATACGAATTTCAGACAAATATACACATATGCATTTGTTTAGTCTATTTTCACTAATAAATTCATTTTTATGCACACTTTACCTCACTGTATGCCTCAGTATATGTTATACATATTGGCTGAAGAATTGCACTGTAAAATTTGGAGATTGCAAATTTCAAAGGATGGCTGTGTTTCAGTTCACATATTGTTTTGGAAAGTGCAAATTAGCTAGCTTTGCTTTTAAATGCAAACTGAATTGAATTTCTCCTCTATCACAAGTTACGGGATGACTGATCATTGCGGGGGGAGGGAAATAAAGGAAAAGCCACTGGAAATGTACCTAGGAGATATTGTGAGTGACATCCCATATTTAGCTCATTTGTTTTCCATGTGTGGAGGAGAATGAGTTCCTTTCAAAATACAACAATGGAAGATGGATCATCTTAAGGAAAATGGAAAGCAGCATGTCTTCACAACGAGAGACGATTGAGATGTATGACTGAAAATGAGGCTTCTACTCTTTTTTCATGATATGGCTAGCGAGGGAAAAGTCACCATGATTTTTACTGCAGGAATGCTGTGCAAAGTGTAAGATGGGTACACTTGCATGGCTGGGAACAAGCTTTCTATAGTATTTCCATGTGATGCAGAGACTGCACAGAGCAGGTGAGAAGGGATGTCTCCAACCATAATTGGACTATAGCAAAGATCTTCCATTTGACAGTCCACATTACATGTTAACATGAGCATAATAGCTAATACCACCCTGGGCTTGGCAAGCTTCCTTCTATGAATTTGCGGGCAAGATTCTGGTTTTGGAGAGATTTTAGTAAAGCTGTAAAACACTATCAGAGAAACCTTTTGCAGTGAACTCTCCTTCACAGGCTCCCAGAGGACTGGGACGACTGCAGACACGTCACTCATCATCTGGTGAGAGGATTATGTTTAGCAGAGGAGCAGAAATATTTGAATAGGAAACAGAACACGTTCCTAATGCTTGTTCACTGGACTGTAAGAAATATGCAGAGCCAAATTTGGCATCTGCTGTCTTTTTGAGCACCATCTAATTACAAAACAAAAAACCCAAAATTTTTGTGCAAGATTATTCTAATAATTCATGAAGGAGATTTATAACTTTAAAGGTGCTTTAAAAGCTTTATGCCTTTTGTCCTTACAACAACCCTGTGGTGTATGCCATTATTATTTCCCTTTTAGATATTAGATAATTCTAAATACATTTACTTGGCAGCAAATCCACTGAGCTAAGTGGGACTTGTTTGCTGATAAGTATGTTTGGGATTAATCTAAAGGTGAGCAAATTACTATAAAACTCTTTAGTAAACTGAGCAAGTAACTGAACCAATTCCTTAAACTAAGAACTAACTTAGTTGGTCTTTAAGGTGCTACTGGAAGGAATTTTTCAATTCCTTAAAGGTATTTTATACATTTTACTCCCTGGTTTTGAGAGCCTGTAGTGTCTAAGCATATGTGCCCATCTACTTTCTGTGTGTATTCAAGTCTTCCTTCTCATACACTATTACAGCCCAATGTATTTACATTAATTAATATGCTAGTAACACCAGAGAGTTACCAGTGTGGTGTAGTGGTTAAGAGCGGTAGACTCGTAATCTGGTGAACCGGGTTTGTGTCTCCGCTCCTCCACATGCAGCTGCTGGGTGACCTTGGGCTAGTCACACTTCTTTGAAGTCTATCAGCCCCACTCACCTCACAGAGTGTTTGTTGTGGGGGAGGAAGGGAAAGGAGAATGTTAGCCGCTTTGAGACTCCTTCGGGTAGTGATAAAGCGGGATATCAAATCTAAACTCTTCTTCTTCTGAAGGTGGCTGTGAAGCCCTGCAATCCTTAAGCCACTTCAGAGCCCAAACAGCAGTTGTGGGTTGCTATTAACTAATTTATTATCTGATTTATGCCTAATTATATTTAAGTACATATTTACATTTACTCAAATGTAATGCATGCAATTTTTGGCCAGATTACGTCATGAAAATTAGTGTGTGCATTAGATTTGATAGTTCATTGCATTCGAGTAAATACGGTATTTAATGTTTAACTTTGAACACTATTCCATTAATTGCTCTGGATTGAGAGACTTTTTGCTGATGCGCATTATATTCACCAGCAAATACTTTTTTGGTTTCAAGGTTTTGAAAATTGAGGTGCACATTAGACTTGATGGCACATTACATTTGAGTAAATATGGTATTTTTAGGTCCCTTTTAGGGCAAAGCACTCACAAGGCCCCTTACATAAAAATCAATAAGGTAAAGGTAAAGGTACCCCTGCCCGTACGTGCCAGTCTTGCCAGACTCTAGGGTTGCGCGCTCATCTCACTCTATAGGCCGGGAGCCAGCGCTGTCTGCAGACACTTCCGGGTCATGTGGCCTGCGTGACAAGCTGCATCTGGTGAGCCAGCGCAGCACATGGAACGCCGTTTACCTTCCCGCTGGTAAGCGGTCCCTATTTATCTACTTGCACCCGGGGGTGCTTTCGAACTGCTAGGTTGGCAGGCGCTGGGACCGAATGATGGGAGCGCACCCCGCCGCGGGGATTCGAACCGCCGACCATGTGATCGGCAAGTCCTAGGCGCTGCGGTTTTACCCACAGCGCCACCCCCGTCCCACAAAAAAATCAATAGTAACACAAAAATATAGCATACATAATATTTCAGTTAAGTATTCAGCTATTCCAGATTATCTATCTGTAAACTGAAATGTGAAAAAGGTGAAAAGTAAAGAGCAAATGGTTGCATTTATGTGCATTTTATAGGCAGATTCATCCCCCCCCCATTTTTCTCTTGTGTTCTTTGCAATATATTAAAAAGCTGCAGTAATTTTTCTTCCTTTTATTTTTATCCATGCTGTCTACTAATCATTTGTTTCCTCTTTCCATTTTCTTCCACCCAAGGCTTTTTAGTGCAATTTTAGAACAAGCAACCAAAGCAGATGGGGTAAATTCAATAGGAGGCAAAGGCGCCGGATTTGACGTCAAAGCACTTCGGGCTTTCCGAGTATTGCGTCCCTTACGGCTGGTATCTGGAGTTCCTAGTAAGTAACTAAATCCAACTTCTCTCTCTCATTGTTGTTGGGTTTTTTCAATAGAAGATGTAAATATTGTGAGATGCTGCTGTTGCTGAAAGAGATGTGTACTAAGATGTTCAAGCACTTGACATGATAATGGATTTCAGGGTGGAAGATAAAAGAAGGGGCAAGGAATATACTGCACATGCTTCTGGTTATCCTTAACACTTATAAAGAATAGAATCCAGTGTGAGATAACAGAGAGGGAAAGATACAGGCAGGTTTTATGAGAGAGGAGTTGCTGCACAGGCCATATGTGATTGAGCTATCGCTAAATAATATGAGGTAATAGATCAGTTTAAAACAACAAGAAATGAATACATAATCAATGTAATGAAACTAGTATGAATTAAGTCAATCTAAGAACTGGATTGCTGACTCTGAAATAGATGTCTGTTAATAATCTCACATATGGCTGGCTTGATGAAGAAGCTCTCACAGTGACTTAAATGCCTGTTCTCTTGAATGGCAATTGTATTCCCCTGCATTTTCCAGAAGGCTAGGATTCTGATCACATCTGGACAATCTTTTGTAATGAAGTAATATGATAGAGATATCATTTCCTGTGGTGTGCACACTTTGTTTTTTCGTCCTAGTGCCATGCCATGCCAAACAATGGATGGGGGGAGAAACACTGCAATAACTCCATAAACCTGTGACCAGAGCTGTGTACTCATTGTGAGAAATAATGCCTCCATCTGGGATGGTGTCAGTATCCAGAAGGGTGCACTGATGCTGATGTTTGGTCCTCCTATGCATCGGTTCCCCTGGATGCAGGTTTATCTGATCACAGCAGCTGGGTCTGGGAATCCACCTGCATCATTAAATTTTACACAATCCTCTGACATGATGTTAAATGTACGTGTTCTTCCTCCCACACACACTGGGACTCCTGGGACTGGCATGAGGAATTACTATGTGGTGTAGCCAGTTCATGTCAAGCAGCATGTCTAATATGCTTTGTAGGTAAGAGGACCCACATATATGAGAGTATGAATTCATTTTTTGAAGGTGACACTATGATGGACTTCCTGTTATAACTTTGATATTTAAGGAATGCCAAGAAAAACAATTATTCAGCCTTCCACAGACGTATCTTTTTAATCAGCTAGCATTATCACATCTCATGTGCACATGGGTGATTATTAAAACTGCATGTTTTTATAGAATTTTAAGATTAGCAACTAAATAAGTTAGAATGTGGGCCTCATTGAAATGCTTCTGCAGGGGGAGAATTATTGAGGCAGCTAGAGCTTTGCATGCTGCAGCAGGCAAAAAATTAGGGAAGTTTGATGAGGCATGAAGGGGGGAAGAGCAAGTCTATCATTTGATAAAGGAACTTATTTGTACCTTAATGAACTTCTAGGGTACAGGAACATTTGTTCTTCCTAGATCTGGTAAGTTACAGCTTAACAGAAGGGCTATATTGAGATCATTGTTAAGCTAACTTATACACAGCTCCATATTTTGATGAAACTCCTGAGCAATTTTACAACATATTTCAACATGTGGGATTCCAGTGTGCTTTTCTACCATCCATATGAGGTCAAGAATTGTTCCAGAAGTAAACCTCCATTTACAGTGTAATTTGATGGGCATCACGCTAGCCCATAACATTTTGCTACCTAAAGTGGAATCCTCCTACTCCCCATAGGATTTTTTCAATGAAGCACATATGCTCATATATAATTAACATGGTACACAATCATCTACAGTGATCTTGTTCATCTCTCATTAATTTCAATGGGGCTTGTGCAATAAAGTCTCCCCATGCATTGTGTGCCACCATGGCTCTAAATTCCACCACTGTCTACTGCCTGATGCAGTTGATTCACCTGGCCCTTATGACACAGCTACTTTCAGACAGAGGGATCAGAACTTAAATGTGGATGATGCTACCTTGGCTTTGTACTTTGTTAGTATATGGAATGAGCTGAATGGGCACAAGAGACAGGGCCTTTTGATTAGGACAGCTAAACTATGGGGCATCATCCCAACTGTGGCCTACTTAAACATATAGTGCGTGTATTTTCTCACATAGCAAAGATATTACTGTTTCAGTATGCATTTTGCTGTGTGCAAACTGCAGTAGTTCTCATTTTATCATGAAACACCTTGAGGGCTCCCTATTGGAAAAAGTGGATAGAAATGATTAAAATAAAATAATGTATTTGTAGACCACCCTTCAACAAGAGTTCTCGGGGTGGGGGGAACCATGTGACAATTGAATATAAAATAAAACAATCTGCAGTAACACCATAAAAATAAAAATGCAATATCATAATATAGGTTTATATAAATGAATAAACTGAAGTAGGCAATTACTTTAGGTAAAGGTAAACATGACAAAGTCTAAGAGACAGTTAGCATTGCAGCACAGATATCTAGGACTGCAGTCGATCTTAAATTAGGTAGCTTATATACAATATTATTATCATTTATTGACTATACAGTATTATTATCTGTACCTTAATTGGTTGATTTATTTATCAATTTAAAATTTAGTTGATTTACTTGGTAAGGGACAAGTTTAATTTAGGGCTCTGAGTGGATTTTTCTTTGGTGCTGGTGTGTTACTCTTAAGAGGAAATGAAAAAGAGGACATTAAAAGAGCATTTGCTTTTAAGAATGAAAGACAGAATTATAGAATTGTAGAGTTGGAAGGGACCCAGGGGTCATCTAGTCCAACCCCCTGCAATGCAGGATTCTCAGCTAAAGCATCCATGACAGATGGCCATCCAATCTTTGCTTTAAAACCTCCAAGGAAGGAGAATCCACAACATCCAGAGGGAAACCATTCCAATGTTGAACACCTCTTACTATCAGAAAGTTTTTCCATATGTTTAGTTGGAATCTCCTTTCTTGTAACTTGAAGCCATCAGTTCAAATTCTACCCTCCGGAGTAGGAAAAAAAACAAATTTGTTCCCTCTTCCATGTGGCAGCCCTTGAGATATTTGAAGATGGCTATCATATCTCCTCTCAGTCTCCTCTTTTCCCAACTAAACAGCTCCTTCAACCTCATAAGGCTTGGTTGCCATACCCTTGATCATCTTGGTTAACCAACTCTGCACATATTTTAGCTTATCAATATCCTTCTTACAGTGTGACAAGCGAAACTGGACACAGTATTCCAAGTGTGGTCTGACCAAGGCAGAATAGAGCAGACTATAACTTCTCTTGATCTGGACACTATACTTCTGTTGATGCAGGCATTAGCATTTTCAGCTGCTGCATTACACTGTTGACTTATGTTAAGTTTGTGGTCCACCCAAACCTCTAGATCCCCATCTTATAGTTGCATATCTTGTTCTTCCTGCCTAAGTGCAGAAGCTTACATTTGTCTCTGCTGAAATTCATTTTGTTAGCTTGGACCCAGTTCTGTCTTCTGCAGTATTAGCTACCCCTCCCAGTTTGGTGTCATCTGCAAATTTGATGAGCACCACCTAAATTCCTTCATCCAAGACTTAGAACTATTCTGAGGAGACTGGTTATCCTGGTGACCCTGAGCCACTCTTTGATCTCCTTCACAGCTGAACCATGTTTTGAACTTTAAAACTGTGGATTGGCTGAGCAAAGTTCCAGGTTTGTGTCCTTCACACTCCCCTTCCTCCTCTCATGGTTTAAAGCTGATGTGTTATGGAACGTAGCAAAGTTCAGTTTGAATGGGGATCCCTAGCTTGAATCTAACACTAAACTGGGATTATTTAAAAGTGAAACTAGTCAAGGGGGGAGAGCATGCAAGCTTGATGATTTGCTCAGCTTATTCAGGCTTATATGCATAGCACTAAACCATGGTTGCATGCAGACATGGCAACTGTCTTTTAGCCCACTGTACCTCATGCAGTTGTTCTGCGTATAGGGAGAGTAGAACCATGTATTGTTCACCAGCCTGATATCTTTGGAGAAAGATCAGAAGAGAGGTGCATAAATAATAACATAAATAAATATTTATAAACTGCTTTTCAGCCCTAACAAGGCCCCCAATGCAGTATACAAAAAGAAGACATTAAAAACTAAAAACTGTGTGAGATGGAAATGTATTTGCAGCTCACCTGAAAGTGAATAGAGATAATTCCAGTCTAACCTTCCTTGATATAGGGAAAGATGCTCCTGTAGTTTCCTCTTCTTCCACAGCAAATTTTGAAATCTCTCTCCACCCACACAACAGTTGATTAATGTGTGCAGAATAAACTCACAATAAACATAAACAACTTATATAAGTGCATCACAGGAAGCCTACATCAATGTATAATGAGTGTAGAATGAAGGTGGCTTTTCAGCTATTACAAAAAAATAGCCCAGGAAAGCTACAAAATCACATTCCTTGCTGAAATTTGTTGTAATTGGGGATATCGCTTTTCTCTCTCTTTTTAAAATATTTTTTATTGAAAGTTCTCAACATAAAATACAATAAAAGCCATTAATAGCAACTGCAGGGATTTTTAGCACGATTCTGGGCTTGTTTATTCAAAAGAAACAAGTTCATTGTGGCTTACTTTCTAATATTTCCGTTTATGATTACAGCCTTAACCATGTACTTTAAAGCTGCAATCCTGTACAAATTACGTACCTGGAAGTAAAGCCCTGTGAACATAAAGGGACTTGCTTCAGAGAGAAAAATTCAATAGAATTGCACTGTACTTCTTCTGAGGTTTCTCACTTACTGTTGCTCCAAAATGCTTTGCAGTGTTCTTGATAAGAAGATACCTTGTGAGAAGAGCTAGGAATTAGGTAACTGGGAGAAAATTGTTTTGAGCTAGGCTATTTTTTCATTTGTTGCAAGTTGTCAGTGTGGGTGGTATAGACATGCTAGGTGGCAAATTGGATTTTACTGGATTTTGTTTCTTGATCATATACTCATCCATGAATTCACATGCTGTGGTTTTGTTGTGAGGTTTCCTTGCCTATAAAATATATTTTGCAATTTAGCCAGCACTAATTATATAATTCTATGTGAAGGGGCCAAAACATGGCAGAAGCTGATGCAGTTCTTTTGGTACTGGGCCCATAGTTTATACTCCAAAGAGTCCCTTATAAAGATCTATTTCTGTATTTTGTTAAAACATGTCAATAAATCATGCAAGCTTTTCTCAGAAAATAATATACTGATCCCAGGATGCACCTTTACACTTGCAAGATCATTTCACGTAGAATTAGGCTTTTAAGCATAGGTGCTAAGCCATAGAGCCTACGCTTGGACCTTAGTAAGGTACTAGAGGCTGCAGAGTTTAAGGCCTATAGTAGCTTACTAGGCTAGACCTTAGCCTTTGGCTATATGGCTATTAGTGAAAGCACCAGAAATTAAGAGAGAGAGCGGGAGAGCAGGAGGTGCCATTAGCAAAAGCGCGCTTCATGTTATGAGTGGTTTCGGGTTGAGAACAGGTGTAGTGGTTAAGAGCGGTAGTCTCGTAATCTGGGGAACCGGGTTCGCGTCTCCACATGCAGCTGCTGGGTGACCTTGGGCCAGTCACACTTCTTTGAAGTCTCTCAGCCCCACTCACCTCACAGAGTGTTTGTTGTGGGGGAGGAAGGGAAAGGAGAATGTTAGCCGCTTTGAGACTCCTTAAAGGGAGTGAAAGGCGGGATATCAAATCCAAACTCCTCCTCTTCTTCTTCTTCTTCTTCTTCTTCTTCTTCCGGAATGAATTAAGTTTGTAACTGGAGATACCACTGTAATTAATAAGAAATAGAAGTTAACGACTCCACTCTCCTTGCAGGTGCATTAAAGGAGAGAGGAGGGCATAAATATAACCCCAAATCTTGCATAGATTCATTTCTGTAACAACCATAGTTAATGTTATGTCTGTAATACAGCTTTTCCAGAAAAATTTCAGAAAGCACTAGCTTTTTTATTATAGGTCAGTAACTTGAAGTGGGGTATGTTTTCAAACAGACACATCCACACATAAAAATAGAGGTGATGGAACTTTATTACTTCAGTGAGTGATTATATAAATGAGTTCCCTGAAATGTCTGTCTTTGGGGCATCCCACATATCAGACACATAGAGTTGGATCCAGACTTAATTATTCATTTCCCACTGAAACCTAAGTTAGTCATGGCTAATTTTTCACCCTGATTTTTGGGAACTAAATTATTCTGGATCCAACCCTATATAATCATAGTTTCTAGGTAGTAGCTCAGTCTTAATTTTGTTGAAGCTTTTTCTAAAGTGCCTTCCATTAACTTCTGCAATATAATACATAACTAAAAAACTTCTTGTTTGAGCTTCTTTCTCTGCCTCAATAGGTTTTTGGAGAGAACATTTGAAAATTTTCCTTGTCTTTATGATAAGGAAGTGAGTTGAGTATTAAGTAATGATAACTTGGTGGTTATCAAAAAGACAACATTTTCTAAAGGCACAAAAGAAACAAATCTTTATCTGTAGCTAATTTAGTTAAACTGTTATTTGATTATCTGAGTTACAATAGAAATGGTCTTGATTGTAACTTGATGTAAGGTTAAGTGGAAATGAGCTGAATTGAATTGTTGTAGGGAGTTACTTTGGATTATCTGTGCCCTGCCAGTTTGAAACAGTGCCTTGCATTCAATATGTGTGATAACTTTATTCTCCTATTCCTTTCATATGGTTTTAAATTGAACAGTTAGTGTAAAATCAGCACACACAGAGGGGGGTCTAAAAAGAATTCCCCTAGATATCACATCTTTGGTTTTGTAGTATAGGTAAAAGTATAAAGTATGAAAACCCATAAAATGGTCTGAAAGGTAACTGATGCAAAGTGGAAAACAGATAGGAAAGTGAGTAATATATGTTCCTGAAACACTAAATCAATATCTAATCTAAACTATGAGGCCAATTTTAAAAATAGAGCAAATATCAGGGCCTTGTGCTATACGTATGTAGAATATTCTTGCTGACCTATATTTTTACTAAAGGCATCAGTACAGGATAATATTCCTTGATCTTGTACCCTCAAATAGGTAATTAGATCTCAAATGTCTTAAGACTGTGCACTGAAAAAAATAATGGAACTAATGTTTTTAAAACAGTAGCCAGGATTTACAGAAATAAAGATCTCCCATATCTGATAAGAGTTTACACATGCAGTAATCATATATTTCTTGATAGTATACTATATGAGATGCTTCCATACCACCAAAGCAGATGCACATGCAAGTGGGGGTGGTCACTGTTAGAAACATTCTGTAGCGTGCTTTTCATTGGTGTGATATTACTATACTTATTACTAGAAATGCAGAGAATGACTTCCTTTCTTGAGCTTTTGTATGTGTAGGGAATTCACCATGAATATGAAAAACTGGATTTAGGAAGCATACATGTAAGTGCTTTCCAGTTCTCTAAATCAACCTTCCCCAAACTGGAATTCTCTAGGTGCTGTTAGACAGCAACTCTCATCTTCACTGACCATTGTCCTTGTTGGCTAAGACTGATGGGATTTATAGACCAAGAACACCTGGGGAAAAGGGGGTGGGAAAGGCTGCTCTAGAACATCTCTGAAAAACAGAGGTCAATTAAAAAATCACTGTGTTACAGGGGAAGTGAAGAATTTTTTTGTGAAATTTTTTCAGGAACCAAGTGTCCCATGAGGAGGAAGAGAAGGAGCCAGAAGCAAGACAAATAATTATTGTTTTTATATATATCAATATATAGATATAGATATAGATACAGATATAGATAGATATTTCCCCCCCAAAAAAGATTCCAGAGTACAAATGTTTGAATAAAACCATTCAGATATCATATGAATGCATTGTAAAAGAAAAGATAAAAATTAATCAACAAGATTAAAGGCAGACAGCTACTTACAAGAAAGTTATTTATTGGAAACCCACTGAGGCCTGTTTTTGAACTGTGAGGAGGAGAGTCATCTGGAGGAAATTATAACTCAAATGCATCCCAGTAGGAAAATGTATTACTGAGCTTAAAGATAAGGCCTATTAAGGCCTCTTGGATTCATAGCCTACTGTAGCTATCACCACCACTGGTACACACACACACACACACACACACAGCACTTTCCACAGGTAGAGGGAAGAGAGGCTGGAAAAGAAGACCGGAAGGCAAGTTCTCAAAGTAATAATTTCCCCAATGTTTCTTGGAAGGATCTTGCAAAGGCTGAGGTTTTTTTAGAATTCGGTAAGCAAAAGTGGGAAAGAAAACTTACAAGGAGGCAGGTAGATGAGGGTGGAGAGAAGGAACTTACCCATCACTAATTACAAGTGCAATTGAAATTATTTGAGCTGACCTTTTAAAATTTATTATCTCTGTGTGTATGGAAAATACAGCTGTCTGTGCTCCCTCAGAAAGTTTATCTCAGATTTTGATATTATGTGGCTTCATGCCTCTTAAAAATACAGTTAAGTCCTACAGTAGTATGACTACATGTGAATTAATTATCTCCTCTGTAGTTCTCCTATCAGAACTCCACCAGCCCTTTGCTCAGAAAGTTCTGATTGTCTTGACTTCTTTACATTTCAGGGCTTTCTACCAGCTGCTGCCAGTGCCCCACCCCTTGGTGGCCTTCTGCTCACCAATTAAACAGGTTAAAGAGGGAAGTCTGTGCTGGCAGAGAGATGCTGGGGTCACTCCACTGGTGGAGGCTGGCAGTGCTGAGTGCAAAGGGCAGATGGATTGTACCCTAACACATTAAGTAAATAAATACTGTATGGAGGCAGTGGCTGTTTGAAAAAGAAAGCTTGAGCTTTACGCTGTGGTATTATATTTTGTTTTTGTAAGCAAAATTGCAGTGTCCACTTTTTTGCAGGATCAGTGACAAAGGTGCACAGTATCATACAGGGTTGCACCTATACTAAATTGAATTCTGACATCTTTTTGTGACTGCCTACTGTCTTTAGCATTTATATCCTGGCTGTTCGACATGTACAGTACATCCTTTTCAGCATTTACACCCTAATACAAAACATAAAGAACAGAAAGGTGTCATCACAAAGGTAAAAGATGTGTCCCTATATCAAAGAAATGACTGGTGGGTGATACTGTTGCATTCACACACAAAAAACTTTCTGAATTTCTATCATAATATGTCAAGTAGCTACTTCTGAGGCACCTGTGGAGAATGAACCCACAGTGAAGTCCCTGTGGGACCAGGGGAGGGGGACAAACAGTTTTGGCTTTCCTTCTTTGTGTTTAGTCTATGGATAGAAGGGTCACAAAAAATGCTGGTGCTTCCACAGAATAAATATTGTATGCATGTTATCAATGTAAATAAGTACTGTAGCCTATGAGCCCTGTGAAGGAAGTTAACACATTTTGCTTACTGAAACATTTATGGAGACCATTTCAGCCAGCAACAGGCAGTCACAGCTATTTTCATTCTTTCTTTTAAGGTGAATTGATATGCTTTTAAAATAAATGTTGAAAATTGTTTAAGATTCTAAATTATTAACAGTAGAAAAGAGTCGGCTATACTATTGTAAACAATGCTTCTTGAGGGCTTTGTTTTCTCAGTTTCTATTCACATGTCTATCTTGAATAATCTTGAACTTGGTAATACAACATTCATGTATAAAATATGATGGTTTATGGATTTTCAAGTCTGATTCTTAGTTGTGTTATCTATACCAAAGGTGTTATTACTTGAAATGATCATTTTCATTTTTCTGCTGATTGTTTTGCTCTCTCGACTTGTTCTTTCATGTAGTGTTGAATTCTTAAAAGTTTTAGGATGTAGCAGTTAGAAAAACTATTATCATTAATTCCAGAAGGTTAGTCAGTTGCAGCAAAAACAACAGTCTTTTGACACCTTAAAGACTAACATACTTGTTTCGGCATGATGTTTTGTGGAATAGAGTCTATCAGATGCATGCAGTGTTATCCCCAATTGGTCATCTATGTATGGTCAGAGAGATAGAAACTCTAAACAGTTGGGTCAAGATGCAATGAAATGCAAGAGCAAAATACACGACAATTTAATTAAAGCTGAAATGTATGCAAAATTAGCACAGTGATCATAATATCAATAATTGGTGAAGAAATATCAATAGCTTTACCTATTAAGAATAGCTAGCCTCACATTTCAACTATGGTAAAATGGAGACTTGGATTGACACCTTTATTTTGCCTACACTTATTAGTCAGTTTCTTCCCCTCAGTGCACTTTTTCTCTGCCACAGATGTGATAGTTTTTATTCCTTCTTGCAAAAAGGTTTGGCATATTTGCTGCACTGGAGCCTGTTAACAGAGCAATCCAAACCCCCAATCTGACACATTGCAGGGATTCCAGATGAGAAAGAGGTGTCTCTTCCATCAACTCTGCTGTCAGGGAACTGACATCGGAGCCAGAGGCGGAGGCAAGGCTCCCAAGTGATGCTGGAGAAGGGCCCAGCAGGGAGAGAGGCAGCTCATCAGCTGGGGAAGGAAATCAGTGTAACACCAGGGATAAAGGGGGGCAGATGGGGGAATCGGCGAGAGGGCTCCAGGACTCCTCGCCAGAGACCAGCGAGGAGAGCACGGGTCCTCTGCTACCCACACCCTCCCTGCGCAGAAGACTTCTGCGCAGGGAGAGTAGGAGGAGACTTGGCGTCAAACAGCTTTTATGCTGGAAGAGGTTTAAGAAACGCCCACTGACGGATTCTGCTAGCGACTGAAACAGCCACGAAGTGGAGGGCTGTCCAGACAGAAAAGGTTTAACCAGCCAACCTAGCGAGGAGTGGCGGCAACTTACGCACGAGTAACCCCAATCATTATTACATCTGCCAACCTGTACAAGGCTCTACCAGCGGTGGGTCCACTGCAGCAAAGCTTTTAACTGTACCCACCTAAGCTGGAGGCAGGCAGAAGTTAATACTAGGTTATTTGGGGTATAGGAAGATAGGATCCACTGGATCCTAATCAAATCCAGCAACAGGAAGAAGTGGCAATAAGTCTAATCTGGTCCTCTGCTGCACCAGCCAGGTGCCGTTGCAGCAAAAAAATTTGATCCTGCCCACCATCCTGATGTGGCATCTCAAGCAGTAGTCTCAGCAATGGGACAAGGTTCTAACCTGGTGGGGCTTGTTCTGGGCAGAGTATCCTAAATCATATAGTGCAGGCACCATTTTCAAATCCAAGTTTGCAGAATAAGGTCAAGTATATTTTAGTTTCTATGGAGGTAAGGCCAGATATAGCAGAAGGTTAAGTCCAGGTAAGAAAAATCAGACAAACTGAGATCGAAGTCCAAGTGACAAGGGCAGTAGTACCTATAGCTCTACATAGCATCTAGGCTGTCAAGCATGTTTAAACGTTGCTTCAGCAATCAGTCTAGCCTGCAGCTTCTTTTAAGCAGCTGGCTCCATCCCCAGTGTGTGATATCTCTACTCTTGAAGGGGACTAACCTGTTTTAGAAGCCATGGATTCTAGAAGTGCAGGGGTAGCCATGGTCCTACTATGGCCTTTGAGATGGAGTCTGAAGAGGGCAGTGCTATCTTATTTAGTTTGCCACATTTTTGTATCAGTTTCCATTTTTTTAAAAAGTCTTTACAAAAAATAATCAGAACTTTAGTGTGCATTTCTCCTATGATACATGTTTCTGCAAGCAATTTTTGTATGTTATTTTCTCCAATATATGTGTTCTTATGCACCTTTTTATGTTGGTTAAATAACTACATTGTGAAATTTATAGAAGTACAGTGGTGCCCCGCAAGACGAATGCCTCGCAAGATGAAAAACTCGCTAGACGAAAGGGTTTTGCGGTTTTTGAGCTGCTTCGCAAGGTGAATTTCCCTATGGGCTTGCTTTGCAAGACGAGAACGTCTTGCGTTTTTTGCAAGTTTGTTTCCTTTTTCTTAACACCGTTAATACAGTTGCGACTTGACTTCGAGGAGCAACTCATAGAACGCGGTGTCGTAGCCTTTTTTGAGGTTTTTAGTGATTTTTGAAGCTTTTCCAAAACTTTTCTGACACCGTGCTTCGCAAGACGAAAAATTCGCTAGATGAAAAAACTCGCGGAACGAATTAATTTCATCTTGCGAGGCACCACTGTACAGATTTTGAAGGATTACTGTATTTTAGTTTGTGCATTGCTTTGGGAAGTGCAAATTAAGAATGTAAGAAGAGTCCTTCAAGATCAGGCCAAGGCCTATCTTGTCCAACATTCTGTTCTCCCAGTGGTCAGTTGCTCTGGTTCATATTAAAGTGTTAACCAAAACTAATTTCTTCCTTGTCCCTTCTCCTCTTCAAATCTGGTTCTTGATCTTTGGGAAGCTATTCCAATTAACCCCCCAGAATCCCATAAATCACTTCATGATGTTTTGTCTGCAATCCCATCTTCAGTTAACAGTGAAAGCTTTTGACTTGTACAACCTCAGGTTTGTAAGCTCTGGGGACTGCAGTTGTGAGCTGCCTGTGTCTGCCTTGTGCTTGTGTAGTACACTTGAGTACTTTAATGGAGTAGTTAATAATGAACATATGTGTATGTCTGAAATGGCAAAGTGTTTTTCTGGATTCCTTAATATCCTCTCAAATGCTGTGAGAAGATCTGATCATAAATACTAAATCAATTAATCATGAAACTAAACCCTTGGGATGCTTGATCTCTGTGTTATGGCTGCATTTAAGATTTATGAGTTCTCTAAAACACTTTGAAAATAAAAGACTTTCTTTGTTTATTTCAAGCATCTCATATTGACACAAAATGTCTCCCAAGTGTCCCCTACCTATGAAATATAACTCATATAGGATAGAAGAATCCTTTGAAGTGTGAGATCAGGGATTTGTGTGAGATCAAGGATTCGGGGGCATCCCAGCAGGCAGTATGAAGCCTCTAGTTTGGCCAGGTTTAATATTCTAGGACCTTAGTCCTCTTCCCTGGTCCACCTAGTAGTGCTTTCTTCAACTAAAGCTTCAGCTCCAGTAGACTCACTTCAAGGAAAACATACCCTCCAGCTCTAGATTCATGTTTGGCCACTCACATCTCTGGCACTGTCCTAACACAGTACCTCACTGGCTTTGCAAAGCCCTACATGCCCATCAGGTGTTTCCCAGGCTGTTATATTTACTCTTATTAGATTTGTTGTCCTGGTTTTGAGCTCCATTGCTGAAAAACTGTAGTCCAAAAAGGGTTTGAAAATAAAACTGCTAATATCATAATGCCATTATGTGAATCTCTGGTGCTACCACACTTTCAATACTGTATACAGTTCAGGTTACCACACATCAAAAAGAATAATCTTTGTCTCCTGTGCTGGATAAAAAATGCCTCCTCCAGTCTTCTATTCACCCAGAAGGAACTCAGTGGATGGGGTGGAGCCAACTGCTATATTGGGAAAGTTTCAGAAAAAGGCAACAAAAATGGTCAAGGAGCAAGTTGCCTGTAAAGAAGAGTTTCATGATTTGGATACTTTTTAGCTTTAAAAGGTGAGGAGGAGGAGGAGACATGATATAGTTGTATAAGTTGGTGCATGGTGTCAACAAAGTGGACAGAAGCTTTTCTCCCTCCCCCATAATTCTAGAACTCCTGGAAGATTCAGGACAGACAAATGGCAGTACTTATTCACACAGTATATAGTTGAACTCTGGAATTCACTACCACAAGATGTAATAGTGCCAACTTGGATGGGTTCAAAAGAGGTTCACAGAAACCCATGGAGGAAATCTATGACCACTAACCATGATAGCTGTCTTACCTCTAGTATCAGATGTGATATGCCTCTGAATACTAGTAGTTGACCACAAGTGGTGAAAGTGCTATTGTGGTGAAAGTCCTAGCTGTTAACTTCCATAGGCATCTGGTTGGCCATTGTGAAAAGAGAATTCTGGGCTAGATGAGTCAGATCCTGCAGGGCTCTTCTTTCGTTCTTAAGGTTTTTGTATAGCTTCAGAAATGTGCAGGGGGCTGTTGACAGGCAGGCTAAAGTAGATGTATCAAAAAGGAGCAGAGTCAACAGAGACCCTATCTCTAATGGTATCTAGTCCTGATCTCTGAAAATAACAACAGTTGATGCATGTACTAGAGGTTAGCCAAAGAGCTATATGTGAATTTGACCTTTTTGGCTAGTTTTCATACTTTCATGCAACCAGGTGCAGTGGCCTTTGAGAACCAATGTGTAGTAGTAGTTAAGTGTGCTGGACTAGGATCTGGGAGACTAAGGTTCACTCGACCATGAAGGCCACTTGTGACTTTGGATCACTTACTGTCTCAGCATAATCTACCTCAAAAGGTTGTTGTGAAGATAAAAATGAGAGAGGAGAAGTACATATACTACCAATCTAATCCAGCAATTAGTTCTGTAAGGGAAGTCCACAAGCACAATATGAGAGTGAAATCCCTCTCTCACTGTTATTCCTCAGTGACTTGTATTCAGAAGCATGCTCCCTTGGCCATCCAGCATGACTTGTGGCTTTGATAGCCTTATCCTCCATGAATTTGTAAAATCCTCTTTGAAGGCTATTAAATCTCTGGGCACCACTGGAGGTGCTATTTAAGTTAGACATGTATGCACTCAGTCTGTTTAAATACAATGTGTGAAAATTGTGTTGAAAATAAAGAAACCAAGAAAGTGGATTGTTCTAAATGACTCACTTGGATTTTATGTGATGGTGTGATAAAAAAAGTTGAAACACATATTTTTGCTGTCATGGCATTATCAGTACTGATCTTACTCCTCAAGAAACCAGAGGCCTTTCTCCTGGGCATGGTTGGCCAATTGGTGCCAAAGAAGGATAGAACTTTCTTTATGTATGCTACAACAGCAGCAAGAATACTCATTGCAAAGTACTGGAAGACACAAGATCTGCCCACCTGGGAAGAATGGCAGATGAAGATGATGGACTACATGGAGTTGGCGGAAATGACTGGCAGAATCCGAGACCAGGGAGAAGAGTCGGTGGAAGAAGATTGGAAAAAATTTAAAGTTTATTTACAGAAATATTGTAAAATTAATGAATGTTAGAAGGATGCTGGAATGAAGTTATATGGCCTTAGCAGAAATGTTATAAAGAATTAAGTAAAAATAGATTGTTAAAGGGTTAAAGTGGAAATTTAAGGTTAGATTGTGTTAAGATAAATTATAGAACAAAAATTAAGAAAGATGGAAAGAATTTGCTGAAATAACTAATTGAACAAGAATACAAAAAAGGGAGGTGTGAGGAGGTCGATGATACAAGTAAATGAAAGGTAGAGATATAGAGATATTGGGTGCCTTTAAATGTCTTTGTTTTTTGTTGTTGTTTTGTTGTGTTGTTTTTGTTTTTTCTCTTTATTTTTGATGTATTGTGAACTTTTTATTGTTTCTTCTTTTTTCTGTAATTATTACATTTTTAATAAATATCTTTAAAAAAAATAAAAAATATCAGTACTGATCTTAGTATTCTTGTGTTGTCTTACACTTGTGAACACATCAGCCTTACATGAGCTATATGTCAAAACAGGCTCATTCTGTAGCTTATGCAGCATATCTCAGCTAATTTTTCACTTAATAGCAGATTTATTCAAAACAGCGCAGGCCTAGTGATTCCGGTAATTCTTTCCAATAGGTCTTGCCCCCAATGAGACAGTTGCAAGGATGAAAGGTGTCACTTTTCCACCACTCTCTAAGGTTTCTCCTCTCCAGGGTCTTTCCCAAGCAGTTGCAAACTGTGTCTGTGCACAACCAATATCTGTTCTGCTCTTTTCATTTCTCTGCATGTTAGGAGACCAGGAGGGCAGGGAGCTGGTCACAACAGGAAAGTGAGACTCCCTAGATTCTTTAGCAGCTTGTTTCAATTCTGCCTCTTAGCCAATGTCCAATTAAGCCTCAGAGACTGTACTGCTCTCTGCCACAGACTCTTCCTGCTCACTAAACCCTATTACATCTTCTTCTTCCAACATCTCCTCCTTCCAGTTTGCTTCTTCTCCCTCTGACCACTCATTGGGGCTTCTCTTTGGGGTTCTCCAGCTGGTGCCTCCCGCCACTCCCTCTGCATCCAGCTAGTCTATGACATTGTTAGAAACCATGTCTAGCACTGCCTTTCAAAGGAAGGGAGGTTTCTCACCTGCCCCACCTGCTTCAAAAGAGGCAGTAATGCCACCTCCATCAGTCAGCTCACAGAGGTGCTAACACAGGTGTGAACAAACAGTAAAGGCTCAGCCTTCCTGGCATAGTGCAATGTTGTTTGCCCAGTCTCACCATCCTAAGTTAATTGGTTACTCTATTTTCTATACACACCTCTGTCCAGGCAATAGAGAGCCTTGGGACTCATCTACTCAGGTCAATTTATAATGTTATAAATGCATTATAAAAATGTGACACCAGATGGTGCTGTAGAGCAGCAATCTGAAGTAAATGAAAATTTCCATTGGGAGCTGTATTTTTTAAATAGTTTTTTTCCATAGTGTTTTTTATATCTGTGTAGATCCAGCCTTGGAGGGCTGCATTCAGTCCCTGAGCTTGAGGTTCTCCACTCCTGCTGAAATGTCTTAGTGGCACGTTGCCAGTCTACACTAAACAAGCTTGTACAGTTGTGTTTTATCACCAAAAATATTTGCCACAAATAAGTCTAAAAACACAGGATAATTAAACAGTGGAATGCAATGGCATGACAGAGACATATTATAGATGCTTCATAAAATATTAGAGAACAAAGGATGGCAATTTCAATAAATGGAATTTTAATATACTAAAGTTACAATATTAATATATTAAAAATACATTGTTTTTCTTGTTCCCTGTAAATCATATAAAGTTTTATACAACTGACAGTTGTCCAAATTATTGGTGCTCACATCACTGTAAAGTTACCTTTCCAAATTAATTTATTAGTAATTCAGGGGTTAAATACAGGTCCAATATATCTGCAGAGTCTTCAGAAAAACTAAGAGAGCTTGTAATTGTTGGCCATTTCTGAAGCTATTAGGGTGCTTAAATTGATGCCGTCTTAGCTTTCCTTACACTAATGACTTACTAATAAGTTAATGTTTATTACAATAGCATTTCCATCTGTGAATCTTTAAAGCCTTTGCAAACATGAGTGCATTTACTACAGCACAACAAAATCTGTAGTTATTCCCCAAAGAGCACTTCTGAGCTGGTTTTCCAGAACCAGAAAAAACAGCATCTGCGTTGCACTCCAGAAAAGACTGTGTTTCAAGTGAAGTGGTCCCTTTGTAGTGTCCTAATCCAGTTATGCTAAAATTTACTATCATTAACAATCTGTCAGACCTGGCTTTGTGAAGGTGGGGACAGTCGGGTTAGGGTGTATCCAGCAGTGTGTATCCAACTAGAATGAATTTTAATTGCTGAAAGCAATAAGCAAGCCTGACCCTTGTTTTTATATATTGTTGTTGTTGTTTAGTCGTTTAGTCGTGTCTGACTTTTCATGACCCCATGGACGAGAGCACGCCAGGCACTCCTGTCTTCCACTGCCTCCCACAGTTTGGTCAAACTCATGCTCGTAGCTTCGAGAACACTGTCCAACCATAAGAAAGCTATTAGCTCGTTCATTCTGGCCTCTTGCTTCAAGCAGTCTTCCATGGATGGGTGTGGTTGATCTTCCTATTACTTTGGACCTGTAGTTCTTACCTTTGTTTAGAGCTGAATGGCAAAATACAAGCTGAAGTATTGCTTAATATCCTTCCAATAGCACCTCCTACAAGACTTGTACTCCTGTTGCCGTGCAATAATACTTTATATAGTAACGCAAGTGCACAAATCCTTACACTCAGGGGTTTTAACTTTGAGATTAGGTTCCACTGTTAAAGCTATGTAAGCATAATGATGACGTCAAGGAAGCACCATTTTATAACTGCTGATGTAATATGTTTAGTCATTTTCTTGATCAGATAGCAAATGTGAAAGAAATATCAAAATAATTTGTATATTTGTATATTTATTAAATGAAGCATTTTCCTGCATACCCTTGTCTTCAGTAGATTATTCAGCATTCACTTCTTGCTACAGCGTTGTCTTTCTCATTGCAGGCCTCCAGGTGGTTTTAAATTCCATTATCAAGGCCATGGTCCCTTTGCTGCACATTGCCCTGCTGGTGCTGTTTGTCATAATTATCTATGCTATCATTGGATTGGAGCTCTTCATGGGGAAGATGCACAAGACTTGTTATGTAACAGAGAGCTTATCAGGTAAGAAATATGCTATGTAATCCCACATTGTGTAACACCTTTTATTATCAGTGGAAAGTGGCTATGATGTGATTGGATTTAACAGTACTTAATATCAGCTTAGTGAATGTGAAAGCTCCAGTGGTGATCAAATAACACCTGTTCTGCTTGCCTTGCCTGCCGTGCACTAAGAGCCAAAAGTTCAAAGGATAAGAAAGAAGCTAAGAACGCTCTATCATGCAATCTCTGTAGATAGTTTTAAATAGAGCAGTGCTATAAACAACATCTCCAACATATTCTTCTAATTCAGGAGCAAATCACCATAAGACTGGAAGGGGCGAATGAGAAGCCATTTGTGCATTTTCTCGGTGCAGTCCCCTGTCAAACAGCATAATGTAATGAAGGGTGCATACAAGGCTCTTCTTGCTTCTTCTGTAGCCTATTAAAGACCGAAAGAGCCATGGGTTCATATAATTAAAGTATGACATTGTTCCATAAGTTGCTCTCATTTCCAGACAAACCGATGTATCTCATGGATTTGTTTGCAAACCACCTTGACAGCTTTTATAAAATCAAAAGGGAGAATAAAATTATCTTAAATAAAATATGTGCCACACTTGAAATGTGGTTGTCAGGAGGTGATTGTTGCTAAACATGTGAATCCTGCTTTACCATGTAGCTGAACCATAATGAAGAAACTTGACAAATACAGAAATAACCATTCAGATTGCAGATGTAAAGGAAGCATAACCACTTTTCTCATGTTACAGATAGGTAGCCGTGTTGGTCTGCCATAGTCAAAATAAAATTTTTTTCCTTCCAGTAGCACCTTAAAGACCAACTAAGTTAGTTCTTGGTATGAGCTTTCGTGTGCATGCACACTTCTTCAGATATTTTTTATTTTCACTTTTCTCGTGGATGCAGCTCCTCCCATATAAATAATTTGCTATGTGGAAATGTCAACATTTAGGAGATGGAAACCTAAATGTGGACTGATCAGTGGCATAGAAAATTAAGGCTCTTGTGAGAAATGATTCAGATGATCCACATATCAAAGGAGGGAACCACCAGGAATAAACAACTGCTCTGATCAAAAAAATATGGAGCACTGACTCTTAGTCACTGCTACTTATTTTCTTCCACATTTATCTTCCTTTCCTTTCCTTTCCTTTCCTTTCCTTTCCTTTCCTTTCCTTTCCTTTCCTTTCCTTTCCTTTCCTTTCCTTTCCTTTCCTTGAGCAGCACATGTCCTTCTGAGGTTAAGCATTAATCTTTGTTTTTTATTTGTTTACTAGCATGGGTTTCCATGGCCAAACATCTAGAAATGTTGTTAGTGGGGAAACCACCTGAAGCCAGTAAAAGGCACTCCAGGCTACTAAGGTTGCCTTGACTCTAGAGGCAACACTGGATCTTGGACTATTCCCAAACTACAAACTTGTTCTCTCAAGCAGAGTGCCACACTGTCCAGAACAGGTTGAACACTAATTCTCTGAAACTGATAACAATATACCCACAGTGCCTCTGTCTTCTCAGGATTCAGTCTGAGTTTGCTGGCCCTCATCCAGCCTATTACTGAGTCCAGGTACCCGTTCAATGACTATACAGCCTCACCTGACTCAGATGACATTGAGGAGTAGAATGTCAGCAGCGTACTGGTGGCACCTCATTCTGAATCCCAAAATGACCTCAGTCAGAAGCTCTATGTAGATGTTAGAAAGCAAATTTAATATTATGTCAAACTGAGTCACAGAGTGACTAATTACTGAGAACTTATGCTCGCAGGCAGCTCAACCACTGTAGTTTCACTTATCCTCCTCTGGGACCCAACAACAGGGATTCAAGGCCCAAATTTCCACCCTCCCTAAATTTTGTGAACCTATCTAGTAATTGCAGTTTGAACCTGATACAGTATTATTATCATCTTAATTCCCAAGCTAAAATCAAGCTGGTATAGTCAAATTCTGAGGTTTTGGCAGGCAGGCAGGCAGACAGGCAGGCAGGCAGGTATGTGTGTGTGTGTGTGTGTGTGTGTGTAAGTAATCCTTTTTGTTGCTCCTGAATGAAACTTTCGTTTAATCAAATCTGATGCCAGCAAAAGTAGCATCACCCTCCTCTCTGCCTCTCCCACACAGCACCATATTTGGATCAATAATTTATTGTTTAGCCTATCCAATCGTTGACTTCATGGTTTAACATTATGGTAGAGCTTTCAGTCTGCATGGAGAGGGCTATTTTCCAGAGCTCAACTGTTGCAGTAGAATTTAGTGTCCCAAGTTCATCACATGCCACAACAAAATGGTTTTGACTTTTGTCATTAGCTCATTGATCTGGATATGAGCTGGCAATGTTAAGAGCAACAACTGTCATATCCTATTATCAGTACAGTTCTAAAATATAAACTGTTGTAAATGCTAATAATGTGTAGTCTGACTCAGTGACTCTAGTTCTAGACAAAGCTTCTTGGTTTGTTTTACTTTCCATACTCTTTCCATTTACAAACTCAAACAAACCAGCCCTTGAGTCTTTTCAAGTATAAGACAGAGATGGCAAAGCTTTTCAGGCTGAGGACCACACTGCCTGGTGCAACCCCTACAAGGGACACATGGCAGTGATGAGTGTGACCAAGAAAATGGGTGTGAACCCCCCTCAGTCTCCCACAGACATGCACTTCATGCCCATCACTGCACACATACACACAGCAGGTCACAGTGCAACACAGCACACACAGAAAGATGCACAGTTCTTTTTAAAAATAAAAAATAAAAAAATTCCTTCCAGTAGCACCTTAAAGACCAACTAAGTTAGTTCTTGGTATGAGCTTTCATGTGCATGCACACTTCTTCAGATACGAAGAAGTATCTGAAGAAGTGTTTTTAAAAAGAATATATACTTTGTTTACTTGCAAAGATATTTTAAAAAATTGGAATCCTGCCAACCAGCTGCATAGAGAGAAAGATGGAGATAGATTTTTTTATCTGCTACCACCACCATTTCACCTTGCTCACTAAGCAGCTGCTTGATCTTTTCTCTATCTTTCCCACCTGCCCCTGTCCTTGCTTTTCCTGATGCTGAGGGGAAAGGTAGCAACAGTGATTGTGGACTGTAAACAGTTGGGCAAATGAGAATATATTTAGTGATGTTTCCAAATTGTTCAGGAATAAGTATAAAACTGCACAGCATGAGTGGCTATTTAAGTCTGGTCTAGAGATGTTTTATATGTGCACTTCTAGAGAAGGCAATAGAAGAGTCATGTGAAAAGAAGAGTACAAATCAATTCTGACATTGTACTTGTGAGTCATATGAGTCAGTAAAAATTTTTTCCATCCATGTTATGTGGATGCATAATACTTGATGATGTCAAAGTGCCTTTTAGGTTGTTTTGAGATCAGCTCATAACCTGTACAACATATTTGGGATTGTAACAACAAGAACAAATCTCAGGAATTGCCTGTTGACTTTGGGAGGCTTCTCTTTTCCCCTTGTTTGTTTGTGCCATCAAAGAACTAATTCCTGAAACTGTTTGCCTTTCTGCTCTGTACATCTTATCTACCTGTGGTACACTATGTTCTGGATTACATATGGCCTGATCTATTGGAGAATAGAAGCATTTACAGCAGATTGTTTTGTTTTCTGAATTAGGTTTTTTTATTATTTGTAACAAATCCAAGAACCATATGAAAGTAATGCAGATTATAACATTTTTTACAAGCGCAATGGCTATAGATGTCAAGATAGGGGAACTATTCTATTTGTTTATATCCATATTTCTAGAATTTTATAAAGTAAAGGGGAAGTTAAAATACTTCTTGAAAGGTTGCTCCTGAGGTTTGAGGTGCCTTCCATACTGGCATGGGATATGGCATGAGGAGCTATAGCAGGAAGAGGGAACCTGCAGAAATCAGGACCTTTTCTCCAACTGCCACACACAAGTAGAAGCACATTCCAGGCACACACTGGTATCTTTGGATCAAAGGCAGTATGTAAACTGCCCCGATTTCTATGAAGCATTAGCACAGCATGAATATATACTGTAAAAAGTTAATTACAATTAATCTCTTCAGATACCTTGCCACCATTACAAGCAAATAACTCTTTGCCTCACCATTCAGTTGCATGGATTTTAACAATTCTTTATCCCTGTTGTTTAAGATACACCAGCAGAAGAGGAACCCTCTCCTTGTGCACCTGTATTTGCGCATGGGCGGCAATGTCAGAATGGTACTGAATGCAGACCAGGATGGGAAGGACCTAAGCATGGCATTACCAACTTCGACAATTTTGCCTTTGCCATGTTAACTGTGTTTCAGTGCATCACCATGGAGGGCTGGACAGATGTGCTATACTGGGTATGTATGTGAAATCAATCTGTGGCAATGTGGATACAGCACTCTTCTTATGTCATGCTCAAAACATGGGGCTGTCATTGCTATTTTGTTATACTGCTTGCTCTGTATGTCATGCAAATGGGATAACTACTGAACTGATACCTCAGATTGATGTAGTGCATTAAAGGGGCAGTATGACAGCCCTTCACTGTTTGTTCTTAGCTTTCAGTGTTATCTTTCAATTTACATTTATTGATCAAGATTTTCACTATGCTTTTACTGACCAGTGTTTTCTTGCATGAGAAATGTTTCATACTGCTCCAGATTAATAAAGCAGCACAATTTCTTGCTAACCAAATAATTACACTTCATTTAACCATCTTACTATCACTGGAAGCACCAGCCTCTAGATATCTATATAAATGAAGACTCTTGGGTCATACTTATAGGAATATCTAAATTGTTAAGCTATTTCCAACACACAAGAACTGAAATTTAGTGTGTAATAGTCTATGTCACCCTGATTACTAAAAGAAAAAGAAATCTAGAAACAGAATGGGATTAATCCAACGGTAGTCATCCTCAGAGTAACTATTTTAGGTCCATTAATTTCAATGGGTCTACTCTTAAGTAAAATTTAGATGGTGACAACCCAACATATCTATCTCTGTCCCTTGAAACTTAGGCCATGGAGTCTTCCTCATAATAACAGCCAACATTCCACTACAGTGTAAGTCAAAGCACAGATGAGGGCAGCCAGAAATCTTTGGTGACAGAATACAAACTGTAGTTACTAGTATTAGTATAGGAGTCACAGAGCTAAACGATGACCATGTCTGGGCCTGTGGAAGCAGGGTTGTCCAAATCTAAACCTTCCATAAATAAGTTTGTCTAATATTCCTTAAATTGTTCCAGAAAAGGAAGTTCTACTACTTTCCTGAGCAACCTATACTCTTGTCTAAAACATTCTTAGACTAAAGAAATCTGTAGTAATGTTAGAAATCACAGCTTGCATCACAGACAAGATTTATGGTTTCAGCTACTCTTAGTAAACTCCTCTGGTTTCTTGAGTGAAGTGTCTCTGTGACTGAATCTCCATCACTTCCAGTGTCAGAAACAGGAAAAAAAATTACAGGGGCAGTCACAGAAGGGGCACAGCTTATTTCTAGGTGGGCAAGTTGTTCTCTGAATGAAAAATATGCAATATGTTAACAATAGGAGTCCAGCAATGAGAGCAAGGGTTAGGGGCCAGGTTCCCCCCAGTTCCCCTCTGTTGCTGTCCACGCACTTCTCTAGCACAGATCCTGTACTAATAAGTCAGAACTGCAAGTTCACAGAAAACAAGGCTGAACAAGGCACACTGAGTTTCAGTGGTCATTAACATGATAAAGTTTAGCCAGAATTAGCTCATAGACAGGGTTAAAACATAAAGGTTAGAATGCCAGGGGTGCTTTCATGATCCTGCGAAGCATTTTCACTCATAGGAATTGGCATTCAGTTCAGTGATTGTGTAACTCTACATGTGACTTGAATTCTGGTTAGCAAACTACCTACTCTTTTGAAATGAAAGAGGAAGGCTATGTGGACAGTGGAGCACCATGTATACAGTGGAGCCCCTGAAGCCACAGGGAATCACTTCATTATGGCACAGGCTTAAACTTGTTTGAATCCATCCTCTTATGTGTATTTAAAACTTTTTTTAAAAAATCTAAAAGTAGCAGTCCAGTGGGGAACACCATCATGAGACATAGGGTTACCATCTGAGTTATCATCAGCACAGGACACATATAATAGGCAAAATTGTGTCTTATATTAGACCAGTTTTTAAAATATCAAGCAAAATTGTTAATCTGACATGGTTCTTTGTCAGACTGGCATAGATAGCTTTGAGAGCCAGAATCAACTTAATTTTATTTATATGTTTCTGTCCCATCTCCTCTCTATGACTTGGCATGGGGTATAATTTAAAAATAATGCTTATACATATTGCAGGGTTTATTTAAAACAAAAAACCATCATGCCATAAAAAGCTTAATTCTAGCCACCGAAATCTGGCCCAAATACAAAAGGTTTTCAAACTTCTGCCATTTTTCCTTCCCCCCACCAAGGCTTTTGTGAATTTAGAGGAAAGGAAATTCCATTTTCCAATAGTATGTGGATCTTTTTTTTTGACATTGTAAGGAATTCTGCAGCATGCTCCCTAGATTGGGCCTTCTCTAAAAGTGTTGGTATCTAAAGCAGCTGCCTGGGTTGATTGCTTGCACAATTGGGTTGGCCCCCTTGCTGAGTGGATTATAACAACCCAAGGGAACAAGGTAGGAAGCCTGCAAGTCTGATGCAGCTGGTTTAGACATGCTGACTTGTAAAACTCCCTTCCATCCTCCAGCATCTCTGAAATTGCACTCTTGAGCTTTGATGAAAAAGCTTGAAACAGAAGCTCACAGTTGCCCTGGAAACTCCTGTCAGGAAATCAAATTGGGGAAGAAACCAGGCAATAGATATAATTTACTTTGCTGACAGCCTTGACATGTTTTGTGAGCTTTGCTTATCCCTCTGCAGCCTGTTGAAGCCCATTGAGGGAGATGTGGTGATGAGGAACACAGTGATATTGCCACAATTTTTTTTAATGTTATAAACAGAACCACCACCCCACAATTTTCAGCAGCTGTGTTTGTGCTTTCTCACCCTTTATTTTTAAGGGTGCATAGGCTTGAATTAGCATGGCCTTTCCACACAAGAGAATAATCTGCTTTGCTGAATGCACCTCTCTGCATGTTTCCTGTACATATTTTTTCTCCAAGAAAGAACTACTGCTTTCTTTTTAGATTGGTTTGTTTAGAAGGGGGAAACAATAAACACAGCAGATTTTGGCAGGGTTGTGAAATATAACAAAGAATAAGCCCAGGGAATTTTAAAAAAACAGTCATCGCTAATTAATTCCAAGTATCTCTTTGCCGAAAAAAGAAAAAAAGATGACAGGTATTGGGTGTTCATGTTTTGTGCCAGTGAGGAGCCATGATGCCAAGACAATTGCTGCCAATTCCAGAGGGCATATAAAACCCTGGATTGCTGTCACTTGTGTATACTACTTCATTTTAATTTGTTCTGATTTCAGATTGTCCATTATCTTGCTTTCTAAGTCACCATGTAGCCAGGATAATGTAACATTAGCCAGGCTATCATAGCACTTTTCATGAATAAAATAGATATAAGTTCTTCTTCAGGATATAGCTGTTATTAGGAGAGAATTAAAAATGGATTGGTGACCACAGCAAAAAACAAAAACAAAGCAAAAAACACAAAATAAACTATCCTTTAAGTGAATGCAAAAGGCACAGGCTACTCACAGTCTCTCTGTGATCATCCCACCTGTACAATATGGAAGACACTTGATTAATTATAGTTTATGATTCCTTGCAAACTAGAATTGGAAACCAGGGTTGATAGAATTTAGATATAACAGTGAACTATGGTTTCCCACAAACTATAACATGGGCATGGGATTTAGTGGGTATTGCTGTGCATAAAGGAAATGGAGAGGAAGGAGCTCATGAGGCTGAGGCTTCTTAGTTCCAAACTGTGGGTTGGTATTACATTTGAACCAATTGAGAATTTGCTGGGAACTAGAAAAGAGGAGGCCTCTGTCCAATGTCCTGCTCGGGAAGGATATATTTCACATTCCCACCTTTCTCTTGACCTTTTTTTAATCACTTTCTTCATTATTTTGCGCTTTTCTCATTCTTTCCCTAGCTGACGCTTTCACCATCACCAAATCCTATTTCTCAATCAATTGTTCCCAGCTATGGAACACTGGGAGATAATATCAGCAGCAGTCTTTTGAAATAAAATTTCAAAGGTGTTGACTAGGGGAAGTGTCATAGTTCAGTGTCAGAGGGAACTATCATTTTTGAAACAGAATTCAGTTCAGAATGTAGGATTTAATTTTACTGTCTTTTCTTCCAAAATCAGAACAGTGGTACCTCTGGTTAAGAACTTAATTTGTTCTGGAGGTCTGTTCTTAACCTGAAACTTTTCTTAACCTGAAGTACCACTTTAGCTAATGGGGCCTTCTGCTGCCGCCACACCGCCGGAGCCCGATTTCTGTTCTCATCCTGAAGCAAAGTTCTTAACCCTAGGTACTATTTTTGGATTAGTGGAGTCTGTACAGTGGTACCTCTGGTTACATACTTAATTCGTTCCAGAGGTCCGTTCTTAACCTGAAGCACCACTTTAGCTAATGGGGCCTGCCGCTGCGCCGCCGCCACACAATTTCTGTTCTCATCCTGAAGCAACGTTCTTAACCCGAGGTACTATTTCTGGGTTAGCAGAGTCTGTAACCTGAAGCGTATGTAACCTGAAGTGTATGTAACCCAAGGTACCACTGTATTGTTTTCCAATCAGTTGGATCATATGGGAAATATGCAGAAAGGCAGAAAGAACAAATGAGTTCAGTATGGCTATTTTGCCTGCTAATTATTTGCTCAGGTCCAGTGTTTTCTCCACTAGCCAACTGTATACAGGACAATCTTTATGCAGGGACTGGGTTGGAGGTCAGCTGTTGATTGGTATAGTTTTCCCAAGAGAAACAGAAAACAGTTACTGCCAGGCCTCTGTGAGTACAAAAATCTATAAGGAAATTATGGCAAAGAACAAGAGTGAGAAGCCAGACCTTTTCTGCCTTCTCTCTTGTCGTATATTGTTTTTTGCCTGCATATACATAGTGGCTGATATGGAAAGACAAGAACAGGCTGGTTAAGGCTAAAATGTTCGTTTTGCTGGAAATTCTGCAAAACAGTGATATATAAATATGTGAATTAATTTATTAGTAGCTGAGTTATGGGCCAGTTATGGACTGTCAGTTGATTATTTCCAGGAAGTTTTCTAATTTAGGACTTACAATACTAGCAATTGTAGCCCACCAGTCATCCTTAGCTGAACTGAATCCCCCATACAATATTTCAGAATACAGAAATAAGAAATTCTCATAAATAAGAAATTCACATGGAACGAAATGCACTATTAAGGACCAAAAAACTTTTTATGATGGAACAGTTATAATAAATACCTTAATGTGTGTGTGTGTGTGTGTGTGTGTGTGTGTGTGTGTGTGGTTTTTTTTTAAATGAACAGTATTGAAAACATCCTGGCAGATTTCATGGTCTGGTTTGGCAGTGCGTGACTGCATCAAATATTACTGTGTGCGAGTTTTTCATCTCAGTAGAGAAACTACGAAAGACTAGGCTTTGGACTCAGCTTGTTGTTGTAGTCCTGTTCGACTCTCCATGACTCCATGAACCAGAGACTCAGCTATAAAGCTGCAAATACAGTGGTATCTCGGGTTACATACGCTTCAGGTTACATACGCTTCAGGTTACAGACTCCGCTAACCCAGAAATAGTACCTCGGGTTAAGAACTTTGCTTCAGGATGAGAACAGAAATCGTGCTCCGGCAATTGGAGACCCCATTAGCTAAAGTGGTACCTCAGGTTAAGAACAGTTTCAGGTTAAGAACGGACCTCCAGAATGAATTAAGTTCTTAACCCAAGGTACCACTGTAAAACATTTTAAGTGTGTTTTAAGTGCAATATACAATGTGACACTAGATGGCGATGGTGAGCCTTATGGAAATTCAATGTATTTTTTAAAAGGTTTACATGCGTGTAGATTCTACCCTGATCAGTAAAAAAAGTTCTGCAGAAAAAGCCTACATCTGCTGTCAAGGATTTGGGTTTGTGATTAATGGCTGCATTGTCAATGTGCTTTGGCAAATTGCCAAGAATTTTTTAAAAACCCAAACATAGAGTCAGGGTGCTCCTTTTCATAATAGAAAAATAATGTTCTGCTGATAGTTTCATGAGACTTTAGAAACAAGTCCTCCTTCATAAGTCCTTCATAGCCAGCAGTTTGTATAGAGGCCAAGTGTCCATGAAATAGTAACTGTAGCTCTATAAAATATATTTTTATGTCTTTTGTCACATATCCTATAATTGGTCCATCCCTGCCCCACACCCGGGTGACGGAGACATTATGTCAGTATCAAATAAGTATAGGAATTTGGCATTGTTTATCTGCACTACAAATATACAAAGAACTAAACTGCAAAAAACATTTCTGTGGTGCAGCAGGACTGATTTCCCATTTACTGCTTCTCTGGCAGTAGCTCTGCTCCAGTTCTGATAGCTTGATAATTGTACAAACACAGTTGAACAGAGAGACTCTATCTGCAGGATAGCAAGTCTGCTTGCTCTGTTTTTCCTAATTTTAGCAGCTTTTCTTAGCCCTATGCAAGTTCCATACCTAAAGGGCTAGTTCCTTCTGTGTAATCCTCCTTGTCCACTAAGGCCCAAAGAGGAAGTCCTGATTGGAACTACCACGAAAGTCTACTGAGATTGGTGTCCCTACTTGATTCCCGTATATACCCAGTAGATCCCTACAGTCTGCAGTTTCCAAATATCTCAGAAACCTGCTCCACAGTAACTCATAGCAGAGCTGTTAGCATGGCTGCTCCTATTCTGTAAAATAATAGTCCTTTCATGATATGACAGGCATTTTCCAGAAACAATTAGCAATATTCCTGTTCCAACAGACTTTCCCAGATGGATAATTGGGGCTTTTCCATCACTGTCTGTTTGGTATTGTTTTAGTTTTGTTTTAAATCTGTTGTTTAATTCTGCTGTTTTCTGCATTTTTTTTAGTAGTTTTTGTTGCACATTGCCTTGAGACAATTATGGTGACTATAACTGTTGTTATTATTGCTGGGGACTCAGGAAAGGAACCCACTGTGTGAAACTCCTGCTCTGGGAGATCCTCTGCTCTCGTCTTTATTGGTCTTCCAACACTCACAAAAGACCTGTTTGTTTTTTGCACTGATCAGTGGCTGCATTTCTGCTCTTTCTTGATACTGTTGTTGTTCTGCTGCTGTTTCCTTTTGTATTTTTAAATGTATTTAATTTGTGTTATTAATCATTAACATCATTAATGATGTTAGCTGAGTTGGAGGATAAATAAATTGTGCAACAAGATTAAATAAAAAACAGAAAGCTACAAAGTGACTGACACAGCACCACGGTAGGTTCTGCCACACTAAGGGCTTATCCAGACTTCATTTTGCACCACACTTTCCAGGCACAGGTCCACGTTTTGTAGGCCACACAGGTTTTGTTTTATCCCACTGCTTTCCTGAGAAAACCCATTGTTGAACACTGAATCGGAATAAGTTGACACAATTTGCTCACTAAGGCTGCAGTCTAACCATCCTGATGTTGATGACTATGAGAGAGTATTAAAATGAATTGCAGGCCTCCATCAGCAGAGAGGAGCGCCACTGATGAAGGAGGGGGCTCTGCTCTGAGTGGCTGGGAAGCTACTGCTGGTGGCCCTCCTCCTGGGGAGCATTTTACCACCCTGTTCTTTAATTTATATTTAAATTGGCACTGAATGGCTCATGTACACACACACACACACACACACACACACACACACACACAGCGAGCGAGCGAGAGAGAGAGCACTTAAATTAAGGAGTTTTATCATGCCAATTTAAAAATTGTTTTTAAAAACTGCTTCCTTTCCAACTCCAGCCATTTTAGCAACGTGTCTGTTGTTTTCAGTTAGAAACTTCTGATGTAAAACACGTCTGTTCCAGTAATGCAGCACTTTGTAACAAGGCATAGCAGAAATCAGCCATAAACAGCTTCAGTAAGTACTATGGTGCAGATTAAAGAATTGATTTAAGTAGTGGCTGCTCAGGTGAATTGTACCCTTCCCTGCCCACATGACTTTGTCATGTCCACTAGAGTGAACAGAATGTGTCAGGATGCACCCGCAAAAAATCACAATATTCCCAAGAGGGTAGAAAATCAGCTGCAATTTGCATTTGTAGCTTAAAATGGAAGAACAGTGATTATAGCTCTAGGAGCAGCCTAAAGCTTTTGGCCTACCCCTTTCTCAATTCTACAGAAAATAATCCTCAGGGTAACAACCATAGTGGCAGCAGAGATAGGACAGGTATCACTGAGTCTGAAGAGGGCTACTTTTCTTTACAGCTGGCAGCATAGGGAGAGGTTTTTCCACAACTGAGAAGTTTTAGGAACCCTTCATAATATTCTTTGAAAAATTAAAATATTTCATTGCACTGCAGTATTAGTATATTCACATCCCTCTTTGATGAGCAAACAGCAGCTCCCCATTTTCAGAGAGGCAGCAGCTTTGGCAGTGGCAGGCAAAAGGATTTGTGAAATTTTAGCAACCACTTTGTCCTTTGCATGGGGACTAGATAATGAACAAATACAAAACAGGGCTTGTAAAACATTCACAAAAGCAAAGCAAAAGCATGCCCCAATTTTATTCCGTCTATGATACGTTTTATAGGTTAATGCAAGAAACAGGATGTGCGCATCATTAGTTTGACCCAACAGGGATGCCTTTATAGTACAGCAGCTAGAAGGGTTACCTATATTCATTTGTCCAACACCCAAGTACAGAGACTCTTCCCTCCCTTTTCCTTTTGCCACTCAAGTGACTCTATACAGTGTAGAAATGTCCTCATGGTGTCAGCATTCATTGTTCCTAATAGGAACAGAGGAAACTGACATACTGAGTCAGACTCAGTCCACGTAGCTCAGAATTCTGTGCACTGACTGGCAGTGCTTCTTCAGGATTTCGGGGGGGGGGCACATTCCCAGCTCTTTCTGGAGATACCAGGGACCAGTGGCGTAGCATGGGTTGTCAGCACCCGGGGCAAGGCAAGTAATTTGTGCCCCCAACCCGTGGATTTGCGCCCCCTAACCCGTGGATTTGCGCCCCCTAACCCTAACCCCCAGATGTTGCGCCTGGTGCGGCCGGCCCCCCCTGCACCCCCCACGCTACGCCATTGCCAGGGACTGAAACTGGGACCTTCTGCATGCAAACCAGATGGTCTATAATTGAGCTATGGCTACCTCCCTGGGCTTATACTGTACAGGTTTGCTTTGAATACAATGGCTTTAAATCTTTTGTAATCATTTGAAATTGAGGGGACAACCTGTTCAGTTGCCACAAGGAAGTTCAGGTGTCATGATGCTATAGTAAAATGTGGAACTCTTAGTTATGAAATGTCAAAATTATACTTCTTTCCCTGCTTTTTTTAATAACAGAGATGGAACCTGGAGGCAGGAAAATTGTTCTGCTTTAGGAATGTGCTTCTTGAAGCCATTGCTTCAGACTATTTCATAAGAATGCTGGGCTTGATGCAGAATACATTTATGAGTAAAAATCAAGAGCAGAGGATTTGATTGTAGCTATATGGGCAGTTTTACCTTCCCCAGTATGAATTCCTGGATAATATTTTTTAAAATGCTGTGGTTCAGCCTTGCTGTGCCAATGGGAAGGCTGCTTTTTTACAAAGTGCATATATGCCTTGTTTATCCCAAAGCAGAAGGAAACATGGTAAAGACTTGCAGATATTTACTGAAATATATGTACATAATGTACTTTAGTATAAAAACAGTGGTAATCACAGCACATTTCCTTAACACTGGTCTCCAATTTGGGTAGTTCAGTACAAATGGTTACTCTGAAAACAACAAAAATAAACGTTTGAATCTTTAAACAAAACTAGATGGTTGCTGATGCACCACCCAAACTGTATTCAGTGTGACCATCTGCTTTGATAGAGCAGCAAATGGGGGTGGGGACACACACAGAGAAAAGGGTGTTTCTTAACTTTTTTGTTGTTATTATTTTAAAAATGTAATCTCTATCCAATTGTTCACAAATATATTATGTCTATATTTTGTAACTGAGGGTTTCTTCCCCCCTTCTTCCTCTATATTTTAATATGCTGAAGGCTATAAATAATAATCTAAACAAAGGATCACTGGAGTAACTGAAGTTCTGTTCATCACCTAGCACATAATAAAAATGTTATGCTTCTCTTATATCAATGAGTAAAATAGGTGGTTCCCAATATATCTGGTTTAATTTCACTCTCATGGACACATTCTGTTTTCACATGGTATTTTAAGTCAAAGGCCCTTCAAAACAGCTAAAATTAGGTATTAGCTAAAATATGTCCAACTATCTGTTTTATCCACAGGCCTTATTCGCAAACCTTTCTGTCTTCTTTCCCTAATCCATTCTGCTTTCTGTCTCTATCTTCTAACTATCCTCCATCTTTCCAGATGCAGGACGCTATGGGCTATGAGTTACCCTGGGTGTACTTTGTCAGTCTGGTCATCTTTGGATCCTTTTTCGTTCTTAATCTGGTTCTTGGTGTGTTGAGCGGGTAAGCTGCTGGTTTTGGTGTTATTTTTTCCCCCTCATGCTGCAGGGCAAGACTCCAGAATCAGGGTTCTTCTGTGTCACCAGAATCCTTTAATTGTCACAAGCAAAACCAAGGGTTATATTTGTTATGATTTCTGCATTGATTCCCCAGACTGTGTCTTGCCTGTGTCTGACAGGCAAGTTACAGCACAGTATACAGTGGTTGGAAATTCACTAGGTAAGGTGACCAAATACTTAACTCAATCTATACTAAAGTAGGTAGAAAATTTACTTCCTGGTTGGTTGAACCGAACAACAAATTCAGCACTGGTGACTCAAGTTCCCTTCAACTGGAGCCTTGTAATGCTCAGGAATGGAACTTTCCACACTAATTATCATTCCACTCTTCCAGGTCAATGATGCCATAGGAAGGGGCTGGCCCTGGATCTATTTTGTTACACTAATCATCATAGGGTCATTTTTTGTACTTAACTTGGTTCTCGGTGTACTTAGCGGGTAAGCAGTACCTGGAAAAATGTTTGGAATTACTATTGTTGTTGTTTAATTACACATGCTTCTGTATTATTCTTTATGTTCTTTCTCTTGGGTTGAAGATATGGGCCCTGATCCAACATATTCCCAATGTCATCTGCTAATGTCAGTGGGATTTGGATCAACTTTACCTTATAAATGGACAGTGAAAGTCTAAATTAAAAGTATGGCATTAAACAGCCTAAAGTAGTGGGGTGAGGGTTGAAAGCCAGCACTGCCAAAAGCTAGCAGTGCTAGGTGTGGAAAACACTCCCCATCCTTATATATAACATTGTTGGGATTGAAACTTCACCCCGATATGCAAACTGTTGCCCCTGGTGGAAGTAATGAATATAGTAAATAACATTATCATAACTAATGAGCTTATAACTAGAATTTATGAGTGGTTTACATGGGGTCTCAGTAGGGATTGGGAAGCACAGGTCTAATTACTTTGATTATTATTGGCTTTATAAACTGACATCACAGCAGAACTGGCAAATGTTGGCTATGTACTTGTGTGTCACAGAGGATTTTCGAAATTTTAGAATTTGAATTCTAAGACCCCTGAGTAATTAAAGCACATAAGTTGTTTATATGCCATAGGTCTTTTCTTGTTATTACATTAGTGAAGCAGTTTCATAACCATTTAATGAAATGTTGACCGTAGAGAGAAAAATAATACCTATTGCTTATTGGGTGATTTCCATTAATTTCAATGGGATTATTCTGAGAATGACTAACGTTGGATATCACCCTATGCATGTGACATCATGGTAAAGAATTGGTAAAAAATGAATGGAAGTATATGAAACAAATTTTAACCTACTGATGTTATGGTTGTTTATTCAATTTATATCCCATCCTTCCTCTGGAAGGTGCTTCTCAGATTATTATTTTTCTTGGCTAACAACTCTCCATTGTAACTCCATTTAATCATTGAAGGACAGGGCAGGTTTTTTGTTTGTTTTTGTTTCTAGCCTTCGAAAAAATGGGGGTCAGAAACAAAAAAATATGGTGGTAAAATAGGAAATATTTCAATTTTTACATTTTATACATGTCAATTGAAAAATGCAGGTTGCCCATTAGCTGTATAAACATTTGTTACCATACACACTTAGCAGATTGCGGATTTGTTCTGAGGAAATTGCCCACATGAATGAAAGGGTAGTTCAGTCAACAAGCCTTTTGATAATTTGCTTTCTTGGTATGACAGCTAACAAGCATAAATAATTTATGCCCATTGTAAGATGTGGAACTGAATGGAAATTGCAGTCATTTCACAGAATAATGCCAAATAGGAATCATTTGGAGGTCATTCTTGGTCATATATTGATACTGAATAGATTCAAATTAGCACCATAGATGGAATTTTTAAAAGAATTTCATTTGATATTCCCAGAGACAGCAGGCCTTCATAGACCAGATTTTAAGATACTGGTTTTTGTACTACTTTGCTATTGTTGCTGTGGAATGATTTTTCAAAACCACTAATTTTTCCAATATTATCCTTGCAATAACTCAATAGTAGAATTCCTTATTTGCCAATAATATTGGCCATTTGATTGCCCTTTTCACCCATTGCTGTATTTTTTATTTGTATATATTTCTTGTTTTATGTTGCTATGGCTGTTGGCTAATGGGCATAAAGTTTATCTTATCTATCTTACTCATGTAAAAACACACTGATTCCCGGACCATCCGCGGGCTGGATTTAGACGATGATTGGGCCAAATCTGGCCCCCGGGCCTTAGTTTACCTACCCATGGGCTAGAATTATTTTTTTAAAAAATCCTTATTTGCAAGCAAAAAGTCTCAAGTTCAGTTGTCAAAGCTCAACTTTAAAAGATTACAGGGAGCAGGATGGAAAATAAGGATGGGAATCATTATTTCTAGTTGATACTTTGGGAGCAGTTGGTACACAGCAGCTTTGAAAATGATCAGTCTATCTAAAGAGGCATCAGACAAATATGAACACTAATTTTTCCACTTCCTGGTTCCCCATACATTAAAGAGTGTTAACAATATTCAACAAGCCTTCATTGTGGAATAATGTTTATACAGTGCTTGGAAGGAGAAAGGCATTGGATTTCTCACTATCCATCTTTTGTTTACAGTTCCATGCCACAGAACTTCAGCTTCTAGTAGAAGCACTTTGTTTTTTCCACATTTGTCATATTTGTGATGTATCCATCTACCTTATGGCAAAGCTGTCTTCTAGAACTGATCTTCTGAGCTGTTTCTGATCTTCCTGAGGGTTAAGTGGAGCTTCTTGCAATCCTCCACTTTAAAGTCTTTATTATAAGATTCCTAAGAGAAGATGGAGCAAAGCCTGGCATGATGACAGATATACATCGGCACATACAGAAGCTTGGAGTTTTGCCTTGAGTTGAGAAAAGACTGCCCTTATGTTACTGCAGTACAGATAATAGTTTGTTCAAGATTATTCGGAATAATATTTTCCTGCAAGCATTTTATAAGAAATAATAACAAAAATAATCATTAATTCTCTTTGAGAAATGATTTGAGATACAGAACAAGTAGCTGACATTACCATCTTAAAGATAAGTCATTGTGTATAAAACAGAGGAATCGCATGTATTAATATGGGTTGAAATTAATATGGACAGCCAAGTTACCATAGCAGGAAATTTATAATCTCCAGTGCAATTCAAGCTAATTCTTTTCTATCTTTCTTTTGGTCTCCTGTTCTCATCCTTTAATCCCCTCCCTCTTGCCAGGGAGTTTTCTAAAGAGAGAGAGAAAGCAAAAGCTCGAGGTGACTTTCAGAAGTTGCGAGAGAAACAACAGCTGGAGGAGGACTTGAAGGGATATCTGGATTGGATAACTCAAGCAGAAGATATTGACCCAGAAAATGAAGATGAGGGCATGGATGAAGAAAAGCCCCGAAACAGTAAGCAACTCTCCTCTGTTTGTCCTAGGGTGTCTAGCCAGCAATTAATGTTCTTTATGGGCTGCATTAATGAACCTATGCTCAGGAACTTAGAAGGGTGCACCCAAGCCTTGCTAAGATAAATTTTGCCATACTGCAACACTATCAATGTTTGCTACATAAAACTGGGGAAGGGAATGGAAGGTCCACCACCAGAGGTGTTGTGTGGCAGCAGAAAAAATAAAAACACTGTCCATGGTGGAAAACAAAACTTAGTACTCCAAGGGTGCTTGGGGGCATGTTGGGGGAGGCTGTGGATCCATAGGATCCCATTTATTCTTGGTCCCCTGACACACCCACCCCGCAGTGCCAGCCAGGATAAAGAGATGCATCTTCCAGTCACCAAAAACTATATGGTGAAGTTGCCAGACACACCTCTGTGGTGAGGAACAAAACCTTTGGACTGCCACAGAAAATGCCCTCTCCTGCATTACACACACACTGAGCTTCAGAGGACAACAGATCTACCAAGAGGGTTCCCGCTTAATACCCAAGAGGCAGTGGCGTAGCGTGGGGGGTGCAGGGGGGGCCGGCCGCACCGGGCGCAACATCTGGGGGTTAGGGTTAGGGGGCGCAAATCCACGGGTTAGGGGGCGCAAATTACTTGCCTTGCCCCGGGTGCTGACAACCCACGCTACGCCACTGCCAAGAGGAGCTGTTGGGAAGCAAACAGTCTTTCAGATATTTGGGACTTGAGTTGTTTAGGGCTTTAAACACTATCATGAGCACTTTAAATTGGGCTCAGAAACAAAGAGGCAACCAATTTGTGAATGCTACTCACCTGTTGGTTTCTCTTACCTCCACTGAGAGATTGATACTCACCAGTATTAAGAGCAGTGCTTAAAAAAAAAAAAAAAGTTTAGGGGTGCTCTCACTTTCCTACTCATATTGAAATACCACCCCTCAATGAGGCCAAACTTATATTCGCAAATGTTTAGGGGTACGCATCCTCCTGCGTCCCCCCAGAAAAAAGCACTGATTAGGGGGATTAGTAAGAATGCTTCTAAAATCCATCCTTCTTTATTTCTCTCTGGATTTTATTAGTGTCATAATGCCTTGTCCTGGTCACATGGTGGCATCAATGTTTTTGCTTTTTTCACTGTGTTTTCAAAATTTGTAATCATGACATCACATTCTTAATATCACACTGAGTGCATAACCCCCCCCCAAATGCACATAGCTTTTTCCTTATTAAAATATATGTATCTTAATGTAATGGTGAGTACAACTGGGTGTTAAAAATAAGTCTGTGATGCTTTAATGTGTCCTGCAAATGGCCTAGCTGGGGGTGGGGGGTGAACCCATGATGAATGGGAGAAATGAAGGGCTGCAACAAGAACCAACAGTGCATTCACCATTTCTGAAATTAATTAGAAAATTTCATTTTGAATAATTGGAAGACAGGCAAGGCAGAACACTGTGGAAGAGAAATCTGTCCACCCATGGGCACTGGTATTTGGCAGTGTTTCAGATAATGAAATGGGATACAGAGAATCTTACCCTTTCATGCTCTTTTTTAATCGGCATAGAAAACCTCTACTCTTTATAAACTCCTGGGGATATTTTTCTTTCATTTATCTTGAAATACCAGGTCTTGAACCTTTCATACTATTAGCCAATTAACAGACAGTTCTTTTGTTCTTAACATTCATTGTTGAAATGTTCATTATCAGCTATATTCTTTTGGACAGGGAAAACCCAAAATATTTCCATAGATATACTCTGCTATCCACGTCAAATACCAAATAAATAATACCTGATCAATTCTTTATATGGCCAAACAAGCATAGATTTTCATTAAAACTATATCCTGTCTTTGTGCAGGCACCTTCATTAAAACTTTTGCTTGAGTAAAAACTCAAGAGATAAGCCTTGGAGAATGGTGTTAGCTCTCTAGCTAAATGCTTGCATTTCCAAAATCAACCAAATTTATTATAATTTATTTAATATGACTATAGAGTTATTAATTATGAAAAGGAATTAAGATAATAAAGCAGAGAAATGTACTTCTATCCTACTTTTTAAAAAGAGTGCTTTAATACTATTAAGAGAGATTCTGAATAGATTTTCTTAAATTACTGCTGAATTGCCCCACTGAGCGGCTGATGTGCACAAAGGAAAAGATGCAATTGAATTAGGATTAGATATGCTCCTCACCACAGATACAAGGGTAGTCAGGGAAGGTAGCAGGTTTCACTCACATCATAGTGGTGCATCCAAGTGTATCCATTTCCTTTTCGCATACAAATAAGTTGTTGCTTTTCAGTCATATGGAAAAAAGCAAAGCATTGTATTGGAGACACTCCCAACTTGTAGAAAAGATCTACCAACCAGCCTTAACTGAAAGAGTCTGCACAGAAGTGTACAACTTGTCTATGTGCTCTATGTTATGCACTATAGCTCTCAAGCATACCTACAATATGCTATTGTCTCTCCACATAATGGTGGGAATTAGCTAGTTATATAAAAGGAAGAGATATGCATGCATAGGTCCCAGATTCAACTTGTTGCATTTCTAGGTAGTACAGGGAAAGTCTGTATGTCTGAAACTGGAGAGCCATCACCAGTCAGTGTAAACTGTAAACAATATTGAGCTAGATGGGCCAATAGTCTGACTATAATAGCCAATAGCCTGACTATAACTACATATGGAATGTATAATATTAAAAATGGGAACCTATTATGTTAAATCATGTATACCAAGCACCCAGTTTCAGAGTGTTACTCAAATCCTAGAAGGCTTATGATAGATGCATACTGAAGATTAAAAAAGGAATGCATTATGAAGACAGTTATTGGATGACAGACAGTATTTATGCCTGCTGGATATACAGATAATCAGTGATATAAGATCTACCATTGAAATTCAGGGCTTAATGTCATTTATTGGTCATTAATCTCAGAAAGTAACCAGTGGTATGTTTTGTTTTTGGAAGAGATATTACTTTAAATACTATAATGTTGGTGCTTGAATTTCAACTTTCAGGTTTGCTTACATACTACCTAAATGCAAACTTGGCTCCTACTTTGTCTGCTGAATCAATGTCACAAAATCACACAGTAGTTCCTTAAGTTGTTTAAAATCAATCTTGAAGTCCAGAGCGCATGTCGGACCACCACCAAAACTTGAGTAGGGACAGCAACATCATATTAAGAAGCGCTAGATTAACTGATGGACCACTTGGTTCTGGCAAGGGAATGGTGTGATAATGAGGCTTCAGTTCCATACCACACCATACATTAAAACCACATGTCTTCCCGCAAAGAATCATGGGAACTGTAACTTAATTACAGGATTCTTTGGGAGAAGTCATACACTTTAAATATATGATGGGGACGAGACCATTTGTTCATGTCAGATTGGCACAGAAGTCAGACGATGAAGAAAATAATCAAGCAGAAGTTGGATACATCTTTGATGGGGTTCTTACTTGCTTCATGTTTGCAGTTTAAATGGTACCTCTTATTTGCAATATTGTTTTCATTTGTAATTAATAGTTAAAGGTGTGTTTCAGATGTCGGATTATCTTTTGTTAAAGCTTGGTGAGTTTTACAACCTGAACCTACACATCCAGAAATAGGCACCACTGAGTTCAATACAGCTTAGTTGAAGGGAATTGTGTATAGGACTGCATTCATGCTAATTCTAATAAATAGTGTAACGTGGGCATAGTTGTGGACTATTTGGGAACATGACTGTTGGGGTTATCCTGAGGAGCACCTGCACATCATATTTACCACTATGCCATTGCTTAGACCTATAGGGATGTAAAAGAAACACCTCTTCTTATAGGATGCAGTTGAAAACTAGCAAGACTTTAACAGGACTGATGCCCAGAATCACTCAGATCCTCATGTAGTTGAGCTAGAAAAACAATGGAAATATATGTATCTCCCATCTTAACTATGTAGAAGTGGCTAAGACAGCTCATGTGGTGGTGACAACTACAAGGGTTTTGGTTGTATATCAGCGCTGTCTGAATCTCAATGGGAATATGATGTAAGTGAGTCTGTATGAAAAAGACAGAGAATAGAAAAACAGACTGGGGCATCTGATGGAAAGAAGGAGACTGATAAATGGTTCAAACTTTCACAGGAAAAACAGATATGTATTCAAAAGCAACAACAATTTTCTTGGATGGTTTTATAGGATGTTATTGACCTTTTTGGTCACCTTGACATAAAATGATTTGGGAGCAGACGGGTAGAACACCCACCAGGCTTGCTCTTTCTGCATTCATTTGTGGAAGCCAGGGAGCTTCAATGGAGTTATGCTGCTTTTCCCAAATGCTGGTGCCTTAAGAGGTTATATGAAAAATAAAAGGGCTGCTTACTAAAACAGCCCACATTATATTGTTCATGGGCAGTCCCATAGTTTAATTTTAGTGGCTGAAACATGGTATGCATGAGTGTGTGCACGTGTGCATCCAGTTCAGTAGCGTAGTCATTAAGTAGACAGCTACTTTGCTTCTTGGTTTTTGTTCACTAATAGATGTACAGGAAGTGTCAAGGAAAAGTCAGCTTCCTTTTGAAATGGAAGTTCAACATCCATATCTTCTCAAACCCACATTATTCCCCCTCTGTATTATTCAGTTTCCAGGCACATAACCTGATGGAAAGGAGTTAGAATATTTTGGCTATCCTATATAGCTGGTATATTTGGGGAGTTCTTCTTGTATTAAAAAATAACAGCCAAGGCACAGCGGCAGCAGAATTTGCCTAAGTGAAAATCATGAAATAGCAGAGGTTGGGAGCCAAGCTGTTTATCAGTTCATCTCCTTAGCTCACCAATTTAGCATCTGGAGAGCAGTGCCATCCAGACCAATTCCTTTTGCTCCTCAAGCACAAATACCACAAAACAAAATACAACGTCATGGAATGATTTATTATCTGCCATCAAAAATTGATCGAAGGGGAGAGTGCAACAGTGTCTACTTTTATCTTCTGCCACTGAAGTGGAAAATAATCATTCAGTAACCAAGGAAAGATTAGCTGCAAATTCTAACAATTGTAGGCGTTATGCAAGAGAGCCTGACTAAAGCGCTACAGGAACAGCAGTTACTGTGGTGGTGGAATACACTGTGTGTGTCTTGGGGGAACAGGGGGAGAATTAGACACATGCCAGAACTTTCACAGAGAAGAAACTATTGTCATTACTTGTCACTTAAGGATCCATAATTTATCTCATGCATGCTGACTTGAAAGTAAATGCTGCAGCTGGCACCAATTTTATCTGGGATTAGGGAATGTATCTTCCTGGTCAAAGGATTTGTCAAAGGACAACTAAACCAATATTGTTGGTCCTACATTGCTTGGGGCTGCATACACACCATTCATTTAAAACTTCCCTCAGCGAATCACGGGAGCTGGCATTTAACTCTTATAGAGCTGCAATTCCAAACACCCTTAACAAACTGCAGTTTCCAGGATTCATTGGAGGAAGTCATGTGCTTTAAATGTGCACAGCCTGGGTATGTGCACAATCTGGATCCTGCCATGGTTTGGAAAAATTAACAATAAGCAATGGAAACAACAGTCACTAATGTTAACATTACTGAAATTCCCAGTGTTTCACTTTAATTAATAGTTTTATAGCTTCTGCAGTATGTGAGCAACTCTTATTACCTAGAGAGGGATTCAACAAGTTTTTAAAATAATTAGGAGCATATTTTATGTTTCTGGTGCATCTCTCAGGCAGCAGTAACATTGCTTCATTGTTCCATAGTTTTCATTGCCTCCGTGTTCCTCTTCTTCTCTCTCTGTTTCAAAGGAACCTGTGATCATGAAACAAAATGGAAGTTGAAAAAGAAAGCAACAATTTTAAAATAAAAAATAAAAACTTATCACCAGCCTTTCATTCTCCTCTCGTGGTTGCTATCAAGGGGAGGTAAATTCTGTCTAGTTGAATGCAAAATAGAACCAACCAGTGCACCCAAGGATAATCACGACAACGAGGACAAAAGGAGGAGGGAGAGAAGAAAGAGTCATTGGCTTGAGTGTCAGGGTCCAATTCATTTGGGATGATAATAAAATGCTTAAAAACAAACCTGTATTAATATTATAAGATTCTAATTCTAAGGAATCCCGTTGCCTGCACTTTGGCTCCAAAAATTTGTAGCCTTTAACCCCTCTATTATTTTGTTGTGGGATAGTTCACATATTATCCCAATAGCATGGTAACCTTTGATAAACCAATAAATTCTCCAAGTAAACTGGCTGAGTGGTTACCATCAGATGCTGCAAGATTCTCTTGCCATTCAAAAAATACAAATTTTCAAAGCATATCAGGCCTGTGCATCACAATAAACTTTAATTTTAGAGAACTACCCAGAAGCTCCAAACTGCCTTTATTTTTTTAAAAAGAAAATTGGTGCTACACCTCTTCTTCTTCTGCATGGAAGGAGAAAGATTGCAGAGTGAGAAACCTTTTCCTAATCCCACCTTAGAAATAAAAGTAAAAGTTGGTTTACAACGTACCAAGTCTATTTGATAGTTTATTTAATTTCTCAAATTCATATATTATTTAACTACAATTGTCTCTAAGCAGTGCACAAAAATCTCAATACAATGGAAATAAAATAGTTAAAATAGCCACATGATTTAGATTTGTTACAAGCACATTGTGACCTGCCTTTTTGAAATCAGTCGTGTAGGGCCACATGGGGAATTATGCCTCAGGCTGAAGGAGCTGTCCTTAGTGAAAGGATATATTTTGTTCCAGTTCCTTAATAAAAAATTAAGATGTAAACAACATCCTGATTCATAGCCATACCCACACATAACACGTGACAGTGGGATAGTGCACAGTTTTAAAGTAGGAAGGGAGTGGAAGTAGAAGCCTTTGGTTAAAGAAGAGCACCTACCCATACATCTGAACTGTTTTTTATTCATATTAACATTACCACAGCACTGGAGTCTGCTGTACCCCTGCAGCAGAGATAAAATACAGATCTCAGCCGCACTTCTCATTCTAGTACAATTGTGTCTTCAGCTGATTTCAAAAGTGGGTATGGTGGTTTAAAATAAATAAATAAATTATTAAATTTATATCCAGATCTTCTTCCCAGAGGGGATCAGAACTGCATGGGGTGATCATAGGAGAAGACAAAACCTCCATACTCAGCAGGCCACTACAGGACCACAAGAACAGCCTTTTCTGCAGACTGTAAGACCTAGGGTAGCAAATACAGGGAGAGGCACTCCTTCATGTAACTGGGTCCCAATTCATTCAGGGCTTTGTAAGCTAAACATAACACCTTACATTGGGCCCAGCAGCAAACAGGAAGAAAGTGCAATTCTCAAATAATTCATTTTATGTGATCTTTTCTTGATGCACTGCTCAACACTCCTGTGGCCATAGGAGCTGAGGAGGCTTTGTCCCCCCCCCATAAAATATTTGAGGGGGCCAAGCCCCCCCCCAAGTTGATCATAGAAACATAGCATCTTAGAGCCAGAAGGGACCTAGGATCATCTAGTCCAACCCCCTGCAATGCAGGAATCTCAGCTGAAACATCCATGACAGATAGCCATCCAACCTCTGCTTAAAAACCTCCAAGGAAGGAGAGTCCATCACCTCTTGTGGGAGTCTGTTCCACTTTGAATGTACATTGCCATTCAAATCATGTGCATGCACCGTGTCATGTGATTATGTGGGGCAGTACTTACCTGCCTCCCCCCATATCTTATTTAAGCTAGCACACCTGCCTGTGGCCATCTTTTGCACCAGCTTCAGCTTTTGGACTGTGTCCCCCCACCCCCACCTCACAAGGTGATTTCACAGATTTTACAAATAGAAACTTTGCTCTCTTAAACCATCTCTGAATACCATGCAAATCTATCCTTTGAAACTATTGCTTAGTAATCTAAAATATAGTATCATCGTGATCAACTCACAAAGAACAGAGTCCTGGCAATAAAAAGCAAAATCCTAGCTTTTGTGTTTTCAGAGAGAATCTTGAAAGAAGCCGTTTGATAAAACCCCCAAACCCAAGTCATATTTACTAGGAGAAGAGAATGATAAAACAGCCGTACCATACATGGCTTCTCCCAAGGAATCCTGGGAACTGCAGCTCCCAGAGCTGCAATCCCCAGCACCCTTAACAAACTACAGTTCCCATAGTTCTTTGGTGGAAGTCGTGTGCTTTAAATGTGTTAAGTTGTGGGCGAACATATCAGACGACACAGCGATTCTTCCAAAGCAGCTCTTTATTTGTAAGCTGGAACAGATCTAACTGAGGAGCTCAGTCAGCCTGCTTATATAGAGCTCCAGAACAATGTAACTGTTGCCATTTTCTAAAACTATCCAATCACTGAACGTCACTTTCGATCCTTCATTTGCATAACTACAGTATCCCCCTGCTGGCCCAGGGTGAGAACTTCAGTACATAACAAAATGTATGATGTGATAATAAAAAAGTTGGAAGAGGGAGTGGTACACAGGAAGGAAAGGAAGAGGACACGGGCATGGATGAAGAGAAAAGCCATGGGGAAGAAAAGCAGAGCAAATGAGCAGGGAGGATAGATGGGTATGGTCGGGAGCTGCAGAGGTAAGGAGGGCTGATATTCATGAAATAACCAGGCGAATGTTGGACTGTACCTTTCTTGGATAATTCTGTTTTCCCCAACCAGGACTTTAAGCGTAGACACCTCTTTCTCTGAGAATTTGTCCAGATTAAATCAGTCTAGTGACAAAAATATTTGAAGAATCATGATGAGAATAGCAGGAGATATAGAAGGTTATAAATTAGTTACTTTGACAGCTGAGTGAGGGAAGCTTGCATAACACCTGCCCACACAAGGCCTAATTCAAGGTAATATTAACAGTTCCTCGCTTCTATGAATGCTCCAAAAAGTATTCACAGACTACAAAAAGCGACTACTGCAAACGTATCAAATATGCCTGTTTTTTAATTCCGTTTGGTGCAATTTATCCATTTTCACTGTCTGAAGAGTTGCAGAAGTTAAAATTACATACTTGAAAAGCTTGCTTTAACTAGAAAAAGCATTGTTTAACCTCTTGATTCCAAGCTGAAAACAGTGCCTGTTGCATTTTTCTGCCCTATAAGATTTTATGATAATGGCAAACCTGTTAGTAAAACTGTCTGAAGGCACACTCCTGAGGTGTGCTGTGTTCAAAATTACAAATATATTTAGTAGACATAACATTATGTTAGCTGGATGTTAAGAATGCTGAAAGGTATTTTATTATCATTTCAGACTAGTAGCAGGCAGTCTACAGTCTCAATTTAAAAACTTAATGTTAAAAAATTAGTGAAATGTTATATTACCTGGTAATTATACGCACTTGGAAACTGACTTTGGGCCAGAAAATAAATTCAGTATAGTTATGTTTTTTTGGGATTGCACTAGTTCAGCCTGCAGGTGGGAGAATGCAAATGTACAAAATTTGCATATTAGGGAGAAAGATTCAGTTTAGCTTCCTGTTCCACCACATGTGCAGGGAGGTTTTGTTTTGTTTTTAGAGGAGTCAGGCATGGTACAGTGTAGAAACAGCTTTTTAGGTTTTAAGACTGCTGAATGTATAAACTCAGTCATTTCTTGGAACTCTGATTTTTGATTATTATTATTTTTTGGTAACTGAGGGCTCTTGAGGAAACATGTGTTTCCCCCTCCCCTTTAATTTTTCTTCTTGTGAAAGGATGTTCAGTATGATGATTCAGAAATGATTTAAACCTTCTTTGGGCTTTTGTCTGAACATGTGAGAGTTATAAGTGCTTAGGGGGCAGGGTGTGCATGCAAGCTTATGCATTTAGCTTGAAGAATTGAAGGGGGTTTCAGAGTGATCTTGAGATGAAGAATGAAAGGTGGCATCTAAACAAGAAAATGTTGAGGTAATTCAAACTGTTGAGGTCTTCAGTTACCTCACACAGACTAAGTAAGTGTGTGTTCCAGTCATGACAAAGAGGTAAGATTTCTAGATTTCCTAGAAATTACAGTGCACTATAGAACAGCTGGCAATGGAACTGACAACAGGGAAGTCAAACTTTAATCTTAAATTGTGACCAGGATCTGGTGTGAGATGTAAGCCTTGTTGAATGGATTGCAAACAGTGATCACAGTGCTATCAAACATAACATCTGTAAGTGCAAAGAAAATTCAATACAGACACTTTTAATTTCAGAAGAGGAAACTTAACAAACTTACCAGTGAATAGGTCTTAGCAGCAGTGAACATCACCACATCTTGTGGCAATGAATTCCCTAAGTTAATTCCATAAGTTAATTTTGGACTCGCTTGAAAAGGTCATACCATCTTTTTGTAGCAGTTTATGCTAGTGAAATGTAACAGGAGTTTTGAACCTTTTTAAATTATTCTACAAAGTATCATTTTACACTCTGTAAGAAATGCCATTACGAATTGTCAGCATACAGTTCTATATAGACTCTAGTGTTCAGTACTGAGATTCATTCACATGGGCAGAAAAGAGGAAAATCATATGTGACTTCCACACTGGTGCAGCTTTCTGCATACTCGGTATAAATAAATGTAGAGTATTTGATTGTTTCCAGGGCACTATGCCACTGCTAATAAATGTGGTACAAAGAAAGTATCCTTTCATATAGATTAATCGATAAAACAAATGAGGACAGTGTCTCCATAAACCAAGGAAGATAATGAAACTAGGGTCCTGAGATGAAACAGAAACTCTGTCTGGTGATGAAGCTGATCACAAAATGTAACTTGATTTAAGGAAATTGCTTCGCAACTGAACACAAAAACTTGGTTCTGTATTGTGAACAACTGGAAAGTAAATTATGTTTCCTACTTTGAATAATGCCAGTGCTGTTTCTTTGTTGTGTAGAGTCCAAGCAGGAAAATTGTTGCCTTGCTAGAATATGAAAATAATATTACTTGAGTGGCATGGAGAAGAGACATGCATTGAGGATCTTGCAGCTGGTTGGTATAGCTACAGTATGTGTAAGGAGTACCATCCATTGTGTAGAAGATGTAAAGCCAGGCAGGATGAATAAAGCCAAGGATGGCATTATTCCAAAGAGCTACACAGTGATGTGTGGAGAGGTGGTAGAGATGGAGCCTAGCCTGCCCTGTCTTACACATGGATCTGGTTGAAGGGAGTGTTCTGATGATGACACATGGTGTGATTTTACTGTTGAATATGAATAAGGCTGACGCTATAAAATTGGCTGGGTGGGTCATGGGCAGGATTTGAAATATAAGCATTGGATTACTGAAAGAACTAATAAAAGTGAAGTTCAGATAATAAAACACATGTATTGTAAAACAGTTAATAAAAAGTAGCAAAAAACAAACACCAGGAAAGGAGGGGTGCGAAGAAGAAATTTATGTTGAAAAATGTATATGAACATAAGGGACCTCTGAACAGGAGGTGTCCAATTTTGATTGTCAAATCTGTCCCCTGTGCAGTTCACTTACTGGCTCTATTCTGTTCCACAAGACCTCGAGCAAATATGTACAGCCACATGTTACTGGTAGTGCTTGTGATTTCACAACTAAAAAATCCTGTAAAATGTTTGGTGATGAGGTTATCATAGGACTGATGTGCAGGGTTTTTGAGCCAATGTTACTGTAGTAGCTGAGATTTTTATTGTATCATATTTTTAGGAAGGAAACAGCTGGTTCCAATTAACTGCTGATACACGTCTCCAGAAAGTGTGCCCCTAATAAAACATGACTATCAAGAAATCATATTTTTTTACATTAGACCCAGTTCCTCCAGAAATACTTAAAGGCATGTTACAATATAAAAGCAGAAAACATTTTTAAATGCAGACCCAAATATGACACTTAAAAGCAAACAATAAAAACCAGGAACTGCACAGCAGTTGCAGAAGAGCAATAAAAAATAACAGCAATATTTGCACAACCATTATATTTTAATGATTTGATTTTACTCCTAAACAATGCTGCTATGTTTTGTTTTGTTTTTCAGTTTTCTATTCTTAGGAATGTTAAACTCTAAGGGTGGTATTCTCCACAATTCTACACACTATGTGTGCTCTTACACAAGTAGATAATGTATTTTTTAATATAAGCTCCACAGGAAAAGGGTTTGTAGCAGCTATGTACAAAGCCTTTGTCAATATTTTGGGAAATTGACCAGTTTAAAATCTACATAGAAGATGGTTGGGGGCGAGGAGTATTGATGAAGAAGAATGGGAATGGCTATGGAGAGTGAGTCTTTTTAAGACCATCTCTACTAGCGAATTGGCTTTAAAAATGCACCATAGATGATATTATTATTCTATAATGCTTTGCCACTTTACTTCCAGATCCTTTCCTTTGTGCTGGAGGGGATGCAGGAACAAGGGTTAGGGTACCTTTTTCCATTTGTGGTGGGAGTGCCCACTGGTGGTGCAATTTTGGTTAATGAGTTTTGCAGAAAAAAGTAAGATCATCGGGGACCAGATTCAGTTATCATAAGAACATGTTTTTTCTTTATTTACTCAAGGGAGTAAATGAAGAATTTAAAGCAAAGGATCTGTTAATATTTTTATTAATAGTTTTATTAATAGCATCATACAGAGTTCAAAAATGGAATACTTTATCTGATATCAACATTATGAACAGATGGAACAATGTATGGAATTTAGCCCTTCAAGAAAAACTTATACAATAATCTTTATTGTCATTGTCCCATACAGAACAAAGAAATTGAAAAAATCTACATCAGACATTAAAAAAACACACAAGCCTGATATCACACCTATCCCAACCTGGTTAGCCCCTAAAAACTCTGATACCCCATAACTGAATACAATATACTCACATAAAGACTACCTTACACTGTGTTTAAAACCAAAATTGCATTTGGATAGAAACTGTTTCTCAGGCGGCTAGTCCTAGTCTTTATAACCCTGTACCTTCTTCCAGAAGGCAGAAACTGAAAGAGATCATTTCTGGGGTGCGCACTATCCTGCACTATCTCTTCAGCTTTCTTATGGCACCTGGAAGCATAGATTTGATCCAAACTGGGAAGAGTGCACCCAATTATTCTCTCCGCAGTCTTTACAACCCTCGACAGCATTGTTTTTTCCCTGACCGTGCACCTCCCAAACCACACACACAGACCATAAGTTAATACACACTCAACAGCACAATGGTAAAATGCCATCCTTTGAGAGATTATTTTGCTGGTGGATACTCAGAAAATATAACCGCTGCTGTGCTCTCTTTATCAGGTCTTTGCTGTTTCCTCCCCAGGTTGGGTCATCTCTCAACTCCATTCCCAGAAATCGAAACACCGAGACCTGTTCCACACACTTCCCCTCAATAATACGTGGCTGAATATTCAATTTACATTTCCTAAAGTCCACAATAATCTCTTTTGTTTTCTTTAAGTTAAGGAATAAGTTGTTTTTCCTGCACCACTCCCCCAACTGCTCAACTTCCTTCCTATAGGCCGCCTCACCCTCTCCAGCCGTGATTAAACAAACCACTGTTGTATCATCTGCAAACTTAATGATCTTATTACTGGGGTATTTGGGGGCACAGTCAGCTGTATAGAGCGTATATAAAAGCAGGCTCAACATGCACCCCTGCGGCGTCCCCATATTCATGATGAGATCCGCACATCGGATTTTTTCTTGGCACATCAGATTTTTGAATGGGAAGGTGAAGCCAGACTCATTTATTGCAGTCTGGTAGGACTTTATTGAATATATCAAAAAGGAACAGTTACATATTTTTCTCTCCCCACCCTAGTTTCACAACTGAGTCTCTCTGTGAATAATCCATTGTCTTCTGATTATTTTAAGCTATACTTTACATATTGTATTTATTTTCTTTTATAAAAATATTTATAAATTACCAGCTCATAACAATGATCAAGGCACTGAACAATATAAACCTTTAAACTTCATGAAACCATAAAAGCTGACTAGGTCATTCTTAGCAAACTAACTGAAATCAATGGAGTTATGTTAGTCATGGCTAATTTAAGCCTACTGATTTCAGTAGGTATAATCTGAGTATGACTTAGTTGGATACCATCCATAGAAAGCCAGTGTTGTGTAGCAAAAGTCAAAATAAGTTAAAACACATTAGATATTCCCTATATTGGGTGACATAAGCAAGTTTAATGTTAGTTTTAGGGATGCTTCCAGAAGCAGCAGCTGCATACTCAGTAGTTTATTATCTTGGTGTCTTTGTGGCTTCAGTTCAGCCAGTGTTTCTGGCATTCCCTGGCTTTAGGTGTAATGCATATGAGAACACTGAAGAGGATGTTTAGCAGATACTGACGACCCATTCTGTTGTAATGTTTCACTCTTCCATATTCCTTTGTTTTCATTCTGCATTCTTAATTCCCATAATGAGAGATAAGAGGTGGCTGTCCTACATGTAAGCTGAGTTCCTTGTTTCTTTTTCTTTTGACCGTTCCCGGCTGCATGTTCTCTGTTGATGTCTTGTTCCTGGTACTTGACCATCTTGTCTGTGAAAGAAAACGCTCCAGCTGGCTTGCCTGATAAGAAGAAAGGAAAGTTTGCTTGGTTTAGTCACTCCACAGAAACTCATGGTAACGTTCCAATGTACTCTGTGTCCATCCTTTATGTGTACGTGTATGTTTCTGTGTAGTAACTGTGTAGTCTGTTGGTGCATGTCTGTGTCTTTCTATAGCTTCTGCAGCATTGTGCACTTGTGTATAAGGTGGTAATTATTTTTTGGATCAACCTTTTCTTCCTGATGTCATCAGAATTGTATCCCATGCTGCCGCCAAGAGCTCCATCTAATGTCTTACATCCCCAAATAATTTCATTTTGTGTCCCTGGGGCAACCATGTGATAAAATGCTAACCTGAGAATATTTTTCTTTGAATGCTTCTCCCACAGCAAGTGAATATTTCATTATTCCTTAGGTGACTTATTTGAGCAGACAGGTAAAATAAACTTATTGGAAGGTATTGGAATAGGGAGTTAATAGCAAGCTACAATGTTCTAGATGTTTAATTTTTTTCTAAAAAAGAAGATTGTACAAAATTATATTAAATATAAAAAGCGAAGGCAGTATTATCAGTTTTGTTGGAGGAGTAAAGGCTGCTGATATATAATTCACCAAGCTTTTCTTCTATATAACCTACATTCAGTTTTATAGGATTCACCCTCCTTCTCCCAGGGTGTTGCACAGCCTACACTCTTTAGGCTCAACCATACTTCATTTGTGCTGTGATTTCTAGTCATAGTTCCAATAAGTTCCCTTTTTCCTTTTGTTTTGTTTTGTTATCCTACCGCTTTCCCTGGGAAAACCTTTGGTTTACTGCTGAACTTGGGTAAATGTTGATTGGCTTTTCTGCAGATTCAGCAGTAAACATTGGCTTTTCCAAGGGAAAGTGGCAGGACAAAAAAAGAACCTCTTGGACTCCTGACTAGTAATCACAAACAGAAGTATGGATGAGCCCTGTTTACATTTACACAGGTAGACATGCTGAATATCTTACCATGTGTTGCTGGTGGGGTGGGACTTATATCATTTTAACCACAAAGAAGATTATTGCATTCAGCTAATTAAAGTCATTAATATATTTTTATACAGTCTCTTATTAAATAATTTCTGAATACCATCAAAAGAAAACAATAGAACCTGATGAATGGACGCAAAACATTTCGATTATGTTTTTGACAGTCTTCTTCGAAAGTGGTAGATAAAAATATTTCAAAATATTTTCAGTGTACAGTACTGACATTTTAAAAAAAAGTTTTGAAGGAAATATCAGACTTTCTAAAGCCCAACTTTTCAGTTGGACCAGAAACAAAAGGTGACAGCTCTACTTTTCTCCCTGTTGTGCAAGAAGATGTTTGTGTGGATGAATTATTAGAATAAAATGTTTGGTGACATCTTGGATATCTTTCAGTAATACAGGGCATGCCATAAAACCTCATAAAGTTGTATAAAGTTCTGTGGTCTGAGGGGCTGCCAAATCATCTGTCCAAACACATTGTGTCACCCCTGAGTAGTCATTTTATTGTATTTAGTTCATTTTGTGTACTTTATTTGGAGAGCAGAAAAATATTAGGTGAGAAAATTGCAGCACTATGGATATAGATTGAATATGGTTAATTGGAATAGTGGAAGATTCAGGACAGACAGGAGTAAGTACCGGTAAGCACTTCCTCACACAGCACACAGTTAAAACTATGAGATTTGCTATCACAGGATGACCATCAACCTGGACAGCTCTTAAAAGGAATTAGACAAATCCATGGAGGATAAGGTTATCAATGATTACAAAGCAGTGATAGCTATATTACCTCCAGTATCGGAGGAGATGTTTCTCTGAATACCAGTTGCTATGAATCAGGAATGGGAGGGCTTTTGCACTAGGCATCAGGTTGGCCACTGTGAGAAAGAATGCGGAATAATATAGGCCTTTGGGCTTATCCATAAGGGCTTATTATCTTATAAGGTAGGGGAGGGGTTATTGGGTTGTTGCTGCTTTTATTTTGAGTATGTATTTTGAGGTTTTATATTTTGATTTTATTCTGTGAACCACCCTGAGACCTGCAGATATATGGTGGTATATAAATTCAATAAATGAATAAATAAATTCTTATCCTGTTCTATGAACAGTGCTGGATGACACATTGTATGCATCCTTCCAGCAACTCCTACAGCCAAGCTGGTGCCAAACGTATTTCTCTGCTTTCCTTTGGACCATATCAACGAGACTGAGAGGGAATATTGTTGTTTGGACAGGGCAGGACCTGTGACAATCCGGGGAGGTCACTTCAGTACTGCTAATGCCGCTGTTTGGACCCTGGAGGCACACTTCATTGTCTCTCAAGACAGATGCCAACATTTGCTTAGGATGTTTACGATTATTTATTTATTTATTTATTTATTTATTAGATTTCCATACTGCCCATCATCCAAGGATCACAGGGTGGTTTGCAATATAAAAACACAAAATACATACTATAGTAAGCAAAAACAGTTAATCCCCTTCCCCCGCAGCTTAAAAGGCCATAGATTGCTTTATTATCCAAAGACCTAGGAGATAATATGCATAATAACAGTTAAATTTATGTTGTGCTGGCTATCTAAGTGCTCTACTAAAGTCTGTAATTTTAATCAGGACCCATATTTTTAATTAAGCAAGGGCTTAAGGGCAACCACATTTTTTTGCACTCACACACTCACTTCACAAGTCAAAATATTATGGGCTAACGGCTCGTTACTGCTCTCTTTCCTGGTTTGATTTAAAGAGCCCATTGCCTGTACTTTATGACTAGTGTGGGAGAGCTGCATCTTGGAATAAGTAGATTTTTGTGTCTATGGGGAAGATGCTAGGCTCTAGTGGCTGAATCACCCCTCAGAACCAGTAGTCATTCCTTACTGTAGAAAGACAGTATTAAAGATTTGGTGCTTCTAAGTCATTTAAAAGAGCAAATTTAAAAGAGCCATGGACAAACAATTGGTTGTAAAGGTCACAGATCCATGACAAGCTCACTATTCTAAAAGATAAAATAATATGGAGTAATGCCTTGATATCATAATCCTGCTTTAACAGTATTTCTGTACTTCATAATCTTTCACATATATAATATATATAATATATAATTTATCTTTCAAAATATATTCAAGTGACCTACAGAAGTTCACTTCCCTGCAGGTATCTTGAGGATTCTGCGAATACCCTCTGCATCCTCCACATCAGGATGTTGTGTTTCATTAAGTCTTCTATTCAAGTTATACAGGGCCTAGAAATGCACCAAATAGCCTATTGTGAAACATTCACAATTGTCTTCTAGAAAAGTATTTGTGGGACTCATATCATTCAACTTTATTACGTTAACGCATCTGAATTGTTCATAGTGTCAAGAAGCCTTAAGATTCAGAATGATGACACACTGATGTGGAATGTAGGAGAAAACGTTACTTCTGCTTAGCTTCTTAACTGTCCTCTTTTGATGTACAATGGTGCCCCGCAAGACGAATGCCTCGCAAAACAGAAAACCCGCTAGACGAAAGGGTTTTCCGTTTTGGAGGTGCTTCGCAAAACAAATTTCCTATCGGCTTGCTTCGCAAGACGAAAATGTCTTGCGAGTTCCTGGGGTTTTTCCCCTCCCCCCCCCTTTTCCCCAAGCCGCTAAGCCGCTTATCAGCTGATCTGCTAAGCTGCTTATCAGCTGATCCGCTAAGCCGCTAAACCGCTTATCAGCTGATCCACTAAGCCGCTAATAGCGCTAAGCTGCTAAGCCGCTAATGGGCTTGCTTCGCAAGACGAAAAAACCGCAAGACAAAGAGACTTGCGGAACGGATTCTTTTCGTCTTGCGAGGCACCACTGTATTAGAAATAATCAGTGGCTGTCAGCCTGTTAAATTTAATGTATGTTTTACACTCCCAAACTTATGTAACTGTAATGTATAGAGAACAAATCTTGTGTTATAGCACTTGCTAATGGGTTACTCCCTGACCTGAGGTGGGTTGCAAAATGAGCAAGAAACAGCTTGTGTAAGTGAACTAATTCATACAATCCTTCCAGAATATAGTTTCATTTCAACCTGTGTTAAAATGGGTGTATGGTGAAATGGTCAACTTTTTCTTCTCTATGCATATAAATTACACGCAAACTTTGTGACAAACTCAAAAGGGGAAGAAACCTCACTGGCTTATCACTGGCTGACTAGTGACTATCCAGGTAGTGGGTTGATTCATAATGTGTGTACAACTATGTTTACCTGCATCCTAGCTTCTCAAGACTATTGTATGAATCTACTCTAAATCTCCTTTTTCACATTTGTGCTCTGCACCTAGATGACATGCTTTGGATGTTACCTGCCCTGTCCAAATCATCAAGTGTTGAATAGAAGCAAAAGCTTTATACTGTTTTTACGTTCTGTCTATATTTAGGGTGAATTGCTTGAGCCATAAGTGTGATTGTTTTACATGCCCAGCGTGTAAGGCAACCACAAAGCTTCCATAGAGGGTAGAGTGATAGTATGGTACATGTTGACTAAATTACCCAATGAAACAATAATATAACTTGCTATTCCACATGCAAAGCAATGTGTGCATTTATTTAACTAACATCTCAGTATGCCAGGATGGTTGTGTGGATTGTTCCTAATTTTGCATCCTAGAATGTTAGGACAACATTGCCCTAGAGCTCTAGCATTGTAGTTATTCACAATCACTTTTTAATTACCTTGTCTCTGGCTTTTCCTCAACACAGCTCTTTCGTTTTTTGCTCATTTCCTGCCCATAAAGCATATTCCTGTTTGGACTGTGCACTGTTCTTTAAATCAGGATTTAAAAAAATAAAAATAAAAAGCTTGTATATGGAAAGACAGTTGTGCACAAAAACAGACCAAGGAAAGCAGAATGGGGTGTGTGTCTGTGTGACTTTATTTTGTGGAAGTTTAAAGTTTAGGGGGCTGTGCCAGATGGAAATGTCAATAAGAGGTATCTTTGTGGGATGTAAAAATAGTTCAGGAAATTTGTATCACATTGTTTGAAACAAACAGGTTAAACTTCAGGAAAATGTTATCTTAGGGATTTTCCTCTGGTCACAATTCATTTTCCTTATTAATTTATGCTTTTTTGCTAAGCAAGCACCTTCACTGCCAGGAACTGCACATTTGTGTATTGCAGACCAATTACTGACCTTCTATTTTCATTCCTCTGATCCATGTAGTGAGCATGCCCACCAGTGAGACAGAATCTGTGAACACTGACAATGTGACTGGAGGAGATATTGAAGGAGAAAACTGTGGAGCACGGCTGGCGTGAGTTTAACCATGTTTATGCTTGTGTCTTCCTTATTCCACCATGGAGTCTGACGGATAGTTAAAGAGTAAACCTTAAAGACGTTCTTCAGAATTTGCATTGCCAGAGACTCATTCTTCTTAAATTAGAATGAGAGAACATTTTGAATTAGATATTCCCTTCCAGGTCCTGGTCCAGCATTCTAGTCACTGTGTCACACTGGTGTTCTGGAATTAGATATTCCCTTGTTCTAGAACTTCAGAGCTTCCCATAGAACATTATTTGTGTCACAAAATAGCTGCTACTTTGCATAGAACAGAGTCCAACTTTCATTGTCTTCCATTTATACTTGTTTTTTATTTGAAATACATAAATATGGACTCTGAGAAGAGCTGTGTGAGATTATGGCTTCTGAGAGTGCTTTTCCTGTGATAAATTTCCCACACAGCTCACTCTGCAGGGTGCTTTCAAGACGCCTTTCAGATTGCTTTTGACACTGTAGGAAAAATTTAAAGAACACTGAATGCCAAGCCTCACTTTTCTGTCCCACGTCCCATAGTGTCTTTTATTGAGCAATGTAAAATTCAAACAATGGTGGCACCAGAACAGTATATTTGGGTCAATGAAGGGGCAAGGTGTGGTTTGGGGTGAGGGGACAGGCTATTATAATAATAATGTAATAATAATAATTTATTATTTATACCTCGCCCATCTGGCCGGGCCTCCCCAGCCACTCTGGGCGGCTTCCAACAAAATATTAAAATACAGTAATGCATCAATCATTAAAAGCTTCCCTAAACAGGGCTGCCTTCAGATGTCTTCTAAAAGTCTATGTCTCATGTCTAATATTTCTGGAAGAAAAATAATGGTATATTTCATATTAAATATATAAGTGTGAGCTGTTTGTCTGAAGGGTGCTTGCCCCCGCTCCCATTTCCTTTCTGGCACTGCCTATGGGCATGAAAGGAAGTGTGTTATTTTGAAGTCTGCACCATGTTTTCTCTTAGCTCTAGCATACCAAAATGAAGAGCAGTTCAAAACCAGGTTATTGACTCTCCATGGGTATCCTCCAGATGAGGGTATTTTGTTTGATAACTCGTCTATACAAGTTACACAGGAGAATTGGACAAGGTGTAAAAGGAGGAGGGTTTAGTTAGGTATAAAGGAAGCAGGTTTGGCAATGTGGTGTTGGCAGGGCGGTAGTGGGTTGGTGAGCAAAGCAAACAGGGACACCAGACCCTAGTATTGATATTTGTGGTGGCTAGGGGAGGTCCTGAAAACTCAATATTTTCCATGAGTTTGCCCTAAATATATCACCAGAAGGGACTTCTGCCATCAAGAACATGGCCCAGAATCCTCTCTCTCCTAGGTTCATTTCCAAACAAGTTTTGGTGACTCAATTCTTCTGTTGTGTTAAATCCCATGACAACAGCAAAACTAAACAAAGAATGTAATTTTTTGGGTCATTTTAGAATTACTTTTTGTTGCCTTAAGATCCATGACGTTGACAGGAAGAGTTGAGCAGTGGAGGAAATATGTCTTCATCGTATCTTTGTAAGAATTGCTTGGGGGAAATTAGGCTATCTTCTGAAAAGTATGGACACTCTCTATGGAAATATTCAATGTATGAGCTCAGGATTACTTTTTGCAGTAACAAGTAGCTTCCTATAGGTAAATAAATATATAATTGAATATTTGCTTCTGTGGTGCCCCCACTGTCTGTACAGGCCTGCCCTCTAGCACATAGTATTCAAGGACATACTGCTTCTGACCCTGTAGTTCCTACAGAACCATCATGACTAAAATACCTTGAAGGACTATATCTTCCATGAATTTGTCTAATCTCCCTTTAATGTAATCTACATAGTAGTAAATTCAGTAAATTAACCATCTGTTGTGTGAATAAATACCTTCAAAGAGAATCAGTAGGATTGTTAGTTTGAGGTAGAATGTAGGTCTATGAAAATGCTGAATAACAAAAAAATGGTGTGAATTTCCATCACTGTTGTTTTGAGAGATCTTAGCTGTCTCCAATAGTTTTTAATTTTAGCTAGAAAAGCACACACGCTTTCTGTCACACACATACACAAAATTGTCAGGGAGAGCAACAGATGCAAACTAGTGAAGGGTGGGTGGATGTTATTAGGTAACCTGTTGGCATGGTAGAGATGCTTAACTGCAGCGTCTAATGCACTAGAGATACAATTATCACATGCATGATGTGTGGAAGAACTGCCACATCTGTTAGCTTAATTAAATAAAATGTTATTCAAAATGCCACTCAGCCCCTTTGGTGAAAAGTAAAGAGATAACATTGAATTTACCCAGTGGGATTATGAGCAATTTTAAATTCATTTTCCCAGTGAGGGCCAGTTTAACATTTTAAGGTGTCCCTAAGCACTGATAATTTGCAGACCCATTAATGTTCATTGTTGATCTGCCCCCTGTTGCAGTGCAAGGATACCAAGTGGAACCCTTGCTCCAGTTAAACAAACCTACTTTTGTTTAACCTATAAGAACAGAAATTGGGCTCCAGCAGCACGGCGGCAGCGGGAGGCCCCATTAGCTAAAGTGGTGCTTCATGTTAAGAAGAGTTTCAGGTTAAGAACGGACCTCCAGAATGAATTAAGTTCTTAACCAGAGGTACCACTGTACCTCCTCCCACTACCACCCTCATTTTATCATCACAGCACCTCAGTGGATAGATTAGGTTGGGCCAAGAGTTAGTGCTTGGCCCAAGGTCACCTTTTAAGCATCATGACTATAGTGGAAATGTATCTACTCATGTATCTACTCTGAACTTAACCCAAATATAAACTTAAGTAACTAAAATAGCCTAGCAGTTCAAAAGCACGTCAAAGTGCAAATAGATAAATAGGTACCGCTACAGCTGGAAGGTAAATGGCATTTCTGTGTGCTGATCTGGTTTGCCAGAGGCGGCTTAGTCAGGCTGGCCACATGACCCGGAAGCTGTATGCCGGCTCCCTCGGCCAGTAAAGTGAGATGAGCGCCACAACCCCAGAGTCGTCCATGGCTGGACCTAACAGTCAGGGGTCCCTTTACCTTTTTAACTAAAGTAACTCTTAAATTCAAAGTTAATTCCAAGTCTGCAAGTCAGAAGAAAGCTTAGCCAAGTGGTTACTTCGATCCCTTAGTTCCAGCAAATAATGAGAAATGAATAAGCAAATACAGCAGGGGGAGGGAGCAAAAATGAATAATTTTGTACTTTGGTTCTAGTCAGAGATGGGACCACCATAGTGGGATGATAACCCTATTAACCAATCAGTGGTGAGATGTGCACCTCTCCCAATTTGCTTCACATTTTGTTTTGGAAACATCTAACTTCTATCCTCGTACACTCCCTTTGTTCCTCAAATGTTGTGCATGTTATCTGGCTGCTAGGTTTTTTCTTGGTGCATCTTTCAGCTTCTGTGCTATTGTCAAGATTATTCGCATCATGTTCATAGCATTGTTATAGGTTCACCAGCCCTGGCACTGTCAAGCAAGAACATTTTTGTACCCATTTGCAATGCAAGTGCCATCATTGCACAAGAGTCCATCATGGCAACAGGTCGCACTCCTGTTCTAATCCCACTGTCGTCAACGTCATCATCGTCATCGTCATCATCATTTTTTATTTGTATGCTGCCTTTCCACAGTTAAAAAACAATCCTCAAGGCGGCTTACAGCATAACAAGATTTACATAATTACAAAAGTCATAAACAAATAAACCACATCAAAAAAATACACAACCAAATGGGAAACAATTTCCACATAAATCAAAATCTAAAACTAAGAATACAGCATTATATCACAGTTTAAAATGACATAGGTAAAAAATACCAGCAATTTAAACAAACAAAAGCAAAACAAAACGGAGCCCGCTCTGCCTAGCAGCAGCAGCGGCAGTATGTCCTTTATAGAGCCCATCAGGCCTCGCCCTGGGCCAGGTGGTGAGTGGCAGGACCGGGGCCCTCAGGTGCTGAGCAGGGGAGTCTTCCTGGGTGGCAGCTATCTGCCCATGTATTACTTATAACACTACAAAAGAGAGGTGCACTCTGTTTGGAGCATCTTTTGCTGATATCTTCCTATCTCTTAAATATTTTCTTCATGTGGAAACAGATAAGAATGGTTGTCTATATGGGGACAAGAACATTTTGCAGCACGATTTGGGACAGCATTATTATTATTATTATTATTATTATTATTATTATTATTATTACTACTACTACTACTACTACTACTACTACCACCCCACTCATTTGGCTGGGTTCCCCCAGCCACTCTGGGGAACTAGGTTGTATAGATGCTGTTTGCTGTTTGCCACATTGGTATAGATGTGGCTGTTTGCCACATCTATACCAATGATATAAATTGGTGTCTTTTTCAAGCGAGTTTAAGACTGTTATTAACTGTTATAAGATTTATGTTACCTTCTTAGCACTGTCTGCATGACTATTGGCCACAAGATGCCTATTTGAAAATCCTGCCCATGCTGTCGCTGATGCCAGCTGGATGCATGTAGCTGCCACTGTCTGGAAGTCTGGCAAAGAGTTTAATGCCATGTATACTAGCAGTTCCACTTATCTTGCTGGCCACAGGAAAAAACCTTGCTTTAAGAAGATTTATAAGCAGTTTTCACAATGATCATATGAATCAGTTTCTAGACTAGAAACTAGGGCAGGGTATAAATAAAAATTATTATTATTATTATTATTATTATTATTATTATTATTATTATTAGACTGAGCCTTAAAGGAACTAAATCTATGCAATTCAGGAAGAACCTATTAATTACTCAATGGACAGGCTCCTTGAAAAAAGGGGTGGTGGCAGTGGGACATGGTGCTTTTGGAATCTTAGCACTTAAATAAGCCATCAGTCATATCTATCTGATTCCTACCACCATCACATTTATACCCCTTCCCCCATGTTTGGTTATAATGGACAGCGGATAAGCCTTCAACAGTTCCTTCCCACTAGATTGTGGATATAATCCTCAAAACATTTAGAATGACGCAGTTTAGGTGGTTTGCTGCTATATATCATCACCCTGTATTGATTTTTGGCCTCAATGACAAAAATAAATTAAAATCTGTATAGAATCTGCAACTATTTCTTATTTTGTTCTTTCTCTTTGCATGGAAATTAAGAGAACAGATCATATGCTTAAGATACAGTTAATTATTATTTTTCTCTTTCAGGCACCGGATATCTAAATCTAAGTTTAGGTAAGTACTGCAACAGCTTTATAAAAACAAAAACAAAAAAAAAACCATCTTTACTGAAGCTTTGAATGAACATTCCATCTATCTTCTTGTTGCTCCTGTTGTAACTAGTAATGGCAATGATATAGTGCCAGCTAAAGATTTTGATTAGTAGGCTGCTGAGTTACTTCCTTTACCACTCTGATGAAGAGGAAATCTAATTAAGATTGGAGTGGTTAACAAGACTAGCTTCCACATTGGCGCCCCTATGGCTGTTGAAGCCATGATGAAGCGAAAACCCATTAAGAAAGAAAAGGAAGTAAGTAATTAGAGGAGACTAAGAGTCAGGGCAATAGGTACAAGAGGCCTGTATGGGGCTGGTCTCCCAGGGCTTCTCCAGGCCTTTCCTTGACTATGCAGCTTTCACTGAAAAGGTAGTTCTTCAGTGATTTGCTGCTCCCTCATGAGAACTTCTGAGTGTGCTGTGGGTAGGTGTCAAATGTGTTCATATATTTAGTAATGTCATAAGGCAACCTTCCCCAATCTTATTGTTGTACTACAAACCCCCATTGTCCCTAATAATTGGCCATGTTGGCTAGGAATTGGGTGGGTAGGGGCAAGATTGGAGAAGTCTGCCATAAGATGTTCTTTAATAAGAATTGTAGAGGAGCACCTCTTTGTCTCATAAAGTGTTGCCGTAAGATTCACATGTGTTTATAGCATGTTATTTTACTGGTTGCTGATTTATAATGTGCTTATCCATAGCAAGAGATTGAGAGAGATAGGCATGGCCAAGGAAGATGCACATGCCACTTTATATGAGCTTTAAACACACAAACCCAAACCTGTTGCCAAGTGTTGCTTGGAAACTGGTTGCTAGGCAAGCTAAATTGTGAAGAGTAGGGGCTGTATAATTAGCTTTAAATACTTGGTGTGGTTAGTAATTACTCCCAGAAATCACTGTGACACTCGTGAGGGGCTGCGTGTTCCAGGAAACATAACATAGCATTGTACTAACGCTCTGTCTTAGCAAATAGTAGCCCTAGCTTTGGGTTCAAAGGACAAAACACTAGACCTTGCTAACACAGTTTCTGAAAATAATTCTGGGCAAGGCAGTTTCTGTTGTTGTTGGGACCTTGATGGCCGTTAACCTTTGCTATGAAATTCTGAATAGTTACAATTTATATTAGAGAGACAGGAAAGGGACAACTTTTCCATTGACTTCTATAGGCAAATATTATGCCAGTAGTTATTTGGTAATTGAGAGATTAATGTTTTATGTAAAACAGCCAGGGGAACATCTGTAGCTGCTGGTAGATGGAGCATCCTAGGCACCAACACTGACTACCCACTTTGGGGTGTTTAGAGCTCATCTTCATAAATTGGTTTCAAACTGAACAGCAGAGGTTGAACTTGGTGTTTGGGTCAGTGGCTTTGTGTGGTCTTGACTTCCATATGAAGAGAAAGCAAAATAGGAAGCAATAAACAGCTTCTTTTACCCTTATCCAAGAGAATATTCTTTTTTAGATTTGGGCCCAAGCTACTGCTGATTAAAAGGGGTATGTGTGTGTGCAACTGCAGTAAAGAATTTTCATCCCTTTGCATCCCTATGTAAGTGTCCATTTTGTATAAAATCTTGCTATTCACAACTAGTAAAATGAAATTTAAAGCAAGAATCAAAACAGAGCTTGCGCTATGATTTGTAGCTTGCTACAAATGTGTGCACATTGTGCCATGAAGTCAGTGCAACACAGGCTGGGCTATTCAAGAGACATAGTCTGCCTGCTTTCATAAGCAGTCCATGCCCAAGAGGGCCTCTTGTAGGAATACTATCAAGGCTCTGTAGGCTTCACTGGACCACTGGACAACTATACTGAACAATGTGCAAATATGTTGTATTTTGCTTCTTTCATTCCATGTCCAGGCAAACATAGAAAACACTCCTCTAGGAAGCTAGGCCAGTAAATACAAATTAATAATTGGAGGTCAAAGGTGACCTCATAGGGTTTTGTAAACAACTTGTTTGGTGTACAGAGCAATCATAATTACAGGTTTATTTCCATTTTTCAAGCCGCTACTGGCGTAGATGGAATCGGTTCTGCAGACGGAAATGTCGAGCTGCTGTCAAATCCAATGTGTTCTACTGGCTCGTGATCTTCCTTGTGTTTCTTAACACCCTCACAATTGCCTCTGAACATTATAACCAGTCAGATTGGCTCACTGAAGTCCAAGGTATGGTGGATTCTGTTTTGTTAAAATAATGCTGTGTTTTATTTATGAGAATGTACATAATATTATAGTTAATTGAAATTTTATTTATGTGTGCAGATAAACTGAACTTAAGTGTTCAAAAAGTAAAACCATTTAATTGCATAAGCAGCACCGCTACACCAGAGTCGGCCATGACTGGACCTAAAGGTCAGGGGTCCCTTTACCTTTTTACCAGAGAAAAATACAAAATATTAAAAACTACCTTCTCAAAATATTCTCTGTTCTGCTCCATGGTTCTTATGATTATTTTCTGGCCAGCTAGCACAGGGAAGGGAGAATATGAACAGGCACTAAGGTGCCACTATGTTCAGCCCCATGTTCCAAGAGCATAATAGTATAATTAATCCATTAAACTAATTAAATAATCGGGTCCCCAGTGCTCTGTGCAACAATACAAACAAAAGAGGCAGACTATGTTGAAACATCACAACTATGTAATACAGGGATGGGGAACCTCTGACCTTTGGGCTTCATGTCACCTCAGAGGCTTCCCATAAGGCCTCCAGGGCTCTTGCCCCTTGAACCATCTCACTGATTCTGCACTTATCTCCTGATTGTGGCAGGAGAGGGGAAAGCAGCAAATTGCAGGTGCTGGGTGCCTGATCTGGATGGGTGTCTGGTATGAGAGTAAAGAGACTTTAACCCTTTCCCCCTGTGTGGTCTCTGATCTAGGTCAGGCCCTTGTGCCTGTAATTTTCATTGCCCAAAATGATCTGTTAAAAGTCATGTTAAAAGCTATTTGCATTTGGGAGGGAAACAACTACTGTTTCCAGTGAGTGGTTTTTCACCAGTGGAAATTTCAATGGGGTGTGGGTGGGTTGTGTAAGAGAATGTGGGGTATTGGAATGCAGCCTTTGGGGGGGGTCCCCATCCCTTTTGTAAAGTCTTCTTGCATGTATATGCAGTTGCCCAACCTGGTTGCCTGATACCTTCTCCTTTTCACACAGACTTGTGTGCAAAGAAACCCCTGTGTATTTATTATGCATGTCCCGAGTGTTGTACAGGTTCTGGGGCATGTTTTAGAGTGCTCATTCTGTTCTCATGCAACATGTCCAGGAATCTTTGGCCTCATTGTCACACTATTCAAACTGAGCATGCACTCTACAAGACATCCAAAATTCCCACATGGGTGCACGTTACAGAAGCTTGTAGTGATGGACTAGCTGTATTTCAGGGAAGCTCATCTGCCATTGCTGAACTTCTCCATTGAGAAATCCCTGATAAGCTTCCAAAGAATCACAGGATTCCTCAGAATGTAGTTTAAAAGCCATTTTTCTAGAATAAAGGACAGTCATAGCTATCTAGTAATTCTGACTGATGTACACAACACTATGGGATAAATCTGGAGTGACTTTTCAGAGTTATATAAGTTCTGTTGCAGAGCAATCCCAACTGGGGGGCAGGGAGTTAGTTGCAGAGTGGTGGAGCCTCTGCCATGTGTAAGGCCCTGCTAGCTACTGCCAAGAAGGAAGGAGTGCGCCCCCCCCCCCATTTTTGCTACAGCAGCTCCAGGGCTGGTGCAGTAGAGGAACCCAAGGATTGGGCTCTCAAGATATTTGGGGTTTTTTCTGCCTCACTTTGCCAGTGGGAGGATACTACCCACCTGGATATAGCTGCAGTGTCTGCCACTGCAGAATCTTCCCAATACCAGCATGCCTCTCTACCAGTGAACAGGTGAGAATATATGCCATCCTAAACCCTTCAGGAACAGAGAGTGTTGGGTTTGCAACCTTAGTCATTTGCAGCATATTTTAAGGGGGGGAACTTATTGTTTTGAGCTAATTTATAATGTGGCATTTAGCAGGACCAGCATCAGATGTGTGGTAGAATTCAGCCGCTGAATTTTTCTGAGTTATCAGAAAAGGGAAACAAGAATAGAGATTAAACAAAATTATACTAAAATTCAAATATTGAGTTTGGACATCAAGGGTTCTGTTCTATTCAGATTTAGACCCACTGAAATTAATGGGCCTAAGCTAGTCATATCCATTAATTTCTATGGGTGTGCCCTCTGTCTAACTAACATTGGCTACAACCCTAGGATTTGTTATCCACATTTGAAAAGTTGTCCAAAATGTCTGTAAAAACAAAACACAGGTTAAAAGTTCACAGTAATGAATTGCTGAAGATAGCAGTTGCAAGGTATAAAACCTAATTTGAAGATTTCTGCTCTTCTTACAGTCTTTCTGTTATATTTGTCTTTTAGTGCCACTATAATGATCATTATTTGTCTATTTATTTTTATGAGACACTGCCAATAAGGTACTGCTGGCTCTTTTCACGGCTGAGATGCTCCTGAAGATGTACAGCCTGGGTCTTCAAGCCTACTTTGTCTCTCTCTTCAACCGCTTTGACTGTTTTATTGTGTGTGGTGGAATCCTAGAGACCATCTTGGTGGAAACAAAGATCATGTCACCACTGGGTATCTCAGTGCTGAGATGTGTGCGACTGCTAAGAATTTTTAAAATCACAAGGTATTTCTCTCCCCACCCCCTTAATTTTTATATTTAATGGAGTTCATGCAGCCAAAGGGAAATTGCTCATTTCTGTGTGGAAAACTTGTGTGCAGTAATGTCTTAGGCAAATATTACTTTCTGGAATCATTTTTTACCAGTTATTCCATCCCTGACTCTCCCTTCCCTTCTTGCCATGTGTATGTGGCAGTTATATATCATTATTTGTTTTGTTTACAGACTGTCTTATAACAAAGTTCCCAAATAAAAAAAATTAGTAACAAGAAAGCTAATAAAGTATAAAGTACAGCATAAAACAGGTGCAGAGAGTCAGAACAAAGTCTTCTCCTGGTGCCAAAATGACGTTATGGTAGGCACTAAGTGAGCATTTTTGGGGAAGACAATCCATAGTTGAGGCACCATCGCTCAAAAAGGCCCCCTCTCCCATAGCTACACTTCACTTGGTGTGGGGCATTTGGAGAAGGGCCTCTGAAGATTTCAGGTTTCAGGTAGGTTCTTGTGAAGAGAGGTATCCATCTAACTACAGTCGTACGTTGGTTCTCAAATGGAATCCATTCTGGAAGTCCGTTCGAGCTACCTGCACTCAATCGAAAGCCATAGAAGCCACATCGGACGTTCGGCTTCCAAAAAAAGTTCACAAACCGCAACACTCACTTCGGGGTTTGTGGCATTTAGGAGGCAAAATGTTTGAGTCACAATGTGTTTGAGAACCAAGGTATGACTGTACTCTGATTCCTAGTCATAAAGTGCCTTTAAGATCAAAACCAGCATCTTGAATTGAATCAGGCTCAGAAATGGACTGAGAGTCAGTGAAGCACTGTTGTGATATACTTGTATTGCCTGATCCCAGTTAGCCATCTTGCAGACGTATTCTGAACTGACTGATATTTCCAGACCATTTTCTATAATGATCCCACATACAGTGCATTGCAGTAGTCCTCTTTCCCTCCAGCATTTCATAATCATAAGATATTTTGACTCCACAATGATGAAGATTCTCATAACTATTTGCGTGGCTCAACTCTATCTTCATTATATAACTCTTTCCTTAGGAACCTATTTTAAGTTCACCACTAGAGGGCTGTCTCTGGGTGCTCTCATTATTATTGCTGCATTTTAGGCACCAGGTTAAAGATTTATTTTAAAGCAGACTTTTAATGAAAATGATTGATGAGTTTTTACCTGCCTTCTCTTTTAGATTCTGTTGAATTTCATTGTGATGTTTTATCTTGTAGTTCTAGTGGTGTTTTATTAGCTGTCATTAGGGCTCATATATTTGCACTCTTCTTTTATTGTTAGCTGCCTTGCAAATTTTAACTGAAAAGTGTGGTGTAAGTGTTTAAAACATAAAAATAAATTGCACAAGGGCTGAAAGTTATCAAGATAAATTTGAATTCTGCTTTGTGGGATTGGCCTAGTATAAACATTATGATGACCCTACCACAATTCCCCAGAAACCAAGAAGCCTGGTCCCCTTCATCCAAGAATGAGCACACACAAACCAGATTTTCAACCAATCTGGCTTTGATTCCAAACTGTTTTCCCATCTGTTCTTGTTGGTTTTCACTGAGCTGATCTCTTGAGTGAGGTATTCTGGCTTGCTTTGAACAGCTGTGAGTGTTGTAATGAGGTTGGCTAGAATGTAACTTACTGAAGCAGCACCTACTAATTGCTGTATATTTATAACACTTTTTGAAAAGTAATCTTCCCGGCATGCTAGGTGCAGAAGTGGTGGAGGACTTGTGTGTTTTTCACATGTGGCCATAAAAATGCTCATTAACTGCCGTAGGTCACATTATCTTAGGGAAGCTCATGAATGGTTCATTTCTTCACAGGCTGTTTGGAAAAGGCATGTTTATAGACACCATACAGCCTGCCTGAAGGTGATACCTGATGCAGATGAGCAGTATCTGCTTTGGACAGAAGAAATGTAACCACCTTTCTTTTGGCTCTTCAGGTATTGGAACTCTTTGAGTAATTTGGTGGCTTCCCTGCTCAACTCTGTGCGCTCCATCGCCTCCCTGCTGCTACTTCTCTTCCTCTTCATCATCATCTTCTCCCTCCTAGGGATGCAGCTCTTTGGGGGCAAGTTTAACTTTGATGAGATGCAAACCAGGAGAAGCACATTTGACAACTTTCCCCAGTCGCTGCTCACTGTGTTTCAGGTATGGCTTTATTTGATTTATTTACGTAAATGGCAGTAGATTCAATGACAGTGTAACATGGTGAATAAAGCTCTTGTGCCAATAAAAATTATAATAAACATTCATTAAAAGCCAGTTGGAGTTAAAAATAATAATTTTGCAGCATTTTCTAAAAGCCAAAGGTGGGCCTTCTTGGGGACATGCTTTTCATAACAAAGAGGCCACCTCTGAGAGGTTCTATAGCCTAACATCTCATGGAGATCTTAATACAGGAATGGGCTTGTTATAGAGAGAAGCACTCTTGGGAGATGCTGAGGTCAAGTTATTTAGTTAACAATGTTGTTGGGGCTACTTCAAACCTATAGAAGCAGCATGTGATACAATCTTGGAGGACTGTACCATTTTAGACTAATGCTGTGAGATCTCATAAAAGACTCCCTGTTGTTAATAATCTGCACAAGAGATGCATTCAAGCATAGATTTCTGGTGTAGAAAGGAGATAACATGTAGAAATATTCAAATCTGCAATTCCCAACCTGAAGTAGTACAGTTCTTACTAGGGATATGCAGCAGCTTCAGATGAACCCTAAATTGCATCAGGGGACTGGGGGGGGGGTGAACTTGCCCCATGCAACCAGGATCTCTGTGAAGCCTCCTGTGTAAAAAAAAAAAAAGTGATTTCAATGTTACTGGCACACCAGAACTTAGTTTGCAAATCACTGTGAGTTCTGTGCTTTTGTTGTAGGGCATACTAAGGCTTTTTGATTTTCAGATAGTTACAGCTATCCACCAGTACAGGGACAGTTTCAGAGATGACTCAGAAATTGCTATTAGAACATCACACTCTCACTGGGGATGCCACAAACACCTGCAATATGATTATTCACACTGCGGTATTTTCCTACTTCTCCTCCCCATCATATTTTATATTGCCCCAGGAAAGAGAGTCTTGGTACTTCATTTGCAGGTATGGTGCTGCTAATGTGCCTGTTCTAGACTGTGCTCATTATGCCTAAAAGAGCACATCAGATGTTAACATTAAATCTACTTTTCAGCTGTGTTCCCAGTCAAATTTTAAACGAGTCCTTAGTGTGTGATATCTATGTCACAGGTGTCACCAGAGAGCCTACAAGACATTTGTAATGTCAATTAATGTGCAAAGACAAGCTACTGTACAGATGATGGATAAAGATGCCCGTTCCTGCATGGCAAATGCCAACGCACTTCCCCTCCATAACCTGCATTAAGAATGGAGGTTGCAGCACATGTTAGGGAGGGCTTCTTTAAGATAGTATTTTGTCTTCTCTCTAACAGATTTTTTGCAGGTTTTCTGCATGCTGTCTAACATTGTGTGTCCCCCTATTGGTGGGAATGTGTCATTTAGATCCTGACTGGGGAGGACTGGAATTCGGTGATGTATGATGGGATCATGGCTTATGGCGGCCCCTCTTTTCCAGGAATGTTGGTCTGTATTTACTTCATAATCCTCTTCATCTGTGGAAACTGTATCCTTTGTGTTCCTTGGCAACTGGGCTGAACTGTAGGGACAGCATTATAGGTTGATATGGTTGGGCCCATGCTGAGGTCCATGACTGAGCCAAAGGGCTACTGCTAACGAGCTTCTTGGCCCCTAGTGCTCTTCTCCCTCACTACCCGCACCTGCTTCCTCACCTAACTTTTCATTTTGACTATGTCATTCTGTCACCTGCTTCTTCAGGAGGGATAGATGGATGAGTGAGTAGAGACAATAGGGAGGACAGCAAAGAGATATTTGGTACCTTAAAGAGAAATACATTTTTGTTACCTAAATTTTCATGGACCAGTACCCACTTTTTCTGATGCAAGTAATGTTGAGGAGCAGAGCTGAGGAGATGCAGTTAAAAGAATCAAAGGCAGGTGCAGCCCACAGTAATGATAGCAATGAGCAGGTGACCCCACTGAGGGCATATTGCAGGATCTTAGTAATTCAAATCCTGAAGCTGGCACTTAAGTAGTAAGACCCTGCCACTTACTACAATTTAAAAAATAGCGAAAGGAAAGGAAGATTTTTGAAGTACAAAAAAGAACGATGTTATAATTGTTTTATTGAGTATGCTTACATTAATATACTGAAAAAGTGAAGTTTTTTTACAAAAGTGGATATTTAAAAAAATGGAAATTTCTTTGAAAAGAAAATCCATCTTAAACTATAAGAAATAATATGAAGAATTGCAGCATTCTATGTATTTCTAACTAGTATGGCAGCATAGCGCTCAGCTTTCTTACACTGATCACACGTCTTCAGAAAAGCACCAAATTAGCACCATGTGTGGACTAACACATGATGATTTTCAGATATGGAGGTGTGTAATATTGTGCATGTGTTCCATATGCAGCTGATTTAATATATGAATATTAATAACACATGACGAGTCATTAAGCAGTTGTGCACATTTCCATTGATGTGCCAAATTTACAAGAATCATATGCAGATCTGGAGCAAGTGATATTGTACCGGGGTGGGTGGGTTATATTTCTGTGGACAATTTTCTAATAGATCAAAATTTCATTATGGACCCACTAGATGTCATGGACTGGCTGGATGCAGAGGAGTGGTGGGAGGCACCTGCCAGGGAACCCCCAAGGAAAGAAGGCGCTGGTCCAGGGGATTGGTAATGGGATGACAATGAGTGGTCAGAGGGAAAAGAGGGAGCAGACGGGGTGGGGGATATCAGAAGCTGGGGAGGTGACAGGGTTTAGTGAGCAGGAAGAATGTGTCAGAGAGCAGTCCAAAAACAGAGGCAGAAGAAGAGGCTAGAGAGGGGAGCCAAGAAGCAGAGATGAGTCAGGCTACTGAAGAAGCCTGGGGGGCTCCCCCTCCTCCTGTGACCAGTTCTTCTCCCCTCTGATCTCCTAGAACCAGAAAAGGTATGAAAAGGACGGAGCAAAAACAGAAAGGGCATTAAGAGTCTCAGATTTCTTGGAAAGGGCCAGGGGAAGAGAAAACTTAGGGAGCTGTGAGAAGGTGGGGACCTTCAGTCCTTGCAACTGCCTCATTGGGGCAAGAACTACTGGGAAGAGTTGCTATACTCACTGGCCCTGGCCTCCTGTGCTGTTTTGTTCCTTTGAATAAAGAGAGTTAGCGTTACTGACACAATATGAGTTATTGCTGACCTGTTCCTGACACCTGCCCTGACACTATATAGCCAACTCTCAGAACAATATGGCCAGAACAAAAACAGGAAAGTGAGTGCAATGGCATATTGTAGGTCAGGGGTAAGGAACCTCTGGGCTATGGGCCTGATTAGGCCCACCAGGCCTCCTCATTAGACTCACAAGGTCATTTCACCCAAGCCACGGCCACCAGTCTTACACCTGACATCATATAAGGATCAGGTGTGGAACAGATAAAGGTGGGGCTTGAACAAAAGGGGCTTTGAAGCCACTGCAGGTCAGCTGATCAATGGTGCCTGTAAAGCCATTTGTGCAGCGCTTCCCTCGTCCCAACACTCAGTTGATTATCAATGCTTAGGAAGTGCTGCACACTTTTCTGGCCTGTGGTTTGATTTCAACCTCTGCAGGCAAAAATGGACTCCCTGACATCAGGTGATTGACAGGTAGGCGGTCCCACTCACCTGTCAGACTTGGCATGCTGGTCTGTGTGGAGCTAAATATCATTCCCACTGGTCAGATCTATTTTCCAACCTCCGTAGTTGGGGCTGCATCTAAACATGTTTTCTTTAATGAAACATGCAAACAGACATCTTGCTGAATGTCTTTTTGGCCATTGCTGTGGACAACCTTGCTGATGCTGAGAGCCTGACATCTGCTCAAAAAGAGGAAGAAGAGGAAAAAGAAAGGAAAAAACTAGCTAGGTAAACCCTTTGTTTCTAGTTTGGTATAAAACAATGTCCCTCAATGGTTCTTGAGAGTAAAGGCATGTCCAATCAGCCACATTTTATATCCCTGGTTTGGTATTGTAACTTACAGGTAGGATAAAAGTAGTTTATCTTTCCCTTCTGTGTTCATTCTGTTAAGCCAAATATTCAAATGGCAGAGTTGACACTGGTACTGGTCAACCATGTTGGCTCACTAGAGACTAGTGCTTCCTGTGGCTTGATTTTAAACATCAGAGAGGCAGAAACCACTCAGTGCCCAAAATTAATGCTTCTGTGCATGTGTGTCTCAAAACGGATTTGGTGGTTATATGTTATTCAGCTAGCATCTATTAATCTTTCAAATTCTGTGGAAGCTTCCATCAGATGAAAAAACATCCATAAAGGGGGTGGAGAGAGAAAAAAAGAATGAAAATAAGTTTCTTTCCCCCTCTACTCAATAAAAAGCCCCTCTGGAAAATGGGGGCCATTCTGAACTACGTGGGATGGGGCATGGGAGCTGCAGAGGGGAGGGGAGCATGAGAAACTTTTCTTCCATGAACTTCCTTAAATTACCTTAGGCTGCAAACCACTGTATTTTTGAAATTCTCTTATTATATAGTTAATGGCATCTCACCAGCTCATCTTAATGAGAGGTGAGGTCTGTGTTATAATAGAAATGAAATGGTTGAGCAGATAGACTAGGAGGGTCCTCAAAGCCATCCCTTTTCATACTTTAATGACCTCCTATGAGAAGGCATTATTTTCTTCTCACAATACCAAATTCTTCTTCATGAACATGAAACAGACATTGTTCATTGGAGTTTCAAGATTGGGGGGGGGGGCAGCAATAATCAAGGAGACAGGGGATTACCTCTGCCTCATGTTCTTGTCAGAATTGTACCAAGTGCTTGTTGACATGATAAGGTATGCACTACTCATGGGAGTCTGTAACAGAAAACACAATTCCATATTTTGCGAACATTTGCATTTCCCTTCTTTGCTGAATTATTAGGACTGCTAGTCCTGAAAAGAAACAGGAGCCTGAGAAGCCAGCTGTGGAGGGGGAGACAAAGGAGGAGAAAATTGAACTGAAATCGATCACTGCCGATGGAGAATCTCCAGCTTCTAATAAGGTCTGCTGCTTGTTACCTCCCAACTTGCTTTGCCGAATCATATTTATGAATGAATGAATCAATAAAATGGGATGAATGAGTAAAGCAAGCTCTATTATGGTTTTCCCTTCTTTTTGTCAGAGCAATGTAGATGAATATCAGCCTAATGAAAATGAAGAAAAGAATCCTTATCCTACTACAGAGACGCCAGGTAATTCACTGCTGTGCTCACTTTTTTCCCTCCCACTAGCACAAGAAGCTGAAACTTAAAACACCGAAGGCAGTTCCAGCTGCATCACAGATAGATCCATATCACCCAATAAAAGATAACCAGCTGATAATTGTACTTGACAAGATGGAATCATCTCTTTAGTTCTATGGAAATAACAGGTATTTGCCAGATCCAGATGGGAGACATTCCTAGATTGAGATGATGCCTCCTACTGGAGGATCAGGCAGGGTCATTTCAAGCCTGTTGCCTCCTCTCCAAAGGGAGGGGTCATCTTTCTAGCCAGACCAACCCTGCCTGTGGTTGGTGAAGGCTAGGTTCTTGTGTACTCTTGCTGTCAGCCAGTTTTTTCTGTCCTTAACGTCTCTCCTTTTCTTGTGGTGCTATTACTTGGATCTATGAGTGTTTTGGTTTTGGTGTTTTCTCCTCTCTGGTGTTTATTTTTCTCTTGACTTTTTTGTTTCTGTCTTTTCCTTCCCTAGTTGTTGTACCTTTCCCTCCTCTCCTCATTGTTGTCCTTTCTGAGTGGTGTGGAGGAAGGGGAGAATTTCTTTGGATCTGGTGGGTCTTACTAGATCCTGGAATGTGTTGCACCTCTGATGGGGCAGTCTTTGGGCACTGGAGTGTGGTGGCATGTCCACTAACAAGCAGGAATGCCGTTTTGTTTTCTCTTGTTGCTTGAAGCAGCTGTTTTCCTCTGTGCCTTTTTTTCCAGATGGTCCACAATAATCAACCAGCATGGCCATCAGTGTTAGACTACTCCCACTGTCAGGCTGGTGATTGCCCAGTCATTTGGTGGTTCCTGGCATTGTTGTGATCCCAGCTATATAACTAGCAGGTACACTAGTGCCTGGTAGTAGGGTTGTTATTGCACACTGTTGACAAGTGGTTTAGCATGCTGAAATTGTTTCCCATCTTTTCCCCCCTGAGGTTATGGGAAACTGTATTTTTGATGGCTTTATCTCTACTTTATGTGGGCTCCTGCTATTATGGTTTCCCAACAGTGGACTTGTCTGACTGCAGAACCTCCTTGGCTAAGAGGTCTCTGTGTTTGAACCCATCTTTGTAGCTTTAGACCAGCAATGCATACATCATTACTACAGAAACTCCTGGTGTCTTTTCTTGGGAAGGGAGAATTCCCTTGTTTTTTCTCCTGGGTCAGGAAGTTTTTTCCCCAGGAGATTCAGAGAGGTTGAGTATTCCTTGCAGTTTAGTTCTGAGGGAGGAGAGGAAGGACCCCTTCTACAAAGTCTTACGAGCGCCATAAGAAGAACAGGGGGCAGCAAATTCTAGTTCTGTGGGATCCCCTCCTCCTCCCCTTTCTTCTAGGGCTGTTTCTTGAAGTCAGTCCAGGTCTCATGCTAGGAAATGTGTGGTGGAGACTGGGGCTGTGGTTGCTGGGACAGCTGGCATAAGAAAGTCAGGAGCTGCTGGTCCTGAGGCTAGAAGGAAGTATCAGCAGGCAACTCTGGTGGTGAGCTCTGAAGCCCCTTTTTCTTATATGGATCCCCCCCCCATTCCCCCTGCTCCCCTGAGAGGAAGGGTAGGTGAGGAAGGGCTGGAAGTTAGTTCAGTCTGAAAATATTTGCTTCTGATGTTTTTCTGGCCCTTTTGGCCAAGGCTCACAGGGTCCTAGAACTGACTTAGGAAGATCTTCATGTGCAGCCTTTCTCCTCTCAGTCCTTGGATGTGGGTACAAAGATGGTCTTCCCTACTTCTTTGAACAAACTCCTGCATGTATCCAAGAAAAATAGACACCAGATCCATCTTAGACCTCAGCAGGCTCAGCAAATGTGTGGAGAAGAAATGCTTCAAAATGAAGACTTTGATGTCCATCATGGCAGCACCAAGAAGGGGAGACTGGATGACCTTAACTGATGTCTCCATGTCTCAATCCAACCTTCCACTGGTGGTTTCTCCAGTTCACCTACAGTCAGGATCTCTACCATTACTGGGCATTGCCTTTTAGTCTCATTTGGTAATGAGAATCTTCACCAAGGTATTGATAGCACTGGGCCCATTTCCACACCAGAGGCATTTGCAGTCATCCATATCTGGTCAACATTCTGATCCATGCTCCATCTAGGGGACAGGTTCTTCAAGTGACCATGGCAACAGTTTCCTGCCTGCATGACCTAGGGTTTGTGATTAATGTGAAGAAGAGTGCCCTCTCTCCCACTCAGTATTGGGCACACCTTGAGATTTGTCTGGACACAAATTAGTTCTCCATGTGTCTGACATTAGAGTGAGTGGCAGCACTTCATCTTGCCCTGGGCACTGCTTTAGTGGATCTGATAGCTTGGTGTCATGTTTTGACTTTGTGCCATGGACTCAGTTGCACACTTGGTCACTGCAAAGACTGTTAACAGAACCTCACTGCAGTGAGGCATCATTTGCAGGTAGAAATCCTATTGACAGTGAAGAAAGAACTGGTCTAGTGACTGACTCCATGGCACCTAACTGTGGATGTGTCTCTGGAGGAGCCTTCCCAATTGGCGCTCATGACTTGTATATCTGCAGTTGAGGAACTTCTCTAGTTAATAAGGCCACTCAAGAGGTGTGGACCACTGAATAAACACAGTTCAGTATCAATGAAGTTGGACCCAAGCAACTGGAGATGGACATCTGGGGCCATCGCCTTATGGCCAGGATGGATAAGCCATGTGCCAAAGCTCACATCAGTTATCAGTGAGGTGTGAGATTGATGGTGGAGACGGATACACTTCTGAGATGAGTAGAGCAGCATTTACTCAGCTTGAAGGTAGAACATTTAGCCAGAGTGGACAACCAGACAGCAGACTGGTTGAGCCAGGTATCAACAAGGGAGGCCAAGTGGCAGTTAAAACCCCTGGTGTTTTGTCTAGTAGTGCACTGTTTGGATCAGTCAATAACAGATCAGTTTGCTTCACAGAGCAATGCCCAGCTCGATACCTTTCTCTTGTTTTCAATCTGGGACCATGGGGTGTGGATGCTTTAGAGATTGAGTGGCCTTTGCACTGTTTAATGCAGAAAATGCTTAAGAAGGATCATCAGTGTAGGCGAAGGTGATCCTGACGGCCACTTACTGGCCAAGAAGGCCTTGGTTTCTGCACCTGGTGAATTTGGCAGTGCAGGATCCTTTAATATTGCCAGTCTGGGAGGACTGAGCAGTGTGCTGGCTAATCTTGAAGGCCCACCTTTGTCTGCTCACCCTCTTTGTAAAAGATTTATTAAAGGTGTGACACTTGTTGCTCCTGCACTTGTCCATAGATTTTTTCCTTGAAAATTGAATTGGGTGCTCTCAGTTCTTATGGGACCTCTTTGAGATGATGGCCACTTGCACTCTGAAACGGTTGACCCTTAAAGTCATATTTTGGGTGGCTATCACCTCAGCCATATGTGTTGGAGCTGGAAGCTGACCCCTCCATTTTATTTTACGTCCTGATAAAGTGGTTCTTTGCACAAACCTAGCACTCACGCCTAAGGTGAACTCCATTTTTCTTAAGTCACAGGAAGTGAACCTATCTTTGTTTGGTAAGAATCCTTCCTACTCCCAATAATGTGAATAGCATACTTTTTCCATTTTTAACTCAAGAGGTCATTCAATTTCAGGAAGTGTGAGTAGCTGTTTCTGTCTTATTTGGTCTTCTCTGTTGGGGGAAAAAAGTCTCATCATCCTCCGTTTCCCTTTGGCTTCAGGAGGCAGTTAGTGAAGTGTATTATTCACTGGGTCAATTGCATCCCAAGTCATCACAGCTTATTCTTTGAGAAGTGCTGCAGTCTTGGTTGCCTTGAAGAGAACTTTTCTGGTGGGGGTATCTGTAGGACAGCTATGTGGGCCTCCCTGGCCCTTTCTCTAGACATCACAAAATTGTTTGTTTTGTGGTGGCTGACACAAATTTTCATAGGACTGTGTTGCTGAGGCCTATGAATGAGTAAAGTGATTGGCAGAGGAAGTCCACTCTGGGTTTCTGCTTGCACCTATGTTATATGCCAGTCTAGAAATGCCTTCCATATAGATTTGGCAAAAACAGAAAATTGTTTTAAAATAAATTTCTGTTTGAAGATCCAGATGGAAGACATTATGCACACCTCTCCTTCCCCTGCTTGCATTTGGCAGGGAGGGAACTAGGTTATGGATTTGCCTGCTTTGTCACATACTGTTAGGGCTTCCTTTTCCATCTTAGGGCATTATCTTCTGGGGGTGGTGGAGTAAGGGGTTCCTGTGTTGTTTCTGGCAGTTCAGTTTCTGTTCCTTGTCTATGTCCGGGTTTTTCTGTTTTTTCCTGTGAGTCTTTTTCAGTTAGGCTCAGGGTTTGTGGTTTGCCAGTCGAACAATCGATTTGGGGTTGAGGAGTTGTCTATGCTTTCTAGAGAGGTGACTCCTCCCCCTGGAGAGGAGGCAAAAGGCTAGAAAGGACCCTTCCTGATACTCCTGTAGGAGACGTCATCTGAGTCTAAGAATGTCTTCCATCAGGATCTTAAGAAATTCATGGTAAGACAAATTTCCATTTTTATTATACAGTATTGTATGTTATAGTCACAGCTATATGCAATCTGTATTACAGCTGTGAGCAGCCACTGGTATGTCAGGTTTTACAGCCTCACCAGCTGAAAATTGAGCAGGTCTGTATATATCTGCTTAATTTACATGTCTTTTCTTGTTTCTCCTAGCCAAGGGGATGGAGCAAAAACCTTGCTGCCTATCCACTGGAAAGGCAACTGGGGGTCTACTCACATAAGCATTGGGTTTGTGGGAAGATAATGTGAATTGTGTTATATACCATGACTCCCTTTCTGCGATGGGCTCGTTGTACATGCCTGATATTGCTCAGTTGCAGGAATTAATGGCTTTCAGCGTTTGTTCAAAGGTGCCATTTTAGTGCTACCTAAACACTGGTGTGCCAGCCAGTGGATTAATTTAGCCACTGTGTACAGAAGTTGTATAAATCATTCCTGAATCAGTATGGTTTAGTGGGCAGGACGTTTGACTCGGAAACATACGCAACTATGAACTTGTTTGGTGGCCTTGGATAAACCACTGTCTGCAGTAGCAGTTGGTAGGATAGGGTGGGCTGTGCTATTTTTCTGGCTTCTCATTACCAGTGTTACTGCTGGTTATCAAGAAGGAGAGAAGCAAGGCAACAGGGAGGCTGGTGTGGTGCAGGCACAGCAGTGGAAGCACTGTGTCTACACCTCACCGACTTTCTCACTCCCTTCCCCACTCGATAGCAGGCTGCAACCATAGCACTGGGAAGCAAAAAACAAACAAACACATTTTGGCCCATTACCTCTGACCGCTACTCACTATATGTCTCAGTACTTCTGACTCCATCTCTGAAATGAGAATGAGAGTGGCTTGCTTTGTAGGGGAGTTTTAAGTATGAATCTTGTCTTTGTACATTATGTATTTTCACCTCTTAAAAGCTCTAAAGAAAACCTCAATAGTTACCAAAACATATTCTAAGTCTGCTATGCATGAAATATTTGTCTCAAGACCAAACTAGGTGTTACATGCAATTCTGAGTTATTTCCTTCCACATGTTTCTTGCTTATTTTTGTTTTTACCAAAACTATGGTGGAAGTCTAGAAAACAGCAGGGAATGGAGAGGTACTCTAACCTTTTCTCCTCTAACTTCAATTTTCCAGCTTAAAATAATCTCCCTAGGCCACAGCTTCCCCTGCAAGGAAAAACATAATGGGTGGTTTGGAGCTGGAAAATATAGAACCAAAGAATTGTAGAGTTAGAAGGGTCCCCAAGAGTCATCTAGTCCAAACCCTTGCAATACAGGAATCTCAGCTAAAGCATCCATGACTGATGGCTTTTCAACCTCTGCTTAAAAACCTCCAAGGAAGGAGAGTCTACAACCTCCTGAGGGAGACTGTTCCACTGTCGAACAGCTCTTACCATCAAAAAGTTTTTCCTGGTGTTTAGTCAGGATCTCCTTTCTTGTAAATGATTTAGGGGGTGGGGTGGCGTTAAACACCAAGGCTGCTTTGTAGTGTGTCCCTAAGATATTTGCTTCTGAGGCACAGCATCTGGGGGGTTGCCCTATATATTTGCATGTAATTTCCCCAATCATGTATATTTATTCCTGTTTGCGTATCAGCTGCTCTGTGATCATTGAACATGATGGACTCCTTATTAGCAAACCAAACCTGTGGCACTGCAGATGTGAATAATGTTTTCTCATATCACCCATCTGGAACAGCATCTGACTTTAGACCTCTTCTTGTACTCTGTCTGCATGCAGGTGCTCTTGTTAAGCCAGGCTTTTGCTACATCCAGACAACTCTGGATATCATTATTTTTATCCTGCACCAGCTATTTCAAAGCATTTTTAAAAATCTCAAGTCTTATTACCAAAGATTCTTTTCCAGATACCACCAGCCAATCTTCTAGAAATCTCTCATAGTCACCAAATCCCTCAAAACTGTTATTTTATCTGCTGCTTCAATGAGATCAATTCCTATCTTCAACAATGTTTTTCAGCCTGCCCAACCAGATGGAAAGAGTACTCAAAGCACACTTGGGCTTGCCTATCGGAAGGTTGGCAGTTCGAGTCCACCCAAGAGGGTGAACTCCTGTTGCTCTGTCCCAGCTCCTGCCAATCTAGCAGTTTGAAAACATTCCAGTGTGAGTAGATAAATAGGTACTACTGTGGCAGGAAGGTAAACAGTGTTTCTGTGCACTCTGGCTTCCATCACGGTGTCCCGTTGTGCCAGAAGCTGTTTAGTCATGCTGACCACATAACCTGGAAAGCTGTCTGCCGACAAACACCAGCTCCTTTGGCCTGAAATGAGATGAGTGCCGCACCCCATAGTCAAGTCTGCCTGGACTTAACCATCCAGGGGTCCTTTGCCTTTTACCTGCCCTGCTGAAGTTGTGAATAGACAAGTTTGGTTCACTGGAGTCCTTTTGGGGGGTTTGTGGTAATGGGAATCCTTACAAATAGGTAACCTGACAGTCTTTGACTATAACTACCTTGCTCATCTGCAAGCTTTTGAGCAGGTTTCCCCATCTAAATTATGGCCAGGAAGGTGTTTCTCAGTTTCCACTAAACGGCAGCTGATATTCATAGTTCAGCAACAGGACAGATGCTGCATGACATGCTTGCTTGCCATGGTCAATTATGGGTGCTTTGTTGTTGCAATAACTTCTTCTTTCGCAATCACTCGTGGCTGAATAAGATTGTCTTCCATGAACACTGTGTCAACAGTGGAGGCCAGTTCTGGATCCACATGTCCTTCCATAGTGGGGACATAGGTTTTTGGATGAGAGTTCATCACGGTGAGGGTTTGTCAAACATGCCTTCCTCTTAGCTCGTTTCTCCTTTTCACCCTGAGTTTGTGCTTCTTCAAAGTCCATGACACCTTTGGTAAAGGCTGTTGGTAAAACCTCCCTGAGTGTTAAGATCTGCTTCAAAGTTGCTGGTCATTGACTTGTCGATTTTGGAGTATATACTAGGAGAATGTATCTCCACAATTGTTGAATTCACTTCCCATTGAGCTTTGCCAGCCTCACCCCCACCCTCCACCCCCATCAGCTTTTACAGGTGGTTGAAAAGCATTTTGGGATTGGTTTTAATTTAGATCTATATTTTAATTATTTGCTGCATTTTAACTGATATTTATTTTATTGTAATTTTATTGTTGTTTTCTTCTTTTATTTGTAAAACTTCCTTGGGAGAACTTATTCTTAAAGGCAGGATACTTAAACTAAGGACCTTTGCAGTAGAACCTCTGGCATGCTGCTCTCTCAACCAGCGCTACAGCTTGCTTAGATAATGTAACTGCTGGCTTGACTGTCAGCTTCTCCCATTGTAACATTTCACTGCAGGTGGCTTGAAGGTGGTATATCAACTCTGGCTCCTCCATCCGAGTAACTCATTGCTCAGGTATAGGCTGAACAGTTCTCACACTACTTGTGTTGGATTTTTCACCCACCTTCAAGACTGCCTACCAGTTTCCAGGCTCAACTATCTATCAGATCAATACTTGCTTTTCTCAAGACTGCCAGCTCTGACGTAAAGCTTACCCACTGAGAATCTAACAGGAGTGCAGTGGGTATTTGTATCATTGGCCAATTTATGACATGTCTTCAGGGCTTAGGTATGTAAATGCAGCCACAGTTGAGCTCTCCATGGTAGCTGCTGCTTGCCTGGAAGTTTCTCTACTTGCATCTTATCAGCACCCACCTCTCATACCTCCAGGATTGGGATGTGGTTGAGCAGGTCCAGACCCATCATGCACTTCATTCAGTTTTTTATAAGCTCACGTTGCCCCAGTTTTCACATTAATCTTCTTTGCGCTACCTTTGATGTCTCAGCTTCAGACTGCAATGCTGCTCCAGGCATCCCCCAGCGGCAGGCCCTCCAGGCACTCATTATGCAACTCTTCAACCTGCCTCTTGGCTCTTGCAACCGCCACTAAAGAGATCTGCTATGCTGACAAGCTTCTTTTCAGCAAGAGAATCATGATGATGATGATATATTCAATGAGAGTAGACAGAGTACTAATTTTACAATCTAGTTTACAGGCAAATTAAAGAGTTTAAGCTCTGTAAGTACGTACAATGAGGATGAAAGCCAGAATGATGCGAAAACCTGGAATATAAACTCAGAGCAAAAGTAAACATTGAAAAGGCTCCATCAATATCATTATCATCATTATTAGTCAAATGTACTGCACTTCTAAGTTCCAAAGGGCTTTCCAGGCTTTCCCTTGTTCTCCTTTATTTAAGGAAGGCAATTGTGTTTTTAATATATAGGAATCATCAGAGAGAGTAGATTCTGGGTTGAATAAAGATTAACCGTAGGTATCCAAGGCTCATTTATTTGTGAAGGTATTTTTTATATTGCCATCTACCACATGTTCTCAAGGCAGGTTCCAATAACACCTTACTGTACACTTACTTCTAAAAAATAATTTAAAAATCCCTTTATTTGATAAAGACCATTTAATTACTGTTGTTCAGGGGCTCAACAAAAGAAAAATGTCTGCCCCTGATATTGGAACCCATTTGGCATTGGTGTCTATCTGATCTCAAGGACAAGAGAGTTTCAAAGCTGGATCACTACCATGGGAAGAGACTGTTCTTGGTTCTAGTCAGTAAAGGTAAAGGGACCCCTGACCATTAGGTCCAGTTGTGGCCGACTTTGGGGTTGCAGTGCTCATCTCGCTTTATTGGCCGAGGGAGACGGCGTACAGCTTCTGGGTCATGTGGCCAGCATGACTAAGCCGCTTCTGGCAAACCAGAGCAGCACACGGAAACACCATGGGTTAAACCACAGAGCCTAGGACTTGCTGATCAGAAGGTCGGCGGTTCGAATCCCCGCGACGGGGTGAGCTCCCGTTGCTCGGTCCCTGCTCCTACCAACCTAGCAGTTTGAAAGCACGTCAAAATGCAAGTAGATAAATAGGTACCCCTCTGGCGGGAAGGTAAACAGCGTTTCTGTGTGCTCCCCCCCCCTTTCTAGTCAGTAGGTACCTGTTAATGGTGGTTCTATCAACAGGGCCTCCCTTGCTGATATCAACAAATGGGTAGGCCAATTTTGAGAGAGGCACTCTTTCAGGTAGTTGTGTTCAAGTCATTTGGGGCATTATATATCAAAGCCAACTTCTGGGATTAGCCTCTGTGACATATAGGCACCCAGTGCATGTGCTTCAAAATTGATTTATATGTGCTTGGGCTACCATCCTTGTCAGCACCTTTGCATCTGTCTTAGTTCCAGTCTCCAAACCAAATTCAAGGGTAGCTCTCTGTAGAGCACATAGCAGTAATCAAGCCAGGAAGTTACTAGGCCATGGATATGGTGGCTAGGCTATTCCTGTCCAGCAGCAGCCAGAGCAGGCAACAGGCACTCTGCACCCCACTAGCTATCTAAGGTTCTGGTAACAAGGTGGAATCGGTGAGTGCTCCCAACTATGCACTTGATCCTTTAGGGCAGGGTTATCCAAACTTTTGTCTCCAGCTGTTTTTGGACACTTGGCTTTTAAAGAAGAGGCAATTTATGAACACAGAACAGTCATAAAAATGAGATAGTAAAGGAAAGCTTGCTTAAGGATTGCTGTTAGGATGCCAGTGCAGACAATTAAACACAGCTATTGTTTTGTACCATCTTTTAGTTTTTCTGTTTATCTAGATAATTACCTTAATGGCACCTGTGGAGTGTGTGCGTGTGCAAGTTTTTAAGCATCTTACTGTTGTTCTGTTCACAAACACATTAGACTTCTGGAGGTGCTTGAAATCCTCAAAGTATTTTTCCAAACCCTCCCTGTATTCCCACAGGCCACCCAGGGCCCCTTCTTGCAATTTCTTCCTTGAAGGATAGTCTCAGATCTCCACAGTGCCTGGAGCTCTCATTTTTAAGAATTTGTTTCAAGAGTTTTAGTTTTTAATTCTTCTGCCTTGCCTGAATTCTAAACAAGCAACAAAATGAAGAATTTATTTCCATCTCTTTTTAGGGAAAAATGGCCATTCCACCTGGTGTTGTGTGCCGTATTCACATCTAAGGGCAGGGAGTAGGGACCAGGTCAGGTGTTAACTCCATGCATGGATTCACAGAGGTGGGAAAAACCAATGCCCAATTTGCCCCAAAGCATTCTTCACAGCATTATTATTATATTTTCTTCTCATTATTATTATCAAATGATTATCTATGGTTCACCCTAAGGTTCCAGAGTAAGTTACAACAATTTAAAGTAGAACATTAAAAACAGTTTAAAAATTACAGTTGAAGATCCTAAGAACTCGCTTCTAAAAGTATTAGAAAAAATACAGGAATTTGGGCAAGTAGCAGGTTTTAAATTAAATAAAAATAAGACAAAGCTGCTAGTCAAAAACCTATCATAATCGGATAAAAAAGTATTATATCAAATCATAGAAATAGAGATTAAAAAAAAAATTAGGAATCTGCCTTACAAACCAAGAACATTAATATCTTTAAAGATAACTATGAAAAGATTTGAAATGAAATAAAAAGGAATCTAGAAATATGGGTTAGAATGAATTTATCATTATTAGGAAGAATTTCAGGGATTAAGATGAACATATTGCCAAATTTTTTGTTTTTGTTTCAGTCAGTGCCGGTAATAAGTAACACAGCATGCTTCAAGAAATGGCAAAAGGATATCTCAAAATTTATATGGTAAGGGAAAAACCAAGGATAAAATATAAACTACTTACTTTCATTAAAGATAGAGGAGGATTTTCCCTTCCAGACTTTAAATTATCCTATGAGGCTGCTTGTGTTGCTTGGATCTGGGATTGGATTAAATTAGAAAATATGGATATATTAGATCTTGAAGGACATGACAACAGATTTGGATGGCATGCGTACTTGTGGTATGATAAAGGGAAAGTACACAAAAGATTCTATAACCACATAATTAGGAGATCACTTTTAAAAGTATGGGAAAGATATAAAGATTTACTAGAACAAAAGACCCCGTGGTGGCTGTCACCAACAGAAGCAACCTCAATTAAAAAAATAAATAGGAAATAAAAATGGTTCACATATAGAGAACTCTTAATAGAAATAGAAGGGAAATTAAAATTGAAAGAATTTGAAGAGTTTTGAGAACATGTAAATGATTGGCTGCAGTATCATCAATTAAATGAGGCATTTAAAGAGGATAAAAAGAAAGGATTTAGTTACACTTTATCCAGATTTCAAAGAGAAATCATAGGTGATAATACTAAATTACTGAAGAAGGTGTACAGTATATTATTAGAGTGGGAAACTAAGACGAGGAGGTAAAATGTCTAATGATCAAATGGGAACAAGATTTAGGACATAATATACAAATGGAAGATGGAGAGAAATTATGGAAAGTGAATTTAAAATTTACAGATTTTATAACTTTGAAACAGAATTATATGAAAATGATGTACCATTGGTATAGTGCCCTTGTAAAAATGACAAAAATGTATAGAACAAGCTCCAATAAGTGTTAGGAATACTGATTGTGTTGAATATAAAATTGTAAAACTTAATAAAAACTATTTTTTTAAAAAAAGATCCTTGGGTCCATTTCAACTCTACGATTCTACAGCTCTATGTCATGATGACAGAAGGATTTAATAGCATCCTGATAAATACAGAAGAAAATTCCTGTTCCCTGATTATTTATTCTCTTCTATAGAGTCTACAGCATAATTAACAACAGCCTTAGCCTAGATTTTATGAGGGAAACCAGAAACCTTTTTCTGATTAATAGTATTTAAAAAGTATAAACTTTGCCTTTCAGGAGAAGAGGAGGAGGAAGAGCCTGAGATGCCTGTTGGGCCTCGTCCACGCCCAATGTCCGAATTGCACCTCAAGGAGAAAGCTGTGCCAATGCCAGAAGCCAGTGCTTTTTTCATCTTCAGCACCAGCAACAGGTATTTTGAGGTGGCTGTTTTGTTGTTGCATTTGCTAACCATGAATAGCAGATCCAAAGTCATACTTCCATAGTAGTCTGGAAAGCATGTGTTTCGTGGTGTCCTTATTCTTTAGGATAAATCTTTTCTATGCAAACCCACTGGAAATCTTCATACTGTAGAGAAATGTCTTTCACTTGCATGAGCCTGGAAGACATTTTATAAGGAGCAAATCATGAGGAAGATTTTGGAAATATATAAAGGAAAAAACAAACTTACTAGTTAATAGGAACTGGGCATGCTAGTTTTCTACATGGTGGGAATATTTTGCATGGAAAAGCATTTGTTGTTGTTGTTGTTGTTGTTACCTGCCCTTCAGCAGATCTCAGGGCTGGCTGTAATAATTTAAAATTCAGTATTAAAAACAGTTTAAGCAATTAACAGTCACAGGAAGAGTGTGGGTCCTGAAAATACACAGGAGCTCCCATCCACAGTCTGAAGTAGTATACTCCAGGCACAGGTTTGCACCTGACATGAAAACAAGGCCTATGAAAACAAGGGTGGATATCAAAAATTACTTAACTTATTTTATCTCGATGTCTGAAGGATAAGATTGTACTTACAACCCTGAAAAAGACCATGAATAAAATATTAGAGAACAGGAAAACTCCAGAATCATGGAAAGAAGCTTTAATAACTTTAATAGTGAAGCAGGAGCAGATTTGACCAATATTAAAAACTTTGGACCAATTTCATTATTAAATTCGGATTATAAGATTTTTACAAGAATATTAGCAAACACACTTTAAAAAAATTTGATTAGAAGAATCAACGATGGCCAGGCTGGCTTCCTGCCGGGAAGACTATTATATAACAACACAAGGACAGTAATCAATCTATTAGAATATTTGGAAATGAAACTGAATAAAAGAACAGCTATGATATTAGTGGAGGCCGAAAAGGCCTTTGACAACGTTTCATGGGATTTTCTACTGAAATCTATTGAGGTAATGAAATTAGGTAATAAGATAAGTTGTGGAATCAAAGCAATTTACAGCAACCTGAAAGCCAAATTAATTATAAATAACGAAATAACGGAAACATTTAATATTGACAAAGGTACCAGACAAGGCTGCCTATTATCGCCTCTTTTGTTTATCACCATATTATAAACATTATTAATAGCTATAAGGCAGGGATGTCCAACAGGTCGATCGTGATCTACTGGTAGATCCCCACAAGTTTTTGGTAGATTGCGGTCGATCACTGACTCCTTTTCCTTAAGGTAAAGGTAAAGGGACCCCTGACCGTTAGGTCCAGTCGCAGACGACTCTGGGGTTGCAGTGCTCATCTCGCTTTATTGGCCAAGGGAGCCGGCGTAAAGCTTCCGGGTCATGTGGCCAGCATGATTAAGCAGCTTCTGGTGAACCAGAGCAGCGGACGGAAATGCCATTTACCTTCCTGCCAGAGCAGTACCTATTTATCTACTTGCACTTTTGGGCATGCTTTCAAACTGCTAGGTTGTCAGGAGCTGGGACCGAGCAATGGGAGCTCACCCCATCATGGGGACTCGAACTGCTGACCTTCTGATCGGCAAGCCCTAGGCTCAGTGGTTTAGACCACAGCGCCACCCGCATCCCTCCTTTTCCTTACTGTCACTAAAAATGACTCCTGCCACGCCCCCTCACTCCACCCTCCATTGTTGTATGATCTCTGGAAGGGAAGGTGGAGCTTTCTCTGTGCTGCTGTTTTGATCCATAGTGACGTTTTTGTGATTGACCCCTTTGTCCCATGCCTTTAACCCCCCCCGAAATGGATCCCCCCAAAAAGTTTTTTTTTAATCCCTAAAAAAACTGGGGCTTTCCATCTACCTAAAAAAAGTTCAGCAACTTTGAGCTGAACCCCCCAAAAACAGGGATAGATCACTGCTAGTTTTTAATTCTGAAAGTAGATAACAGTCTCTTGAGAGTTGTCCACCCCTGGTATAAGGAATGAACCCAAAATAAAAGGTATCAATTTGGGTAACAGATATTATAAACTCAAAGGTTTTTAAGAGGTTATTAAGTGATATTATTTGGTTTATGTAGTGGTTATTAATGCATGTGTCTGTTATCTATGTATTTATTTGTATATTTGAAATAAAAAATAATACAAAAAAGATTCTCTCTCTCTCTCTGCAGGTTTCGGGTCCACTGCCACCGCATTGTTAATGATAACGTTTTCACCAACTTGATCCTCTTTTTCATCTTACTCAGCAGCATCTCTCTGGCAGCTGAGGACCCTGTCCGACATACCTCCGTTCGGAATCAAGTATGCCTCCCACCTTTCCTTGATCCTTCACAGCTTGTTGAGAATGATGTTCAGCAGCCAGTTGAGGAAAACCTATCCAATCCCCACCCCTGCCTGCACTAGCTTCATGTTTGTACAGATAAATATAGCTACATCAGTCCATGCTATTGCAGGCTGCACCCCAAATTCATTGATAAATCTCTACATTTAGAATGAATTACACAGTTGAAGCTCTCACATTTTGACTTGCCATGATTTTATGTGGCTTCTGGCATTTGGAGTTTGCTTGGGCAAGATTTATGTGGTCGAAGGGAAGCAAGGAAATGAATTAATGAACAAATGGCACAGAGATGGCAAGCGGTGGCAGGGGGTGCTCTGTCTGAAAAGAGAACAGGGCCCTGGGGGATTTGACATTTTTCTGCAGGGCCTGCAAGACGGAGCTGTGCTGCTGGGCCTTTGGTCTGGGCCCAGTCTGACCCTCTTCTTTCTATGGGACCCTGTATGTAAGTGGCCTCCTTGGCTCTTTCAATCGGCCCATATGGGACCAGCACAGGTGCCCAGGCCTGATGAACATTTAATTCCTTACTCCTATGGATACGATGTGTGGGTTCCCACTTAATTTTATTTTGTTCTTAAATGTGATTTTGAATTGTATTTTAAATCTAATCATTTGATTTTGTGTTTTTAATGCATTATATATTTGGTGTTAGCCACCCTAAGCCCAGTCTCGGCCAGGAAATAAATAAAATAATAATAAATAAAATAATAATGATAACAATAATAACAACAACAACAATAATAATGCTCAAGTTACAAAGTTAAATGCTGGACACAAAATTTTATAATGGGCTTGCTGGTAGGCAGAATACCCACTGCTCTGACTATATTTTCTTTTTGCTGTTTAACTCGGGGAGTGGGTATGTATATCAAACCTTGATGTATATTGCAAATAAGGAAAAGGGACATTAGGATACGGAAGTACCTCCAAAAGCATATTCCAAGATATTGCTTTTATCTTCATTGGAGTGTTCTTCTTTCTGAGTTATGCAGGACCTTACTTAAGGTCCAAAAAAGAAAAAGAAAAAATATTGAGTTTACACTATTTACAGTGGGGAGTCAGACATGAGATTCAAAAAAGCCCGCTTTGAGTTCAGTCTGCAAAAATGTAATCAATATGATTCAGGAAGTATACGGTATGTTAATGTTTCTCTAATTGGGCTTTGGGAGGCATAACATGAAGATAGGTTTTTTTTGCATTTGATATATCATATGCTACATTATTAGGGAATTTTGAATAAAATGGTAAAAGCCTAAGGAATGTTATTTAGTGGGAGGAGGACTGGAAAAAATTTAAGAATTATTTGCAAAAATTTTATAAGTTATATGAACTATAAAATGACGCATAATTTGAAATGCTAGCCCCAGCAATGAGAGTGCAATATTTATGAAATTGGATAACAATATTGAAGGGATCAAAGTTTAAATGTTAAAAAGGATAATACACTTTGTTTTTAGAGTAAATGGACAATAAGGGACTTAAACTTAAATTGCAATCGAAAGTACCAAAGAAACACATGAAACAAGGTTACAATTTGCTGATAAATTTATTGTCGGGAATGCTTTGTGCGGGAGATGTGGGGAAGTTCGATGGAAAGTTGGAATAAGCTGTTGAAGGGTAAAAAAAAAAAAGGAATGTTATTTAGTGGCCTAATATTAGTGCTCAGAAACTGCAGATACAATCATGCACATAGCTTAATAAATGTAAGCATTTAAAACATCAATTCTATTCCCACTTGCTTGGGAGTAAACCTAACTCAGTGGGACATCTGAATAAATATGCATAAGAACAGGCTGCAAGATTTTCCTCACCATTAAGCATAGTGCTCTCCACTGAAGCAAACTTAAAAACTATCTTTTAAAAGTAGAATAGCACAATATGATGTTTAGGTAACTATATTGCTAAATAAGCCAGGTTGTAAACTAAAAAGCGCCTGGTGTTTTTGTGTTACATAGAAGCTGCATTCAAAATAATAAACTTTAGGTTAAAGGAAACATATCTCTAAACAGGACTATCAGAGCTGGAGATGAGGGAACAAAACATGTTTTCACAAAATATTTGGATCCTCCCCAAAATTTGTATGAAATATCCTTACCCCACTTCAGCAATCCCTTTATGAAAGTACAAAATACGGAACTGAAGAATAAAATAAAAAAGTGAAAGAAGAAAAAGAGATGCTTTGATTGTCATACCAGTCCAGGGGATAGAAAACAGCTGTGAACCAAATATGACCAGAGTGTTAAACTGGATGCAATGGGATTGCTGGATCTGTGTACAGTTGTTATAGGTCATCAGTGAATGTGGCCCATAGGAATCCAATTGTACAATCAGCATTACCTAACATCCACACAAAAAACCTTCCAATTTAATTATTGAAAGTAAATCAAAGTTACATTAGAAAACATCTTGTCCTTTGAAAGATTATTCACATTTTTTAAATTACAATCCAGCAAGGAGTTCCACTTGGGCTCCATTCCCCAAGTTCTTAATATGGAGTTGTTTTGAAGCAGTACTGCATCACATGCCATAGGAGTAATACAGATTGCAATGCTGGTGAATTAGACTGACTATATACTTAAACTTTTTTAAATGTTGTAAATTATTTGCATTGTCAGGCATTTAACTTTTTACCTTTTGCACATTCAGTGAAGAAACAAAACAGGCTAGCTTTTTATCTTATTTAGAGACAGTAATTAATAGAGGGCTGCCATACATTTGTTTAGGCACGTCAGTCAAAAAATCACAGTCTTTTGGGGGTCTTCATAAAAAACGCTCAACAACTGGTTTTTACTTTTTGAAATATGGCAGCCCTAAATTAATAACTATTCTATTAGTTTAACAAAGTAGCTTCAGACTTACATGGCACTATAATAAACTGAACCTCAGTTTGCTCATCTTTAATTGCATTGGCACAGAAATGGACACATAAAGCCTAAATTTGGGGTGAAAGATCAACTGAGTGACCCAGCCTTTCTTTCTGCCTTGGTTAACAATGACTCCCTAAAGTACCTTTGCACATGTTCTGTCCAATGGGCTTTTCATTTGTGATGAAGTTTCTGTACTTCTCTAGAGACGATAACTCTGTAAAGCTTAATCAAACTTAACAGCGAAGTTAAGCCATGAGGAACACAATCACAAATTGTACTTCTAACAATGTAGTTAACAGTATTCAGGGAACAGAAGATTTTACTCTTAACATAGAGCTCTTTTGGCATTCTCATTTGCATAATGTTGAGTAGCAGCCCCACTATAACTCCTGGTCAGTTCAGATGGAGTGAGGATGAATCTTGCAGCTTAATCTTACCCATGTTTACTCACAAGTGAGTCTCACTGGTTTGAATGGCAAGTATGCTTGTGATTGTAAACCTGATAAAATAAAAGAAAATATTTCAAGAGATGGTTCTCCAAACATTGTCTTACAGCAACATAAGCTCAATCAATAACTCTTGGGCTTTTTTGTTCTACAGAAGTGAAACATAAAGTACTTACTATACTCTTATTGACCCTGAGAACATGATACAATTGAATAAATGAACTTGCAGACACTGCAAAGCAGTTTGAAAACACATTTTCTATTTATCTGCAATAGGTACTCCTACTGTAATAGGTACTTGATCGAAACTTGAGCAAAAAGTGTTAATAGGGAAAGGAGTTGCACATGTTCTGCCAGTAATCAAGTATATTTATATTTTCTGATTGGAGTTTGATTTGGGAAATGTTATAAATTTATGTTGTCTGACAGGCAAAATAGTGAAAAAAGAAACATGCCATTTAAATGTGCTGCTTGTAGCCTGATCATTGCCTTCACCAAGAAGTGTTTGTAAGCCAGCTCCTCCCTGTGCCCCCTTCCTCCTCCCCTCCAACTGAAACAGTTGTGCTTTCTGATTTTGAATTGTGTTTTGCTTTTGCAGTGGTCACTCACAGATCTCCACTCCCCCTGCCCCTTATTCCCTTTTGTTTTACAGATTCTCTTTTATTTTGATATATTTTTTACTGTCATTTTCACCATTGAAATTGCTCTGAAGGTAAAGTCCCCATCTTCTCTTCCATTATCTTCTCACTCATGAGCCCACTAGTTCTCTGCTGCTGTTTGTTGCTAACACACACGCCTGTTTTTGTCTTGGCCACGCTCAGTAACCACTAACCCAACTGTGCTTATTTTTCAGATCCTAGGCAATGCAGATTATGTCTTCACTAGTATCTTTACATTAGAAATTATTCTTAAGGTAACCAATCTGAGCAATACACTTCTCTCTCTTGCTTTTGCTTTGTCTTTTGTACCGCTTTAAATCCCTAGTGTGGTCTCCACAGACAGGTCATACTTCCTAGCTCAGCAGTAACTGTATGTGCTTTCAAAAATGGCTCCATTTTAATATTAAAGTCCCATTGGTTCATATAATTGTTTAGTCCCTTGCCATGTATAATTAACCCCAAAAAGGTCTTATGGCATGGAACACAGTATGTATTCACCACTCTTGGCAGTAATACCTGCTTATCCCGGTGGAAAAAGATGAATTTTTCTGGTGAGTCTTCCTTGTCCAGAACTTACACAAAACAATATGTCTTACAAGAAACATACTGTACTATAGGCCATAAATAGTCCCTTCTCTCACTGCAGACTATTTGGCATCCATACTATTTTGTGCTCTTCTGTTTTAAGTAGGAGTAGGTAACAGAATATCTACACAACACTATAGGCCTACCAATGTATGGCATTCCTAGCCAAAATTTGTGCACCTCAAATGATTGATCCACTAATGTTTGCCTGGAACTGCAAAAATGGGAGGGAGGAATTACCAAGTTCCTGGCAAGCCAGTTAATGGCTGGTGAGCTGCATTCCGTTCTAGATTGGTCAGGCCCTTAATGGAGGAACAGAGGAAAGCTGGTCACTAGAAAGCTGGTCATTAAGAGTCAAATTACACATTACATCCCCAATTGCTTCTTTTCCTAGGGAAAACACCTTCAGGAATGGGGAATTTTCCACAGAAAAGCAGGAAGCGGCATTTAACCCTTACCCTGCCTGCTACTTTTCTACTGCAATGTACAATATATATATCCTTGCGAAAGCTCCTTTGGGTCCTTGCATGAAGGTGAAGTGGTTTGGAGTGTTGCACTGGTTAACTCCTTCCCCACCCACCACCACAGTTTCTTTGCAGTAATTCACCTATGACTCCTCTATGATGTTAGATGTGCTCCTTAGTGACCATAATATGGAACCTTTAAACCTAGAGAAAATAGCATTGAATTGCTTTTGTTGCCACTCACTGTATGTGACAATTCCCTAATCCACTCAGACATTTTAGTACCTACTGGTTAAATTGTGAAGTTGGAACTTAACTTTAGAGTCTGCTTCTCAAAAAGACCTGTTCCTTAAATGCATAATTTACTTTTCAAGTCTATGCTGCCTCATTTCAGTTAATAATTGCACCTGTGTTATTTTCCCCAGGGTGAAACCTAACCCAAGAGGCTACTTGACAATACACCAAAACATTCAGATACAAAGTAGACTGCAGAGAAAATAAATATAAGCTCTCTTACACGTTGCATTCATTTAATATTTTAAAGATAACTAGGGAACACTTTGTCTTTCTTAATGTATAGGTGTACCCATTACACTACAATATATCTACAAACAGCAAAGAAGAATATCATACTCCTCATTCCTTCCACTAATTTGCACAGGCACTGATCAAACACTTACTACTCTGGGCATAACTACACATTAATTGTTAATATTAAATGCAAATCATGACTGGGAAGGGAAAGGTTAAACCTTCCCACCCCATGTGCTGAAAATCCCCTTGCCACTTTGTATTGATTAAAAAACTTGAGATGACACAGTACCCGACACAATTAACAAATTGAATTGTGTCGTTAGGCCTTCTCCTATCACATAGGTACATTCACTGTGTCAGTACTGACTATACAAACACAATTAACTATGGAAAGGTCATACGTGTATAAAACACATTCCCCAATTGCAAGTTGCCTATTTATCCCACAGGGATTAGATTATCAACTTCCATGCTTTCCTCTAAAGATACCAGTTAATTGTAAAGAAAAATTCCAATGGCAATACTGCCTTAAACAAAAGCTGCAACCAAGTTATGCAGCAATTTGCTATGCCAATGAATTTCTTGGCAGGGATAGATAAACACACCTTGTATGGTACTGAAACTCAACAGAGCTCCCCATTCTGATTTCAATGGTGTCTCCTCCTTTCCTTTAAGATTGCCATGCAAAATCAAGCCCTAAGAAGCATCTTTACTACCTTTGTTATGGCAAGAACCCCCCTTCCCCCAACCAACTATATATTTTTGTATAAATTCTACTCAAAGAGCAGGGTTTATACTTCCTTTCTAATTTCTGTCTAATAGATCAGTAGTCAGTTCTTTCTGATGTGATTTGGTTTTTGATGACTTTATATTTAATTTATTTCCTACCCCATCAGCACAACTTTGATAAGAACTGGCTGGAAATTGCTAGGCTTTCTGGCCTGAAAATACCCTGGGTTTGTTGCAGGAATTCAGGAATGCAGCAAAGGTGGTTGGTTCTTCACATTCCAATGAGTGTTCTTGTATGACCATTCTTATTTCTGATGTGTATATTCAAACATAAGGGGGTCACACTGGAGTCTGTTTTGCAGGTAATGTTTTCCTTATTGCAATCAGTCATGGCTTTCGATATATTTCTAGCTATATCTTTATATATGAACAATAAACTTACCCAACAAATTAACTGTTGGGTCTTTTGGGTTTGCCATGGTCCAATAGATAAATGCAAAACAAGCAGACAAAAAAGCCAGGGATACAGCTACTTCCAGTTACCAAATGGATGATCTAAAAATGAAGAGGGGACTCAGGAATATAATTGCTACAGTTATAGATTCTGTGCATGTCTTTACCTGCTGAAGCATACATAAGGAAGAGTATGACTTTTTGCTCTCTAGAGGAAAATGTTACTTGAAAAAGCTATCATTGGAGAGCTCAGTTCTGATCTGATCTAGATAACACTTCTCAACCACTATTTTAAGTGTTCCAAAACTGGGAGAGGTTGCAAATTTTGCTTCAGACCCATCTCAGTTATCACTGTTTGTAAATACCAATGTAAAGATCCTTTTTTTTTTTGCAGGCAGGTGGTAGCCTTTGTGATACTAGTATTAAGAGAAGTAATCTAATTTGTATTGAGCTATATTGTCAAAACTATAATAATAAGACAGGAGCAGGGATTTAATACTCAATTCAGCCTGAATGAGTAATGCTTTAAAAAATGACAGCCTTGCTAAAAACTGCTAGGTCCTCGATCTAGTAGACCTCTCTTGGGAAAGAGTTTCACAGTGATGGGACCACTCTGAAAAAAAACCCTTCATCTTGCTATCATTAGTCTAACTTCCACCAAAGGAAGTACATAGAGGAAGATAAAAGTAAATGATAATATGTGGAGCTGCTTACATGGGAGAATGTAATTTCCAGTCTCTGTAATTTCCAATATGCAATGTAACAACCAAGGGCTGGACACTATTTGCAACCTCTCCTTACCTATGTCGTTCCCCCCCCCCCCGAAAACTATCTCTTCTTTTCACCTCTTTTTTAATGAAACTTTGCACTTAAAACCTTGCACTATTCTGCAGTGTTACATTACTCCTTCCTCTGCCTGCTCTAAGCAAGAACTTGTGGCAAGCGCTAACAGCAAAGTTTGTTTGTGTCTCCATGTGATTGCCTGCAGATGACTGCTTATGGAGCTTTCCTTCACAAAGGCTCCTTCTGCAGGAACTACTTCAACATCCTGGACCTGCTGGTGGTTAGCGTTTCTCTCATCTCCTTTGGGATCCAGTGAGTGAGCTATTTTCAGCTGGGAAAATCTAGTGTTTATAAAGAGTGGGGAAGGGGATATGGAACGAAGGGGAAAGTCAATAAAAAAGGGGGAAGGGGATATGGAACGAAGGGAAAAGTCAATAAAAAGTCAATAAAAAACAGACACACCTCACTAGGGAGGATGTTCTACAACCGCATCACTGAAAAGGGTCTGTCTCGGGGCAACACCAACCAGGCAGCCCCCAGTGGCAGCAGCACCAACAAGGCCCTGTCTGCCAATCATAGGTTCCTTGTTGGGGAAAGCACTCTTTTCTGTGCACACAGAAAAACCAGACCTTCACGACCCATTTGCAATATAAAAACCCCATCTGAAAGCACACTTAGCTGCAATAAGACTTGCAAACTAGGGGTTTGGACCAAAAGCTTCATGGAAAATGTGGGTGTTGAGGAGGGTTTCACTCAGACCTTATCAGTTTGTGTTTCAAACCTGAAGGAAATGACAGAAATAGGATTCATGCAGATACTCTGGGAGGCAGTTCAAGCATACAGGACACCAGGTGATAAAGGGGAAAGTCTTTTGAGGGAACAAGAGACTTGCAGACATCTGAAGATAATGGAAGTGGAGGAGCAAAGGTCATGGACAGGAACATATCAGGAAAATCAGAATGAGAAGGGGGAACAAGACTATAAAGGGCTTTTAAGGTAAGGACCAGTAGCTTGTGCTGGATCTGGTAGCAGACAGGAAAACTGTAAGGATTTAAGAAGGGCTGTCTAGTGTTTAGAGTAATGAGAGAGATGAATGATTTTTCAGCATAATGCTGGATAGATATTAGGGGACCAAGATGAGATGATGAGAAACACCAGAAAGGAGAAGATTGGAATATTCTTGGTAAGAGATTGCTATATAACTGTGCCCCTGAAGGACCAGGTGTGCAGCCTGGAAGTAATTTTGGACTCTCAGCTGTCCATGTAGGTGCAGGTCAATTCTGTATCCAGGGCAGCTGTCTACCAGCTCCACGTGGTACGCAGGCTGAGACCCTACCTGCCCGCGGACTGTCTTGCCAGAGTGGTGCATGCTCTGGTTATCTCCCGCTTGGACTACTGCAATGCACTCTATGTGGGGCTACCTTTGAAGGTGACCCAGAAACTGCAACTAATCCACAATGCAGCAGCTAGACTGGTGACTGGGGGCAGCCGCCAAGACCACATAACACCGGTCTTGAAAGACCTACATTGGCTCCCAGTACGTTTCTGAGCACAATTCAAAGTGTTGGTGTTGACGTTTAAAGCCCTAAACGGCCTCGGCCCAGTATACCTGAAGGAGCGCCTCCACCCCCCATCATTCTGCCCGGATGCTGAGGTCCAGTGCCAAGGGCCTTCTGGCGGTTCCCTCATTGTAAGAAGCAAAGCTACAGGGAACCAGGCAGAGGGCCTTCTGAGTAGTGGCGCCCGCCCTGTGGAATGCCCTCGCATCAGATGTCAAAGAGATAAACAACTACCTGACATTCAGAAGACATCTGAAGGCTGCCCTGTTCAGGGAAGTTTTTAATGTGTGACATCTTAGTATATTTTTGGTCTTTGTTGGAAGCTGCCCAAGGTGGCTGGGGAAACCCAGCCAGATGGGCGGGGTTCAAATAAATTATTGTTGTTATTATTATTATTATTATCATTATTATTATTATTATTATTATTAGTCATGGATCATAGTTTTTGCTGAGATGACAGAGAGGGAATGGAAATGCAGGATGAGGGAGGGAACAAGGACACAAGAGAAAGTGGATTATAGAACAGCAAGAAAGTTGCCTCTTCAACATACTGACCTAGCTCTAACAGCCTCTTGAAGTGAGCAGGGACTAAGCTATGTCTATACTGGTTCTGTAGTACTTAGTTCTAGGTAGAAGCAAGCTGTAGGCTGAGTGAAGTGCCTTTAAAAGCACAAGTCACTGGAGAGTTAACTGACATGCTGCTTTCTCTGAATTGACATTTTGGTGAAGTGCTTCATAGCACCATTATCTTACACTGCCCTTCGATGACTGCAGCTTGGCACCATTTTTGTAATATGTCTGCATTGCATTTGGCAGCCTGTTCCGTCTAAAGGAGTCCCTATTTCCCCCTTTTTGTCAACACAATATTCTGTATTCAGTTCAACAACAGAGTAGCCAACAGTTACTTCCCCTACCCCCCAGTGACTTACTCATAAATTCAGTATCTAAACTAGTAGACTAGTAAATTGCAGAAAAAGAAAGTGCACAATTCCGTTAAAAATTAAGGCTTGGGACAATATAAATGTCAGAAGAATAAGTTAATGCTACTGTGAAATATTCCCACCTTCATTAGCTACCATGGTACATCTGCCTTGCAGCAATCAAATGAACAAAGACTGTTGCCAGAACCCATAAACTATTAAATAATAAGATGTCACATTCAGGGTTTATGAATTATTAAAAAACATAAGTATACCAAAGCATATAATTCTTCTATCACAAATTGAATTGCTTGTATTTTAGGTTATTTAAATAGGTATACCATGTTGCCACATTTTTTTGTCTCTATAGTACAGTATCTAGCTAGTCAATGGATGTGCTATGGGGAAAGTTTTGTGTCTTTTGTTAATGCTAGTCATATATTCTGCAAACATTTCTCTGAAGAGAACAACCTAGAAGAAAGGTAGTATGATGTAGCAGATAGTGGGGTAGCATTGATCAGTGAGATCTGGGTTCGAGTTCTGGACAGACATAAATTACAAGTTGTAATGCACATTGAACTTCAACTAAAGGCCACTATTAGTCCATAGATTATTCCCACAAGAATTGTAAAGCTTGATCTCCTACTGCTGTTCTTTTCCAGGTCTAGTGCCATCAACGTAGTGAAGATACTACGAGTCTTGCGAGTTCTCAGACCACTGAGGGCTATCAACAGAGCCAAAGGATTAAAGGTTAGAAGACATATAAAGATTAGATGTTAACTTGCTTTATGTGGCTTTACATCACTACTCTAGAGCAAGTAGATTAATAAATTGGTTTTCCATTCTCCTGATTTTAGTGGGATATAATGCATATCTTTGCTGTGCATAGACAATGACCAAGGGTTCGTTGCGGGTGAAAGCTGATTTTGTCCTCAAGGCAACATTGTATTTTTCATTTCTTCATAAGCATTAATGACAGCCTGCCATTTTTATTGCTGAAAGCAGAGGGCATATTTAAGGGCATCACTAGAGTGGGTTTAACACTAGCTGCTGGGGTAAAAGTTTGGTTTTGCTCCATCTTAACATCTTTCCAAGATTTCAATCTACTTACTTTGTCTCAAAGAATTCAGTGAGAGCTATTCTACTCTGGTTCCATTTCTTTATGATCCTGGAATATGGCAGAACCTTAGAAACTGGCTTTTGAGTAGCAGCATGTCGAGCAGTGTGACAGAAGAGGGTAGAATCTGTGTATTGCAAGGATTTGTATATTCCTGTGTACTGCTCAGGATCCTAGCCAGTGTGGACTTGGCCATCCTGTGATGGGGCAAAACTGTTCCTCCCTCCTGCACCCACCCACCCACCCACTTTGGGGTCTGATGCAGCTCCTGGGTTCAATTTGCCACAACTACCACTGCTTTGGAGACATAGTGTCATCCAGCTGTAGGAAAGACAGACAATTCTACCTATTGTGGCATAGCGAGGATAACGACACTTGCTTTTTGTTTGCAAGTGCACCGTCTACAGACCATAGATTTCCTTTTCTATTTCATAGAGATACCATGTGGACTTACAGGAAGATGGCAATATAACAAGATTACATTCATTCATTTATTTACATCAAATCCTAATACCATTTAAAAAGCAACCATTTAACTCACTCGTTTCTGTCTTTCTTTGCAGCATGTGGTTCAGTGCGTGTTTGTAGCCATACGTACCATAGGGAACATTGTGATTGTCACCACGCTGTTGCAGTTCATGTTTGCCTGCATTGGAGTCCAGTTGTTCAAGGTATATGCCCTGGAACCTATTTCTCACTTTTTCCTCATTAGTTATTGGAAAACAAGTTGCAGGTGTTGGGGGGGGGGCGGAGGTGAAGCATAGCCTGGTACTCTGAATATATTCAGTATTGCCTCACAGGACTATTAAAGTGACTTATCTGGTTACCTTAAACTTGGTAAAGTAGAGTGTCTGGATGTTCATCTTTGGATCAAGATTTAGAATTAGGGTCAAGCCCAAATTATTCCCTTTCCTGTTATCTTAGACCAGGGATTGCCAATCCAGGGTTCATGGGTGCCAGACTAGTGGCCCCTTTGTATTTCTTTTTTTTTAATGGTGGGCACTTCCATCACCTGTGGAGGGATTTTTCTGATTGCCAGGAGGGAGTGCCCAAGTATGCTCTCTCTGTGTGTGCGATTAAAAGAGATGGACTTGGGCAGATGGTGAGGCAGAGGTGTGTGTGGCCTCTGCGTGTGGGACAGGGAGAGAGATATAGGCTTATGTGGTCTGCGAGAGATGTATACAGTGTGTGGGAGAGGGAGAGAGGTGTGTGTGGTGTGTGATCCGTTAGAGAGGGAGGGAAAGATACACTTGGGCAGAAAGGGAGAGGTGGATGTGTATATGTGAAGTGTATTAGCGTGTGAGAGAGATGCATGTGTCTGTGACCTGTGTGTAGTCAGAATACGCAAGATAGACAGTATGTGTTGTTTACTTTTCCTGGTACTGAGGAATGCTTCCTATTGTTACTGGAGGACAACAGCATTAGTTTGTGTGTGGAGGGGGGTGGAATTAACATGAGATCTCCATTGACATGACCAGAAGGACATAGGTGACTTCCTATGGCAAGCATGAGGTTGCCTGACTGTGTGTGTGTGTGTGTGTGTGTGTGTGTGTGTGTGTAGAAGCAGTTGCTGTACACTCTCTAATTTTTAGTTATGCCATGCCCCTCACAGCAGCCATTTTGTGACTGGCACTCACAGGACTTTCTCAGAATTCAAAATGTGCCCACTGTTCCAAAAAGGTTGGTGAACCCTAGCTTTGATTCCTTCCTTTTTGCAGCCATTTTCCGGGAAACATTTTTATCATGTTTCAAATGCCCCTATTGTTTTCAGAAACATCTACGTACATTATTTGAACATATTGGGGGCAGGGGGAATAGAGATGTGCATGTTTGTTCTACCATCACTGTGCCCCCTGCAACAACTCCACTTCATAGGATATTCCTTCAGACCTTTACTGAACAAATAGAGGCAGTGAGGAGAGCATGTAATATGGTAGATAGATGTGGCCCACCTTTCCCCTTAACAAAGGATGTCTAAAAGTTATGAATTCAGGGAAGGGTCTCTGAAACAGGAGGTGCACCACATAATTTAGAATGATTTGCTTTTGGAATAAAATATATTGAGTCTTATGCCATCTTCAAGTTTGGGAATAAAACAAACCTAAAGAATATATTCCTTGACCAATTAGTAAATGCAAAAAATTAAGTCAGTGTAAACACAATGTATTTCTATAGTATCTGTTGATCCGTGATGGGAGCATGAGCTCAACCATTTTAAAAAGTTGATTTCTTAAAGATGCAAAGGAAAGGTCAAGTTTGTTTTCAATATAGGCACATTTTTGTTTTAAAGAACAATATAAAAAAAACCTCAAATTTGCAGTAACTACTGCTGAACAAGTGTATTGGCAAGGCAGCTACAGCAAATGCTTACCTCTCCATAATGGTATGGGAGAAGGCCTCTCCTCCTCCCAGAGGGGAGGAGTTGTGAGCGGGAGCAGCTTCCTGCAGTGGCAGGGAGGTGTATTCGGCTGGTGGGCGGGGTTTAGCTGCATTTAAGCAGCCACAGCAGCGCTCTGACCCCAGTTGGTTCCTGCTTGCATCGGATCTCCCTCCCTCCCTCCCTTTTAGGTCAGTTTCCTCTGCGTATTGACCTTGCTATGGACTTCGGTTGGTTGACTTTTTTATCCATTTGGCAAACTGGCACCAGCCTCTTGGTTTTTTCGCCTACCTCGTAGCAGCTCGTCACAACTTTTTGGTATTGGTGGTTAGGCATTGGGATATGTGTACTGTGTTGGAGGATTGGGTATGGCCATCATCTACCCCTCCTCTTGGGTATTCCGTTAAAGGAATCCGGCGGTCGTGGATCCTGCTGGTGGTGACATGACCCTCGGTGATGTCATGGGGAAGCTTCCAGTTGTATTTGCATCAACAAGCTCCTCCCACTGGTTGTTAACCCCTGAAATGGCTCCCCGCTGAGCGGGGTGGAGTCATATATTGCTGTTTTATCCAAAGCCAATACCACTCACATGCTGTAACCAATAAAGTTGTGGCCTAATTTAGCCCATTAACCTAAAATAATGTGTCTTTGTGACTTACTATAATCCTATGTGGGTGGCAGGTCCTCGACTCACAATGTGATGCTAATGACCAGTACCTAAGATGAAGGTCTACCAGGCTTACATGTTGAGCCTGCTGCTTTATGGAAGTGAGTCACTGGCAACTTATACCCACCAAGAGTGATGCCTCAGTGCCTTCCAAATGCACTGTGTCAGAAAGATTTTGGCACAACATGACAGGTCAAAATGTCAAACTAAAAAGTGCTCTATCAAATCCACATTCCAGCATATTCACACTTAACATCTCAGTGACAGCTACACTGGTTTGGTCATGTACACAGAATGGAAGATTGCAGCATCCCCAAGCACATGCTCTATGGGGAGCTGGCTTCCGGTACTAGGCCTGTTGGCAGACTAACTCTGTGTTACGAAGGTGTCTGCAAATGTAACAGGAATCCTGGCAACAATAACCTTGCCGTATGGGAAACACTTGTAGATGATCACAGTGCCTGGAGACAGACAGGTTGTGTATCCACAGCAGTGACCAGATGAGGAATGACCACTGGGAGGAGTGCAGAGAGTAGAAACACCATGGTGTACCTGTAGCAGAAAAACTGGATACCTCTTTCTGTCCCACCTGTAATAAAATCTGTCTCTCCCATATTGGTCTCTACAGCCACAGCAGGCACTTGTAATTCTCAAACGGTTTGACTTTACCCCTAAAGGCACATCCTTTCATTGTCTTCTGAGACAGACTGGTGCCAACAACTACTACCACCGCCAACTTAACTAGACTCTACTCTAACCCATCTGTGTTGTGATGTCCCACATACAGGCTCTGTGACTTAGTTCAAAAATCAAATGCAAGGAAATCAATATAAGGAAAGAGATATGGCCTTGGTCCAAACAATGTGGTGGGCAGGGCAATAGCTACATATATTTAACATTTAAAATGCTAATAGATAAAGAAAACAAAGCAATTATTTTTTCATGTGACACTAAAAATCAGTGATCAGTAATTAATAGTGATTTTTCTGTTTTTATCCTCGTCCAGGGCAAACTATATAGTTGCACTGATAGCTCCAAGCAAACAGAAGCAGAGTGCAGGTAAGCGCATCATCTCTGATCAGCATTCCATATTAACTGGACCTAATGCAAAAAACTCATTTCTGTATATTTGTTTCTCCCTTTTCCTTCCTTCTCCTGACAGGGGCAATTTTATCACCTACAAGGATGGAGAAGTGTCTCAACCAATTATCCAGGCTCGAAGTTGGGAGAACAGCAAATTTGATTTTGACAATGTCCTCACTGCCATGATGGCCCTCTTCACTGTTTCAACATTTGAAGGCTGGCCAGAGTGAGTACATAAGGCTAATTCATAAAACCATTTTTATTTGGTGGACTCAAAAGGAGCCTTGAGAATGCATCAGCATGAACAAATTATATCATCTTAGTTCAACCCCCTTTTTCAAAAGCTCTACAAGAGATTATGACTTTCATTTTTGACACTTAATGAAGCATTCACAAGACAGGTTCAATATGCCAAAACCTGGAAACTTTCTAATGCCATGTTCAGATATTGCCTTCTTATGCATGCTTCTAGCAGCTCAGGAAGTATCCTGGATGACAGCAGGGATCATTCTTTTATCTTGGGATGCTTCCGTACTTGTTGTCTGAAACTGGTGACACAGACTGTACAGTTCAAGGTACTCCTATACTCGTTGCTGTCAGCCTTGTGATTTGCAGAGTCTAGTGTGGACAGAAGCACTCCTCAGATCAGTGTACCCAATCCCTGCAGCTAGGGGCTCCTGGAAGTGCCCTTAGTGTCTGTCTTGGGTTCTCTCCTTTTTTTAGACTGCTGTACCGATCCATTGATTCCCATATGGAAGATGTGGGGCCCATTTATAACCACAGGGTGGAGATCTCTATTTTCTTCATTATCTACATCATCATCATCGCTTTCTTCATGATGAACATCTTCGTTGGTTTCGTCATCGTCACTTTTCAGGAGCAAGGAGAGCAGGAGTACAAGAACTGTGAGCTGGACAAGAACCAGGTAATATAAGTGCTCCATGGTGTGGCCAAAGAAATAAAATACATTCCTTTATGAGGTAAAATTCTTCTAATAGGTAAAGTAATGTTTTTGATAGAAGCTAATGTACAAGCCTACTTCTGATGCCACATATCTTTAAACAAGTTGATGGTTCTGTTCACTGAGGAAAGAAAGTTCCTTGTGGGAAATTTTGGTTGGAAGGTGAAGAGATATATTTGATTTTATACCCTGCCCTTCCTCCCAAAGGAGCCCAGGGCAGTTAACACCTGTTTTTGAAATTTACCTGAAAGTCAGTAATGACAGAACAGACTCATCTCACTAGGGAGGGCATTCCACAAATGGGAAATGGCCAGTAAAAAGGTCCTGTTATGGGTCAATATCTATGACGAATCAACACCAACCAGGCAGCCCTCACCTTCAGTGGCAGCATCTCCAACAAGGCCTCAGTTCCTAGGGTTGCCCTACATCCATAATTTTCTGAACATAGCCAGGATTTGACCCTTGGATTTGACCAACTCAGGCGGAAATTGCTAAAATGTCCGGGAAAATCCGGACGTATGGCAACCCATGTCAGAAGTATAGATATCCTTTAAAATAGCTCAAAACTCTCTCAACAACTTTTGTGTCCAGATTTTCACTTTTTGAAATATGGAAACCCTTTCAGTTGCCATTTATAGGGTCTGATATGGTCCTTAAGGTACTTGGGTCCTAAGTCATTTAGGGCTTTATATGCTAATACCTTGAGTTGGGCATAGTAGCTAAGTGGCAACCAGTGTAGCTTTGAGGACTGGTGACACATGGTCCCATCAGGCTGCCCCACTTACCAGCCTATCAGCTGCATTCTACACCACCTGCATTCTGCAACTTAGAGATCCAAGAGATTCCATGTTGCACTTCAGCCTTCTTTCATTGGCTGTCTTCTTGGGAGAAAATAGCATTTTTGTAGCTCACTAGTGTGTTTATGAAAATATATTCTTATAACAAACTCAGCTGATGAGTGCCAACAGGATTTGAGTCAAAACAGAGCCACTGAGAAACAAGAGCATGGTGGAGGAACCCTGAGGATTGCAGGTGTATAATAAAGCTAATAAAGAGTGGAATGGAGTATCCTGGAGTATGGCTGGCTGACTGGCTGGAATGCTGTATAGAAATATTCCTGTTAGAATGTGAATATACAATGCATCATCTTGTTGCAGGTCCCAAATGCAAACATATTTGAGCCACCACCAACTTATTGTAGACACATACTGGGTTGTAGTCAACTACCTGTTACAGTGGTACCTCGGGTTAAGTACTTAATTCGTTCCGGAGGTCCGTTCTTAACCTGAAACTGTTCTTAACCTGAAGCACCACTTTAGCTAATGGGGCCTCCTGCTGCTGCTGCACCACAGGAGCACGATTTCTGTTCTCATTCTGAAGCAAAGTTCTTAACCCAAGGTACTCTTTCTGGGTTAGCGGAGTCTGTAACCTGAAGCGTATGTAACCCGAGGTACCACTGTACTTAGAGGAGACCCATTGAAATTAATTGTCATCTTCCTGGTTTGTCGCTGACTACTACGGAGTGCAGATCTAGCCCTCTGGGGAAGATATGAGCTTTGTGGGGGGATAGAGGTCACACAAAGGTGCTGTGGACCTCAAAACCCCCGAAAGGATTTGTTTTGGGTGCATGGGATCTGGCTGCACTCTGGGCGATCTCTCCTGTCTCCTGGATCGCTCTGTAAAAGAGTGGAGAAGAAAGACAGGATTGAGGTGCAAGTGCTGGGATCCATCACTATCTCCACAAAGTGAAGCCTCTGGCTCTGAGTGGATTTAGCGGCAGGCTTTTCAGAACATAAAAAGCCGAAATTTAAACCGAAGATTTAAATTTTGAACGATTTGGATTGATTTGGAAAATATTCGGTGTGAGACGGGATGGAAAAAGGAGGTCCTCCCCAGCTGTGCTGAGACATAATTTGCTTGGAGCTTTTCTATAAATCTTAAAGTTACTTTTAAACTTTCCCTGCTAAGTGGACCTTTTTGTAAGTTAATTCTACCCATCCCTGATATAATGGAGGATAGAGTTTGCTTTATTTTAAGTTTTCTCTTTTTATTTTTTGTATTGAAGTGGACTGCTATTTTGATAAAACTTTGATAAATACTGTTTTAGTGCACAATTGATATACTTTCTTACTGGCAAGACCAAGAGTTAAAAACTGGCAAACTGTCCCTTATTGCTTCTCCCCTGCCCCATCCTTGGGGAGGCTACAGCGAGATTGGAGAGGGGGTGCCACACAGAGTATTTTCCAATTTGCATTTTAAAGCCTTTTGATCATTCAGATCTATTGGCAGACTGTGATTTTATCAGAGCTATCTTGGAAATATTTTGTTTTTCTTTCTTTTTTTTACCACCTCCTCGCCTTTTGTCCCATTTTGAGTTAAATACAACCCACTGGTTTTTCATATTTGTTTTTCAAAATTTATATGATGTAACCTATGGATAGTGGCAGCTGGTGTTTAAAAGTGTGGATAGAGCACTCCCAAATTTCTCCTACTCCTAAAGAGGTATCTCCTGGATTCTTACATATGATGCATACAAGTTCTTGTCACAGCTTGATTTTTTAGTGTGAGAAACTGATTACCACCAGTGATAATTTCCAGAAGAATAGCATTAGTCAGTTGTAGCAAAAATAACAGTACATCTTATTACTCCTTAAAGACTGACAATTTATCTAGGGTTGCCATGTTTTGAAGAGCAAAAAAGAGGACACTATGACAGCCATTCAAAGCAAATACATGCAATCTGTCTCAAATTTTACCCCTGAAAGAAGGGACGTGTCCTGGAAAAAGAGGACACATGGCAACCCCCCCAAAAAAATTATAGCATAACTTCTTGTGGAATGCTGAGTAGCAGTCTCATTGGTTACATCTGGCACAATTAACTTAGCCACGGTGTCATGTTATTATCTACGACACCACAAGGCTCTGTTATTATTAAGTTGTGCTATATTTACAAAAACACCAACTTGCAATGGTCTTTTGCTATCACCTACCCTAGAGGACAGGAGCCTCTGTTTTGAAATTTTATGATCTAAAAGATTGAGTTGAATTGTCCAGAAACTTTTTTGTCACACAAGTATCATCTAACCCACTGTTCTTTCTTAACAGCGCCAGTGTGTCGAATATGCCCTGAAGGCCCGCCCCCTTCGGAGATATATCCCAAAAAACCAGTACCAGTACAAAGTGTGGTATGTGGTGAATTCCACCTATTTTGAATATTTGATGTTCATCCTCATCCTGCTGAACACCATCTGCCTGGCCATGCAGGTAGGTCTGAAGTCAAAAGGAATTGCATTGTGGTTGGAATATTCATAGTGCAGGAAAACATTCGCCCTGAATTGAACAGCTTGCTGGAAATGGGGAATATTTAGAATCTCCTGTAAAAGCTGTTTTAACTTGTTGCTTGCTATGGATTAGAGATGTGATTAGAAATGACACTTATTGGCTATGACATTAGCAGTTGTCACATATTCTGATAATTGAGGTATGTGGTTTTTTAAACATAACTATAGTGTTGTCTACTAGATATATAATTGTGGACAACAAGGTGGTATATAGGTATTTGAGGGTGGAGAGTTGAGTATAGTGCTGGAGAACAATAATCAAGAACGAAGTTCCCCATGAGTGATGTAGTATATAGGCTGGAAAAACCTCAGGTCAAATTTTACCCAGTTTAAGCTCAGGAAGTAACTTTCAGCAAACTACTATTCTTTCAACCACAGCCCTCTCACTATAATATGAGGATAATAATACTACCCTACTGTATGGAGTCAATAGGTTGTTCTAAAGTTAACTGAGATGAAAAGTGTTTTATACATTTGAAATGAGTTATATTGTAATTATGGTATAGTTTTAATAGAGTTTAAATGTATATACTTATAGTCCAAATTCTATCAATGTTTAATTGTTTATTAATTATATTTTTCTATGTTTTTAGCTGTTCTTAATTTTCTCTTTAAGCCACCTAGAGTCCCTGTCAAGAGAAAAGGCTGAGGATAAATAATAATAATAATAATTATTATTATTATTATTATTATTATTATTATTATTACTCTGCCCATGGTTGCTAGAAGTACCACTCAGACAGTGCATTGGCTTTCTCACCATGAAGGCAAGAAAGAAGGAAAAAAGCCTCCAGGCTTCTAAAGAGGTCATCATATTGCAGTAGATAGAAAACCATACTCTGTGCTGTGAATTAATTAAAAGATAAAGGAATCACAAACCATTGGCGATGAGAACCTCTTTAGAAAACAGATAGAAAGGCAAAGGTGAATATGTGTACAATCCAAACAATATGCTTTTCAAAAATGAAAAATGAGGTGACTTGTTTTTCAGCACTATGGTCAGAGTTGCATCTTCAAAGAAGCAATGAACATCCTCAACATGCTCTTCACTGGTCTCTTCACCGTCGAGATGGTTCTGAAATTAATTGCCTTCAAACCCAAGGTAGCTATTGCCTCTCAGGTTTTCTCTCTGTTCATTGTCCTATGGGGTCAAAGGGAGGACAGGAGGATTTGGAATGAGGTAATAAACCTGGAATTATCTCCCACTGTTCCATCATCTGTTCAGGAGATGGACTTGTGCAGTTGTTGTCTGGACTGGAGTCTCAATCTGTGCTTGGAGGAGCCTTTCATTCTTGTGTTAAGCATAGGGATAGAATAGCCATGCCTCTTAGAATACAAAATTCCAGCGATAATTCATAGTATTTACTCTAGAGCTGGGCCGTAATTCAGTATTTTCACATCTACATATCATACAGTACCGTCTTTGAGGCAGAGAGCCCCCACAAGTTGACATTTCCCATATAATTTTTAAAATGGTTTTTTGAGAATGCCTGCAACATGGTAAAATAACTACATCTGGAAAACTTTTTTTTTTTCAAGACGTTTGTTTGTTTGTTTGTTTACACGGGGTCCTACTGAGTGTGGGTCTCTTTAAAGACCAGTCTTCCACATGAATGTTGAAGGAAACTACTGCCTCATGCTCATTAATCCAGGTCCAAAATGAATGTGTGACTTAGCCCCTAGACTCTGAAGTTTGTTGCATAGCTGGTATTGGTCAGAGAAGGTTATACGTCGGGCCCATAATCAGAATATATTTTGTCTCTATGCATTTGAAAGGTTTCTACTTGTAAGTATTTCATCCCTGATTTTGGGAAGCCTTTTTGTACTACCCCAGTAGAAATGTGTTTTGTCTATGAATTGATAAACAGGAAGCTCTTCATTTGCATTTGAATAGTAGATTTTAAATTACAGTCAGTAACAGGTTTTTATAGATTGTTATGGAGCTGGATTTCACTTTTCATATACACTTATGGTTCATCATGCTCTGTAAGACTGACATCCAAGTTTGTGTGAGAGTGAATATCCTACTATTTCATAGGATACTGCAGATAAGAAACTGGGTGTGAGGTCCTGGGTCTATTGAGAGGAGTGTGCCTGTTATTAAATATATTTTTAAATACATAACTGAACCTGATACTGTATTCTCTATCTGTGCTCTAACTCAGCACCCTTAAGCAACTAATATTCCCAGGGGCTGGGACACCATTTTCTGGTTTGCCTCAGGCAACAAAGTATCTTGGGCCAGTTTTCAAGGAGTCCACTACCTGATCCATTGGATTCCTATGGAAAAGGCCTTTCACTACCTGAAGTAACTCCACAGGCCTGCATTGTGTGGATACAATAGTAGCATAGGAGTAAAATTTATTTGCTACCATCACTACAACAGAATAAGCCTTATCACAGACCCAGTTTTACAATTTCTCTCAACTCTACAGAGTACCAAGAAGCTTAAAGGACTCTTCAGTTTGACTGAGATTCTTGGGAGCGATCATATCTATAGCCTGGGTTATCTCCCTGTTACAGGCAAGGAACAGGACCTCAACAGGGATACTGGATAAGGCTCCAGAAAAATCCCCTAGGGCTGCATAAAACCTTTTGTATTCATCCGCATGCAGGAGGGAGACTGATGAAATTGGTCCTCCATTCTTATGGAGGTTACAAAGAACCTGATGACTGAGAAGCTGAGTGAGAAGATGGTCCAGAAGATGTGAAAGAAGGGGACTAGAGTAGACAATAGTCAGAGGGAGGGGGTTATAGGATGAGACAGAAGGGTGAGAGAAGGATGGTGAGATACAAATCACGGATTATTTAACTGTGATTCCTGCATTGCAGGGGGTTGGACTAGATGATCCTATGGGAACCTTCCAATGTTATAACTATGAAATGGTGACAGAGCTTCCAAACCATCCATATATATATATACATATATATGCAGGTTTTGGTGTCTTCGGGTGTCTTCCCGTGTAAGAGTTGGGGTGTCTAGGCGACGTTTCGACGAGGTCTCACTCGTCATCTTCAGGCTGGTGCTTTCGGCTTCTTGTTAACTGCTCTGTTCCAGTAACAAGAAGCCGAAAGCACCAGCCTGAAGATGACGAGTGAGACCTCGTCGAAACGTCGCCTAGACACCCCAACTCTTACACGGGAAGACACCCGAAGACACCAAAACCTGCATTCCTGTACCCGTGAAAATCTACGAAAGCAAATACATATATATATATATATATATATATATATATATATATATATATAGCAGAGGAGAGGGACATCTAATCTTTTCAGCATGATTGCTCAGTAGGCAGCTGCACAGTTTATCACCAATGAGCTTTAATGTGTCACATGGTGCTACCTTTCTTGGGTTAGTTCTGGGAGATGTGCCATCCCCTTCTTTACTTTTTGACCTTATTGAAAAGAAATTGTGCAACATGGCTAACCAATTCCACAGCAGATAGATAATTAATCTGGCAGGGAAAATCTGGTGCAAAGAAACGGGCAGGAGCTTCATGGAACAGGGACCATTACTTTCTCATCAAATGTATCCAGGGAATTTGCATGTTACTACAACATTGTGACAGATTTATTTCAAGACTACAGTAGAACTTGAAATTTTAACAATGTCATTATGAATTATTTTTTAAAAAATGATATGACTTAGCACAATGTGGTGGTGTGGGAAGCACCAGATTAGCTATTATGCTTAATTATTTATTTAATATAGAAAATTATTCACACAGTGTTTAAAAAGCCCAGTGGGATGGTGCCTGCACAACTGTGCCTGCAGGAACAGCAGCTGCACAAAAAATGAATAATCCTAGAGGAAAGGTATTTCATTCGTCAAAGGAAAACCCTCATCCCCACAGTATGAAAATGCACTCAAACAGTGAGAAACAGTTGAATATGTTTCAGTTGAGATTAACTGATTCTAACCTATAAGCCTTGGAACAAGAATATCTCAAGGATTGATTGCAAGTTTCTATATGAACCAGCCTAGTTTGGGGAGTTTCTTCTATGGATACTTACATCAGCTGGAGCCAGGTGGTTGGTTACTGGAGATGTGGAGTTTTCAGTTGTGGCACCCCAGCTTTGAAATGTGTTCTCTTTGCCTAAATAGTGCCGGTAATAACTTATGTTTGTCTAGGTGTTTTAACTCAGCTTCTTGTTTTATCAGCAGCTGCTTTTAGCATTTTAGCAGCTTCTGTTTAGGGTTTTAGTTTTAGTTTATCCTGATGTTTCAGTGTTTATTGTTTCATGATTTGCAAGGTGCCTTCTGATGGGGGTGTAAGAAGGCATTTGAATTCCATTCCAGCCCATGTTTGTTGCATGCAGCACTGTTTTTCTTTTTCACTACAGTCAGCTTCTGACAGACACAGCATTATCTGTCTCACTATCTACTGTGGCAGAATCTTACATACATACATACATACATACATACATACATACATTATTATGTTATTCCATATCATTTATTTCAGAGCAAAGGGCATTCCTTTAAATGCAAAGGAAACACAATAGAAATGGAAAAAATATTGTCAACTATGTACCTTTTGTGGACTGAAAACAACAGCAAATACTGACTGTATTAGCTGGATTGATTTCTGTTCTGGACATGGGATGAACAAGCTAACAACTAACAACTAAACATCAGGAAGAACTTTCTGATGGTAAGAGCTGTTCAATAGTGGAACAAACTCCCCCAGAAGGTGGTGGACTTTACTTCCTTGGAGGTTTTTAAGCAGAGGTTGGATGGCCATCTGTCATGGATGCTTTAGTTGAGATTCCTGCATGGCAGGGTGTTGGACTAGATGACCCTCAGGGTCCCTTCCAACTCTACAATTCTATGATTTTATGAACAGAATCCTCACTGCTCGAGATAGGCTGTCACACTGTAACAAAGCAAAACCCCAACCTCTGCTTCTCTTCAAAATCTCTAAAGCAACTACACACTTAAGCCACTATACAAGACAATGTCATGTTACTAAAGCTGTTGAGTTACAAGAAAAAGAGATGACACCCTGATTCTATTATCCCTTTTCCATTTCCTGCCATAAGATCTCTAACATATATGTCTCCAACATACAATGAGATATTTGCCCCTTGTCTGGCAGGGACCCAAGAACATGATCCTTTTCAGTGTAAGTATCTCCCTCTCTGATCTTCATGAATAACAAATACTAAGTACTTATCTCAATCTTAAAACCCCAGCCCTTCCACAGATCTTTCTACAAGAGAGTCAAGTACACACTACTTAAATTACATTTTACAGCATATGCAGATGTTGAACAGAGCAGTGCATCTGCAACACCTCAAAAAGATTGACCTGCTATTTGACTCTTAGGCAAGATTTCTAAGGTAGAAGATAAACAGCTGATAACTCGTTATAGTTTTCAAAAACTGCTAACCATCAGTATTATACTGGAATATCTATTTTAATTTTTATCTGAGTGTGTGAATAAGAATTTTGTGTAACACACAAGCTTACATCAATATTTTGAAGAGTAATTAGATAAGCAAAAAGTTCCACATGGGTAAGCAAAAGTGTCCAATCAAATCTTGTTGATAACCTGCAGTATCTGAGCTGCTTGCTCTTTCTGTAATGCATACAAATTCTCACCATGATCATGCTGTCTATAACTGCCCTTCCCCCTTGGATTATTTAAAGTGTGGGCTGGTCTCTGAGCTTTTATCAAAGACAAACTCATGGTAGAATGGCAAAACAAATAGAACCTCTTCATTTCCACCAAAGAGAATTGTATGGAATCATATGCTATCAACACATCCTGAAAAATGTGCCTGCCAGACCCAAATAGACAAATCCTGTGGAATGTTACTGGGCATCAACAGCAATGGACACCAAGCAGAGATAATGAGCTTCCAGAAGCTGCAGTTAGCTAAGTAGAACCTGTTTGGCAAAGGATATTTCACAAAGTATCAGCCATAGTAGAACAATTGGTGGCAATGGATCCAACACTGGCCCCTTTTCCAGTGTATATGGAAGCCATGTGTGGGCTCCATAGCAAATAATTATATTCTTGCTAACAGCAGCCCAATTGCAAATAGCTCAGTATTATTCATCATTCTTCACAACTGCTGCTGTTCATTATTGTTCATTAATTTATATTCCACCTAATTGCCGAAGTGGCTTCTGAGCAGTATACAACCAATTAAAAAAAGTGTAAACGCACATGGGAGACAGTTGCAGTAGTTAGTCATTACAGTACAGGCTCCCCCTCCCCTTACTTACCTCTGTGGGCCATACTGTCTTAGTAACCCCAGCTGGAGTGGAATTTGGAATGGAGTATTTGTGTCTGAAGTAGGAATTGTGGTGATTTTTGCAATAATCAAGCTTGCACTGTAGCTGAGGCCCATTTGCTTGCTTGCCAGCTGATCAGGTTTCATGTGAGTGTTAGCAATATTATTTTGCAATAATCAAGCTTGCACTCTAGCTGAGGCCCATTTGCTTGCTTGCCAGCTGATCAGGTTTCATGTGAGTGTTAGCAATGTTTAGCAGACCAAATTTCTTCAGTCATGAAAAAATGAACTTCCTGGCAACTTACCGAACCAGGCCATTATAACTGCAACTCATTTCGATATCAGATCTGTTGTGCTGCAAAAAGGTATATTCCCTAGAACCGCTTAATTGAGAAGATGACAGTAGCCATTAACATTCATTGTTATGTTTCTAATCCTGTATCCTACCATCATTGTATGTGAAGTCGCGGGTGGTAGTAATGCTTAATGGTACTTTCTGGGCAGCTCTTTTGTTTTTGTTGTTAACAACCATACACACAGGCACACACTTTGCTGTACAGTACAAGATGCTATTGCCATGGCAGTGTCATTGCTCTTGCTAATAAAGGTAAAGGGACCCCTGACCATTAGGTCAGTTGTGACCGACTCTGGGGTTGCGGCACTCATCTCGCTTTATTAGCCGAGGGAGCCGGCGTTTGTCCGCAGACAGCTTCCGGGTCATGTGGCCAGCATGACCAAGCCGCTTCTGGCGAACCAGAGCAGCGCACGGAAACGCCGTTTACCTTCCCGCTGGAGCGGTACCTATTTATCTACTTGCACTTTGACGTGCTTTCGAACTGCTAGGTTGGCGATAATTAAAAATAATACAAATTATGTACATTGCCAGATTAAGCAGAAATCTATTTCTAACCATGTCTATTCAACACTAAGTCCTATTTAAATAAATAGTGCTTACTCTTAAGTAAGTTAAATTAGGATCCCACCCTTACCACACTTTTTTTTTAAAAAAAAACTATCACTAAGTAAGTATCACAGAAAAATGTAGCCAACTCTGTACCCCAATCCTCTTCACCATTATATTGTTTACATTACATAGCAACCAAATTATGAAAGAAAGAAAGAAAGAAAACCATTTACAGGTGTGATGTAAAAGAGACAAAACTGTTGTTGTTGGTATTGCACGAAGATGAGAACAAAGACACCACTAGAAAAACAAATTACAATACCCCTGGGGGCACACAAATGGATTCTGGGTGATAGTGGGCAATGATTAACAGTAGCAGAACTGCACATAGTCCATTGCACAATAAGTTCTCACAACACAGCCTGGAGAGTTGAAGTCAGTTATGCCATTTTTGCAAAATGCAAGAGTGGGCTCAACTGAGATGTGTTTCATGAGCTGTAGATGAAAATGAGCGAAGTTTACACAAGGACTCTGTGAGAAAATATGAATGGGCACACAAATGAGAATACCATCTACCGGTAATCTAGAGCCCCAGGGCAAGGTATCTGTTAGGGTTCTAGGCAGAGGAAGTGTTAGAAATACACTCATGTTCCCCTCTTTGTAGGAAGTCAGGCTGTTTTGTGCAAAGTGTTCAATTTCATATAGTTTCCCATCACCAGAGTTCACTCTTGTGAGCTCTAGGTATGCATGACCTGGTGCCAGAGAGATTTAGCACCATGCCATACATCTGAGTATCTGTCTTATGGTCTCCATGTGTGGGGTTTACATCTGAGTTGCGATTTGCTGTGATTGGGTGCTGATTTATACCACATGATATCTTATGCTTTGTAATGGTGATGTGGGTGGAGTGGTTGTTAATTTGCAGGTGGCTATTTTTAAATTTTCCCCTCCCATTCAAGGTCATGTAAAGTTACACTGAGCATCTCCAGACTGTCACTATTTTTAGGTGGCATTCAATCACAGACCAGCAAATTCAGGTTGTACAATTAGAGCTGATTTGGAGCTCTAATTGTGGAACCTGGATTTGCTGGTATGTGATTGAATGTCACCACAATGCAAGGCTGGTGGGCAAAAGTGTGGGTAATTGCAGTAGCTGAGAAGCATATGCAGCAAAGGAGAGTGTGTACAGAAGTTGTGAGATGTGATAATTTTACAGCAATGTGGGGGACCTTTTATAATATTATTAGACAAGGTAGCAATTAAATACCTCCAGAATCTCAGATGTATTTCTGGGAAGATTCAATACCGTAGCATTTCAATTCTCATTGCTATTTTAGTCACTTGTCTGTATTTAGATATCAAAAGTATATCTCACATTGATGTTTTGAATATGTAAATGGCATGTATTATGCACCATTTTGTTGTATTCAATTATTGTTTTGCTTTTTTATTACTATTATTTTAATTTAAAAAACTGGTTAGGTGCAGCTATTTTCTGAAGATCTCCCCACAGTACATGTGTGAGTTTACTTCAGAGGATGTAGCCTAATAAATTAGGCTTCTTAAAAATAGTAATAAAAATACAATGGTTTTGCATAATACATTTTTATTACTCTTGTACAAGCTCAATCACTCTTGTACAATACTTCATTATTAAAAATTAAAAAACAAAAGAAATGGAACTGAGTATTGTCCCTCTCAAAAAGCACAAGCTTCCATTTTTCCCATTATGAAACATTAACCAAAGCTGGTAATGCTTGTTACTGCACTCTTGTATGCATCATAGGAATTGAAAGTGCACAAATACTGAAATACCTTTATGCATACCCAGAATGGAAAATGACTGTGGTATCCTTAAAAGGAGGGACAGAAAAATCCTCTATTACATGAAACTATACCCACTGGTGTGAACAGCAAGCAACAGAATAGCAATAAATATACATGACTGAAAAATTGGGAATGTGTGGAAGCTAACTTGCCTAATGCATACACAGAAAACGCAGATCTGAATTAGTCTTGTGATATAAATTTCTTGTCTGGTTACATCCAGTTATACACGGCCTCCCTGCCCCCCACAGAGATGAGTTTACCTGCTTTGGGTACTCTGACTGGACACAGTCTTCTTTCTTAAATATGCATGAACGTATGAAGCTGCTTTATACTGAGTAGGATCACTGAACTATTTAGCCCAGGAATGAGGAACTTTTGGCCCTCCAAATGTTGTTAGATTCCAATTCCCTTCAGCTCCAGCTAGATGAATTGTTGTGGCTAATAAATTATTTCTATTGAGGTTTGAGCATCGTCTAGTTTGAATCAATGAACACCTTTGTAGGTAAGGTTCTACTGGGTCTCTGTGCAGAGGCCACAATAGTTAGTGGTGATGATGATGATGATGATAGTTACTAACTGAATTGTTTAGCAGTCTAATACAGGGTAGTATCCAGGCTTACAACCAAGTTTTAAACCTTTTCAAATTCCATTAAATGCCAGGTGACATGGAAACCTTTAACCTGGTGCCAAAAAATATCAGTTCAGGTGCCAGGAGGACTCATGAAGAAAGGAATTGCATAACAGGGGGCCACAACCAAAAAAGGCCCTCTCCCTTTTTGCCACGTCTAAGCCTTTCTTGGAGGAGGCACACAGAGGGACACCTCAGATTACATGTCTAAGGTTTGGATATATTCTTGGCAGGAGAGGTGGTCAGTTGGGCATTGTGGTTCTGAGCTTTATAAGCTTCTATAGATGAAAATCAGCACCTTGAATTGGGATTGGAAACATATATGCAGCCAGTACACTTGTGTTAATACTGGTGTTATAAAATTGCTTTTTCTTACAGAACTTTAGTACTTTTCCAAAGGGGCTCTCTTCTTAGAACTTGATACAGGCTCCAGTGGGTAATTTCCCCTGTTGTCAACAAGGCTTGCCTGACATCACATTTTGAGCTGTTTCATGGGATGTAAAAGCAGTGATCTCTAGAGAACACAATGGTTCCATTACTGCAGAAGCAAACCATGGCTTTCTTGCTAGCTTGAACTTAGCACACAAGAAAACAAAAAGCTGATTGGCAGGTACACTTAGAACAGTTAAGAGTAGCCTGCTTTCCTTGCACAAATGAGATTCCGCACCAGCCAACTACTGCATATTTATATCAATGCTTTCATTAACTAACTGATCATGGGGTGATTCATTTTCTTTTGATTGGGAAAAAGCAAGTACTAAACTGTAATGGTGGGACAAAGCTATACTTCACAAGAAAACAGTTCAACCTCCTGTCCTCCTCCCTTAAAAACCTTCAGGGTATTGTGTTCCTGAAAGAAATTGCCACCAGAAAGTCATGAATAAACTCTGGGAAGCTTCAGTATAATGATAGCATGACCATATCTCTGACATGAAAGCAAAAAGACTTCCACTGGGCAAGAGATTTGCTGTCACACACTAAACTTTTCACTCTAAAAAATAAACAGTGCCATCAGTTTACTCTTGGTTAGATCCTAACTCACTCTCCTGGGAGAAAAAGATCCCACAAGAAACTTTCTGGTAGGAAAATGCATCCTCCTTCTTAGATTGAAAACTGAGATTGAAATACCCCTTGATTAGGTTTTCTGTTCATACAACAATAAATATGGCTTTAAAGTCTGTGGGGGCATACCAAACAATTTCTAGACATTGGAATAATTATTTTTCAATATGTAATGGTGACTATTGACAGCAATTTGCTCTCCACAAGCCAAAAGAAAGAAAAAGTTGGCTTTTTGAGGAAGGATATCTGTACAGGTGAGGTAAATTTGTAGGGTGTGTCTGAAATTATAGGACCTCATTTATTTGGCATGTACAATAATCAAGAATATTATTTTAAGCCCCTCTTTTACCTTATATAGGATATGTGGTTTTTTTAATGAGTTTATAGTAAGCTGGAGAACTGGAGAGAATTGCAAAAAAGTTACATAATCCCATCTATAATAAAATGAGATAAATGAGGAAATTCTTCCATTCTGTTCCTGGCTAGTGATATGTACCAAAGATAGTCTTCACGATGGTAGTGAACCACTGATGTCAAAGGCACAAAGTTGAAAGATTTGAAACTCAACAAGCTCAGGACCATTAGGTAACTGCAGTGAAAGCAGAGTTGCTTGTTGAAAGTTCAGGAAGCAATTCTGCACCATCTGTGGGTAAAAATTATGCCTAAGACAGTCTAGTTACTAGTATGTGAAAAAAATGCATTTTCCTACTCTGTGCACCATATTCTGCCCTCTGTTTCAAAGACACTCAAGTGAGCATCTACATTCCCAGTAGTACAATTCTCATCTTCCTAGGATGCAATCCTACTCCAGTAGCAACTGATGGCAAAATTCCCATTAATTTTAATAGAATAGAACTTCAGTCCTAGTGAGTTCATTGCTTTCACTTAGGCTAGAATTTGGTGCTTTGACTTCACTGTGCACTAGAGGGCAACATTCGGCTCTGGTGCTAACCCTGCTTATTGCTAGCTATTGCTAGCTTTGTTGGTAATCCTAGTTGGCAATGAGAAGAATATGTGATGGAAAGACTTTGAATTACGAAATTTGTTCTTTTCTAAAGTTAGTGCAACTTGGTTGAAGGCATATCTCCCTGCCCGTTATTAAGGATTTGGAAGGATAAACTGTTATGGCATGGTTGCACACAGATTCTTGAAGCAAGCAATATACATGGACTTTCCACCTTCAAGTACAATACCAAAACCAGTTTTTAAAACCCTACTTTCTGATCTTTTTGCACTTCATTTATCTAAGTAAAATTATTTCTATGGAGCAACAGAAGCAACTTTACCATCACAGTGTTGTAGCTCTCATCAGGCATCAGTATTTTATTTTTATTTAACAAAAAATATATACCATTTGATTGTAATAAAACATCTAAGCAGTTTCAATAGCTTGATAAATGTACACATATAATAAAGAAGGGGGAAGAGTCTTGCTCTCTGTGCAGCAGAATGAATCCCATTCCCTTCTTTTCCTTATAAGCAAATGCTTCTTCTGATTCCTTACAAATCTGTGGACTGTTGAAATTGATAAACATTATTATTACTGCTTTTAGTACACGTGGCAATGATCCTTCTCTTTCATATACATTTTGAATGGCTTAACAAATTCTGAGCTTTTGTGCGCGGCATAGCATGTCGCCAGTGCTTTTGACTCATACTGGCTTGCTTTGGGTTTCCAGGGTACAGCTTTGTGCTACAAAACTGGTTCTACAAGAGTCTATGATGGGATACAAAAGATGAATGTATAAACTATTAGCTATGGCCACTCTACAGTATCATTTCTGAGGTCATGAAAAAATTAAGTTTGTACACAGCCTGAGGACCAAATTTGAGGTGGCATTTGCCATGTGTTTTGCTCTTATTAGGCTATTTTTTCAAAACAAAACAAAAGCAGGAACGTCTGGGAGCGCCAAGCCATATCTGGACCATAGTGGGGTGGGAAACAGTTTTTAACCCTTTACCCCACAGCAGTCTTTATGCTCAAACCCTCTCCATGCCTATACTTCATAGTGGGATAAAATCTCCTATTTATTTATTTGATGCCACTAGCAACTTTCCTGCAACTGTGAATAGCAGGTGTGGAGAGATAATCAGTGGAGGATGGCTGATTGGGACAGTGGCCGGGGCAAAGGCTTAATTCCCACCCATGGACCTGATCTGGCTCTCCCCAAATCCCAGCTATTTGGTTTTTTTTTTAAATCACCCATTTAAGAATAAGGTGCCTTATTTGGCCCTTAAATACATTTGATAGATCCCAGAAAGACTGAAAATGAATACAGACATGTGTGTCTGCTTAGTCAAAACAGAAAGGTCCTATGAATGAGTTGACTTGTTTCTAGCTTGCTCTATTGAAATTTCAAGTTCTTGTCAGTTCAGAGGTCATCGTGAACATATTTTTACTAACCTACGTATGCATCCAAGGTATGACCATGTTATTACTCAAACTACTTGTGCCTTTTCATTTTAATCTACTATTTTCCTCCTTCTCTGTGGTGTCAATCTTTAATTACAGATTTATTCCAGGTCCATTTGGTTCCTAGAAACGCTGGAGACCACCATAACACTCATTTTAATGTTTCACTGTGAATCTTGTGGGGCCGGTATTGACTGATATCACCCAGTTTTGACTTCCTGTACTCTTTCTTCCTTTCTAAATGTACTAGGCTCTCTGCTAATGGGATAACGTGGAAAGTTCCCCCTCCATGTTTTAAGCATCCAGTTGTCAAATAAGCCTGTGTTCCATAGTGTGCATGGAATTTCCCTTGTGTACTTCAAAAATGTATTTATGTTGTTCTAACTCCACATCCTCTTCCTTTCCCCCCGCCACAAGACACCCAACCAGCACATCCCAATATTTTGACATATAAATTAGATAGAAAGATTTTCAGTCTCAAGATCTGTAGCTGGAGTGCACTACAGAAGGGAATCATTGGTCATTGTTTGGCCCAGATATGGGTCTTACCCACTTTTCTCTTAAGATTCCCAAACCTGGTCTGGTTATTGCCAGTGGTAGAATCTATTGCTATTCCTCAACCCTTCCCCTCCTTTCTTTTAAGTTTCCTGGGAACTCAGCTTCACATTTTACTCATGACCTGATCTTCCCAGTGCTAAGAATAGTAACCACTGTGCCACTTAGGTTCAATCTCTTTGAAAACACCCCACAGCTGGAGAAACATGGAAGCCAGATTAGCACAAACAGATATAAACAACCAGAGGTTAGATTTATTAAGACTATAAAAAAGTCTAAATATCATTGTGGAACAGATAAGTGAGGAAAGGATTTTTGCATGCCCTGCAAAAGTCTTGGGAAATAATTTGCAATCAATTACCATGTTTTTGATTTTATTTGAAAGGAGGCAAACCAACTCTCAGGACACAGAAGGGACACAATCTTAAATTTACAACGCGGCTTTAACCAACTTATTTATAAATTGTCACAAGAAGAGTGAGGATCACTCAGTAGAGTAATAGATAGGTTAAAATACACATTCATTATGTAACATATTTGGTTGAATGATGATAGCTGTTCGGGGGAGAAACAAGAGCTGGATAGGGTTTTTGAAGGCCTATCAGCAGTTGGCAATTATGCTATTTTTGCATAATTACCTTGGCTCTTTATCCAGTCCAGCCTGCTCTATCTCTAGGAGATGGATGATTTGTGTCAACCATATCTGTCTTATGTATTCTCTTTTACCCTAATGTGATCCTGATGCTTATCAGCTGTTAACTAACCTTGGCCTCCATTGCTAAGCTCCTAATCTTAAAATAAGGAATACTACCACTCAGGTTCTACATGCTGAATGGATTATTTTAGAGCTATATACATATAGCTGTGGGAGCATATGTGTCTGCTATGAATGCTGCCCTATTTCATGACAGTGAAAGTCAGTGGAGGGCACAGAATAAGGAAGGGTCAAAATTAGAAATGTTTCACTAAAAAGTTTTCTTGTATGTTAGCTACTATGTGGGAGCCATTTCCCCCATAGTGCAATAAGTGTACAAGAATATGTGTATGAAGGTATCACATGTAGTTCCTTCCCATTCAAACTTCATCCAGGTGGCATCTCTTCAGAGAGTAAGCAGGTCCCACACTATAGTGTCTAAATGTAGATAAACCTTAGTCTCACCAGAATGCAGCACCTGGTTTAAAAAGAACCAAGGCATGTCTCTCTTTTCATGTTGCTAAGCTACATCTGCTCTTGTCTTAGTTCTACCATGTTCCACTGAAACTTTAAATACTGTACAGACCTGTTGGCTGTGTGTACAAAATGAATTCATAATGAAGTCTGAAGGGGGGGAAATGGCAGAACAAGGGAAGATGCAGCAGAACTAGAGGGAAGGGCTACTTCATGCAATTCAGAACCCAAGAACTATTCATCCTACAACAAACACACATGCAGGTAGTCCTTACATAAACACTCAATACCTTTGATTTCAATGGGATTGCTTATTTGAGTAATGCCAACATGTGTGGTTGTATAAGAAAACTTATTCTCTAGCTACTCTTCTATAACCACTTGAGGACACCAGGGCAGTAATTCTAATGCCGATTTTTGAACTGTTTTTTTGTCTGTCTAACATTCCTTTTTAATCCCCATCCTGCCTGCCCCTTCCTTATGTAGGGTTACTTTAGTGATCCTTGGAATGTTTTTGACTTCCTCATCGTAATTGGCAGCATAATAGACGTCATTCTCAGTGAAACTAATGTGAGTATTACTCTACCCTCCCTAGGATGCCACCAAATCCTCCTCTACTTCCTCCTCCTGTTTCCTTCTTTTTTATTATTTCTGGTTTATGTTTTCTTCCCTCTAGTCATGCTTTTATTGAACTTGCCGTCGTCCTTCTCCCAGGGGGAAAAAAAGGAGGGGGGTTGCATACCTCCTTCTTTTTCACTTGTCACAGCTGTGACCGGTGAAAGCACACAAAGCTTGGGGTACGTGTGCTTTTTTCCCTCCAAAAAAATTCAGACATGTTTGAGTGAAACGTTCTAACTAACCAGGCTTTTGTTGATACCCTCCATCATGTTACAGAGGTATGAGCAGCCAATACTGTAGAGTGGTAAGAGACTCTTTAATATGCCCACGTAACCTCTTTCTTTTCTTATTTTTTTCTCTTCTCTCCCTCTTTCATGCTTTGTTTATTTATTTTGTTTGTTTATTTTTATATATCTCTCTCTCCCTTTCTCTTCTCTTTGTTTCTTTCTCTTTTTCCTCGGCTTCTCTGCCACATGCAGCACTATTTCTGTGATGCATGGAATACATTTGACGCCTTGATTGTTGTGGGTAGCATTGTTGATATAGCAATCACCGAGGTGAACGTAAGTAGCTGGCATCTGTCCATGAATGTGCCTGCTCTTAACATTCATTTGTCTCTTCCAGTTTTTTTAATCTCTTCTTCTTTTATTCTCTCCCTTCTTTTCCCCTCCCTTTTTATTTGAAGTTTTTTTTTTTTTAAGGATTGCTTTTGCTCTGTTGTTCTGGATATTTTGTTTTTGCTTGTTTCTTTAAATTTGGAACGACTTTGAGGACTTTCTGACTGTTGCATCATTTTCTTTCCCCCATAACCAGCCTGGCATGAATAAAAACTGTATAGTAGGAAAACCGATGAGAGCTATGTGAAGTAAATGCACAAAGAGCAGGTTTGTGTCCTAGGAAGTTGGAGAAGTAGTCCAAGTTTAGGACTCCTGATTTGTCAAAGTTGAGTTAAACTTTCCATGGCACTGGGATACTTGCCACTTCACAGAGATCTACAGGGCAACTCTTTCGAGGTGGAATAATGGGAGCCAAATGTCATCTGTTTTCTGCTAGGCCTTTATATTCCCAACTTTTTATTCAAAAACCACAAATTCTTACAAGTCTGCTTACATTCTATGATATATTTGGTGGGTTGGATCCAGAGTAATTTAGTGATGCTTTAGTCTGACTGAAATCAATGAGGCTTGACATGTTATTGTTACCAATTCATCTCACTGATTTCAAATTGACTAAATGTGACTAATTTAGCCTGGATCAAACCCTGTGTATCATGTTAACTGATGCAGTTTTATCTCCCTATTATTTGTAGAAAAGCTGCCAGGGTAGTGTAGAGAGGAACATTGCATAAAAACTATTATATCCAATAGGTTTGATTAATTTTGGCATTTCAAAACCTGCCATCATGAATTGGCATTGCTTTCAGAAATAAATACAAAAGACTGAAGTTAAGTTCATGGTTTTTAAAAAGGAAAAAATCTCATTAGAGAAATTATAGATTTGAAACCCAGTCTTCTGAAATTTATACACACACACACACACACTAAATATCTGGTATTTGGAGAAGAATTTGTACTGGGCATTTAAGTAAATAACATTGGATAGAGAGAAAATCCCAGTCCATTAAAGGCAATAATCTTATGGAATAAGGATATTGCTGATAAATAGCCCTCTGAATTGGTGTATGCGTAGCATGAGATTTAAAAATCTCACTTCTAGAACCTAGGCCACACACGGTCATCCATGCTAGACTGGAGGAATGCATGCATCCATAAGCCGCTGGTTGGCATGGTTAGTTTGCTTCAAGCTAAGTATTTTTTAGGGATCCATGGGGCCTTTCTCCCTATCACATCCAAGGGAAGATTAGTGCACCAATAAGAGGGATGATGTAAACCACTGGTTAGACCTGTGGTCTTGGAGATCTTCACCAAAGATGCTGAAGGATTCTATGTGGTGACACATCATAAGCGGGTGTGATTGCATACATTATATGCAGGTAACTATGTTAGATAGATTTCTTTAGGGCATATCTCACAACTATACTACTTTCCCAGTAAATTGTGGAGTTGATATTCAGGGAATGGAAGACATTTTTGGTAATTTTCATTAAGCTGATCTCAGTTCCAGATCAAATTCTGATCAGGAATTGAGATCAGATAAGTAAGATTCATCAACCACATCTTCCACTTTCCATTGGTCAGCTCTGTTGTTTATCAGGAAAACAGGACTTTCAGGTTATGGTTAATTCTGTTCTCAATATTAATTGGCTTATACTGAGAATTGAAATAATGTGATTAAATAGGATCGATCTCAGTAAAACTTTAAGTTCAGCAGTTATTTATATATAGTTGAAGAACTGCCTAGAGCTGTCCTCTGCAGAGATTCTCCCAAAAATTTAAAGGTGGCATTGGTGGTTCTCTGAATCCCCTCTAAAGATTACCCTCCTACTATATAGTCCCTTCAAAATTCTGCACATGTCTTTTTATTACCTGGCATGTTTGACTCTTCTCTTTTTAATCTTTGCTATTAATTCCTAACATTTGTTATTAAGAAATTAATTGGTTTTGATTTTTCTTTCCTTTTTAATTTTTTTTTTTTTGCACAATATCTGATGCACTGATAATTGAAAATCAGTTAAGGATGGAGTTTGTTTTGAAAAGTTTGAAATCCTCTTGCACATAATTCTGTTAACTAAGAGAATGAATGGTACCGTACATCAATTTATTCCTTTAAAATACCCTTGCTGCTTGCGACATTTGGTATGAAATCCTGCAACCTCCACCCCCACCCCCAGCAGGCAAGCATTAATCATTGCAGCTCAAATTGAAATATTTTCCTCTTCCCAGGCAGCACAAAATGGTTTGTGGATCAGTTGCACCTCCACTTCACCCTCCCTACCATGGGAGCTTCATTGCTTTGCTCACTGTTTGTGAGCCTGACAAAATCTGCCTTGTGTGCCTGTATGCTGTCTCATTTTACATCAACTGATCTGGAAGCATGGCAGGGAGAGAAGAGGAATAAAACTTCCCACAAGCTCTATGTGATGGTAGATTTTAAAATGACTTCAAAACCAGGCATCATATGGTAGAATCCAGATCCAAAGCAATTGGAAAAATGAGTTTGCTGTAGACAACCAGTGGCTGCTACACTAAGAACAAATCATAATGCTGAGATTTGTTCTCTATTGAAGGTGAATCTTTTTTGGCATGAGTTACTTTGTCATAAAAGGTGATGGATGCATTAAACAGGAACATTCTGTGAAGTCCAGCTGGGACTTTGCCATGCTGATCTAATCTGCCTAGGAAGCATTTGGTCACCAAAGCAATACAAGGCGATAAACAAAACACAAATATATTACATTAGCTTGTGTGTGTATGTGTGCGCACGCGCATGCGTGTTGTGTGACAGAGAGAGAAAGAGCACTTATCTGTATGGTATAAGCTGGATTTATTTTCTTAACTAAAAACATATAGCATAGGAGGGCCATGAAGGATATAATGGATGCTTCTATATGGCAGGTTTTTTTGTGGAAGCGTCCAATACTTCTGAGCAAGAGAAGTCATCCATTCTGAAGCCTGGGAACAAAAAGCAATACTGATTGGAAAGAACCTAGAAAAGGGGAGAATTTAGCTCCAAATCCTCATGAAACTTAATATTTCTCTCATCTCAAATTCAGTAGTGTGTTAATTATTTCATGCATGCAGATATAGCCGCAACAATCCTGACTTATGCAATCTCTGTAGGGAACTATATAGAATTCACTGGATATAAAACTAAGTGTGAAGACAAAGCAAAATAAGGAATGTAACCTGTTTCATGGTTCTGACTCCTTTCTCCAGTCAAGTTCCAATGCCGATTGAAAGTTGTTTGTCTGATCAGTATTTGATGCAGTACTAAAAGAACATCAGTCAAGAATGGAGATCATTCTGCAATAACTACAGCTTTCAGCTCCTGAAGCACAAAGTCAGAATTTGGGAAATATCAGGACAACTGCAGTCCTCTAAGAGACTGAAAGTCAGGAAGCACAATTTGAAGATTACAAGGTGCTGACAAGGAAAATCCTCCGTTGATGGCAATTTGCTATGGAACAACTGAGTAGGAAGAATATTATCCAAAACGAAATATGGATGAGACTGCAAAAGAAGGAAAACAAAAAAATAGTAGTCCATAGCAGCAGGTGCAGAAAACAATGCAAAGGTGCTGGGCTATGAAGCTAAGCAATGTCTGGCCAGAATCTGGATGATAGATTGTCTAGGAACTCCATGTATTCCTTGAAATATGGGTGTCACACAAATTAAACAAACATGAACTACTAAAAGAAATGAACATTACAAAATTATCTGGAAGACTGACAAGAAGTCCTACCACATAGGGTTTTTTGGGTGAAAATAGAAAGTTGCTAGTTACTGGGGGGTGCGGTGGAAATTAGTGTTCCTTTTTAAGCACAGAAGGTTTTCTGGCCACAGCATAAAACTGTACCAGATAATATCAACTACTGAGATTTATGAGCTTTTTTGGAAATGCATTTTTTTTATCATAGTTGCATAGGTTTAGCGTTGAATTTACTGTGTGTGTTTGTAGTGAGTCAATTTTTGTATTACTGATTGGTGGTGGTTTGTGTGTTTGTGCGTGAATGACTTTAAGCACATTTTATCCATTGTGCTTTTCAGGATGTTTTAGGGTTTGAACCCATTTACCCAATCACACACTTTTTTATATATCTAAGTGCAGGTGTATCTCTTAGGGCTTGTGCACACATTAACTTTTACCCCTTGGTTGCTGTACCAAGAGGGTAACTGTTTTGTTTACCTCTAGGTAGCAGCAGGCTAGCTCTAAGCAGTGCCTAGAGCTAATTCACTAGAGGTAAGTGTGGATCCATCAGGGGAAATACAGGCTACATGGGACAGGTGGCATCTACCCTGGGTAGATAATGTGTGCACAAGCCTTAAAAGGATCATTGAGCTTGTGTGTGGATGCATACACCCAAGTGCCTAAATATCTTGGCATGTATCTCTGCTTGCTTAAGAGATGGAAATGCATGGGTATGCATGCTATGTGCATGTTTACTAGCATGTTTCTGTGATTGTGCTTGGCAGTGCCAAGGTGTGAACACATGGGACCACTCCTAAGGCTACTTTAACATAACACTGTCCCCATAACCACAAACTTCCACTGAAATCACTGCAGTGTCACAATTATTTCAACACTAGGTTATGATGTACTATTTTTCAAGGTGTAGTTCTCTGAGTAAACCGTAGCACTCACTAGAGGGTGTGCCATCTTAATTGCACCTCTCAGAACTTTAGTGATACATGTCTAATAACTGGACACATCAGACATCTCAGTTTAACAATCTTGTATTTTTATTTTTTGCATTAAAAGCCATGGCATATTTTCTACCAAATTCGTTTTTAAATCGGCTTGCTTTCAAGCCTGCCTCATTTATTATTTTTTTCAGGGGTTTGCATACAAAATTTTCAGTCTGATCCTATGCACCCTTATTTGGGCATCCCACTGAACCCACTGGGAGTTCCTTCTAAGTAAGCGTATACAAGATCACACTGTTACATCTCCTCAGCATTAGCAAGAATTGTACAACTACATACCTCAATGTTCTTGTACGTTGTACAACTACATGCCCAAACGTTCCTTGACATTTAGCCCTTGGTTTGCTGGTTTCATTTTACTATCCTGCATCTGATCACATCCAGCCACTTCTTCAAGTTTGTAACCAGCTTTTGTATCTGTTCACTGCCTTCAAATGTTGATAATGATTACGAGATTGACAGAAAACAGCATAAAAACTGCTGGTAAACAAAAGCTAGCCCCAAATACAAATGTTGTTTTAAAACCAAAATATGCTGTTGCTGCCCTGCATCATAATTCTAATTCCCCCTAAATAAAATCTGGAAGGAAGTCTGGCCTTCTGTAAAAAAACAAACATCTATTCACCAGCCTACCCCTCATGCACAAATACCCTCTCTTTTTTTAATGAGAGGCATATGCAAGTCTATGTATTCATAGTTGAGACCATCCCTAAAACTATCTATGTATGAGTCATGAGGATGCTTCTCTGCAGTTTTTACCCTCCTCTATGCTTCTACACCAGGTGTAAGCTTTTCAAAATTCCACTGTAAATGGCCAGATTCCCACTGTGAAACCTCTGCCTATTAATAGTAATAATTCCCAATCTTCATAAATGTAACAAATATGTTTCAAAAACCTATGGAGATAAACATATATAACTAAGAATTATTGGTGTTAACTATGGATACAGCATGACCTTAACTTGCTCCACTTTGGTCTCCCATTTTCCATAGAACAGGAGAATCTTTACTCTTTTTCAATCATTTTTGAGAAGCTGATCTCATGTGGGTAAACAGTGCAGCAGTCAAATACTTACTCCTGTACATTTCCATTTGGAAGCTTTAATAATATGAACCTTTGTTCTTTTGAATGCAACTGCTGAGACAGTGTTATAAAAAGTGAAAAATGAGACTTGAAATATGTACTTCAAAAAGGGACTTGGTCACAGGGGTTGAAAACAACTTACTGTCTATATTGATACATACATGATGGTACTTGTTTCTTTTAGCCCATAATGTAACTTAATCAGTATCCCTCCTTGTATGGCAGAAGGATTTCATTACTCTTTAAAAAAAAGAAAACAAGTAGAAGAATAATTTGATGTGTGCTCTTTACTTGTATGACTAGTGTAACAGGAAAGGACAGATGGTCTTCAGAATACTAACAGAATATGCACCTCCCCCTGAAATTCAATAAAAAGTCCATCCAATAGATATCTCTAGTCTTTAATAAACCTTAGCCCTGTTATCATCCTTCATATATATATATATATATATATATATATATATATATATATATATGCTGACTGAACCCTCGTTTTCCATAGATGCCAGTCTTAAAGCATTTCTGGGATGTATGGGCAAAACAAGTGCCCTTGCTCTTTGTTTGCATATAATAGGTACACATAAAGCTGTGTAGATATTTTAAGGATTTTGTGTCCCTATATTCACATAGGCATATTTTTTATTTATTTTACAAAAATTATATACTGTTTATTGTCATAAAACCTCTAGAATGTATACAAGAAATATTAACATTATCTATAAAAAACAGTTACGAACAATTAAAAACATTTTAAAATAATTAAAATTAACAATAAACAAGGTATGGGTGCAATTATATTCCCTGAAAAGCAACTGAGAGTTCTTTCATCTATGCATGGCTAGCAATGTTTGTCTGTGTGTCTATGTCCTAACAAGGAGTTTCAAAGGGTATTTAATATATATAATACTTACAAGCACATCAGGAGACTGAGGCTTTGAGCATTTGGGTCCTAATCTCAAACCTTTGTTCATGTTTACTATGAAAGTGTTTGCATGTATGAGTGTGCCTGTGTGTACTGAAAGGAATGACGGAAGGGGATACAAAGTGTTGTTTCAGTGAAGTATTTCATAGAATCATAGAACTGTAGAGTTGGAAGGGACCCTGAGGGTCTAGTCCAACACCCTGCCACGCAGGAATCTCAACTAAAGCATCCATGACAGATGGCCATCCAAATTCTGCCTAAAAACCTCCAGTGAAGGAGAGTCCACAACCTCCTGATGGACTCCATTCCACTGTCAAACAGCTCTTACTGTCAGAAAGTTCTTCCTGATGTGTAGTCGGAATTTCCTTTCTTGTAACTTGAATCCATTGGTTCAAGTCCTACTCTCTGGAGCAGGAGAAAATAAGCTTACTCCATCTTCCATGTGATGGCCCTTTAGTTATCTGAAGATGGATATCATATTTGGAAAATAATATTTAGGACCCAGACACTGAACTGTAAAAGTTTAACTGAATAAGCAGTGAATTGTTATAATTTCCATGAATAGAATACTAGAATAATAATAGGGTAATGATAGAAGAACAGGATATATGTGTATATAACACTCCCCAAATTTCTTATTTGGGCTCAGGACATGCCCGTTCAGACATTTCTTAGAGACAAACCTTGTCCAACATTCAGAAAGTTCCACAAGCTCTCCTTTTGCTCCTAGAAAATCAAGTACCTTTATATGATTCCAAAAAGTAGGTGTTTTCAAATGCTCAAGACCTCTTGAAGAATCAGCTTGCTGATTTAATGTTTATGACTGGGTTAGTTCAGAGATTCCAAAATACCTCCATGTAATGCACTCTAACCTTTCTCATCCCTAGAAAAAGTGTTTTACCAGGGCAACCCACAAATATAGCTGCAGTTTCCCAAGTGATTCTTGTGATGACAAAAGCTGACAAAGCCACTTTCACAGTCATGGAAATCACTTCCAGGAAACTACAGCTGAATTTGTAGGATGTCCCAGAAAACACACTATCCTATTAAGAGTCTGGGGACATTGCATGGAGATTTTTTTAGATTTTTTAAAAATGGCTTCTTATAATATTCTGAAGTCAAAAGCAGTAAGAACTGTGAGACAAGCATACTGTTTAGGGCCTTTCCCTAGGCCTATCTTCAGATGAGTGGGGGGGAGGGAATTTTCTCTTTTGAGCCTGAGCAAAAGGCCAGGCAAATAGGTATCCTCCAATTTTGGAGAATCTCCATTTTAACTCCAACAGGCTCCATGCAAATGGCATGCCTCCTGTTCACATTCCTTGGAATATTCCAGTTTCCCTTTTATCCTCAGTGGTGCACTTTCTTTTTAACTCTGTTCCTCCCTTTCTTCATTCCCAACTTTTATGCTCTTCCCAACTCTTCACCTTTGTCCTTCTAGCCAGGCCAAACCTCTTACCAGCTAGTTTTCACAAAATTAAAATGTGACTGAAAGCAGATAGCTATGGTTTCACTTTAGCAAAGGCAAATTGTCAGTCAAGAGCTGGAGGATGGCCCTGTGTGTAAAAATGTCAAAATCTTAATGATTCTCAAACCTCTATTTAGTGGGATTCTGGCTACAATGCTACTTGGAAGTAGGGTCCATTGAACTCAATGAAATATGCTTCCATTAAAATCACTTCAGGATTGACAGATTCGTCAATCTGTTTGAAGGCTGTTTGAAACTTTACCCTGTTACTGCAGGTACAATCCTTGACCCACCTACCCAAGGGTATTTCTAGAGTAATTGCATTGACTGAACTGAAGCTTGTTTTGCTAGTCCAGTGTAAGTGGATTGAGGATTGTGATCTAAAATAAGCCCCGCCCTTGCAATGAAACAAAGATGGGTGGAAGGACGGCATGCACATAGCCTTGGCCTTTGTTTCAAATTCTGTGTCCATCTCTGTTGCTGTTCTGGTCTGTTTGCCTCTTTGTTGCTCTCTGTCTGATCTTCTAAACTTTCCAGTCATTTGCTGTTCTGCTGATATTGGAAACAAATCTTTGTTTTGTGCATACATACAATCATTTTAGGACTGCAATGTTCCACAAGCAACAACTTGGAACATGGAAATGTTTTAAAAGGTTTTTTTCCACTCTTCCAAGATTAGTATGTGGACAGTGAAGTCCTCCAATATACAGCTAGCAAAGGGCAGGAAAAATGTGACCAGCTTTTTTATTTCTTTATAACTTATTTTTTTTTACATCCTACATTATCCCACTCTTAAGTGTCACCATTGTAATGGTTGTTATATATTTCTGATATTTACCAATATTTGTGTTGGTGTATGCATGTTCAGTTTTTATGCTGAGAACGGTTTATTGGGGAAATTGTTCAGTGTTGCTGTTTTTTTCAAAACAACTGGAGCTATGTGCATTTTGTATACACACTGTTCAAGCACAAATATTTATATTAAGTGCAAAATTCAACATGCTGAGAATCTTGCTTTTAATTTTTTCAAGTCAACTTTCTAACCTTTTAGGGCTTGCAAATGTGTGAGCCTTACCTAGCAACATACCTGGGAGATCTGAGTGAGACTTCCAGTAATCCATGAGTGGGGCAGTCAGTACCCTCTATGGCTGTTTGCCTCACTCCATGGCCATTCAATTATACAAAATAAAAGATGAAAATTTGCTTCTTTCATAACTTATACAGAATTGCAGAATTCAGATTTTTATTTTAGACAAAAATAATATTTTTAGTAAAAGTGAATGCATAACTCTGAAAGATAAATCACTGAAGTGAAGTTTCCCTCACTAACTATAAAATGATTTGGTTTGACACACTAAGGATCTAGCATCTGATCAAATCATTTTGTAATTCAGAATGAGGGACTTGCCACATTAGACTCTTTAAGTCACTATTATTTAATTAACAAACATTAGGTCTGGTTTTCATATGGTGAAGCCATGAGGTGGCTCTTTCCTGTCATGGTGAACCTTTCTTCTAATCTTCCTCCAGCATTTTAAAATCTGATAATTATTATTATTATTATTGTTATTATTACATTAATCATGTATGTATATCTACTGTACTGCATTAGCACCATTTCCTCAAGACCTGGAATTGCAGACTTTATAGTAGGAGGGCACTTTAGAAAACGAAAGCTTTGGCTTATGAAAGAAAAGAGTTATGCAGAGGTGGCTTTAAACTGTAATATATATATTTATAAGAATGCGAGATTTGGTTCTTAGCATCTCCACCTAGCTAGTAAACCAAACCAGCCCTATTTTTAAATCTTTGACAGTTCTAGTTAATGACAATTCTAAATCTAAATGCACTTAAATATAAGAATGTGTGTGCAAATAAGGGCTGACATGTGGTTTGGGAGTTCACATTTCCTCTGTGGAGGAAATCTTATTTATTCTAAACTGTTGGTGATATTAATAATTCGGCACTTATCTGAACAGAAAGTGAAATTTCTTGAGTAGATTCCAAAGTTGTGCTTGGAGTATAACTTTAGATACAGTTATTCTTTAGTACAGATCACTGTATTTAACATTTTACTTTCAAGAATCTTAAGAAACAGACATGACTCTTGAAGAGTGCACCCATAGTTTCTTTAAAAATAATATAAATTGCAGCTTAAAGTATTCTAGTATTTAGGTATTAAACATGTAAATAATATGTTTCAAGAACATGGTTGCAGGCTTTTTTCAGTTTCTGTTTTGTATAGTAGAAAGAAGAGGAGGATATTAGACAGTATCATGTCTACAGCATATTCATGTGGAGTCATTTTGTAATAAAAATGGGACCTTAAGGGGGAGGGTTGTAATAACTATTTTAATTCACATTTGTTAAAATTAACAATTATCTCATTCCAGGAAAGTATTCTATAAGCAAATTAAAGATTTTTTAATTTTTTTAAAGTACATAAAGTAAATCATATTGGCTTCCCTGTAGACTCTTCCCCACATTATGGTTGCAAAATACTGTAATGGTTAGCACTATGCAACAGCAAACCCAGTGTCCTTATCAAATGTGTATATATAATGAAATTTTTATTTTATAGAAATTGCTTGCCTACGTTATTACCACCAAGCATATTCAATATATTTCAGTTTTAGCAAGCAGCCTGAGAGATACTTAGATTTTGAACATGTCCATCGCTACAAGTGTTGATATTCTTGAAAACACAAGTAAAATCAGACGTCTAAGGGACTTTTCCTTTGTTACATACAGCTAAAGTTAGGCCACAGTATGCAACTGGATTACTCTAGAGTAGATATTAGCAGTTTCAATTTATTATTTATTAAATTTATACCCCACTTTTCCTCCCAAATGAGCCCAAGGCGGGGGCGGGAGTGGTAAAACAAGAGACATTAAAAGCAATTTCAGTGCAGATGCAGACTGGGAAATATATCAACTTAAAAGCCTTGTTGAGAGAGGAGGGTCTTCAGTTGACACCAAAAAGACAACAGATAGTACTTGTCTAATATTTAAATAATGGGAATGCCAAATTGAAGGTGCCACAACGCTAAAGGCCCAACTCCTATAATGTATGGCACAGAATGCCTGATAAGATGATGCCTGCAGGAGGATCTCAACTGCAAAGTACAATGATCAGTTGGCTATATAAGGGATATGACAATCTTTCAAGTAACCTGGTCCAAAGGGCAGCTCCATATAGAGGACATTGTAATAATCCAGACTGGAGGTGACCAGTGCATGGATGACAATGCTCAGCATAACAGCAAATAATATTTTCTTTAAAATTAACAGAAGCTGTTGCATAGTTTACATTGAACATTTCAACTATAAATTGACTTAGATTCAGAGGCATGACATATTTTTGTATTTAGGACCTTGTTTAAGAAAAGAACTGTAATAGCTTTATATATCCATATTATCTAGAGAAGAATGTTTCCACTAGACACAAATCTGTTAAACTGTTATACCAGTTTAATGACATCATAACCATGCCATTCAAGCTTTAGATATGTATGCATGAGAAAGTCACAAATACGCTGATATATGGGTTTTTCACATAATATGTGCAAATACATATACCTTGTGAATAATGGAATGACTTATAGAAGGAAACATGTTACTTAAAAATTGGCATAATCTAGAAAAGCCCACAAATAGAATGGGTAGCAAGAATGCAGCTTCTACTCATTCAGTGGGATTTGCAGAGATGATATTAGCACTGAGTTGTGCACTCAGTGTTTGGACAATTTAAGCATGTTTCCCCCCCCCCCCCCACTTTACCCGAAATTTATATTAAGAAAACAATTTTGCTTCAATACTGAAAAAAGATTAATTTTTAGTAATATAAATGAATTAAAATTTGGTAATATTAATACACGTTTACATCCTGTTTTGTTTTGTTTTTTAAGATTTGTAACCAATGAAAACAATGAAGAAAAATGTTCTCCCCACAAAATTTAAATACAAAAATATTTAAAATCATTTAAAGATATTCCACAGGTTAACCTTTGGAATTAACCTTTTTATGAAATACTTCAATATCCAATTTAGAAGTGATGTACAGGAGAAAATAATATTACAGAATGTTAACTATTGAGCAATTTGTCTGGTGGAATGCTCTATCGCAAAAGACCAGGGCCCTGCAGGACTTGACATCTTTTCACAGAGCCTGCAAGACAGATCTGTTCCACCAGGCCTTTTTTCAAGACCTTGTATGTAAGGGGCCCCTCTAACCCTTCTCACCAGCTCATATGAAACCAGCACAAATAGCTGGGTCTGGTGAACACTTAATGTTCCCACCCCATAGTTATAGTTATAATTCGTGGGTTGCCATCGGATTTTATTCTGATTTTAAGCTTTATTCTGATTTCAACCGATTGTTTGATCTTATGTTTTAATGTATTATATATTTGATGTTAGCCACCCTGAGCCCGGTCTTGGCCAGGGAGGGTGGAATATAAATAATTTTTTTATTATTATTAGTGCTAAAAATATGAAAGATTTTAAAAAATCTCTAAGCTGTTGCTATAATGCATAACTCCATTCAGTCATTTTGATATGGAATAACATTCCAGCTTCTGATATAGTTAAGGTACTATGCTAGGATTTAAAGTAGCTGATTAAGGCTGCAATCTTATATCCACTTACTCTTGGTAGCAAGGAAAAACTGATATAAAAGGAAAATTCCTGGAAGCCAAGATCCAAGTTTGGGGCAAGTACTCTTTGGTGAGAGAACCCCAGCAGATATTTAAAATCACTAAATATGCAGCAAAGAGTGGAAATATAGGTTGTTAGACCTTTAAAATATGTCCTCGTGAGCTCCAAAACTTCCATCTTCCCCATCATACAAAAAGACCACATGTTTAATAAGTTTTAAATGGTTTACTTACAAACCCTCCAAAGGTCAGATTCATGTGCTTTTTCATACATCCTTCAGAAAAAGTTGCACAGGCAGTAAAACTTGGCTTAGTTACACTTGTATAGTTCCAAAATTATTGGTATAGGAACACAAGAATGGCTCATGAGAGCCATGCAATCTGAGCTGCCGTAACCAGCTCAAAACCTCTTCACGTGTTGAGCTTCTCTGATAGACTGAGAGAACCTAGTCCCTCCCCAGGTGAACTAAGCATGGCATGACAACTTACTGTATGGTCTTAACCCCTTCATGCATTAATTAGACTTAAGCATGTTTGTTTTATGAGGCTGGTTATCCCACACTTACCTGGGAGTAAGACCCACTAGACTCATAAAGACTTCTGAGTGGATATGTATAAGATTACACTGCTAGTTATATCAAGAACTATGGTTTAACCAGTTTGTGGATCAATATTGCCTGACCCTAAACAGATAGAAAATACATTGTCTTGAAGCAAAAAAATGATTTGAAGGGAATGTGGTGGCTCCTGGTTTTGAAGGGTCCATGGACAATGCACACTCCCTGAGGGCACCTCCCTTAGGGAGTCTACTTCTACACTGCCATTATCATCAGCTCCTACAGCTCCTCTTTCTCAGCACTGCTACTACCAACTTGAAGCAGAGAGCCAATGAACAAACAGGTCATGTCATTTTCTGTTCCTCCATTTCACCACCGCTGCTGCCTAGACTCAAGCAGGCAGTGGTGAAGAGGAGAAGCAATTGTTTCTCAATGGGGCCCCTGCTGAGTTGCAGACCCTGGAAAACTATGCAGCACTTAATTTCTATATCTATTATGCTCTTGGTTGTAAAAGTAAAACATGGCCAATATGACCTGAGAAAAGAGAAAGGACACATGAAACATAGAGACAGGGGATTCAATGCAATTCTATATTGTTTATGTGCAGAAAAATAATCCCTTCCCATTATGATGCCCAATAGTGAAGGACAAACCATCCAGGAGTTGAAAGAACTTTTGTCCCTATCATAATAGTGGCCCCAAATGCAATTACCAGTATTTATTTATTTATGTCATAAATAATCATTATTAGTAGTATTTATTTGTCATGTTTTACACCAAAGTGTTTCAAAGCAACTTACATAATAAAAACAGAAATAACAAAAAACATCAAAACCAAATATAAAAAACAACAACTATAGTGTCAAGCATGCTTTCTGGGGAGAGCATTCTGCAAGCGGAGAGCCGCTGCTGAAAATAATTTCAGTTACACTTAGGGAACAAAATCATTCAACAATTTTGGCATTTAACACCCATCCCCACCACCATAAGCTGCTTTTTCACCTGTGGAGAAAAGATGAAAAACTGCTTGGGGGGTAAATGACCTTCAGCAAAAATGGCTGGAGGAGAAAAGGTTAAGTAGTCATTCTCACACACAGTACTATTCCTCTTTGCAGTATCCTGCAGCTGCTTTTTATTTAAAACAAAAACCAGGAGGCCATTACATCTGCCATGCACTGCCAGCTTGGACCTGAATCATATCCTAATTAAATAAGCAGTAAAAAGACACAGAAAATGAATTAAAAGTTAGGTGTACTACTTTTCAAATAAAAATTAACTGGCAGCAAATTATTTCTTCCTGCCTACCCACATATTTGAACTGAAGCATTTAACTGTGAAACAACTCTGCTACTTGGGGGGCATCTAATCAGCCGTCATGTATAGTTTCTTTTGGATATATAGTTCATTTTCAGACTCAATAAATACTAGGAAGAAAGGTCTTGAGCATATTCAATATTTCAGCTAATCACTGTGTATTTTTGACTTTGGGCTTTTATCACTAAATACTGTGTATTGAAAACAGTGTACCTCAAGGTAGACTGAATAAAAATCTGATTGATACATGGTCTAATCCTGACCTTATCAAATCATATGAAGCAGCCTTATGGATAGGAAGCTGCCTTATACTAAGGCAGACCAACTGTCCATCTAGCTCAGTATTGTTGACACTGACTGGCAGGAACTCTCCAGGGGTTTAGGCAGGAGTCTTTCCAGACCATACTTGGGAATGCTTCAGTTGACATGCAAATAATGTGAACTGCTATAAAGCCTTCCCTAAAAGTCTTTCCCTAAAAGGACCCATAAGTTGTAATACACTAGGAAACTTACCTAGCATATCTGAACTTTGGAAGCTGTGCTAATGTGAAGTACAGTGGTACCTCGGGTTACAGATGCTTCAGGTTACAGACTCTGCTAACCCAGAAATAGTACCTCGGATTAAGAACTTTGCTTCAGGATAAGAACAGAAATCGTGCGGTGGGACAGTGGGAGGCCCCATTAGCGAAAGTGGTGCTTCAGGTTAAGAACAGTTTCAGGTTAAGAACGGACCTCCAGAACAAATTAAGTTCTTAACCCGAGGTACCACTGTACTGAAATGCGTCTACGATGCAGCTAAAGACACTAATTGGAACCCAGTGTCCATCCAAATAAACAGAAGAATCATAGTATGTCTCTTCTTCCTAAGCATATAAACATTGTCTTACCAGGTCAGCCCAGCATACTCTAACAATTGCCAGTCAGATGCACCAAGAAGCTCTCAAATAAGGCATCATGGAAATAGTCATAACCTGATAGTCATTCATAGCACTGGTTAATAAGATCCTGAATACAGTAATTCAGTTTTTACCTATTATGGCTAATGGCCTTCAGAAGAAACCTGGTCTATGTTTCAGTTATCTCCCATGCTGATTACTACAGTCATATTTCAGCTAGTCTTTCATTGTCTCACCTTGGTACACTTCCATCCATCCAGCATGCTCTTCTCTGAAACAAATCCAACCTTTGTCCCGTATGCCCCTTATGCCGGGAACTGCCTCCCAGAATGCCTCTATTATATCTCCTCCCATATTTCCTTCAGGTCGCTCATCAAATTAATATTTTTCTCTGGAGCAACCCCTTACTCTCCATACACTATTATAATTAAGCTGAAGTATGTATAATTGAAAGAATGGCATATACTTTTCCTGTTAGTTTTACTTCTGTTTCCCTCCTCTCACACTGTTGTTTCTCTTGTATCTGTTTTCAGATTTTAAGCCCCTTAGGCCAAGGATTTGTCAAATATATTTTTTGTCATATGCCATGCACATAGATAGTACGTAGAAGCAATTATAATGGCTATGAATTTACCAGTCCTCCATGAATTTATCTACCGGTAATCCTCTTCTGAAGCTATATAAACTAAAGGCCATTGTTTTATGATGAACAATCATTATCATTAGTTAATTATGTGGTTTTCTCTGTTTTTAACCTATTGCCAGAAAACTGAACTAGACAACTCTGGAGTCTAGTAATTTCAGAAAGAAGCATGAATATATCTTCAATCACTTGTCACATCTCTCCACGCCATTCCAGCCTGCCTAGATATGTTTGTTGAAATGGGGTGACCAGAGCAGCACATTGTATTCTTAAGTGGAAATATAATAAGGTTTCTATAATGGCATTGTGATACCTGCTATTTTATTTCCATCTCTTTAGTATTAATTCCTAATCATGATTTTTCCTTAAGTGAATTTTCTACTATGGTCTCAAGAGATCTTTTCACCTCATCAAAACTCAAGGTATGAATGATTTCATTACTGCTTGTAATATGTGATTCTTTCTGTTGAGTGATAGGCCAAGCTTTCTGTAAGCGTCTGCAAAGATATTTAGGATGATCCAAAAAACCAAAGTGGTGCACCAACAAGTACAAAATAACCCCTTTGCAGCACCACAAATCCAACTCAATGGTGTAACGTTGGAAAATGTCAATCACTTCTCCTACCTAGGCAGTTATCTTTCCACAAGGGCCAACATTGATGCTGAAATCCAGCATAACCAGAGCTCTGTGGGTGCGGCTTTCTCCTGATTGAAGTGCAGAGTGTTTGAGGACCGGGACATTCACAGGGAAACCAAAATGCTTGTTTACAAAGCTATTGTACAAGAAAGAAAGAAAGAAAGAAAGAAAGAAAGAAAGAAAGAAAGAAAGAAATTCTTTCTAGGAAATTCTATGCAGATATCAGAATCAAGTATTGCTACACAAAGGGGGTATTATATTCCACTGGTATTGCAGTGCTATGTGTATGCTGCCCTCAAAAACATTCCCAACTATTAACAAATAATTACCAGGTCAATTAAGATAGTAGGCTTAAATTCTTAAAACAATGGAAGATAGCTACTTGAAGTAAAAGCAGTATCTTCTAATAATTTAAAGTCCTGCTACACTCTTCCCATCACCAAATACTGGTCCCTGACCACATGTCAAGAAATGGACATATCTCTCAACACCATAACTCTGCAATCCAAGTTTGGCTTGGCAATATCAACATTGTCATTTATCAGCAGCTAAATATGCTGATATATCACGATGTCTGGAATGTATCTCGGCTGCTTCTTCCTCCCTATCTTAGGGGAGGAATAACCCAAGTCAACAGGGCTGGCCCAAGACATTTTGGTACCTGAGGCAAACCTCAAAAATGGCACCACCACCCCAAGTGAAGATCTACATTGCAAACAGTGTCAGGGGATCAAATCAACCTGATGGTTGATGTGGGAAGTAAAGGCCGTCACAGGGGAGAAAGGGACCAACTCTGGGCTGGTGGACCCAGGAGGGCCCAGAAAGCAGCCCCTGCCATTTCCTCCCTAGGGATGGGAGAAGACCAGCAGTGCCTATTTGCTGAGTGTCCACAGTGGAGGCAGAATTGAGGCAGAGGGCTACTGAGGAGGCAGCAGGACCAGCTGCTAAGGAATACACCACAGCTGTCGCTGCCACCACAGAAGCAACAGCAGGCGGCGATGCATTCCTGTGAGGCTGGATTTGCTCCCACTGTGGCTCCTGCCTGAGGCAGTTGCCTCACTCTGCTTCATGGGTAGACTAGCCCTGCAAATCAGTATGTGACATTGCTGGAAATCATTTGCATAAACAAATTAAAGTATTTGACTTTCCATTATAATTGCCAGCACTTGGAACGGTAAGATTCACTGTAAATATATGCTAGTTCATATACTCAAATGATGTTTGTAACCATCCATTCTATGTCCATTTCTGTGAATTTTAGGAAGCTTTAAAAGCAACAACTGCTGAACTACTTAGCATTATTCCTATGTGCAGTGCTTTTTTCAGCTGGAGCACGCCAGAGCACAGTTCCAGGACCTCTCAGGTGGGCATCATTGTGGGCTGGTGCTGTTTCTTCCCTTTACGTACTTATGAGAAGCGCAAAACGAACAGTTCAAGTCAAAACAGAAGCTGGCCAGCATGTGCAAGTCTATACTTTGTTTTAGATCTATGACTCCACCTAGCTCCTAGCTGCTTCTAGTCATGATTTGTCAAGCTACGGGACGTGGCCAATTCATATTTCATTTTCTTCAATCTGTCTCCTGTGTAGCAGCAGTGGGCTTTCCAGCCAGGCTTCTGCCATTGCATGCACGTGTGTTTGCATAAGGGCCCTTTTGAGCTGCCCTAGCCATCTGCCTGAATCTAAGAGAACAAAGGAGGCAGGGGCACACTTATTTGACCTGCACCAGAACCAGAGGAGACCCCCAAACCAGCTAGGGAGAGATTACCGTAGTGTTTAGTGCTTCCGTGGGTTGTCAACACAGCTGTTGTCAAACTGGCATCTGTTCAGGGCTGCCCTGAGTTGCCTGGCTACTTACTGTAACAACTTCATGGTGAATTCTGGCACCTATTTTTCTTGTGCAGCTTCCTAAAATGCATAGAAATGAACATAGGGTGGCATTCAACAAACCTGTACTCAGAGTAGACCCACTGAAATTAATGGACCTAGTGCAGCCATGTTTCTTAATTTCAATGGGTGTCCTCTATGTTAGTTGAATACCACTCATAGAGTGGATTGTTTCAAACCTAATTGTGTGTATAGGTATATATGTATTCATGGTCAAAATAGCATGAAAAATGTTACTTTATGAGTGTTTTGATGTTTGTATAATATGTGGAATCCACACACCCCTACCTCAATGAGGACCTGTGCATGGAAACAAGTACTTAGCAAACAGCCCCTGACAACTACAACATGTCATCCAGAGGGCTGTTATATACACATGGACCTGGTCAGATCATCACTGCCAATCAGAACAAAAAGAGGAAACAAGGCACAGGATTCATCCCTTCTCCTCTTCCGAGATCAGGGCTGTTGGTAGAATCCTAATCCAGGCTGTTGCGTACACATACAGTTAGACTGGAGCTCTTGTACATATGACCAACCTATTACATACTACATTGTCTGCTATAACTAGAGAACTATCTGTTCTAATAAAAAGGGTTTAATTAGGCATTGCTAATGACAGAAATGACATTTTAGCTTACTGCAAATATAACCCCCTGGAATTGGTTGTATGTCAAGGCCAATCCTCATGTCAAATTTAAATGGTGAACTATTGACAGACTTGCATTCACAGTGCAGTGGGCACATTTGATTCCTTGAGCATTTATACTGGTATGTTTGCTGTTATTCATTTTTCATGCCATTTTTTATTGTGTTTTATTTCTTGGCCTTTATTTGTTTATTTTTCTCTATCTCCTCCCTTAACTGTAGCGATTCTGCTCTTCTTCCTCTATAAATAGCAATTCACAGTCAAGATCCGTCCAGTAATCTTGACTAATACTGCAAATATATACCATTTACACGGAGATATTGATTTAAGCCATTTTGATTCTGGTGTATCTTTTTGCTGAAATTGCAAGGCACAGGTTTAAGAACATAAGAGTTTTCTGGATCAAGCCAATGGCCCATCTAGGCCAGCATTCTTTTCTCCCCCATGGCCCCCATAAGCACAACCTGAGCACAAGAGCACCCTCCCCTCCTGTGGTTTCTAGCAACTGATTACTGCTTCCAACCATGGAGGCAGAGCTAGTAGCCACTGGTAATCCTATCCTTCATGGATTTTTCCAGTCTCCCTTTAAAGCTACCCAAGTTGGTGCTCATCACTACCTCCTGTGGTAGCGAGTTCCATAGTTTAACTATGCACTGCATGAATCTTCCAATATTCAGTTTCACTGGATGTTCATGAGTTCTGGTATTATGAGAAGTGGAGAAAAAAACACTTCTCTATCCACTTTCTCCATGCCATGCCTATTTTTATAAACTTCCATCATGTCACCTCTTACTCACCTTTTCTCTGAACTAAAAGTCTCAAATGCTGCAACCTTTCCTCATAGGGGAGTTCTCCATCCCCTTGATCATATTGGTTGCCCATTGCTGAACTTTCTCCAACTCTATAATATCCTTTTTGGGTGAGGAGACCACTACTGTACACAAAATTCCAAATGGGATTGCATCATAGATATGTATAATGACCTTAGGATATTAGCAGTTTAATTCTGAATTCTCTTCCTAATGATCCCTGGCATGGAGTTTCCCTTTTTCACAGTTGCCACACATTGGGTCAACCTCTTCATCAAGCTATCCACTTGGATGCCAAAGTCTCATTCCTGGTCAGTCACCACCAGTTCAGATCCCATGGGCATATATGTGGAATTAATATTTATTTTGTGCTGCCATGCATCACTTTACACTTGTTTACATTGAATTGTATTTGTCATTTTGCCTCCTATTCGCTCAGTTTGGAAAGGTCTTTTTGGAGCTCTTCATAATCTCTTTTTGTTTGAACGACCCTGAATAATTTTTCAGCATCAGGTCTGCTCACTCTTAACTCTAGATCATTTATGCACAAGTTAAAAAGTGCATGCCCCAGTACAGATCCTCGGAGAACATCTTCTACATCTTTCTATTCAGAGAACTATCCATTTATTATTCTCTGTTCCCTACAACTTAACCAATTTCTAATCTGCATAAGGACCTCTCCTCTTATTACATATTACTTAGGAGACAGAAAGTTTTTTGAAACTCCATCACTATACTACATCAACCAGATCACCTCAATCTATATGCTTGCTGGCATATGCTGCCTTGTGCATCTTTTGGCTACATAAGGATCCACACTCAACTTTGAACTTTGGAAATAGAATGAATGTTGATAAAATGTTCCTATTCTGTTGGTTCTTCTCATCTAGAATTTATCTAGGGTTTGGTTTTTGTCCTTACTTGTATGGTTGATATAAAGGACATTGCCAAAGGGCCTGTTCCATATTAAAATTGGGCAGCTGACTCCTGATGCCATGGTTAAAGAAAAGGCAAATGATAGCCCTTGAGGGATCAGAACCAAGGTTCAGCTCTTAACAAGTATATGACACAAAAATCTGACTCAGCATTAGAATTTAAGACATAAGGCAGGTGTTTTTGCAGCTGCTTTACCTGTGCAGGCAACTTCTTGTTTAAGTGGTACTGAATGCACAGCTAAACGTAGAAGTCCCATAGGTTAATAATTCTTTTTCTGTGACTTCACACTGAGTGCCCTCTTCCTATGATACACCACTCACACAAATAAGGTGGCTACGATAGTGTCAGCACTGACTGTTAGATACATAATCAGATCTCCATTCATAATCATGATTAGAGCCTCTACAAGTGTAGCATCATAATTAGACCTAGAGAGTCAAGACACTGATGGTCAACTGGCTCCAGGAAGACTTAGTGTTTCTGGATTTACAGCATCTAGAGTTTAAGAATCAAAATTCACAATAGTTACAAAGGCTATAGAAAAAAGTCTGAAAGCAACAAGAGGAAGCAGAACTGAAACAGGGAACAAGATACCTTTTAGCCCCAAACCCTGTTGGATATATGTATGCCTGATGAGAAACTACCCTCCCATCAAACCTTAGGTCCTGGGGTAATCAATAAAATAAGGTACAAAAGTATATACCACTTTCCAATAACTGACTTCTAGAAAAAGCAAGTCCTGGATCAGGCTGGGACCTAGAATGGGATAGTGGGTTTCCATTTGTTTTTATTCTGGATTGAAGCTTGTCACATCCACACCATACATTAAAAGCACATGTTCCCCCCCCCCCAATAAAAACCTAGGAGTTATAGTTTACACCCTACAGAGTTACAATTCCTAGCACTGTGATAAACTGCAGTTCCCAGGATTTGGGAAGGAGAGTCGTGTAATTTAAATGTATGGTGTGAATGTGATCCACAATTATATATTTGCAGCAGCAGTGGTCGGTGCTGAAGGTTAGGTGACCATGGTGTTTATCTCCAACCAGGAGAAAATGCAATAACCTACAAATTAATTGGTGGAAATTACTATGCTTGACAAATGGGTCTCCTGAGATCAGTGCTTGAATTTCAGCCTTAACAATATCAGATATGTTTGTGTTTGCAAACATTTCAGGAAATGGCATTCTCATTGACTTTTCTCCTGTACACTTGAACTGATGTCTGTCATACTGTGTTCTGTCAGAGACAAGGATATTGGTCAGCATGAACCTCAAGTGAAGGTATTTTCACTTAGAAGTCCAACTTTAACACTCTCATCAGCAGATGCACAATGTGCAGCCTTTCAATATATTATACTACTGTATTTATTAGTGCTAAGAAATCCTTAACAATTTTTACAAATTCATTCTGTTCACTATAAAAGATGGCTGGTACAGTTTTGAGATATTACTTTTATCTATTCATGCCTCATTGGGAGGACACAATTTTGTACTGCTTGTATAATACAGAATATATGAATATATGATAGATGGAAAGGTTTGTTCTCCCTTTCTTGACATGAATGTAATGAACTTAATATTACAAATAAAATAGCAAATATCACAATGCCTTTATAGAGATCTGGGGTGCATCCCCATTTAGGATACTATATACCATTTGCAACTGTTGTCTCATCTCAAAAAAGATGTGAAGAAATGGAAGATGCACAAAAGGATTTGAAGAGGTGGTAATGGTATGAATGTTTTGTTTTTTAAAGGATCAGACAAATTAATGGAGGATAAATTTAACAATGGCAATTAGCAATGAGAATTTCAGAGGCAATATACTTTTTACTACCAGATGCTTGAGGCAAACGGCAGGAATGGCTACAACCACCATGCCTTGCTTGTGAATTTCCCAGAGACTTCTGACTGGCATATATTCTGAATTTCAGTATTTTTCTAGTTATGCATGGTATTGCTAAAGTGTATTACATCATCCTGTTTCATTTTAGAAACTAGAAGAAAATACTGAAATTCAGAAAATACACACACACACACACACACTAAATGCTATGAAGTTCTGAAAAATAAAGTTAAATAAAATATTAGCAATAATGGTCAAAGGACATACATATCAGAAAGAGAAAAAGATATGAAAAAATGTGTTATAACAATATTTTAATAATCTTAAAACTTTTGCTGAAATCATAAGCTGCTAGACGCAGAATCCAAGAAACCTATCACTAATTGAGGTAATTTTTTCAAGGTTCAGCACATCCCCTCCCCTTTTCAAAAAAGCAGAAATAATTTACTTGTATGGTGTATGCTTTAAGCATAAATGCAATGTCTGTTTAAAATAGTACACAATGCAAACATGTGAAATAGTCTTTGAGTTTTCCTTATAGCATGAACAGCCTATAAGAGTTCCCGAATGTAGTCAGCAGTAACACAAGAGCCAATGCCCTTGCATGGCATATGCTATAATGCAGTTGAGGGAAAATGGATTTGGAATAGTGCTTTTGCAAGTGTGGCTGAAACATGGATCATATCAGCCCCAAACCAGATGCCATAAATGTCATTTGTGGCTTCCCTGCAATTCACTACTTGGTTAATGTCAATAGCCAGTATTGAGCTGATGGAGATCTGGTCAGGAAGTAGTATGATAAAATTAATTTGTTTTTTTACCACCCTGTATCTGCATTGGATTAGCATTCCATCAGCAGAAAACAGCTGCTATATATAAATGTCTACTTTCAGTTTTAGCATTTGGTTAAAGCATGCAAAGGATTGACTCACGGTACAGCCAGACATAAAAAGCATCTGGTTAAATTTCTGTCTCTGTGTTTCTGAAGCAGAACCAGACTCAACAGCATGCATAGAACTTCAGGTTCCATTCCTAGTGTCTCAAATTAAATGTTTAATAAGCAGTAGTTTGGAAAAGACCTGGCTGAGGCCATGGGAGTGCCTAAAAGACAGAGTAGAAGCAATTCTACCTTTGGGCTGGTCACTGGCCTGTCTGTTTAAGACATTTCCATTGTTTCTTAAATCGTTATATAACTATTTCCCTAAAAGTCTGTTTAAATGTATACTTTCTTGTTGCAGCATTGTTTAAGATGTTAACCAACTCTTTTTAGTACTGAATATGAACTCAGTAATAAAGAATAATTTAAAAAGTTGCAATCCTAGCTGTGGGATACTGAGGAGAAAAATGGTGCCACTTACTCTAGAGTAGTAATATTTATATTACTGAACTATTCCAAGTAAATAATTCCAGACTTGCAGTCTGAAGCTACCAGACCTCTTCTCAGTAGATCACAACTTTTTTTTTCTATTGGTCTATAAGCCAACTGATGCAGATTCATACCCTCCATACATTTGGTATGAAAGTGCATTTTGTTGCATTGGCAGTGAGGGGAGCATAATTTCCTTCACCCAGGTTGAATTGGATCCATTACATTCTAGAAAATCAGCATAGTCTCTCTATTGTGCCGTCCTATCTCCCCCTCCCCATTACTCTCCTCCATTGCTGTGGTGTTCTGTTATTCCTGTGTTATCCAAGACATAGCCTATTGGGCCTCTTCGCTGGAGACTTATTACAGTTTATCTCTGTCTGCCTTTCTTTAAAGCCAGCTGAACATACCCAATGCTCTTCCTCTATGGTAAGATCTAACAGAACCCTGCCCCCCTCCCCAGCTGCTTCTGTGACACACTTCTTAATCTCCTAATACACTCCCTATTCTCTCTACCCTGACCATCTAGGTTTCTGTCTCAAAGCTTAGCCTGGTTATCTCTGCATGAAGCCACCATGTTGTGTTTCTGTTTGTTGAGTCTGGTGTTCACATGAGCTGTTGATTATGCTGCACATGATGTGTATTTATTGGGCATCCTTGAGCTTTCCTTTAGTCAAGTTAACTGTTGTCCTACGTTCTAATGAATAATTACCAAGAGAGAATTAGAATCCTTTTCAGATTTTCTGTTTGTTAAGTCATGAGCTCTTTGAGGCAATGGAATTGATTTGCAAAATGAATTGAAACTATGAACAAGGTCCACATTGTTATTTTTGTGTGTGAAAATTACCCATACAATGAACAAATAGCACAAATAGAATAAGATGTGGCAAAGAGAAAGGCACTGTGCATTTGCTCTAGAGTCCAGTCCTGAGTGCCTGATAACATTCTTCAAGCATCTAACCTATCCAGGCTTGAAGTCATTCAGCAACAACCCTCTAGCTCCTGTTATGTAGCCCTGTTCCTGCTATCCACGGAAATGCCGTTTACCTTCCCGCCGGAGCAGTACCTATTTATCTACTCGTAGTTTGTGCTTTCGAACTGCTAGGCTGGCAGGAGTAGGGACCAAGCAACGGGAGCTCATCCCGTTGCAGGGATTCGAACCGCCCACCTTCTGATTGGCAAGCCCTAGGCTTTGTGGTTTAACCCACAGCACCACCCGCGTCCCATTGGCATAAATTTCCTCACTTCTTGGTGAAGCTGGGAATAATGGGACTTTGAGGAAGGGATTGGTAACTCTTAAGAAATAATGGAATTCCTTCCTTCTCTCAGTCCAAATTTCATAATGCTCATTGGGTTTGCTCCACAGATACAGAGTCTTTCCCCTTGGCCTCTATTTTCTTAATTCTGCAAGTAGGATATGTTGAGCAAAACAAGCCAACAGTGTTGTTTAGGGCACCCGCTTGGAATCTCAGCTGAATTGTCTGCCCTTGAACAACAAATACTCCCCTCTCCCACTGGCTGTAACAGAAGTGTTTTCATGCAGAATCAACTCTAGAAAGTGTCAAAACTAACTACTGCTATGCAGGCCACAAGCCTACTGAAAACAAATGCTGTCAAGGCCAAATGGACTTGACAGTAAAGCATGAATTATGGTTATAGCATCTTAACAATACCTTATTTTAATAGAAAAGGTTGCAGGTATTTTATGTAAACTAAATTATTCAAAGAGAGAACTTTGTTCTATGTCTTGGGTGTTGGTGTACACACACACACACACACACACACACACACACCCCAAAAGTGCTAATTTTGAGCTCTTAACAGGAAATCAAAGGGGTCTGTTCTCTCCTGGTATACACAGTGGTGAGTAAGATCAGATTGGGGTGTGTGTGTTTTTGGGGGGTGATCTGCACTGTTTCCTGGTTATGTACTTCTTCATTATTTGGCATCAAATTCTTTGCTCTGCAGCAGTGGAAGAGAATGTGGGCACAATATGTACTCAGAAGGGGAAATGTTATTTCCTCCCACAGCATCAGGCAGTGCTTCCACAGCACATCTAGTAGAAGAGCAGAAGAGTTTCTTAGGGCACTAAAGGAAACAACCCTTTGTTGTTCTACTTAGCATGGTTTGGGAGCTTCGTTTCCCACCACACCCACCAGCAGTCTGCCTGGCAGGGAGTCTTCTCACAAAAGCCAAGGCAAACTAGTTGACCCCACTTGTTCAGGAAACTCTTGCCTTGGCATAACATAAGTGCAGAACAAGGAATGTTCAAGCTAGTCACATTCCCCTTGGGGAATTGGGTGGGGGAGATGAATACTGAGGGATAAGGCAGGAGCTGTGAGAACAGAAAAGGCCAGTTAGGGGGGGATATCTAATTTAAACTCTAGGGACTGTTAAACAGTAGCAGTCAGGCTAAATAACTGCTTTATCAGAGCAAGGCACAGGCTATGGGAAATACCTAGGGGTCATGAGAAATATAACTGAGAACAGTGAGAACAGTGAGCATGTAGTACAAAGCTATTTTTTAAAAAATCAAGAAATGGGAAGATCATCAGATCCTGAAGAAATCATTCTAGCTTAGCTTGGTTTTGCAGGCCTATTTGAAAGGGATTCCCCATTCAGAAGGAAACTTTGGAATTGCTGTTGTTCCTCAAATAACATGAATTAAGTATATATTGGGTAAAGTTTCAGTAAACCTTGGCATCTTTAAGGTTAACATTTTTCCTGCAGGAGAAAATTCATGGGAAAACACATGTGGATATTATATTGCTTTCCAGTATAATTCATGCATCTGCTCTCATGAGTATTTCTTCAAGGAATATAAATTTCATCAGAACTGACCATTAAACCCCTCATCTCAACGTAGCACTGTCTGCATCTTGCTATTTTGCTGTTGCTTACAACTGAAGACTGATCAGCTACCTCCTTTTTTGGTGGGCTGCTTTCTCCTCCTTCTTCCATGGGGTCTGTCACAAGGGAAGCAAAGTAAAGCACACTGTTCTGCAGATGTTGTGCTGGCTGGGCCGTAGCAATTAGGTTTCCGTTAACTGCATGCTCAGCTCCAAGCTTCATAAATATCCTTCAGTGAGCATGAAAAAGTCCTTGCAGAAACCTGAAGAGGCATTTCTGTATGCTGGCCAAAGAATGTTCCCACAAGACCAGGTGGTCTTCAGATAGCCATTTTTCTTTCTTCTGGCCAAGTGGAACAGAACACTAATGAGGAGCAAAGGCCATGGCTGTGTATGCACCCATTTAAATCAGTGAGAAAATTGAACATAGGTTGAACATCAGTGCTCAGCGGAGCCACAGGGCATGCACCACAAGGCGGGTTGGTTATATATTCAAGCTAGATCATCAAAGTAGCAGACTGGAGCAGTCTGAACAGCAAGCAGGGCATAAGGAGACAGTTTCTGTAGTGTTCTCCTGTGCTGAGTAATACTTATTACCTGAGGCATGAAGTACTTTGTTTCCATTTCCTCCTGCTTGTCACCATGACCAAGCAGCAGGAAGTTGTGAGCAAAATGGAGGTCTTGCCAGTTACACCTGTTGATCAAATTACATATGGGGCAGTTTCTCAATCCATACAAATCCAAAACAAAATAGCTTTCTTGTCTCACAGGTTATGATATATCAACCAAAGGAATAGCAGAAACTATGCCTTACCGTACCAGCAAGGCCCTTGAAAAATATTTATTCTTAAAGTTGGGGTGTGAGGGAGAGAGATTTTGGATAATGCCACTGAAGAACCATGGGGAACTGTTGAGGAATGAGGAAGAAAAAAATAGGCTAACAATTTGGTCCTAGAAGACAGATTATATATCTGCATTCATCTGTCTGAACTTCTGGGATTAGTGAAAGATTAGAGGTCTATAAGGCAGGGGAACAGTGCAGTGAGCTCTTCCTGTGAAGTAGCATTTTCTGTGGCCCAGGGTCTGTGTTCCTCATCTTCTGTTGTAACTACTGCCCTCTGTGCCAATGGGTTCCAGAACGCAGAGGAAAACTCTCGCATCTCAATCACCTTTTTCCGACTCTTCCGCGTGATGCGTCTGGTGAAGCTCTTGAGCCGAGGCGAGGGCATCCGCACACTGCTATGGACCTTCATCAAGTCCTTCCAGGTAATTCTTTATTTCTTCTTTTATGCCTTTGCCTTGGGAAAGTACTGATGTGTTTGCCACCTCTACATTGCACATTTTTATATAGATCAGCAATGATCCCTGAATGGATAGTTTTTTCCAGTCACAGGTCTCCTAGCATTAGGGTGAATGTGATGAGGCAGGATGAGGTAAAGGATTTCAAAATCTAAACCCAGATCTGTAAACCATGTGGAGGTGTGGAATTGTTTAGTAAACTAGCTGATTTTTATGTTTCATAAACTCCCTTTAGTGCAGTTTCCAGAGGGGTGACCATGTTAGTGTGTTGCAAGAAAAACACCCAAGTCTTGTCACATCTTTAAAGTTAACACATTTATTATGGCCTAATATATTTATTAGCAGCTAAGGTGCCACAATACCTTCTTTCCTGAATTTTAAGTTAATACTGGACATTGAATTGGGATTGTTGGATCCTCCTCTGATAAACATGCTAAGGCAAAATGATTGATATAGTCATATTTTCCCAAGGTAGTTCACAACCCTAGTTTGTATTTTTTTTATTTTATATTAAAAGTACGGTGTTTTACTTTGTCCCATCAGGTCAGCCTGCGAACAAGCACTATCTTTTTGCACTGATGATTTATGCATCTGTGGTCACAACCAGAAATTTGGCTTTGTCCAGTAATGGCAACAGCTCCAACCCCTATGCATGCTTTGGGCATAAGCTGATGTATCTTAGTAACAGACACCAGTACTAAATCCATGGCAATGGTCACAAGACAATGTGAGCTCACACAATTTGTTGTTGGCATCTGTCTGTCTCGAAAGACAATGGAGTGTGCTTCCGAGGGGAGAATCACAGTGCCTGCTGTGGCTGCAGAGACCAGCAACTTGTAACTGCTGCCTCCTGCATTGTTTTTGCTGTGTTAGCAGCACCAAAATTAACTCCCCAGGGCACAGGCCTGTGCAGTGTATATAGAGGTCCTGGGCTGCCCAGATTATAAGATACCCCCCCCCAGCCTTGCTGATGTGATCCAAAGAAAAGCAGAACAGTACATTTGGCATCAGCTTGGCTGCAGGAGCTGCTAGAAGGAAGTGTACAAGACTCCATCCAACCATCTTAGTGGCTCCACTCTGGATTTGTCTCTTTAGCCTTTTCTTCCCCCAAAGATGTCCCTCAAGGCTCAGGTATGGATTTTTCATCAGGGTTTACTCCCGAAGCCTTTCTCACAAATGAATAAAAACCTCAAGGCAGTGGAGGTTTAGGATCAGTTTTCCTTCTCTTAGATGGGCTACCTTTCGGGCTGACGAGCCCCATGAGCTAAGCAGAAATAACCCATGGGTGTCAACAAGCACCATTTTTAAAAAATGCATTTTAAAAAATTATTATCAGCAAGTTTACAGCCAAGGAGTTTCCTGACAGAACTTTAAAAACAGGCCCCAAACAAAGGACATAGCTCTGTCCTTCTGTAGTCTGTCAATATCAGTCCTATTTCTCAGCACAACAAATTGCTCCATCTCTCATTCCCTTTACATCTTTATTAACGCTGTGCCTCTCACTGAGTCACTGTTTGGTTCTTAGTTCTGTCTTCCATGATCCTTTATAATTTACCCATATGGACAGTATCATAAACAAGTAGAAAGTCAGTTGTCAAAAAGAGCAAGAATTGCGTGCTTAGAGGTTACTCAGACAAACATAACAAGAGTGTTAATTTTTTGGAGTCAATAAATGACAGAAAATGGAAATTTACAAAACATGTACACTGCAAATATATCCCAAAAAGGAATGAATTCCATTGTCATTGTGATTTCAGCAATATTTTCCAGTGTTTCCAAAAGATGTCCACAAAGTCTAACAAAATTCTACTCTGCACAGGAACATACATGTTGACAGTGCTAAATAGTTACTAAATATAAGAACAACAATATTCATTGAAACCCAACCTCATTACTTATTAGATGAATTAAGACACTCTAATTTCCTCATAGTTACATAAAAAAGTAATGAATGACCTCGTTTCAAAAATGCTTTATCACCATATTTCTCCATAGAATAATTTAAAAACATTTCACCCCAACTTCCACTAACAAACAGGAAACAATACTTGGAATTAAATTACTTATGAAGCTTATAAAAGCAGTGGCAGAAATACTTAATTTTAAAGTAGGGAAGAGTAGTTTATGTTGATAGATGTTGTCGTATATTGGTTATTGCACAGAAAAATTTAACTTTTTCCAAAAAAAATCCACAAGATACAGTATACACCTGCCTGCATTGAGATGATGGTAACGTATTTACTATACCCAAGATAAAAGCAAATACTGGGCATTAGCCAATGTTTGCTTATGTTCAACAGCAGTACTACAGATATTGTCTACTGAAAGCAAGACCCACTTCACATATTTGTTCTGATACAAATATTAATAATAATTTCAGAAAAATGAATGTGCAGTGCAAGACTTATTGACAATATAATTATGGTTCTGTGTGTTGATAGCAAGTTTAGTCAAAGATCAGGCAAAGTCAAAGATGGATCAGTAGAGGCACCTAGTGGAAAAACAGACACATTACAACAATTCATTGTTCTTGCAATGATTTCGCATAATACTTTACATGTATTTAAAAAAATTAGATGCACAAGTGCATCCATGTTTCCACTTTCTGCCATATATGACTTGCCACTTATACAGCTTCAGGGATGGGGTGGACGACTATTGCTGCTGCTGTTGCTTACATTTATAGCCTGCCATTCCTCCAAAGACTTTAAGGTACTGTACATGGTCATTCCCCCCCACCCACAACACATACATTTATTGTTATTATTTGTCTTCCACACACATATCTCAAGGTGATATACAAAATTCCATTCAAAGAAATAAATATTGTTGAAAGCAACATGGAAAATAACCTCAGATAAGCTCAAAAACAATAACCAACTAGGCACACCTAAGGCAGAGACTTATTCAGTGGTGAAAGTCTGTCCTAACAACAATCTTGCGAGGTAAGCTAGTATGGGAGATATGAGACCCAAGGTTATCCAGTGAACGTCATGGCTGGGCAGAAATTTGAACCTGTTTCCCCAATCCTAGTCCAATATTCTAACCATTTCAACATGGTGGGTCTCCAAGGGATGTATGAATTTCCATTTGGAATGTGACAACATGTGAGGGAAACAGCAAGTATAAATGCATTTTCATGTGCTTTGCTGCACACTGAATAGGCAAAGCCACTTTTGCCTTCTGTCTCATCCCTTCAGGCTGTTGTAATAACATATAGGGGCTTGCTGAAATACCCCTTTCTTCAACAAGTCAAACTGTCTTATTAAGTGGCACACCATGATCTATTTTGGGTTTTTTTTCCCCCAGGCTCTTCCCTATGTGGCTCTTTTAATAGTGATGCTGTTTTTTATCTATGCTGTGATCGGGATGCAGGTAGGTGATTTCCTAAAATTAATGTTTTCACATACAAAAGTATATATGGAAGTCAACAAACACTTGTAGGAAAATGATTTGATTGACCCAAATATTTTGACAAAGTACACAAAAACAGAGTATATTGAAAGAGATGTGCCAATAGGACTTTGATGTTCATATTTGTTATGTCAGTTCAAACAATTTGGTGGAGACAATGGAGAAGGGGCTTCCTGGTTCATTTTGAAGTTGTTTGGGGGTCTGGAAATGTATGGTCAAGGAACGAGGAGCGAGCCCCTGCTGCTTTCTTCATTTTATTTATTAATTTTTTACAGAGGTTGTTCACCATGGGTGGGGCAACATTAGAGAAGATTAATTGCTTTCCCAGCCAGTATAAATACTTAAATGGATATATTCACGTCAAAGGATCAAAACCCCTGTAAAAGGATGACTTTGACCTGTGTTGAGAAGATTGCTACAGTTGCTTTGAAGTACAGGTGAAAAACCACACCAAATGCTCTTAAAATATTGTACCTGCTTTTTAGCAGTTTAATTTAGAATTTATCTAAACATTGGCATATGAATCTTAGTTGCAGTAAATCTTACATCTCTTTTGACCACCAGCCTTATCTGAAATATCATAAGAACATAGGAGTCTGCCTTACACCAAGTCAGACTATTGGGCCACATAGCTCCGTATTGCCTACAGTAACTGGCAGCTACTCTGTAAGGTTTCAGGAAGGAGACCTTCCCAGCCCTACCTGGAGATGCTGGGGAGTGAACCTGAGACTGTCTGAACATAGGCATACCTAGGTTCCTTGTGCCCTTGGCCAGGAGCTGTATTGACACCCACCCAGAAAAGAATCTGAGAAGCAGGTGAGATTGCTTGGACAGGAGGAACGTGCCTCCTTGTGGCTGGATATTGCTTTCTGCCTGGAAGCCGCTCCAAGGATCCCTTTCCGCTCCCTCCTGCAACAGCAGCTGCAGCTTTTCCTTCTGGAGATCTCAGAGGATTCCTTCTGCATGCAAAACAGGTGCTTTTGCACCCCCAGGACAGGCTGCTTTTGCCAACCCCTAAGTATGCCTCTGCTTCTGCATGTAAGGGCAGATGCTGTACCATTTAGCTATCACCCTTCACCATCTGGTTTTGCACAGCCAGTCTAAAATCAATTGATGAAAGAGCTACATTGACACAATTGGTTTACAACTCGTGGAACTTCAGTTTGTGTCATAATTTGGGGCTGGCATTGGGGAAGCATGCCACCCGTGACTTCAACAGCTGTGTAGCAGGTAGAAATTCAATAGGTTACAATTATAGGAAAAGCTTCGTCTGACAGCATTTTGTCAGTCAGACACCCTACAATTTGTGGATAGCTACTGATTTATTATTGGGCCTTCCACCCCACTCACAAAAGAGGGCACAAAATTGTGTATGAAACACGCATACACACAAAGCAAATGTTATACATATGTGTGCCTTCTTTTCCCGTGGGGGTGGAGAGCCCAATCCACAAAGTGTACTGGACCAGAAAATGTTGGAATCCCTGGTTCAATACATTCAATCAAGTTCTTGGTATGCGTGTATGTTGCAGAGAAGAAGTGAAGCTTTAGAAACACATTTTTTCCTTCTGCTACAACGTGGTGTACCTGGCAGTGTTTATCTGTCCAGTGTCAGTGGTGGTGGGTGGATTTTGCCCACACCACACCATTGTCTATCAAACACAATATCTTATTTCCCCCCATATGCATGGATAGCAGCCATTCACTTACATGGGGGGGAGGGGGAAAAGTGTGTACTCAGGGGCAGAACTGAGGTGGGAGCTAAACTACCCCTGGGTTTGCAACTCTCCCAACATCATTGTTTATTGCAACCCATCTTCCTCCATGCAGATTAAACCTGCTCCTGTCTTGGTCATAGTATAATATGGTTGCTAATGTAATAGAGACAGAACCCACAGAGCTTCCTTTTAATATATGACAAGGCAGAAATGCACCTAATTTGTACACAATATTTAATTATCCCAGATGAATGTTGGACACTTTGCCTCATTCAAGATTTTAACAATCTAATTGATCTTATTATATTGCAAAACCAATATTTCTGCAAAAGAAGAAATATCTGCATTAAAATGTGTATCTTTGTCACAAACTAAGTTCTTGCATTAATCTATATTTTGAATTTGACGTAACGAAGAAATAATTAGAAAAGATTCAGGCAATTCTAACTCACATTCATATTTTAATAAATAATTAATTAATATTAGGTGCTAAGTATTTTTTATTATGTCTCTTCTCTTTGGCAATCACTCGTAGCAGAGTAAGATTGTCTTCCACGAACACTGTTTTAACAGTGAGTCTGTATAGGACTGTGGAGGCCAATTCTGGATCCACATGTCCTTTCACAATGGGGACATAGGTTTCCGGACGGGAGTTGATCACGGTGAAGGTTTGTCTAATGTGCCTTCCTCTTAGCTCCTTTCTCCTTTTAGCCCTGAGTTCATGCTTCTTCAAAGTCCATCACACCTTTGGTAAAGGCTGTTCTCCAGTTGGAGCGCTCGCAGGCCCAGTTATCAGTACTTATACTACATTTGTTTAGACTTGCCTTGAGAGTGTCTTTAAACCCCTTTTGCTTTCCATTTTTGAGTTTGGAATAGAGTAGTTGCTTTGGAAGACAATAATTATATCCTCCTCAACTCTGCAAAGTCCCATTTCCTCAGCTACTCAACTCTTGATGGGCATGAGGGTTTTGCCAAATCCCTTGCAGTGAAAAAGCCTGGTGAGAGTTGTTTGAATCCACTTGATGCAAGAGTTCCCTTTTTTTTTTAATAAAAATGCCCTTGAGACATTACTATTGAGTCATCAGTTTGGATGCACCAGAACTGACAGTGACATGAGACTTTCCTATTTAAGGAAAGAAAGAAAGAATCTATCTTAGCTGTCTCTTCTGATACTAAGCATCACAATGCTTAAGCTTCACCAACTTATGTGACCAAGTGGAAAAACACAAATTGATTATGATGGATGACGCTGCCCAGCTGAAGGTTCAACAAGTGTGCTTAGAGGAAGAATCTTCTTTTCTGTCGTCTTCTGCATTGCAATCACTTCTACATACTGTACTTTGCTAATGAGTAAGATGAAATGCTGATTTTAGCCTAACCATTGCCCCTCATTTAGTCTGTTATATGAAGAGCTTAAAAGAACAAATGAAATATCTCATGGAAACATTGCCACATACTCTTCTTTCCTGAGATGAAAAATATGGCCTGCCTCAGAGTATTTAATCTGTCCTCCTGCAACGGTAACTCCCAACACCCCCTCAGAACAGCTGCAACTGTCATTACTAAAATAGTGAGTCTGAGCCTGGGGGAGTCTGAGCCTAGAGATTTTCAGAGTACTCCTAAGACAACTAACTTAGAATAACTTCATTTTAAAAGCAATTTTCTGCCTCTCATGCTAAATTTTTTTAGAACATTCCTGTATTTCTTTCTCTTTAAAAAGCATGATGCTCAGAAGGATATTGCAGCACCTAAGCCTACCAACAAGGGACGCGGGTGGCGCTGTGGGTTAAACTACAGTGCCTAGAACTTGCCGATCAGAAGGTCGGCAGTTCGAATCCCCACGATGGGGTGAGCTCCCGTTGCTCGGTCCCTGCTCCTGCCAACCTAGCAGTTCCAAAGCACGTCAAAGTGCAAGTAGATAAATAGGTAGCGCTGTGGCGGGAAGGTAAACAGCGTTTCCGTGCACTGCTCTGGTTTCGCCAGAAGCGGCTTAGTCATGCTGGCCACATGACCCAGAAGCTGTACGCCGGCTCCCTTGGCCAATAAAGCGAGATGAGCGCTGCAACCCCAGTCGTCCGCAACTGGACCTAATCGTCAGGGGTCCCTTTACCTTTACTAAGCCTACCAACAGGATTTTCTAGAACCACCACATGTGCAGAAATCAACCAGATTCTGCAGCACTTGCACATGAAAACAACAAGGAAAATATATCTCACAAGATACAGAGAATTGCAAGATGGTAGCCCTACTATGAATTGTAGCATGATACTGAACTAAAGTGCTGGGTTCATGCATATGTCACAGAATTAATTATTTCTGTACTGGTTCTTAAATAACAGAAGAATGTTCTTTAAATTTAAATGTAAATTCATCTTTACATGGCATCTTCTTCACTTATATACTGAAGCTAAAGTACTTATAGCTGTCAAATGAAGGGAAAGGATTTCTTGGCAAATCTCTCCTAGCCTGCCTAAGCTCTCCAAGGATTGTGTGTGATGTGGCCAACAGAATAACCCTGTAATTTTATTTTATTTTTTTAAATGAATATTTATTAGCATTTCCAAAATAATACAAAGTACAAAAACAAAAACAAAAAATAACAAAAATACAAAAATACAAAACTTAAAAACAATTAAAAAACACATAGAATTTCCATTACTTACTTTTCTATTAACTTATTTCTCAGACCTCCTCACATCTCCCCTCTCTGTATTCCAATTCAAATTATTAGCTCAGCAAGTCCTCACCTGATTTAATTCACCTTAGAAACCAATTTTACTTTATCTAATCTTAGCTCTCATCCAAACTTGTTCATTGATACTTATCCTTAAAACATTTTCTAAGGTCGACCATAATTCCCGTCCACGAATTTCCCAATTTTCATACAAATAATAATGCAAAAAAGAAAAAAGAAAACAAATTATAATTATATACGCTTTAAATTCCCAATTTCTATTCCACCCATACCCCCTTCCCGGTTTCAGTCCCCAACATATGTCTATCAATCTCAATATACAGTCAGCCTGGAGATCTAACGTCCGAGGCTCTTAATTCTCTCTCACTTCCTCTCTGCCGGTTTTTTTGATAGTCCTTAATGTTAAACACCAAATCTCGGAGAAGCTCCGGCCCAACATGATCCACATTTCTTCCGTCCAAACCTCCGTACTTAAAGGTGAAGCCTATGGGGTGTTCCAAATCTTGTTTCATGTTCCTTTCAAGTCCGTTTATCCCCACAGCTCCAACCTCCACCTTACAGAATAACCCTGTAATTTTACATACAATGTGTAATCTTGTGCTCAAATTTTGTAACTAAACCACTGTAATCCTCTGTACTTATTTTTGAAAAATATTTGTATTAATGTCTGTCACGGGAAATGGGGTTGCTTGTGTGTAAACCTCCAGCCGTTCCAAACTGCTTAGGGGTGGTTGTGTCCTTCCCTGACTGAGCAGCCCTTTGCGCTGCTGCTCAGTCACTAGCAGAATCCGTGAGTGGGCGTCTCCTAAATTTCCTCCAGCATAAGAATTCCTTAACGGACAACCTTCGCCTCGCCTCTCTGCGCAGAAGCCTTCTGCGCAGAGTGGGCGTGCCGAGTGGTGGTCCTCCACCCTCCCCACTGACTTCACTGGAAGAGTCTCAGAGCCTCCCCTCCGAACTGCTCTCTGCCTCTCCCTTCTTCCTGGTGTCACCTGGACTTCTTTCCCCAGAGGACGTTCTCTCTCTTCCCTTACTAGTCCCCTCTCCTGCAGAATCTGGGAGCCTCGCCTCTCCGCTATGCTCTGATGTCAGTTCCCTGACAATGTCATTTGTAAATTGAGAGAAAACACACATTGAGTTATATGGATAAAGAAAAACTGAAGGGCTACAGAAGCTTTAGAACAGATTAGAATTTAACACAATTCTGAATAATTTTAGAGCTGGCCTTAAAATTCAAAGATTCAGTAACAGAAAAGGAAAAAATAGAGTTCAATCAAATATCTACACAGTACTAGGGAACAGTGTTCAAAACTCCCATTGTTCTAGGTGCATTTTGTGACAGGGGATTTCATGAGTGCGAGCAGTTTCGGAGCTCTGGCCACAGTACTGCACCTAAGATTTCAGATTAAAACTGCGGAGTGAAAGAAAAGAAGAAACTTTTTCTGCCTCCCCACTTCCAGCTACTCTCTGAGAAGAGAAGAGACTGGAGAAGAGGCCATCTTAAGAATATTAGGTGGGTGGGCAGGGGAAGGAATAGACCATGTGAAAAATGAACATATTTCAGCTGCAGTTCATTAATTTTCAGCATTGTATTATTGTTATTAAAAAAGTTTGCCTAGACATTCCGGCGTTGCATCCATAACCTAGGTTTAAGGTGCCATTTGGCTCCTAACTTTCATATCCTAGTAGGCTGATGTTGAATCTGCTCTCCCGAGGAATAGCTCCACTGATCCTCTGCGACCAGTTCCAGTCAGGCTGGCAGACAGCAGTCCTGAACACCCTTCAGAAACTGGGTGTTGCCCCTCAAGCCCTTCTAAGTCTGGGGTTGGGCCAGGCAAAAGCTACGGTCAGGCAAAGAATCATAGACACTGAGAGACAACAGGACTGCTCAAGGTGCCCCGACTGTAAAATTGGAGAAATCGAGAGATATATAGCTGCACCGGCAGCATATCTCTTCTTTCTCGTATCCAAAAATGCAAGAAGGGCTTTTACACTTGCCAGAAGCTCGGCTCTGCCCTCGCCGGTCCTGGAAGGATCCTTTTAAAAAGTCCCATATACTCAGAGACTTTGTGCCTGTTCATGTGGGGATATAGGAAGCTCAGAGCACTTGTTCTTGAGATGTCCCTTTTATGAAGAGGCACGTAGTGAGACCATTGATCACCTGCTGGTGAGGCTCGCTGACCTCCCGGAAAAGCAAAAATTTGACCTTTTCCTGTCAGGCAAAGATCATAAGATGACCCGGATGGTTGCGAGATTCTGTTTACAGATCTGTAGGCACAGACTATCCCCCAACCCAAACTAGTTCATTAAGAAAATCCCCAAACTCGATTCCATGGGTGACTCTGGGTCATCTCTCTGCAGTAGCTTATCTTAAAGTTTTAAATGTCTATACGCTTATCGCATTTATAAATTTTAAGTTTATTGTTGTACATTGTTTTAAATACAGTGGTGCCCCACAAGACGAATGCCTCGCAAGGCAAAAAACTCGCTAGACGAAAGGTTTTTTCATTCGCGATTTGCCTCGCAAGACGAATTCCCCTATGGGCTTGCTTCGCAAGACGAAAACGTCTTGTGACTTTGTTAAACCGTTTAAACCGTGCTTCGCAAGAAGAAAAATTCGCTAGACGGCAAAAATTGCGGAACGAATTAATTTCGTCTTGCGGGGCACCACTGTATTTGTTTTCCTTCTGAGATTGTAGCCCCAAGTATGTTTTATAAGCTGGTCTCCGACCGTAATAAATTATCTATCTATCTTAGTTTCTAACATTGCCGGGGAAAGATGTGAAACAAATGAGTTTGAATATCTGAAATGTGGAGGGTGCATCCATATTTTATTTATTTATTTATTTATTTATGTATTTAAAATAAATAAGAATATTAATGTGATAGCTAGCATGAAGTATAATCTTACAAGCTCCTATTTTCTACTAGGTGTTTGGTAAAATTGCCCTGAATGATACCACAGACATAAACCGGAACAACAACTTTCAGACCTTCCCCCAGGCAGTACTACTGCTTTTCAGGTGGGTTTCACACTTGTTTCCCTGGTTCAACTATATCATGGAGAAGTTAGTCACTGTGTCTAAGAGAAGGCACCTTACACTTGGGCTGTGATCCAATCAATTTGATACCCTGCCCAACAATAAATGTCCAATGTTTGTTAAGATCTGATACATCCAAAATCTCCTAAAATGCATCTGCTCAAAGTTCTTTGCCATGACTAGCTAACTGAAGAATAGGTTGACAGTCCAATATTGCAAACATTGTGGCTGCTTTTGAACCATGAGTTACACTGTGCTGCAGGATAGTTAGTTCCCATTAGGTGGTGGAGCAGAAATGACATGACTAGCTGAGCCTTTAATCTCTAGATCAGAGCTTTCCAAACTGTGTGTTGTGACATGATAGTGTATCATCTGCAGTGTGTAGGTGTGTCGTGTGAATACTCCCTGTGCTCCTCCCGGGGCTGGAAAGGGGTTAGGTTAACCTCCAGTTTGCTAGTAAAAATGAATTATTGTGTCACAAAATGATGCATATCTAAAAAAGTGTGTCACCAACATGAAAACTTTGGAAAGCTCTGCTCTAGATTATTCAGTGGTAAAGACGAATTACCTTCTTCCCATCAACCCCTTTTCAATAGATGTGCTACTGGCGAAGCTTGGCAGGAAATCATGCTGGCATGCCTCCCAGATAAGAAGTGTGACCCTGAATCCTTGGAATCAAACAACTCTACTGAAGGTGAACATTCCTGTGGGAGCAGCTTTGCTATCTTTTATTTCATCAGTTTCTACATGCTGTGTGCCTTCCTAGTAAGTATATGTCAGCAGCTTATGAGTGTTGGTGATTAACGTGCACTTAACTTGGAAACATAGGATGCAAAATTTTGCGTGACAGACTACAAAATATGTCAGTCATTCTTACCTACTGGGTCTGCATAGACCATTTATCTCTCTTTTAAATTACTTGGTCTTTAATTTTGCTTGCTTACCACTTTATTTTACTTTCTTTTATCCATACTAGTATTTGTTGTATTAAACAGAGTATGCAGGTTTGTAACTATATAATAGATTATATACATAGGATGCTGCCTTAAACTTGATCAAGCTAGTGGTGCATTTTCCATCACCTACTACTTGTTCCTTTTCAAAACAAAGCAATGAAGTCTAGGTTCCTTTTCAGTTAAATGTTTTACAGAGTTTTCTTCTTCAAAAACTCAAATTCTGAATTGCATGGTAAGGAACTTCAATTGTGGATGTTCTAGCATGAAATACTGACTATTATTGTTGTTTCTGATCTTCCTTGCAGATCATTAACCTTTTTGTAGCTGTTATCATGGATAATTTTGATTACTTAACACGGGATTGGTCTATTCTGGGTCCTCATCATCTGGATGAGTTTAAACGGATCTGGGCTGAATATGATCCTGAAGCCAAGTAAGTCCCAGGACCATGTTCCAGATACATTTTTAGAATAGTTGCCCTAACTTCTGTCTATTCACCACTGAATTTATTATTCTAAAACCATAGTTGTGGCATAGCTAAAAGTAACAACAACAACACTTTTGTAAAGCATTTTCAAGTGTTGAAAGTGCTTCACATGCATTATCTAATTGTTGTTCTTATAATAGCTCAGTAAAATGAGTTGTATTATTATCCTCCCTATTGCAGGTAGGAGACAGAGTTGTTTACTTAAAATAAATTGTTGACCAGAATGCAGCATAAGTAATTTTGGAGAATGCTCTAGAGAGAAGAAACTTTAGCTGAATAACATCCTTTTGTTTTGAGAATTTTAAAAAAGGTTTTACAAAAGACCACTATTTTTAGCTGAATTTAGGACCATGAGGACTCAAAACCCAAAAGATCTGGACCAAAGTGTCAACCTCTATATCCAACACCACAGAGCAGTTATAAGGAAGGTATACCTGATCAGAACTGCTTTTACAGCGCATACGTGGGTGGTGCTGTCGTCTAAACCACTGAGCCTCTTGGGCTTGCTGATCAGAAGGTTGGCAGTTTGAATCCCTGCAACAGAGTGAGCTCCCGTTGCTCTGTCCCAGCTCCTGCCAACCTAGCAGTTCAAAAGCATGCCAATGCAAGTAGATAAATAGGTACCGCTGCGGCGGGAAGGTAAACGCCATTTCTGTGCGCTCTGGTTTCCGTCACGGTGTCCCGTAGTGCCAGAAGCAGTTTAGTGATGCTGGCCACATGACCTGGAAAGCTGTCTGTGGACCAACGCCGGCTCCCTTGGCCTGAATCGAGATGAGTGGCACAACCCCATAGTTGCCTTTGACTGGACTTACCGTATTTTTTGCACCATAACACTCACTTTTTTCCTTCTAGAAAGTAAGGGGAAATGTCTGTGCGTGTTATGGAGGAAATGCCTACAGATGGCATGCCTACGGATTTTCCTCCACTTAAAAACTACGTGCGTGTTATGGTCGGGTGCGTGTTATAGAGCGAAAAATACGGTAACCATCCAGGGGTCCTTTACCTTTATCCTTTACAGTGCATAAGCAAAACATAGCCAGATTATTTAAGAATACAGAATGCAGGTGGAAGTCTTTACTCATAATTGCATATATTTGCACAGTTGCATTCTAGTGTTAGTTAACTTCTCTTTTGTTTTTCTTACTAAATGTGTTTAGAACCTGAAATGCATTATTCCTTTACAAAGGATATTCTGTAGAGCAGGGGTAGCCAATGTGGTGCCTTCCAGATGTTGCTGAACTCCAACTCCCATCATCTCTGACCACTGGCCTTGCTGGCTGGGCTGATGTGAGTTGGAATCACCAACACTTGGAAGGCACAACATTGCCCATCCCTCACCATAGAGGCTTTTATTGAATTAGAGAAAGTGAGTTTTTCAGGAGTAAATTTATAGTCCTAGTTTCACTAGACTAGGAAAGCAGGTTTATTTTCAGTGCCACAGTGCATGCTGCTACATCATGGGATAAAGTCCCTTAGAAAGTCAGAGGGAGTATACTACTCTGCTATAGTCCTAGAAAGAGGCAGATGCACAAATCATTGGTTTTTCTGAATTAAGAGATAACTGATTTAAGTACGTTTTGTTGTAAAATCCTACCAATTCAATAAAAACCCATATTATTGTAAGTGTTTTACATCACTGCAACTTAAAAGCAAGAGTTAGTTGCAATGCCCTGGTTTTTGTAAAACTAACGTCATAAGGTATAGGCCCTAAATCAAAGCCTGTATCTGCTTCCTTTGCAACAGACACAGCATAGAATTCAATTGTTACAGCTTGCACTAGCTCCAGAATAAAAATAACAACAGAATTTGCTATACACATACAGAAACAGTTGGAAAATATCCCGAAAATATAAGGTGATACAGGAAGGCAAAGCTAGGCCAGAGAGCCTGAGATCCCAATTCTTCAATATGAACTTCTCAAAACTCGAAATGAACAATTCTCAGATTTAGTATTTCATTCCCAACACAGAATGCACAGCATATTTGAGATACTTTTTAAAAAAATTGTCTGGGTTAATCAAAAACCAGTAGTAGGGAACTGGCATGCAACTTGGGCCCTTAGCAGTGAAGGCACTCAGGCTCACAGGATTATATTTGACTCAGATAAACTCATATAGTGTAGGTGGAATTCAGTGTCATGTTATGATGATTGTTCCATCTGCACATGCATTTCTGACTGCCAGACACAACAATTTCTCCAATCCTTCCCCTGCATGCTATTTTGGGGGTTCTTTCAACTCTCTTAGAGGAGATGAGGGGAAGGTGCCAGGGGCAAGAAGATGAGAACAGCCCCACTGCACTAGCAGGAGTCCTTGCACTGATTCTCACTACCACAATGAGTTAGTTAAATCTGGTCCTGTATTCCTAACTGACACGTCCCTTTTGCACTTTCTCCTATAGGGGACGTATCAAACACCTAGATGTGGTGACACTGCTCCGTCGGATACAGCCTCCACTGGGTTTTGGGAAACTCTGTCCTCACCGGGTAGCTTGCAAGGTATGACATTTCTTTCTTTTTACAAAGGCGATCACATTAACAGAATCTAATCTTTGTTTGCAGTGCTGTTTTTCTAGAAAAAGGTGCCGGAACTCACCTCCCTTGTTCTCTTATTATGGCAATGGCACCCATCTGATAGGTGCTGGAACTGAGTTCCGGATGAAAAAAAGCCCTGTTTGTTTGAAACCTCTCACTAGATCCAGACATTAGTCCCTACTATGCATTCTATGGTTCTCGTGGCAACTGGTGTTTAGGATATGGCAAAACTTGGATAATGTTGCCTCTCCAGTTTAATGTCAACATGTCCCTTAGCTGCTGTGTTCTGATCAGACCTACCCACTATGGGGAGGGAATGTGAACTGATGTCGATTTGCTTTAAGAATATATCTCGTATTGGCCTGAATATAAGCCTCACTTTTCCGCCAAATTCTGACTGTGAAAAGTTACACTTATATTCACAACCTTATGGTATGCAACCAGGAGTGTGGGGCAAACAGTGCCAGGAGCACAGCAAAGTGGCACCCACCCCATAATAATAATAATAATAATAATAATAATAATAATAATAATAATAATAATTTTATTATTTATACCCCACCCATCTGGCTGGGCCTCCCCAGCCACTCTTGCCGGCTTCCAAAAAAATATTAAAGTACATCAAACATTAAAAGCTTCCCAAGGCCGGGAAGGGAGAGAGCACGGCTCCCCCACTCCCAGTATGCAGCCAGGAGCAGCGAGGAATGGAGCGGCTTATATTTGGGTATTTTTTCTTTTTCTCCCTCCAATTTTAAATGTGCAGCTTATATTCGGGCCAATACGGTATATCACACCTTTGTCCAAAAATGTGTATCAGGGCAGTGTATATAAAAAATTAAAATCCACAGCAATTTAAAATGCCTTCCTTGGGGAATGGGGGTTCCAATACAGAGAAGGCACTGTTTTGAACATATATAATGTATTTCTCCTAAAGGTAGTACACAGAGAAGGCCTCCTCTGATGATCTTAATACACAGAAAGGTTGATATGGGAGGAGGCACTCCTTCAGAAATATAAAGGACACCAACCTTTATCTTTTTCCTCCTCCAACCCCTTTCCTTTGGTATCATATTTTTCAGATTGCAAATAAATGTAGTAAATAAATAACCCTGAGCCCAATTTTAGGTAGGCCTCAGTGCTGCAGCCATCTCCTGTCTAGACTTTTTGGTTGGACTACTGTCAGCTTCAGCAGCTGCCTGCATGTGTCTGCACAGGCCCATGTGGGTGTGAGAATGTGCCAGAGAGCAAGGTGAGAGAGGTGACTGCAGCATGTAAGGACCGAGCCCTGTGGAACCCCACATTGAAGGTTCCACAGGGCTGAAAAGCATTCCCCAAGCAATACCCTCTGGGAATGACCACCCAGGTAGGACTGGAATCACTGCAAAGCAGTGCCACACACCCCTCCCCCAGTTCAGACAGTCGCTCCAGAAGGATACCATGGTTGATGGTATCGAAAGCTGCTGAGAGGTTGAGAAGAATTAACAGAGACATATCTCTGTCTCCTCCATCCTTTAGTGACTGGTAAGTCTCAGTAATTTACAGCCCTCTCACATGAACCCTGGAATAGAAAGTTTGAGAACTTCTGATTTAGTCTGTTGGTAGCTGGACAACAATGCAGCATTTTCCATGAAAACTTCTGGAAATGGTCACTTTTGGATGCAATATACCAAGTTTGTCCAGGAAGATTCAAAAGTCAAAAAAGAAAGAACCTGGGGGTAAGGGGTATAGCAGTATTTGAGTTAATCTTGAACCTGATAAGAGAAAAGCATATGAATAAATATAGTTCATTCAGCATAATATTTTCTCTATTTTTTCAATCCTCATAGCGCCTTGTGTCCATGAATATGCCACTAAATAGTGATGGGACTGTCATGTTTAATGCAACTTTGTTTGCACTGGTCAGAACAGCACTGAGGATCAAAACAGAAGGTAAGACCTTTAAGGTGCAGTATGATTGTGTGGGATACTATCGAGGCTGGGCCATGGACAGCAGCAGTCTGGAGTGAGTCAGGACTAAAGACAAATACAGACCAAAGTGCCATTTATATTTAGACAGACATCTAGTGACTGGGGTAAGCAGTTTAGTCACATTTTTAAGGTATGGTTTTTACACCTATAATGACTTATAATTTAATTCATAACAAATTAATTAATTCTTCAGTTTAGGCAGGTGTGCAGTCATGTACAAAATTACCTTATTATAACACCATTCTTTTGTGGCTGGCAGAGATATATGACTTTTCTGAAGGCTGTTCGCACATCCATGTCAGTATGTCAGAATACATGGGTCAAATGTGACAAATATGACTTTGCTTTTACCCTGTTCAAATTAACATTTACAAAGTGGCTGTCAACTAACTTTCAGGATTAATATAGTGATGTAGTAAAGCTAAGTTCATAATACAGAAAACTAGAACTGAGTACACAGTTAATTCATCATACTTCATTATGACTGTGATAATGTTTTATTATGGTTTTATATTTGCTGGAAGCTGCCCAGAGTGGCATCCACAGCTACAATTGTTGTTACATGAAAGCCTTAAATCTCTAGCTATATAAGAATCACATTATACAAATGTGTTAATAGTAGCCTTGAGTTTTACTTGAAAAGGGTCAAGTTGACCCTAATTGCTAGTGTTTTTGCTGCTCTTGAAACTTCCTCCTGCTGAATGGAGTCTTTATTTGCGCTACAGTTTTTCTTCCTGGATGTATCTGTATTCAACATTATAACTATGTTAGACCTGGCTTTATCATTATATTATTTCTAGGGTTATTTCCCCTGTATTTCTCACTCTAAGAATCCCTAGATTGTCTTCACACAACCTTTCCAATGAGAGAGGAGTATTCCTTTGGGGGGGGTAAATAATTTTTTATTGATTTCTTCTTTCCACAATAAGTGATAATTCCACAAATAACATCAAAAACAGGTTGTCCTCCCTTTCCCCATATATACATTTATCCTTTCAACACTATCTCTTGCGAGATTCTTAAAATCTCGCTACTTCCCTCCATTTCCACTTCTTGTTCTTTATATATACCAAATTCTTCTGCATTTCCATATCTATGTTTAACCCATTATTATATCCTTAATTATCCAAATTTCTGGTAATTGCAAGAATTTAGTTAAAGCCTGTTAATGTTTCAGCTTGTTTATAATATTTTTGCACATATACAATAAATGTTTCCCACTCTTTTTTAAACTTCTCATTATCATGGTCTCTGAGCTTTGCTGTCAGTTTTGCCATCTCTGCATAGTCCATAAGTTTCATTTGCCATTCTTCTTTTGTTGGTATCATTTCTTCCTTCCATCTTTGAGCTAACAGGATCTGGGCTGCTGTTGTGGCATACATAAATATCCTCTTCTGCTCTTTGGGTAGTTCAGCCTCTATTAATCCTATAAAGAAAGCTTCTGGTTTTTTTAACAAAAAACATTTTGAAATTTTTTTTCAATTCATTATAAATCATTTCCCAGAAAAACAAATACTTTTGACGAAACAATACATATGTGCTAAGGAATACTCTCTCAGTTTCTGGGAAATGAGAGAGAAGTAATCCTTAGCACATATGTATTGTTTCCTCAAAAGTATTTTTTTATGGTAAAATGCACAAGCTCACAGCAGTGTTGGGTGGCTGTAGTAATTTGTATCAAGCAACATGGAAACCTGATTTTGAAAAGATAATCTCACAGAAGTTTTAGGATTTTTTTATGAGTGCAGATCCCAAAATCTGCTCTGTGCATAACCAGAAGGGAAAACATTTGTAAGTCAGTGAGTTGTTGTTTAGTCGTGTCCGACTCTTCGTGACCCCATGGACCAGAGCACGCCAGGCACTCCTGTCTTCCACTGTCTCCCGCAGTTTGGTCAAACTCATGCTGGTAGCTTCAAGAACACTGTCCAAACATCTTGTCCTCTGTCATCCCCTTCTCCTTGTGCCCTCCATCTTTCCCAACATCAGGGTCTTTTCCAGGGAGTCTTCTCTTCTCATGAGGTGGCCAAAGTCTTGGAGCCTCAGCTTCAGGATCTGTCCTTCCAGTGAGCACTCAGGGCTGATTTCCTTCAGAATGGATAGGTTTGATCTTCCTGCAATCCATGGGACTCTCAAGAGTCTCCTCCAGCACCATAATTCAAAAGCATAAATTCTTCGGCAATCAGCCTTCTTTATGGTCCAGTGAGTAGGTAGTATTTAATACTACACCATTTCAGTCAAATCTATCCCCAATCTGAAGAAAGGAGTTGGGGGTTCCTTACTAGGCTGTACGCAAGTGGGGATTTTCCTGCCGCATTCTGACCCACCCCATTCCAGCCTGTTCCGCCCCTTTTCGATGCCAAAAACTGTGTGTGTGTGCAGTCACATGTGACTTGAACTCACGCGAGTGTGGTGTTGCCTGTATCATCTTTTTTTGTCCTCCCCTAACATTAAGTGGTTTGGACTCTGTTATGGTAGAAATCAATAAAATCATTGGTACTGACCTTCCATTTGACCTGTTCTTTATTCTGTTTGGATTTACAAAATGCTAGGTGAAAATGTGAAAATGGTAACTCACCTTTCAATAGCAGCAGTAGAAAAAGACAACCCTGCTTTCATTGATTAGCGGTGTCTGAAGGTATCAGATATGGCTTACTCAGTCAAACTGACTAATATGATAACAATTAGAGAAGGGAGACAGCAAAATGTGTATTTATTGATAAATAGTTTCTTTACCATGTTTTAAGGTGGATTTAAGCAACAGTGCTTGTGTTCTGTGAACTTTGCTTTTGCAATTAATACTGCAAGCTTTGCAATATATGGTTACATAACTGCATATACAGTGGTACCTCGGGTTACATACGCTTCAGGTTACATACGCTTCAGGTTACAGACTCCGCTAACCTAGAAATATTACCTCGGGTTAAGAACTTTGCTTCAGGATGAGAACAGAAATCGTGCTCCAGCAGCACGGCGGCAGCAGGAGGCCCCATTAGCTAAAGTGGTGCTTCAGGTTAAGAACGGACCTCTGGAACGAATTAAGTATGTAACCAGAGGTACCACTGTATTATTATGTACATCTTGTATATTCACCAATAAATAAATAAATAAAATGCATGCCCTTCTGCTTTATCCACATGCAGTCTCTCACACCATGCTATGCAGGTCATAAAAGCCAGCAAAAAGTTTTTTTTCTTCATTTTTTTGTACAGGCTTAATTGTGTTTGCTAGAATCAAAGATGTTTCTGAGAGACTTGTCTTAAAATTACTTCTCGGGCTACTGTTTCTTCTGGCAGGTAACTTGGAGCAAGCAAATGAAGAGCTGCGTGCAATAATTAAAAAGATTTGGAAGCGCACCAGCATGAAGCTGTTGGATCAGGTTGTGCCCCCAGCAGGTGGTGAGCACACCTTTTTTCTGTATTTAATACTGAAGGACAAATCAATATTTTTCCATGCAAAGAAATATTATTTATGATGGCGATGGCTAGACAAGTACTGTAATAGCCAAGAATGGGAAATGACAAGCTGAACCTCTGGTACATGGGTATTAGTGAATAGAAATCTGCATTAACAGAAAATATTACAAAACAGTTGAGAGCAGCCAAACAGATATAGACAACTTTATTGAAAAAATGTATTTTTCTTACTACCGTATTTTTCGCTCTATAACACGCACCAGACCATAACACGCACATAGTTTTTAGAGGAGGAAAACAAGAAAAAAATATTCTAAATGAAATAGTGGATATATTATTTTTGTGGTTCATGCTGTGGCCACAGACATGTGATCTGACAGTGAGTTTGGAGTAGCCCAATGCAAAAATCCTGAGGATCCATGTGGATCCATGCTTTGTAACCACGGAGGAGGGAAGGAAGGGGAACCATGGATCCTCTGCTCACGACTGCAGCAGATCCCCCCCCCGCCGCCACCCGCAGGCATTCGCTCCATAACACGCACAGACATTTCCCCTTACCTTCTAGGAGGAAAAAAAGTGAGTGTTCTGGTGCAAAAAATACGGTACTTTTGGAAACAAAAGAAGAACACTATGTAAGGCATTTAGATACACATGACAAACTCTGATGTGCATTTTAGGATAAGATATATGAAAAGCTACTCCCTATTGTTATCAGTTATACACTTAAATAAGTACACTGATATGTATACAATCTCCCTTTCTACCTACCATTATTTGTTCCTCTTTCCATTCTGCTTACATGTTAAACATGGAACAATAAAATATATATTTTTAAATACTCTGTAACATGCTCTGTAATTACTTGGAAAAGAGAAGCCTAGCTTCTCTTTACAGTATATGAGAATAACTACTTGCCTGGCTGGACATTACCACCAGTAAATAACTATGTCCTGGTGAATGAGAAATCAACAAATAAATATAATTGTTTTCAGCTTCTTCTATGCTTTTAAACTTAGATGATGAGGTAACAGTTGGAAAGTTTTATGCTACATTCCTGATTCAAGAGTATTTCCGAAAATTCAAGAAACGCAAAGAACAGGGCCTTGTTGGCAAACCTTCACAGAGGAATGCTCTTTCCCTCCAGGTAAGAAACAGATATTGCTTAATATTATGCTACTGATCCACCACATCCACCATTTCCATAGTCTTTCCACCAAAGATATAAACCAACGAATCTCAAACTGTGGGAACATTGGGGAGGTACAACATCCTATTTGATGAGTCCCAGACCTAATTTTAAATGTATTCTGACTAAAACCCCATTGAATGCCAGCTTTATGCCCCTCCAAGACATGGCTATACCAGGTATCCTTTTGTGTACTTTTTATTGATTGTGCTCAGCTCATGCAGAACAAGCTTTGATTTTTCACAGGCTTTTCATTTCTATGATACGTTAATAGACACTCCCATTTATCTAAACCACTGAGCCTCTTGGGCGTGCCGATCAGAAGGTCGGCAGTTCGACAGGGGCAAACAAAGGTGTCATGACACCTGGGGCGGCAAACCGCTATGTGCGGTGCATGTGTGGCGTTGCTACATACGCTGTACATAGTGGGTTGCTGGTGGCAGTGCTCCAGTGCCGTACGGACAGTGCCGGGATCCTCTGCTTGCAGCTGCAGCCGCAAATGGAGAATCCTCCATTCGTGGCGGTAGTGGCGATGGAAGGATCCCACCCACCGTCTGTGCAGCGCTGGCGGCAAACCGCTATGTACAGCGCTTGTGCGGCGGCGTTACATACAGCGCATGCATGTCGCACCACACATGCACTGTACATAGTGGTTTGCTGCAAGCACCAGGATCCTCTGCTTGCAGCCACGAACAGAGGATCCTCCACATGCGGTGGCGCGATGGCTGCTTGAGCCCCCGCGGGGTGCCTTCTTGTCACCCCCCCGACATGGCACCCAAGGCACACTGCCCCCCCCCCCCGTTGCGACGCCACTGCGGTTCAAATCCGCACAACGGGGTGAGCTCCTGTTGCTTTGTCCCAGCTTCTGCCAACCTAGCAGTTTGAAAGCATACCAGTGCAAGTAGATAAATAGGTACCGCTGCAGTGGGAAAGTAAATGGTGTTCTGTGTGCTCTGGCACTTGTCACATTCCTCCATGCACCAGTAGCGATTTAGTCATGCTGGCCACATGACCTGAAAAGCAAATGCTGGCTCCCTCAGCCTGAAAAGCGAGATGAGCACCGCACCCCATAGTCGCCTTTGACTGGACTTAACTATCCAGGAGTCTTTTACCTTTTTTACCTTTATCTACTCCAGTATTAGAATAAGCTTCTGCAGTCATGTAGTTTGCCAGTTTTTGCTTAAAAGTGAAAACTGAAACTAGCTTTTAGCAATGGAGAGGCAAGAAGAGGCTACTTATGCCCTTACTTGCACAACAGCTTTGCAATGTATGCCAGTTGCATCCCCAACTGTCTGGTTGCTGCCACCACACTCCCTATTAACCGCTATAAGTCCCAGGTTAGGTGAAATCTGGGAGGTCAGATAAATTGCTTCTAAAGGGATACTGTCCTGGCCCTTGCTGCCAGATTAAGAACTCAAACGTGGGTTTCTGTTTCTTCCAAACTACATAATGCACAAATCTATTATATATAGAAATGGCTAAGCATGAATTGAAATGTTGATCCAATAAATTCTACAACCCTGCCTCTTCCTTTTGAAAAGCAGGATGGGAGCAAGCCTTAGCATGGCAAAAGACAGGCATTTCTCCTCTGGGTAGGCAATGAGGAACTTCTGTGAGTGGGCGCCAGCATCTGCATAACCATGACAAAAGAGATGCGGACTCAGTATCCAACTTATGCTCCAGCAGAGAATTCCTCACTAACAGAATATAATTTTGTCTTCCATTCTGTACCCTCGCTTTGCACCCATTTCCCTCCCTCTCCTTTCCCTTCCCTCCTCCGCTTGTCCACACTGCTTGCACAGACCATGACCATGGTAACCTCCTTCATCCTCCTCCTCCTCCAGGAGTGAATCACTCACACAAAATGGTTGCTACCTGTAGTTGCATGAGGTGGGAAGGGGATCCTGTAGGGGTATAATGTGGAGGAAGTGGCAGTGGGGTTGGCAAGTGGAGCAAGCAAGGACGCAACCGCTAGTTAAGAATAACGAAGAAGGAAGAGGGAAAACAGATAATGCAGAATATTTAAAATAACAGGAACTTGTTGGTTCAAAGCTATCTAACCTAATTATGTGACTTACAAAAAAGGCTTCTGTTCTAGTGAACAATGCAGTGTAGATGCCAGCTGCAGAGTGTTATGATGGTCAATGAGGGACAAGAAACCCTGATGTGAAGGATCCCGATATGAGTGGCCAAAACCTGCATGGGCACAGTCCATGTTTTAAGGTTTTCCTTTCCATATTGGGTTGAGTGACAGCTGGCATTTTTTTAGCCAGAGCACAGGTCACATCTGCAAACACCTTTAGGGAAGTTGGGGGAGATGGTAGTCATCTCCTGGGAATATGGGTAAGTGCCTATCTGAGGAACTGATATTTCTTGATGTTGTTGCCAGACTGAACTTGGTGTGTGCTTTTGTACTGGTAGGTTGTTATGCCTGGTTCATTCAAGCAAAATGTAGGGCAAGAGAGCAGAGCTTTTCTCCACATGTCTTACTTACTAAGGAGAAATAACTAGGTTAAAATTCAAGTTCCATATTGGATTTTTTTATATAGATTTTTGGTATAGGACCTCAAGAGTAGCTGGTGAGAGACATGCAGCTGAGCTGGAGCTACCAGCTCAAACCTGCTGAGTTTCTGAGCTAGAATAGGCTTATTTCCTCCTAAGGTAAGGGGAAGTGACATAGCTAAGCCTGACAGGACAGCTTACTCTATGACATTGACTCCTTCACGCATTAATTAGACTAACCGCATTTTTCGCCCTATAGGACGCACTGTCCCATAAGGCGCACCTAGGTTTTTTGGGGGGAAATAAAGGGGGGAAAATTTATCCCCCTCCCCGGCGTGGGGCTGGGGCGGGGAAGCCCGAGCTTCCCCCGACCCCAGCCCCCAGAACAGGCAACTCTCCGCAAGCCGCGGGAGACCAGCCCCTCTCGCACCAACCCCTCTCGCTCTCCAGGCTTCAGCGAAAGCCTGCATTCGCCCCATAGGACGCACACACATTTCCCCTTCATTTTTGGAGGGGGAAAAGTACGTCCTATAGGGCGAAAAATACGGTAAGTCCATTGGCTATATGAGGCTGGTCACCCCACCACCACAACATCCCATTTCATTGAGGCTCAGTAGCTCTTAGGTGCCCAGTTCCAAGTAAGTTTCACTATTTTTTCTCTAACCTACTGATGTGCTAAATTATACTATTTTACAGGCTGGTTTGCGCACATTACATGATATTGGACCAGAAATTCGACGGGCAATCTCTGGAGACTTAACAGCTGAAGAAGAATTAGACAAGGCCATGAAAGAAGCTGTTTCTGCTGCCTCTGAAGATGATATTTTCAGAGTAAGTACTTTTCTAAAAACCTCCATTGGCCTATGGAATTAGATCATATTCTAACATATCAAATCACAAAAATCAAATAAATCTGTTATATCCCACAAGAAGCAATGTCCCCTGATTCTGTCAGATCAATAATTAAGGTTGGTTGTTTGGGGGGTGGATTGCTTCTTTAGGTTTAACAATGTACTAGGGAGCAGCTGGGGGACGCGGGTGGTGCTGTGGGTTAAACCCACAGAGCCTAGGACCTGCCGATCGAAAGGTCGGCAGTTCGAATCCCCGCGGCGGGGTGAGCTCCCGTCGTTCGGTCCCAGCTCCTGCCAACCTTGCAGTTCGAAAGCACCCCAAAAAGTGCAAGTAGATAAATAGGGACTGCTATCCAGCGTTTCCGTGTGCTGCGCTGGTTCGCCAGCTGCGGCTTAGTCACGCTGGCCACGTGACCCGGAAGCTGTCTGCGGACAAGCGCTGGCTCCCGGCCTTTTGAGCGAGATGAGCGCTGTCAGGGGTTCAGGAGCAGAGGCGAGGGCAAGGGAGGAAACAGAGAGCGAGGGGGAGGAGGCAGAAGAAAAGATGAGTGATGACGACGACCCGAGATCTCCGAGTCTTTCCAGTGAATCAGAAGATTCACAGAAAGGAGCACCAGTGGCCAGGGCAAGGGGGGAGACTAGGGGGACACCCCAGGAAGATAGAGCCAGAGGGGACTCAGAGGGGAGCAGTTGGAAATCGGGACCAGCGTCACCGCCAGAGAGCAGGGAAGAGGAAGGGCGCCAGGGATCAAGCGCTGGCAGCTCACAACAGGAGGGAGGGCACGAGTCAGGAGTGGCCACACCTCCATCGGGGAGCGAAGAGACGGTTAGACGGAAGGTGGAAGGTTGGGCGCGCGCGCCAAGTTCAAATGCACAGGAAGGTGGCGCAGTAGGCAGCCCGGAAAGGGAGCCAGGTCCTAAAGCCCGGCGCAAGGAGACAGGAGGGTCCGGGGGGTCAGCGTCAGAAGAATCCCGGAAGGAAGAGACCCCGGGGGGCAGAGGGACCCAGAGAAGAACAGTCAGGCGGAAAAGGTGGAGCAGGGCTAGGATATTAAGTTGGTGTACAAGGGGCGGAGACTCAGACGGAGCTTCGCCGATCTAAGCATAAGACGTAGAGTTGCACGCAGCAGCTTGAGAATGGAAACTGTAACTCAATAAAGACTTTTATTTAATGATCGCTGGCTAGCGTGATCCTCTGTGAGCTAGGATCTGGAAGCAACTCTGACAAGCGCGCAACCCTTGAGTCGGTCACAACTGGCCCTGATGGGCAGGGGTACCTTTACCTTTAGGGAGCAGCTTGTCTGCACTTCTCTCTCTCCCTAGATTGGTGTCAACAAGATGAAACCTCATTCACTTCTCTCCTTAGATGGCAGTTAATTATGGAGGCTTAAAATTTGTCTTGCTTAATGTAAATGGCCTTAGGGACCCTATAAAGCCTGCACAAGTTGCCACTGCCCTGAAGAGGATGCACCCTGATATAGTTATGCTTCAGGAGGTATATCAGTGAAGGAAGTCTACTCAGTGGCTGTTAAAAAGCACCTGGATTGATGACTAGCTCTGCTCTTTTGGGAGGATAGCATGTCAACAGCACGAGCCATTTGGATGTTCCAGAAGTAGGCCAGGGCTTTGTGGTGCATCTTGGGACAGCCTTAAAATGGAATCAAACAAATTCATGGAGAATTAAGCTATCAATAGCTATTAGCCATGATAGCTTATGTTCGACCTCCACTGCCAGGGGCAGTATGCCTCTGAACACCAGCTGCTGAGAATCATAAATGGGAGAGTGGTTCCCTTCATGTCCTGCTTGAAATATTGGTGAAAATAATGACCATGCCTCATTTCAAACAATACTGCATGCATGCATAAAATAAATACATTGGAAGTGTCTATTTGACCCACTCACTAAGAACTAACTTAGTTGGTCTTTAAGGTGCTACTGGAAGGAAATTTTTTTTTATTTTCACTAAGAATATGTTTTTGATTTTGTTCACAGAGAGCAGGTGGCTTGTTTGGAAATCATGTCGGTTACTACCAAAGTGATGGCAGAAGTTCATTCCCTCAGACATTCACCACTCAGCGCCCTTTGCACATCAATAAATCTAGCAGCAATCAGGGAGACACTGAATCCCCATCCCATGAGAAGCTTGTGGATTCCACTTTCACTCCAAGCAGCTACTCATCATCCGGCTCCAATGCTAACATCAACAATGCCAACAACACTGCCTTGAGTCGCTTCTCCAGCCCACCAAGCTACCCCAGCACTGTCAGTACTGTGGAAGGCCATGGCACCCCTCTATCACCCACTGCACGGATCCAAGAAGTTCCTTGGAAGCTTGGCTGCAGAAGGTAAAAAGCAGTAACTGTAGCAGTAGTTATATTATTTCCTATAAATATAGGGATATTTATATTTTGCATTCTTGCCCCTCCTTTGCTCTTTGCACATTTGTAGGCCATCCATATATGTGAAGAGCCACGCAGGTCCCAGCGTAATATATGATCTGGGGAATGAAATAATAACCATAGGAACAAGACTTGAGAGAGTTTGTGTTTCTCAAATAGAGATGAAATGAACATTATTGTCTAGTAGAAAAGTATTAGTACAACAACTAAGCATCTGCTGTAAAGATGATTTGACACCTCTGCTTTGAACTGATGGAAAGTGAGCTTGCTAACATAGCCCTGTTGCTAACATAGCCCTGTCATAGTACACTGGGCAACATTTTGGCAAATGCAATGTGTTTCAAACTCATATTTTTAAAAATCTCAGTGTTTAGCAATAAAGTCCTTGGTTAATTTTAGAGAGCATTTGAGAAATGGTAGTTATCATTCATAATATAACTCATTCTTTGATTTTCAGATGAGTTTACATCTATTTACATAAATGTAACTAAGTCTAGAGCAGTCAAGTTTCTTTTGCAAGACAAATGCTTTTGCAAGAACTAGTATTGTTCTATTTTTCTACTTTCTCCTGCAAATCCAAAAGAAATCCAAATATATTTTATTTATTTTTCCTTTCCATCTATATTCCTGATTTGATCTTCTTTTCCTTCCTATACTTCCCTGAAGAACTAGGACACATTACTATGAAACACTGGGGCGGTAGGTCTTTCTCTTCCTGCTCTTAACATACTTGGGATATAAGTTACTTTATAGACTGATATTAAATATAAACTATTTATTTTCAGTACTGACAGACCTAGTGAGAGAGCAAGAGATCACATCACTGAACAAATAAATGATTACCGTAATTTGTTGTAATGTAGGGCATAGACGTACAATAAATTAATTTGAATGAGTTATGCAGAGCACTTATAAGTCATTTTGCAACTAATTCTGCGTGCTCAGGTCAAGCTACAAACTATGTGGGAGAGCTCTGAAAGTTTCCAACTTTCTTTAAAAAATTACAGAAATGTGCTTGTATGTTCAAGCGCAGTGAATCTGCTGCCTGGTGCCTTATGAACATGAAAGAAATACCATACACAGGACTATGTTCTTGGATCAAAACAGGCCACAACTTTATTGATTACAGATCTAAGTGGACTTTGGCCTGGGCATTGGGTGATTATCAGTTCAATCAGCCCACCTGGTGGCAGTCAGCAGAATGCTGTGCTGGATGAGGAAGTGTCCCCTTTTTAACCCTGGGAAGCAAACCTAAGTGGAGACTGCAGGCAGTCTCCAGTTGGCTCTGCTGCTCAAGTGATGCTTCCCAAAGCCTGTCTGCTATTCGCCAATTTCACAGGCAGGCAAATTCAAATTAAATTCCTTTTTAAAAAATATTGAATAGTAGTTGTGGGGAACTCCTCATCTATTCAGAGTGGCACCAGAGCTGGAATAAATGTTTGACCTTTCACCTGTGCTGTTTGCTAGAATAACACCCAGAGAGAGAGAGCTGTAATTTGCCTTGTGGAGACAAATAGTGACTTATACTTTACACCACAAAAGGCAAATAGTAGGTTTGAGGGGCATTCAAAACAGTGTAGGAATATTACAAATCCCTCCTGCCCCACTACTGCTCTGAACAATTTGTGGTCTCCTGTGACTTCATTTAAGGTCTTGTTCTTTTAAAACTGGGAGACCTATCATGAATCTCCAGCATACCATATAATCTGGTCCCCCCAAGTCTTTTTTCTGCTCTTTCAATGCATTTTTAAGTATGAAATGATTAGTCCAGTCTGATTCAGTGGTGATGAGTTCAAAATAATGCTGTTATTTCACATTAACGTAGAAAGATTTTATTTTTCCACCAAAGACTGATAACTGATAAATGTAAAGTAACAGTAATAGGAAACGGCTTAAGTAATCAATATAGGTTGTGGACACCAATTACAGTTTACCTTTGCTTTATAGGCAAGTTCTTCAGCAGTTATATCTCAGTATAGCATCAACAGGGGACAGTGTCATATGTTCATATATAAGCCCTGAATAAGCTACATAAACATTTGCTTGATCAATCAGTTTGTATCTCAGGTCTGTTTCTCCAAGCTTCTACAGTTAAGATTGCAGTGTTGTATCTTGGAGTTTATTTATTTAATATATTTATTTATATACCACTTCCTAAGTTCCTAAGTTGTGGTTTAAAAAGTTGTCACTTTTGGGAAGTGACGCAAAAGTTCTATTTCAGAAGTATGGACAAGCATCAAGAACATGAAGCCTAAAGTACATGCTTTTCGTCCCCACCCTCACCCATCTCAAAATGTCCATGTTAATTATGACAAAGTTAAGGGCTATACGTAAGGACTGCATCACACTTTTCTCATAATTTATGTTTTGTGTGTTTTCTTTGAATGGATGTGTTATAAAATAATGCAAAAGGAATATGTGTTTCTACTGTAGCAGGAACACCCCCCCACCCCAATCATTCTGTTTGTACAAACTTCACACACACTCACACTCACACACTACATACGCCACATTCCTGTTATAAATTCATAGAAAAATCAACCATACATCGGATTTGCACTGTTCCGGTAACAGTTAACAGTTAACTTGCCAATTGTGTTCAAATTAACAAAGGTTTTGTCCCTTCGTGGTCGCCAAACTGTTAACTGTTACCGGAAAAATCTGAGGGCTCCCTTGGACAAAAAGTAAAGACACCAACCAGAGTAAATTGAAGCAAATCAGCAGCCTGTAGGCTTGGTCTTTATTGAAGAAAGACTGTCGTGACAGGGTGCTCCCCTCACTTGCACGTGAGAGGAAAGATCCAGAAAGATGGTGTGCAAGACCTTATAAAAACTTTTGAAATTCCCATCCTCTAGGACAAGCCCACCCCCAGAAACATCATGCATACATTACAGAAAGGAGGGGTTGACATCATGCATACATTACAGAAGGGGTTGACATCATGCATACATTACAGAAAGGAGGGGTTGAGGGAGGAGTTGTGGTGGTAACCTGGGTGTCCTGTCACCTGGCTGGTTCTTGCTTTCCCCCTGCCCATGAGTCACTTCCAGGAGACAAAGGGGAGTTTGCAGTTTCCTGCCCCCAGAGGGAAGGTCTGATTATTGTCCTTTGTTTCAGTCCATGCTGAATCCACTACCATATGCAAGTTCTTTGTGATCCTGATTGTCTTCTGTCTGGGATTATCAGGGTTGACATAGCAACTGGGCAGGGCTCCTGTGGATGTGCTGGGATGGTGAAGGGATTATGGCTGACCAGAACCAAGCCACCCCCCTTCGATAGTCCTTGTCACATGGAGTAAAATAAAATGGAACAGTGCAAATCCGATGTATGGTTGATTTTTCTATGAATTTATAACAGGAATGCGGCGTATGTAGTGTGTGAGTGTGAGTGTGTGTGAAGTTTGTACAAACAGAATGATTGGGGTGGGGGGGTTCCTGCTACACTACATTGCCTTCACTATTTCTATTTCTCTTATATTCATTAGATCCTGTTCCAGAGACAGTCAGGTGGCTATTGTTTGTGAGGAGGAGACTTGTCAAGAGGAAGAGAAATATGATGAGCAACTGAATGAAGAAATTGAGTACTGTGGTGAACCAAAGCTGGTACCAACTGAAATGTGAGTATTTTGCTATTGCAGCCAAGTAGGGGTTGTTAGGTTTGTGGGAGGGGGGCGTCCTGCAACTCCAAACTCATAAAGCAAAAATCCCAGAGTTCCCATGTATTTCAAGCAAGGGAGTGAGGCTAAGAGTATACTTACACTGCCATTTTTCTCCATCCAACTATAGCACAGTTTGACCCTAGACTCTTATCCTAGCTTCCAGTCCTAATAGCACAAATCATCCTACGTGTTGCCGGATGGGACAATATATTTCCAATCTGTACTAACTCATACCTCAAATAGGAGCCATGTCCTCATTTGAAGCTAACTTGTCCTTTTCCATTACAGGCTCTCATGTAAAGATGATGAACACAGACAGTTAACTCCACCTGAAAACAACATTAGATACTCTCCAAAGAGTGGGTTCCTGCATTCCTCATCACTAAGTAATAATTCCAGCTTCATATGACAAACATGAAACGATATCTCTTCAGATTTTCTAACCGCAAGCATTTTTACTACATGGGCGTGTTGGGAGTACTGGGTTTCAGCCAATTTGAAAAACATTGGCACCTACAAAAAAATATTCTGCAGCTGTGGGAATTGTTAGGCTGCCTGTTTTAACTTTTTCAAAGCAGAATAGTTCTAATTCTCTCAAATAGCAAATGGGGTTGTAAACCTTTCTCAACTGTACTACTTATACAACAGGTACATAGTCCAATGACAGAATATTTCACTACCCCCCAAAATACCCTTTAAAAATTCTGACATATGTAAAACTAGGCACGCTAGGGAGAAAGATAGATTGGAACCCTTCTATCAGACAGCATGTTTTCTTTCTTCAGTGATTCCCCATCCAAACATTATGTCAGCCTCCACCTGCATTTTAATGTAGTGCAGTCCAGACACAGGTTTGCCATCTCAGTGCGATGCAGGCCAAAAATCACATCTCATATAAAAGAGATGTGATCGGTCTCCAACCTGTATCTGAATGTGGCAGCAGGAAGGAACCAACTGAAAATGCTTAACCTTTTCTGTATTTGCCGATTTTCTCCTGCAAATCCACCCCCTTTTTCTTTCCAATCAGGCTTATTTCCAGTCTTGGATTCTAACTTTATTAGTGATACAAGGCAAATATACAAATAAGAACCTATGTTTGCATCATAAAATGTTACATGAAGTTCCACCCCTAATTGTGTTATGAAAGCAGCTTAAAATATTATCACACTTCTGTGCAACTGGCTTTGCAGGTCGAAGAGCATCCTTTCATCTGGAGTGTCTTAAGAGACAGAAAAATCAGGGTACGGAAGTCCCACAGAAGACAGCAGTGCCCTTGCATGTGGTACATCATCAGGTAAGCATTCATCAGTGAACATCTAACTATGGGATCACACTCTCACTAGGTATGCTTCTGAACTCAGCTGTTTCTGGATTGGGGACAGACAGCAATGGCCAGAAATGCTGATTTATCAATTACGTCTTATATGCCACCTGTACCTTCCTGAAAAACAAGAGTTTAGCAATTACTGTTGCCTTTGTGATCTTTCAGTTCAATTGTTGCATTGTACTGTATATAATCCAAAACGTTCAGAAACCAAAGTGCAGCTTCTGACTGGCTGCAGGAAGCTCCTGCAGCCAACCAGAAGCCCTGTCAGACGTTTGGCTTCCAAAATAGTTTGCAAACCCGAACTGTCACTTCTGGGTTTGTGGCGTTTGGGAGCCAAAACGTTCGAGAACTACGCTGTTCGAAAACCAAGGTACAACTGTATATGCAGAGTAAAGAAGTATTTTATTTTGTCTCTCTTGAATCCCCCTACATTCAGCTTCATTGGATGGCCCCAGGTTACAGTATTATGAGAAAGGGAGAAGGGTTTTTCTCCCTGTCGATTTCTACCATATGCATAATTTCATACAACTCTACCATATACTCCTCTATTTACCTTAAGAAACCTTTTTTCTAAGTCAGCTTGTATAGTTTCTTTTCTCATATTATGATTCAACTTGCAGCCATCATCATGTACAATGTTCTCCTTTCTCTCTATCTATAGGCACTAGCAGTTGCAGGCCTGAGTCCTCTTCTTCAAAGAAGCCATTCACCCCTAAGATCATCTCGGTCATGTGCCACACCCCCTGCCACACCCTGTATACAAGATTGGTTACAGCAGCCTCTTAAAACCTTGCGGCTTGAAGGAGAGGAATCCAATGAGAAACTCAATAATAGCTTCCCATCAATACATTGCAGCTCCTTGTATTCTGATAGCCCCAGCTCTAGCAGCACTCGAAAAGCCAGGCCGGTCTCCCTCACAGTTCCCAGTCAGACCAGAGAGTGTGGCAGACAATTTCACGGCAGCGCTAACAGCCTTGTTGAAGCGGTAAGTTGATGTGGTATTGGTAACTGATGTAACAATCATGACACTTATGGAGATCAGGCCCCAAAGTTACATGTATTCTATGCAATACATTATATTTCATGGACACAAATATAGGAGGTTAAGCTTACTTTTCCTTTAGATGAATCCAAAACTCTTACAATTCTTAGACAGACCATTAATCTGAACAAGACCACCAGTTTTTATCCCAGTCATGCGGTTTTTGAGATCCCTGTGAATTCTTTGCCATTTACAAAAGTAATTAACAGTAAATGTATGAAAGGAAAATAATTCCTTATGTAGGATATAAAGTTTGTCAAATAGAAACAGGGAGGTTGGGCCTGAGGGCAGGGGTTTATTAAAATGTTTACATAATTGTCCAAGGACATTAATATCCCCACAATTATAGCCTGCCCTCTTGATCAAGATTGCTATTCTATTCCTATAACCAGAATGTTCTATAAAGCAAAAGCTTTATCTGCTAGCACAAATATACAGAAGTGTAGTTTAATAAAATTACAGTTATTAAATGAACTAAACTGCATTTGTACTGTAGGCAGGAAGCTGTCAGGAGATACGTTAGCATGTAGCATCTCTGGCAGAAATGGCCAGTAGTGTAGGTTTGAAGCAAGAGAAACCCAAATTTACTTTTTTTCTAAATACTGTTTGTATTTCACTTTATTTATCTATACTAGCAAGTGAATAAAACAAAATTGGCTCAAAGTGCAATCCTAACCATGTCTCCTCAAAAGTAAACCCAAATGAATTCAATGGGACTTACTCCCAAGTAAGTGGGTTAGGATTGCAGCCTTTGATCCTAAATTGCTGTTCAGTTTATGTTGGGCGGGGGGAATATTTTTGTCAATTCAGCAACCCCAGAACACCATATTCAATACCATTCCCAATCCCTACAATCAGATTTTCAGGGGTGCTGCAGACTGAAGAGGAAGGAGATAATGGGACAGCCTTATTACATTAACTGCTCCATTCATAGAAGAAAAGATAGGGCCCAAGCCATTGTCCTATAAAGCCAGGTTTACCCATCAGATTATTACTGTCTGTTATTTCCACAGATTGCTTTGGCTCTTGTTATTATTTTAAAATTGATTTCTGCTTTTCTTTCTTGTGTTTGATCTCCTGGCTCTTTAAAGGTCTTGATTTCGGAAGGCCTGGTGCAGTTTGCTCAAGATCCAAAGTTCATTGAGGTCACAACCCAAGAGCTGGCTGATGCTTGTGACTTGACGATAGAAGAAATGGAGAATGCTGCTGACAACATTCTCAATGGTAACAGCAAGCCAAGCCCCAATGGCAACCTCTTGCCTTTTGTTAACTGCAGGGACCCAGGGCAGGACTGTATGGGAGAGAAAGAGGAAACAGCCCAGAACCCAGATTGTAGAAAAAGTCAAGAGGAGCCTAAGGACAGCAGGATTTATATCAGCAGCCTGTAGTTGCCAAGGCTGAAAGTGATGCTGGTTTTTTAATTTGTTTCAATGTTCCTAATGGGTTTGTTTCAGAAGTGCCTCACTGTTCTCGTGACCTGGAGTAACCAGAACAGCGTTCTTCATTCATTTCCGTCAGGAAGAATTGCAGAGTTGGGTGGTGTAAAAGAGCTTTTCAGGAGTGAATATACAACCCCAGCATGTGTCCATGAAGGAAGAATGACGACAAGTAAAAGGAGGAGAGTCAGATCCCTCCTTTTCTCAGTCCCTGCACAAGGAACAACAGCTGCTTCCTGAATGTGATGGAAAACCTCAGCTTCCTGTGAATGGCCCTAGCCAAAAGGACACTGCATCAAACGGGTGTCTTTCAACTTTGCTTGTACAAAAAAGAATCATTTTGCACATATTCTGTATGAGCCTCACCATCTCCATAAAGCCAAGGCCCTTTTGATCTGCAAGTGGAATAGAAGACTTCAGCAACAGATCCCCACACTTTGCTGAGGAAGAGGAGTTGGAGGAGGAAGCAGAAGTGGCAATGGTACAGGAGATGTAGATGGCAATATTGCAGATGCTTATTAATGGAAAGGCAGAGACTCCTAGGCAGACTTCTCTGCCAGTCAATCAGAGCTCAGGCAGTCTACTCTGCCAACCAATCAGAGCTCAGACAGCTAGCTGTGCCAACTGCTCAAGGAGCAGGAAGCCAGCTCTGTCAAACCGGAGTTCAGGCAACCTGCCCATTTCAAAGAGATGTGGTGATGGGCTAATGTAGATCTCTCCTTGTTTTTGCTGTTTGATATTTTATTGAAAGCATGTTCTAATTTTTATTTTTGAATACTTTATTTTATGGTATTTTATTTTTTGAGGGAGGGGGTGAACGGAGTGTTTACAAAGTTTTGTAATCACCTAACTTTTTGTTTTCTTTCTCACCTTTGCAAATGTTTAAAATTGGTTTGATTTGATTATGTTGTACTATTTAATTTTTTTTTGTTTCCCTCCATTGAAATTTGGGTAGAAACTAATAATGATATTAGAAGAGTTTTGCCAACCATTATGTACACCAGAATTTGTAATTTTATTTGAAGTAATGGAAAACTCCTTTTTGTTGTTGTTTTATAATTTAAAGATAGTAGGCAATGCACTTGATATAGTCTTGCACATATGAGTGATCGATTTGGATTCTTTATAGTGGTAGGTATATTTGCGGGTGTGTGAATGAGTGAACAGGACTGAATGAGAGAGTGAATGCATGCCTGAAAGTTTGTAAGTTCATACAGTTCTCCACTTCCTGGTATAACTGCAGGAGAGCTGTATCTGGGGTCATGTGAGTGTAAAAATATACCACTGTCTCTGCTTTTGAAAGGGGAATCAGTAACTCTTTGCATTTTCTGTTCCACAAGATATGCAAAAACAATGCAATAATATTAATTTTGAATACAATTTGTGAATTGTGTTGGCATTAAAACTGTATAGAAAAACAAAACAAGGGAATTAAAGAAAACAAAAAAAAACCACACAAGTGAGAAGGAGTTACGTTTCGATATATTCTGTGTGATGTTTTATTGCATTGATGATGTTTCTGTTGAAGAAACCGTAATACTTGAATTCAGGTCAGTTTCAGTATTTTTCAACTATTTTTTTAAAATGAATTGCAATTGTGCCAAGCAAATATGATGAATTAAGTTTGTTTAAGGGGAAAATAACAATTCTTGTATATTTTGCTGCATGTAAAGTAAATCATTTCGTATTTGGAGTGTGCCAAGCTTTACCTTTGAACTTTTAAGTGCTTTTCTACATGTGGTTGGGGGGAAAGGGTATACAATTTTTCCCTTTTTTAATTTGTACAATGAACAAAGTGTACCTGGTGTTAAGTAACTAGTCTGCAACCCACTGGCAGGTTGATCATTAACTGATTTTGCATATCTTGTGTTCACTTTCTTTTTTCTGCACTCCCTTGAACATGCACAGTAATGAATTGAGATGGGAAGAGTACCTTGCTTTCTGGAGCTGAGAATTTTTATCCAGGTTTAACCCCTTTGCACAGTTAAAATGATTCTCCTCACTAAAGGGTGGCAAATTTCACTATACAAAGATAGTCCAGTTGATCCTTTCCTATAAACTGAGCTGGCATCAGCAACTCCAGGAAGGGGAATAATTAATTTTACTATAGAGAAAATACTAGAAGAATAATGAATGTAACAACATCAAATTACCGTAATGCTCTTCATGAGTTAGTCACGGTTTCAGTTGCAGATTTATATCAAGCTGAGTGCAAAGCACCCTTCACCAAATTTGCACATTTAAAGGGACTACAATTACTTTAAAGGAAAAAGTAATTTAAAAAATTATTAGGATGACAAAAAATACCAAAACATGAAGTTGAACTACCATAAATATAACTTGTTATTCATAGGAACAAAGAACAAGATGCACAAGTGTAAGATGGAGAACAACTCACTAAATTGTAGCACTCTGAGAAGCATTTAAAGAGTATTATGAATAAGAATCTGAATACAATCTGATAAAATGGCATTTGCCTGTAGCCTGATTAATTGAAGAACTGTATGAAACACAGGTAGTAATTATTAGTTTTTAGAACCACTTTACATTGGAAAAGATCACAAGATGATAAAAGAACACAATGCAAAATAATGTTAAGAGCATAAAACAATAATGGAAAATAAGGGCAGGGAGAGGAGGAATAATGGGCCAGGGGGAACATGTTAGCAAGATGGCAATTGTTCAACATAACCCTAGTCCAAAAATATGTCCATGCAGCTATGTGATACTCACAAATTGCTTGTATGCATGTGTCCGAGCACATCTGCTACCATCTACCACCTGATCATATGGTTGGCACTATGACCTCTTTCAACACCCAATCACTTGTTCATTGGGGGGGGGGGCTGAATTCAGTCACAATGAGTGACTTTCAGTCACGATGAGCACTATTATAACTGATTAGGACTGTGAGCATAATCTGCAGTTCAGTATCAGAAATACACCTTGCTCAGTGGACTAATATACTCCTTGGAATTATATATTCAATACTGATTTGAATACACGTGTTTCAGAAAGATATGCACAAACATAATGGGGCATATTGAACAGAAATGAGGGGAAATTGCATTTCCATCACAGGTAGGACAGAAACAAATTAACCCAAAATTTCAGAGATTCAAATAAGATATCTATGGAGGCTATAAAAATGCCTTTTTAAAGGCAAAAAATCTGGACAGTTATTTCCTGAAGTTGCTTTAGTTATCTTGTCTCAAGGCCTGAGGCTCAGCAGTTATATGGCATGACTTTTAACACTCAGATTTTATGACTATCTAAGCCACTTACTCAGAAGTCTTCCAAATCAAGTAAATTCTGTTCTGGAATATATGGCTTGTGTATCATATTATATAAGCCCCCAACATCTAAATGTCAGGCAGTCCAATCATAAATCTGGAGAAAAGTTCATATTCTCTGGCTAAGGGTTCTTATATACTTTTTGTTTCACCAGCATCCAATAGTTAACTAATTCTGGCCACTTCCTCAGAAAAAAACTGTCTTATCAGCCTGGTCCTGATCTGCATTTGCTTCAGCAGTACAAACAAAGTTTCTATCCTGGAGCTAATGCCCCATTATTTTCAGCAAATTAAGTTAACAAGGTAAACGACCCCTGGATGGTTAAGTCCAGTCGAATTCGGCTATGGGGTGTAGCGTTCATCTCCGCTTTCAGCATTTACCGCAGACAGCTTTCCGGGTCATGTGGCCAGCATGACTAAACCCCTCTGGCACATGGAATACCGTGACAAGTGCCAGAGTGCACAAAAATGTCATTTACCTTCCTACCACAGTGGTACCTATTTATCTATTCACACTGGTATGCTTTCGAACTGCTATGTTGGCAAGAGCTGGGACAAAGCAACAGGAGCTCACCCTGCCAGGCAGATTCAAACTGACAACCTTATGATATGCAAACTCAATAGGCTCGGTGGTTTAGACCACAGCGCCACCCGTGTCCCTACTTCAGCAAATGAAACCCCTATCCATTCCTTTCTTTTAAAAATAAGTACTGTCTTATTGGCTATAATTGGTATACAAATTTAATAATAATAATAATAATAATAATAATAATAATAATAATAATAATAATAATAATAATCTAACACAGAACTGAGAACTGTTAAGCTCATGAAAATCAGTGATCTCAAGTATGCTTCTGTGCTGCAACATTGCCACCAGGTATTTATACAGCATTTTCCAAACCAATATATTATTTATAAAACAGATTACATTATTAAATTGGTATAAATTTAAAACAATAAAATTTCAGTATAGAAAACAATACAACCAACAGCATTTAAAATAGAAATTAGCTGAAGCAAGGCAAAAGGCCATCCAAAGCAGGAAGGTCTTCAAAGCATGTCTTCTGGAGCTGGAATGTTTGCTCCTAAGACCTATCTAGTCAAGCATCTCCTGCTCTGATAGTGACCAACAAGCAGGACATGAGCACTCTCCCCACTGGTGCTTCCCAGAAACTGGTATTCAGAGGCATACCACCTCCCTTACTGGAGGCAGTACACAACTATCCTGGTTAATAGCATTGAGAGCATTATCCTCCATGACTTTGTCAACCCCCCTTTAAAGCCATCCAAGCTGGCAGTCGTTACTATATCTTGTGGTAGCAAATTATATTTTTAGCCATGTGCTTGTGGAGAACTAATATACATTTAATACTTTGCATTTAACAGAGAAGTACTAGGTTGTAGATTGATGGTTATAAGTCACTATACTTCATCTATTACATAAATGAATGTGTTTCCCTCTCTTTTCTGAAACCATACTCAAAGGGGCTAACAAAAAGATCAAAGATGAGTATATATTTTCCCTCCAGTGTTAATATTTGTAATAACATACTGAAAAGTTTTAAAAAACCTCTTTTTTGTCCTTCTTCTCTTAATTTTACTATTTTTTTCTACTTTGCTCATAACCATCATGCTCCAGATTTTATTAAGCCATGCATTCACTTATAGAAGGCTCCAACAAGAAGACTTATTAAATAGGTTGAACTATCTATGAAAAATAAATCAAATTTTGCAAAGTATGATAATATCCATGCTTAGAGAGGCATTATACAACTGTCAGGGCCAAGCCCACCCATGAGGTGAGCTCCAGAAAGCTGGGAGAGGCAGCAGATCCAGCAAGTGGGCAGACATACAGCAGCAGACACACAGTGGATGAGGGGTCAAGATTTTCTGTTTTGCCTCTAATGGCAAAAAGTCCTGAGCTAGCCCTGCACACAATTTATATAACATGTTCTCCAAAATCACATCCTGGCCAACAATTAATAACCATGCTGCAATGAGAGCACAGAGTCAGAATCCGCCTGGAAACAACTTGCTTTTTTTAGTTTTGTTTGCGCTTAAGAATCCTCATTAACTGTTTCCAACCATGTATGCATTAGATCAAACAATTTCATTCATTTTTTATTAATCCAGAATAGCTGTCATTCCTCAATATCATATTCATAATTACTAGGGCCAGTCCACACCTGCATACAGTATTCATCAAAAAGACTCTAGATTCAGGTAGGTAGCCATGTTGGTCTGACGCAGTCGAAATAAATACAGTGGTACCTCGGGTTACATATGCTTCAGGTTACAGATGCTTCAGCTTACAGACTCCGCTAACCCAGAAATAGTACCTCAGGTTAAGAACTTTGTTTCAGGATGAGAACAGAAATTGCGCGGCGACAGCAGGAGGCCCCATTAGCTGAAGTGGTACCTCAGGTTAACAACAGTTTCAGGTTAAGAATGGACCTCCAGAACGAATTAAGTTCTTAACCTGAGGTACCACTGTAAAAAAATTGTCCAGTAGCACCTTAGAGACCAACTAAGTTTGTTGTGGGTATAAGCTTTCGTGTGCATAGTCTCTAAGGTGCTACTGGACAATTTTTAATTTTTTAATTTATATCAAAAAGACTGCAATCCTATACCCATAGGTATACCTAAGTCCCATTAACCTCAATGAGACTTATTTCTGAGTAGATGTGTATAGGATTATGTTGCTAATGACTAATATCAAGATATTAATTTCATTTCTCAACAAGCCAAAACAGAGCAAATACAACAGAAATACTTTTCATATAACTTCAGAACACCTAAAATTCAAAGGATCCATTCTGACATTAACTTCATAAAATGGGAGCTGCATCAGTGTAAATCCTGAACCACACGATGGACACATGGAGATGGCAGTATGGCTCCTTCCCATGCCTATGATACCTTAACTTTAGGAATAGTGATGAGGATGTGGGATGGCACACTGTGGACTCCTCCCATATTAGGGCTTCTGATGCCACTCAAGCAGCATAGGAAACAGCTGAACTGCAGCAGCTCTCATGCTGCTTAAATAAACATCAGAAGGGGCTTAAAGCTTTTCAGTTGAATTGGTTCACAACTGTAAGCCATTTAGTAATCAAGTGAAATTAAATGATACACATATGCATGTAAGCCAATCCTAAATTCATTTAGAATTGCCCACTCCCAACGTAAGCATGCACTGCACGTTTGGGAATGGGGAATTAGGTGGCTGCATTATTCTTCACTGATTATGACAGCATTCCAAGGGAATAGATGAAGACAGTTATATGCAATTGCAAACTTATCACTAGTCGTATACTACCAATGATAATCAGACTTAAGTCCATTGATTTCAATAGGTCTACTCTGACTAACCTTGGATATCACCCTATGAGTTTCCAGAAAAGTGTAAATTCCACAGGTAGTAAAATACCAGCCATAACTGGTTGTATATGGTGCTATTCCTTTACCTCCTGTGGTATTTGTCAGAGAACTGATATTTCATGCATCCAGCCATCATAAGTACTGTACTGCTTTGACATGCATTTATTGAGGTTAGTTAGAGTTAAATTGTGACTTTGCAAATTTACAGAAAGGCACAGAGAACAAATACAAAGTGATAGCATAAGTAATTAATTTTGCACATTGTCAGGGGTATCCAAGTGATGTTGAAAAAGTGATTTTAGATTCATACATGTCCTTATCAAAATGAATAGTCTTAACACAAAAATTATGCATGTTGACCAGGCAGTGTATTATCTAATCTGTTTATATTACCCAGTTTTATATATTTACTGATATTATTTGGAGACTATGCATACTGTGCAGGCATTTTACAAAACCCCCCGTTTACACTGCCTATTTAAACACATTCTCTATGCCTTCATGTGAGTGTGCAAAATTGCATATTTATGCAAATTATTCACTGAATTTATATTAACCACGATATATACACACTTGACAGGAATTAACAATGTTTTCTAAGTATATACTGGTGCTACAATTTCTGTCAAAATAAACTGTTATATATAGAACCTTCTGGGTTTAGGTATTAATGAAATCATTTACCTATGGTATGGAGCATCTTTTGCTTCTATAGAAAGTTAGACTGAAGATGCAATTTACTCAAAGTAGGTTCTTCTGCCATCATTGTGCATTTGGGTATTAGAGGAAGGAGTTTCTATCCAAATTTCAAGCACCGGATGAAAGATCTTAGTTCTTTAATATATTTGTCATAGTCTGTCTATACCCTATTTCGTATCAATCACCAATGAATGAAAGGTACTTTGCAGATATTTTAACAGAGATTTTGGTGGACCATGGCCAGAGCTTGCTGCTGCCAGCACAGTTTAGATTATGAGTGGCTGCTACTTTACTTCAAGTGGCTATAATATAAGCATAGAAAGAGATACTTAAATGGGTCTGAGCAATGAGCTACTGCCTCCTTTAAGTGGGGCAGTCTGGGGCATGGTAGGGGAAAGGGGAAGCGCTTTGGTTCCATAAAATGTCCTTTCTTTTCCCTTTTGTATTGGGCTTACATGTTGGATACAATCACTGCACTGCCGATGGAAGCTTTACAGAAGCTAAAGACTGGGTTGTTTTCTACAAGGGGAAAAAGCCAACCATCACTCTTTTGAGTTTGTTCACTCCTGCAGCTCGACAACTGTCTACACTGCAGACTAAAGACATTTATTGCAAGTACCAAGACTTCCATCTTCCCCCATCACCCTTGGTCATTCTACCAGGCCGGTTATATTGGATTCCCACCCCCCTTCCTTATTCTGTATGATTTAGATTATGGGAGGAAAGCTGGGCTTAATGATCCAGAGCTGGAGTTCCCTTAGCCTGAGAACTTTTCTGCATCGTCTGCCTCTTCAAGTGAACATGTATGATGAAGATGTTGATGATTACAATGATGCAGATGTTGCTGCTACTGCAAGGGATCCAACCTGTTTTATTACCCCACCCCCCACTGCACCGGAGTCTGAAGGGACAGCCAAAGGAGCACTATGTACAGGACCACATCTATTTCTGCTTTGTTTTCTAACCCTAGTCCCACCCCGTTGATGACTATGACAACAACAAAAAGGGCAAATGCATTTTTTACATTTCTTGATAATTTCTAAAGCAATGTATCATTGCTTTCTTTAGACTGATGCCAATATAAGAGTTGTATGGGTCTCAGCCAGGCTTCTGTGTCTTTTTCTGACTGAAGAGTTTGAGATCATTCTGTGAAACATTCTTACTTAAAGGCAAGTTATGATTTGACAACCATGGAGACAACTTTTCAAGAAAACACACAGCTCGCTAACTGTTCAGTTGCTGAGATTATTCTCTTAGTAACAATTGCAATTTGTGCGCTTCTTAATAACATTTAAAAATAAACTCATCCTTTACAGGAAGAGCCCACATTTGAACCATATTTGGTATAATTGTACATCGATTTGTATTAAACATAACAGTTCTGATATAATATAAATGGAATGGAATATGAATCAAGGAACTGTGAGGTTGGATAGATGAATGGACAGTTGTGTCCAATTATTCTCTAGAAGATTAATCAAAATCCTGGGTTGGGTTCTGACTTCACACTACAAAGAGAGGGTTGTTTTATATGTTACAGTTTCTTACATGGAAATTATTTGGGCAAAACTGTTCTTTACCTGATAAAAGATCAAAACAGTAACATTTGCCAGGCCATCAAAATTCTAACACAGAAAAAGAAAAAATGTGAGATTTAATAACAGACATATATATATATGAAGAGAACTATGCCATGTATACATGAGATTCTTAATCATTTTCAACTTAACAAGCATGGGAAATTAACTGATTTGAAGCTAGTGAGACCACACAAAGAGAACTGAAATTAATAGAATATATGGCTGAAAGGAACCTCCTATGTCCTCCAGCTTAATATTGCTAATTTCACATAAGTAAATGGGGGGAGGCGGGCAGCAAAGGGATAAGGAATACCATACGACATTTTTACTAAGTAGACTGGATCACACAAGGATAAGGGCCCTGAGATAGTAGTGACTACATAAGAAAAAATGTGACTCCAGAATAGAGAGACAGGGTTGTCTCATTTATTATAGTTTCCTAGGTGGAGACTGGTCCTTTACTTGCAATGAAGTGTGGGATTTAATCAGATCCACACCATGTATTAACAATATGCAGTTCATACAGGTATACAATATACATTCCATGCAGGAAGTACTATCCTAAATATTGAAGGCCTATTAGGACTTGGGGGTGGGAAAGAATTCAGACTCCTTTGTCCGCTAGAACTTATTGCTGCTGAGAGGACAGAAATGGTTGAGGGAGAGTGGTGGGAATGGCCTCCAATCAGAGTGGTACAACAGGAGGATAGTGCTTTAACCTATACATACATACTCAGCAGCCACAAACTTGAAAACTATACCTGGTGGGGTGGGGTTTGTTCAGCTAGACCTAAACCTCAGCAGTACTTTGCAGGGATAGGAGCATTATCCTGACATGAGTCAGGGGACCTTGAACTTATTTAAGATTGTTCAGGCCTGGGGGCTGCCATCACCATCCTCAGTTCTGAGTGCTATTGCATTGTAAATCAATTGTTTTGGAATTGCCACAGCTCCCGAACTGAAAACTATAGCAGGGGAGGGATATTTTTTAAAATACCTATTCCCTGTGTTGTCTGGTAGAGCTCCTCTTTTTCCTTGTTGAAAAGCCAATCCAGCCCTCCAGCGTTCATCACTGTCAGAGATTTTATACATGTCTTAACGTACCATTATTACCAGAGAGCTTTGCTCATATGCAGTTCTTGTTGGAAGATGGGTTCTTTTCTGTCCCTTCCCCTCTTTTCTTTTTTACAAAATAATATTTTTTCTGAATACCTGGGGAATGCACAGAAACCCTTACTTTGCCCATGGGTGCCCCAGTTTTATGTCCTATGTGTCAGATTGCCGTTAGGAAGAACAAGTGGGACCTGGCAGGACCTGTAAAAAATACTGTCGTATACCTTCACAGTTTGGGTTCCAGCCAGCCCCTCCTTCCAAGCAGGGCATTCCACTCCTCCATCTTCTTCTCCATTTTCCTTTTCCAGCTATCACACAATATTCTGTGGCTATTGCGCATGTTCAGTCCTCATTGTTCGGGGGGGGGGGCTTTGTGTGTTTTTGTTTTTAAAGAAGCCTTTTTATACTTCTGCAAACATTAGGGGTCCCCCAAGCATGCTGCGACATCCAGAGACATTCCAGACAAAACACTCACTACAAAAGTTTAGTATTAGAAGGAGTGTTAATGATGAAACAGCCATCAGTGATATTATTCTGCAATTATTTTATCAGAACATTTTCTCTCTGGTATCCTAGCTGAAGTCCACTGGTGACAGGTGGTTCAATCAATCAGTCTTCTGTCCAAACTCCATTTAATGTGAGGATTTGTGCAAGGGGGGGGGCGGGCGGAATCCTGATTAATTGTGCTGTACATATTTGGGGCATATATCCTTGAGCTACATTTTATATTATCAGAAAGAGATATGAAATAAGAGGAAATAAACCCAGTTTGATCTTAGTTCATCTCAGTTTCTGAAAGTATGAATTTCAACACCGTTCCTGTATTATTGCCTTGTAGTGGTGTACGTATTATTGTAGCATCTTGTATTCACCACTGACAGAGATAGTATAATACCATTGGTATCCTATCGGTCTGAATGTAATACTTTTCTTATGCTCTTAAACAAATCATTTAGGGATCTACTTTTAGTGGACTATGCTAATCTATATTAACCTTTAGCATCATAAGTAATTTCTTTAATTATTTATGGCCTGCTTTTCATAAACTATTTTCTAAAGTCTGCTTACAAAGTAAGCTGTCACATAAAAAACAAAAACAATTCTGTGTTTTCATGAACAGTAAAATGAACACAGAAGCTGCTCTAGGCATATTATCTGGCTCATGATCACCAATTACTTAATAAGAATTCATGTCAGGATCTTGCACATTGGTAGAGAAGGTAGTTTATGTGCTGTGAAAATTTTAAAAATCCCAAAATTACAACCTCAGGGTTGTTGTAGGTCACAATGTTACAGTGACAGGAGAAACCACATCAGACAAAATCCTCCTTCTGTGCTACTCTTGTTAGTGTCCTAGCAGCTTATGTCCTCTTGGCTCCCTGGTCACAGCCTCTAACCCTCTTATCCTCCCTTTGCCTATCCACCTCCTTCCTGCACTGAGCCCCCTGGGAGGCTTTGCCTCAGTCCCCCTTTCTCCAACTCAGCCCACCTTTCTCCATCTTTGCATCACACAAGCTTCCTCAGGTTCCTATTTATCCCAAATGGATCATTCCACATCAAATCAATGCAAAATAACCAAGGGTTTTCTCACCCACCATTTCAGATTTTGATGAAACTTGGTGTACACCCTTCACTTATGATTGAAAGAAACCCCCTTAATTTTTTTCCCCTCTATCTCAATCGGTTTTATATTTAAAGCACTTTGAAGTTTCGTTAAATCTGCGTTGTCTGTCCCTCTTGAGACCCTCGGCACAAGATACCCTTGTGTACATTCTGGGGGTTTTTTTTCTCCATAAACAATTATCAGATCTCTTTGAAATTTTACACAGAGCTCAATAAAATGATGAGGATTTCAGAAAAAAATACACCATCACTCAAAAGATTTTATAAATGCCTACAAAAATTATAAATGCACTTGTAGCCTAGTTTTTTTTAATGGAAAAACTAGGTTTAGAAAACCTGAATTTACAGCATATGGGCATGATGTAACCAAAAGTTTTTGATGTTGAAAATTATTGCAGACATGCTCTTTCTTGACAAAGAATGAAATTTGTGATTTTTTATTCCTTTAATGAAAATTTTACATTTTTTGGACATCGTGGGGGAAAATGGCTACTGGGTAGCCATTTTGTACAACTTTCCTACAATCCATAGCTGTAATAGAAAACATTAATGAAACAAAGTTGTTCATCTTAAAAATTAAAATAATATTATTATAGGTTTTTTTTCAAAAGTGCAGACTTGTTTTAATTTTGGGATTTTGAAGTTATGAAAATTGGCTATCAGGAATATAAAAAAAGAAAAAAAGAATTTACAGTCAGTAGAACATTAAATGCTGACACGTAAGGAAGTAAGACCTAGCAAGAAAAATATTCCAAAAAATTAAAAATTGAGTATTATATAAAAATATGAGTACATCAATTATTTAAAAAATAACTATTCATTTCAGAAATATTTAAAATATTAGACATTTTAAAATGTTTTCTCAGATTGCAGTTCAGAGAAGTCTTGCTAGTTGTGTATGCTATTGTTCAGTTTGTGGATGAATCATGGATAGCTGAAGTTGGGTGATGCAATGCAGATGAGTCATGCAAGCCACTGGTGTTGATGGAAGAAAAAATGAAATACTTACAGGTGATACTGAGGCTACAGCAAAGAAACTGAGGAGCATTGAACTTGTAAGGTAATCAACTGTGATAAGAGCATAATCTGTTGTGGTAATTTTTTACTTTAGTTTAACTGTTGTCTTTACTGTTATTAATGTATCTGCTGTCATAAAACAGCCTCATTGTGAATTATGCCTCAATATATTTAACATAAATGTTAAAAAGTCTCCATGCATCCATTACTTCAAGATGGCACACAAACATCATTCTCTTTTTCTTTTCTTTTGTAAGATAGACTTGTCTTTGTATGCAATAATATTCTGAAAAACAAACTGGGGATCATGTAATATTGCATAATTGAATATAATAATTTTAAATTCTTTTAATCTTTTTCTTGCTAGGTCTTATTACCTTACATGTCAGCATTTAAAGTTTCTGACTGAATTTATTATTATTATTATTGATTTCACGATAGCCAATTTTCATAATTTTAAATACCCCAAAACTAGAAACAAGTCTGCACTTTCAAAAAAATCTATAATAACCAATATTATTGTAATTTTTAAGATGAACAACTTTGTTTCAGTAATTTTTTCTACTACTGCTATGGATTGTAGGAGAGTTGTACAAAATGGTAGCCATTTTTTTCCTACGATGTCCAAAAAACGTAACATTTTCATTACAAGGAATAAAAACCCATAAATTTCATTCTTTCTCAAGAAACAGCATGTCTTTGCAATAATTTTCTACATCAAAAACTTTTGGTTATACCATGCCCACATGCTGTAAATTCGGGTTTTCCACCAAAAAAACTAGGCTACAAGTGCATTTATAATTTTTTGTAGGCATTTATAAAATCTTTTGAGTGCTGGTGTATTTTTTTCTGAAATCCTCATCATGTTATTGAGCTCTGTGTAAAATTTCAAATAGATCTGATCAATTGTTATGAAGAAAAATAAATAAAATGTACACAAGGGTTTATTGTGCCGAAGGTCTCAAAGGGGACAGACAACGCAGATTTAACGAAACTCTGAAGTGCTATAAAATTAAAACCGTTTGAGATAGAGGAGGAAAATTTAAGGGGGTTTCTTTCAATCATAAGGGATGGGTGTACACCAAATTTCATCAACATCCGAGATGGAGGGTGACATGACCTTGTTGAAATGACATAGAATGACCCAAGTCCTTTAGGCAGCCGACCTCCTACCCTCCCTACACAGCATACAACCCCTTCTGACCTTCATTATTTATTTTACTTATAATATTTTAGCCCTTCTGTTCCTCTAAGGAGCTTAAGGCAGCGTACACAATCCCTCTTTTTATCCTGAAGTGCTAAGGTTACTTTACAGATCATTCTTGTCTCAGTTGACTACAACACTGATTTGGGGGCAGGTGTTCATGAGTTAGTGTATTAATACTGACTTACTTAGTCAACCAGTGTCAGAGGCTTCACCATTGCAAGCACAATACAAAATAGATGTCAGCCTCCTCCACAGTCCATTCCATGCTTCTTATCAATGTAAGCAGGCTCTCAGCAGCAAAACTGTATCCTTGCAACATATTAATCAAGGCAAACAAATAGTGTGGTGGCACATTCAAACTATTTGATGTTTCTGGCCTAGTTTTAACCATGGGCTATTTTTTGAGAAATTTCTGTCAGCAGAACCAAATATATATTAAAAAAAAAATCATTTCAATCATTTATTGTCTCAGTCATGTACGTTTAGGAACCTACTAAGAGTTTCTACAGCTCTTGCAACATGAATGGATAAGAAGTGTCTTAAAAGCTCTAAACATCTGAACAAGAAATGATTTCTATGTTTTTAGGTAAATCTCTAATTCAAATGCACACACACACAAAGAGCATTGCAAGATAAGATGCTGCACCTCATAACCTTATGTACCTAGAGCTTCCACATAATCATCCTTCCATGAAAAAACAAGTTGCATGTCCCTACCAATAAATATTGCTATGTTTTATACAATGCTGTCTCTCTGTCAAAGATGCCTCTACTACAGACAAATTTGATTTCTTAAAAGTGTCTGGATGAAAGAGGCCACACTGTGCCTTTCTTGGATATATATATATATATATATAGAAAGAAAGGAAGAATTCCTTCCTAAAATAGTGAAGCTTAGCAAGTCAAGGATAATTTTTTTTAAAGAAAAGAATACCTACTGTAATCCAGCTCAGAAGCAAATATAATTTAGGGTATGATTCCACGTTTTTTAGGCTACATTCTTATTGATGTCTGCGATCACATTACAGGAACAGGCAAACCAAGTATAGCTTCAGTATATGTTTCTCCTTATTTCATTGAACTGGGGGGTTCATCCTGACAAAACTATCCATCTTATTAATTTCAGTGTGCAGTGGGCTCATGCCCAACTTTCACTTCCTCTGACCATCCAAGGAACTTCATTTCTCCTGACCATATAAATGTTTAGTTGATATGATACAGATTTCTGCATGTAACTTTCTTTCTAATTGCTTAGATCCATGAATGAACTGAGTTCTTAAAAGCTGTTATGTCTGTCAAGATGTAAATTCCTCCACTTTTCCTCCTCCCTAATCCAAAATGCTCATACTATCTAACTTAAAGATGTTCCAGACAGAGCTGTTGAGCAGGTCCCACTGTTTTAAGACCCAGTTTTCATGAACCAACTGAAATCAAGAAGGCTAAAATTGCCCTTGTAAAATAAAGCTGTACAGTTTGTAACCATAATGTAAGCCTGCCATAGGTTAAAAACAAACAACCAGTCTTGCCCTCTTCTCACACATTTTAAATAAACAGAATGAATGACCCACAAAGTGAGCTAGAGAATTGCCTTGGTGTGAGACAAATGTATATTCCTGTAAGATTGCATTTTTATCTGAGGAATTATGTTATTTTAAAAATTGCTAATAAATTTTTTAACAATGTCTTGATTGGTTTATCGTAACTCCTTTTATACTTATACCTTCCTCATGACATCTGCTACAAACAGGCCAATCTGCCAGCCACTGTCAACTTATACATTCCTAACATTTATACTTGGATTTGTATTACAGTTCTATCAGTGCCAAGCGGTATTTAGAATCCTAACCATACCTTTACAATAGTAGTGGCTATCTGCATGGCTAACAGCCCAGTCCTCATACTTTCTGAACCAGTACACATCTTATGAATGGGAAATATGGCTATACTACCACAACATAAAATTGTTATCCAAACAATGTTACACTAATATTACATAAAATAGAAACAGAAACAATAAATACATTAATACTCACCCATCATGTTGTTATGAGTGCCAAGCGGTATTTAGAATCCTAACCATACCTTTACAATAGTAGTGGCTATCTGCATGGCTAACAGCCCAGTCCTCATACTTTCTGAACCAGCACACATCTTATGAATGGGAAATATGGCTATACTACCACAACATAAAATTGTTATCCAAACAATGTTACACTAATATTACATAAAATAGAAACAGAAACAATAAATACATTAATACTCACCCATCATGTTGTTATGAGTTGGCTGAGTTTATTGTCCCTGTACCTCTCTTGCTTTCCCTCTCATTGTCTATTCACCTGTCAAAGAAGATATACCGGTAGAACAATAAACATACTTTCCACCAGTTTTGGTTATATTTTTATATTCTACTTATTATTTGCAGCACAAATTTGACAATTACAAATCTGTTCTGCAACTAACACAAATAAGGTAGGGATGTGCAATTGTACATTTCTCCCAAAATACTTTCTAAAAATTCAGAGTGCATCTTCTTGGAAAGACAACTTTGAGGAATATGAATGCTCTGGCAAATAAGAATGTAAGCAAACAACACTAAAAATGCAAGTCAGATTCAGAAACAAATAAATTCAGAACAACCAAGCTCAAATATGCCCTAATCAATAAGAACAAGAAGCACACTAACAGAAGATAAGCTCATGGCAGATCAAGAAGTACCAGTAGTTGATAATAAAAAGCCATAGCCTGGTAAATTAACCCCCAAAAGTCTGTTCATTCCTTATTCTTAAAATCTAACATGATAATTTAAGATCCTCAGTGTACTTTTAGAGTTTAGTTTCCTGTCTGCACTGATTTGGAGTATGCATAGAATTGCACTTTTGAACTAATTTTCTGGTCCCAATTCCATGTACTTGTTTTAACTTTTGAAGCCTTAAAAAGCTTAGAACTAGGATACCTATCAGAGGGCTTTCTACTTTCCACCTGAGGCATCTTTTTGGTTGTGTTGTCCTGCCTTCAGAACTCGTTCCTCAGGTAGGCTTCCCTGGTACCATCTCCCATTATCTTTTCAGCACCAGGTATTGTTGCTATTTGCCTGGACCTTTTAAGCTTTTAGTTTAACTGCAGCCCTATTCACTTTTCTCTCACATACAGGGCATAGCTACATTGACTATAGAGAGTGACCATGTATTTAACCTGCCCTGTGCTATAATTTCTTCCTATAACTATGTGTTGTTCACAGTTGTCTGTAGGGAAATGCCAATGCACAAGCACTGCACGATACGGACACTAGGTATCCTGATAGTACAAAGCCCCTATACAGCCAGATGCTTGAGCTTTGGAATTTCCCTAAAGACAACTGCACACAATCATGGGGAGAATAACTCTGCAATCTGCACTCAACATAATAATGCCGTACATCTGAGTAACACATGCACGGGGCTTTTCCATTCTGCTGGCTTTTAAGCCTTATCTTGTTTTATTCTATTGTATGCTTTAAAACAAACAAAGGCCTGTGCCAAAAGGCACATATCCATCCCCCACTCACAACTGTTAAAATTAAAATTGTAACCGAACAACTATCATACTGTGTAAGTTCAACAATTCCATTTGCCGTGTTCACCTTGGCAAGTGGTCAGCCTTCCCCCCAACTTTGAAGCTGCAGAAGTGAGTGGAGATCATCCCAGCAGCTCCTCAGCAATCCACAATGGTAGGAAGGCTAGAGATTTGTTTGGCAACTGAGTGGCAGTGCCCAGAGAACAGCTTCCCCAGCAGCACCAAACTGGCACCCCATGGCAGCTTCTCCTGCTTCTGAGCCAGTGGGGGAAGGGGTGCAACTGCAGCAATGCCCAACAGGCTACACTCATCCCGGGGCCTCTCCTCAGAAAAGGAAAGGGGCTTGAGAGATGAGGGAGCTCCACAACTACAACTGTTTGATTTGGCCAACAAGGCTAGTAGTCATTGTGTAAAGCACTTTACAATACATACAGTATATACACTTTGTTCAACAACCCTGACAGAAGTCACTTACATCCTCACGGATGAGGATGGCGGGCAGGGGATTTGGCCTAGTTCAAAAGCAGGGCTCAGAATTTAGACGCTGTTAATTTTTTGGCGTTTGGTAAGTTTCGTGCCTTGTTTTTATGTGTATCAGACAGGAATGTGCCTTATTAGATTTTAGTGGTGTGTATATATATATATATATATATATATATGTGTGTGTGTGTGTGTGTGTGTGTGTGTGTATATATTATATGGCTTGCAGTGTTGTTTTTTGAGGGGGCGGGGGGAGTATCAGCACCTTTTTATCCCCAAATGTTGAAAGTGTGGCACTTACTGTAACAACTTCATGGTGAGTACGGGCTCCTTTTCGTCTGGGGGCGGGGAGCAGAGGCTAAGGGCCTCAAAGTCTGGAAGAGGCCCAGGCCTCGCTGGGGGGCTTACTTCTGAGTAGGCAATGTATAGGAACGCGCCGCAGGTCTGTGAGAAGAGATTCTATGAGGACGTCGGCAGCTAACCTGTTTAAATTCATAAACGCGCCCAAAAGCAACCTCAACGGAACAAGCACACGTTAGGGACCTATGTACTAAGGCAGCTAAAACTGCAAGGCGTCAGGAGCCACGGGGAAGCGAATAAATAGCAGTAACAACAGGCACACGAAAGCGGGCGAAGAGGCGATGCCACGCCTTTGGCAGTTCCTTCTCCTAACCGCCCGCTCTCGCGCCCATGGCGCTGAAGCCACGCCTCCTTCTCCCGTCACCGAGCTCAGCTCCTCGCGCCGCCTCAGGTAAAGCCGCACTTCTGCTCCTGCCCGCCTTTTGAAGAACTTAGCCACGCCCCTCCCTCTTCGCTCCTCCTTAGGTGCGTTTCCTAAGCTCCGCCCTTGTTCTCCCTTCTCAGGTTTTGGTCCCGGAAACTGGGGGCGGACGAAGCGAGTGTAGCCGGTGGCCTCGCTTCGACAGCGGCTATGGCGAGGATGGGAGCCGTCGCCGCCGCTTCGCTTCCCCTTACACTTCTTCTGGGACTTTTGCCCGCTGCTTCAGGGCTGAAGCTCCTCGAAGACCCGCCAGTTTTCAATTGTTCCCAGCCGGTAAGTCTCTCGGGGCCAAAGTTCATTTTTCCGGCTCTTTCGAAAGCGGCGTCGTAGTTAACTCGAGGCTGCGGATGCGGAAGTTCTCGGTTCGGGTTCTTGCTACTTGTCAGGAACTCAGGAGGTTGCTTTTGACAAGCCCGTCTCTCACTCCGAGCCGTCGCCAGTTTGTTAATGTAAAGGTTTCTGTATTGACCTACTTCGCAGGGTTGTTCCGAGGATTGCCTGCCCGTGCCTTCATTCTCTCCCTCCCCGCTTCTCTGTTCTTTGTGTTTATTTAGTTAAGGACCTGCCTTTGTAAAGTTCCAGATACCTGGATGGTGCTGTAGAAACAAATTATTCCGAATAATAATGTGTGTGTCCCTCCATGTGTTGTTGGACTTAGCTCCCAGCAGCCTTAGCCATGACTGCAGGTTCCCCACCTCTGTGAGATGAGCAAAGTAAAACGGGTTTTTTTTCCGAAAATTGTGGTGGTGTTTGAACATTTTTTTCCTTGCATGGTACTACTGTATCTGTTTAGGAAAGAATAGCCTTAGTTGGTCCACAGATCAATGGCTTAAATAAAGAGCTTCTCTGGAGGAATTACAGGTGTCTAAAATCAAAGCATTGAGTGTGCTGCGATGGCAACATTATCTTCCTGAAGTAGTATTTGTATTTTAATTTACCTCTGCAAGTGATCTCTGACTAAAGGATTGTGTACTCTTTTACCAATAGTGATAATTCAGTCAGAAACTTCCATGCTTCGCTTTTCATTAAAGCCCTATTCTGTGTGTGTGTGTGTGTGCAGTGGCGTAGCGTGGGGGTGCCAGGGGTGCCAGCTGCACCGGGCACAACATTTGGGGGCGCGTTTGGCTGGCCCTCCTGGAGGAAGCAGGAACCCCACTGTCCTCGGACCTCCTCCGAAGGCTGGCGGTGGGGCGGAGAGACCTCCTCCCGCCGCCAGCCTTCGGATGGCTGTCATGAAGACTTGTGCTGGGAGCAGTGGCGTAGCGTGGGGGGTGCAGGGGGGGGCTGCTGCACCTGGCGCAACATCTGGGGGGGCGCGGAAGAGACTCGAGTGCTAAAATCCACGGGTTAGGGGGCGCAAATTACTTGCCTTGCCCCGGGTGCTGAGAACCCACGCTACGCCACTGTGTGTGTGTGTGTGTGTGTGTGAAAGATTAATGCTGTATTAGCATTCTTTTTTTAATTAGCATACATTTGTGTAGAGTCATGCATGCTTCAACAACACTGAACATGGTTAACTTTCTGGTAACTGATGAGCAACCAGCCTTCCTCCCAACTTTGAACCTGGGAAATTTGGTGGAGACATCTCTTCAGTTGCATAGTGATTCTCACCACCTCCTAAGCTTTGCAGATAGGAGAAAGAATAGGGACTGTTTGGCACCTGCATGGCCAAAATGCCTTGAGGGTCTTGCCTATGCAAGGCCAAACTAGTAAGACCCTGCACCACCACAGCTTATCTCTTCCTCTACCACCAACCAGGTTTCCCGGTAATATATTCAGACTCAGTCAGGTTGTAATGTATTAACAAAGATTCTAGTTAATTGTGAACGCAAACAAGCTTTAAATACTTTGAAACACTGTAATCCGATTCATTTTCTGCTCCCCTCTGTCTATAACTCACTCTGACTCCTATGCCTCCCACCCACAAGAAACCAACCCAACTAACTGCCAAAGCCCCTGTGCTGAGCCTTAAACACAGTTAGGCTCCGCCCCTGGGCTTTCTTTTTAGTCAACCTCATAACCCTTTCTCTCCCCCGCCCCAGTACGACATCTCAATAATGAGTGGGCAAACGCCACACACCCCTTCTAGCTTTTCCTGCCTTTAAGCAGCAGCAGCAGCAGTCTGTTTCCTTGGTAAAGACTTGGAAGGTTTGCCCAGAGAGAAGTGAACAGGCAACTACGGTACTTACTTACTTAATTTAGCTCAGCCAGCAAGACTAATAAAAAATTGTAGAACCCTGCTTGTATATATGACACTGTACCAATACAAGGGCTTCCTACTCCTATTGATGTTGACTGAAGTCTTACTCAGTGTTGCTAGTCTTCCCAGCATCCTTTTGCCATCTCCTTTCCCACATCTCCTGCAGTGAACAACATTAACAGTGGTAGAGCAGGTCTCTAATGCCTTTACTATCCTACATTGTTAATTGCCCTCCTTAGTAGACACATGCTTAACTTAAACACATTCTAAGAGTCTCCAGTATTAGGATCTTTAGACAATTTGCTCTGATATAGCTGGCTCTTTTACATACTTCTTCAGAAGTTTAAAAAAAATCATAGGTCTACCAGCTTCTCTTTATCTGTCACTGGCACAAAAACAGCAGCTCATGAAATCTTTTATAAGATCGGAAGTTACCAAACAGGCTCTTTATCAGAAATTTTATTTTTCATAACTCTTGCGGAAACCACAGCTGATGATACAAGTGGCTTAAGCCAAGCCAAGCAAATTTCAGAAGCTTCCCTTGGTTACAGATTGGAGAAGCTGAGGCAATGTTCAAGAAGTAGTTGTCAACTGAGAAGTGTAACATTTCAGTAAACACCTGAACATGCTCTACCAAAAACTGTACAGTGGTACTTCGGGTTACAGACACTTCAGGTTACAGACTCCACTAACCCAGAAATAGTACTTCGGGTTAAGAACTTTGCTTCAGGATGAGAACAGAAATCGTGCAGCAGTGGGAGGCCCCATTAGCTAAAGTGGTACCTCAGGTTAAGAACGGGCCTCCAGAACGAATTAAGTTCTTAACCTGAGGTACCACTGTACTTTATGATAGAAGTGGATAGCCTGTTGCCTGTTGCCCTTTGGATGTTGTTTGATTAGAACTTGCATCATACCAGACCACTGGAGTGCTAAGGATGGGGCACTAAGGCTGAGAGAGAGAGTAGCTTACTAAGGACACCTAGCGTGTTCATGGCTGAGGTGATACTTGAACTAGGGAGTTTCCAGCGCACCATCTTAGCCACTCTGCTATGTAAGATATCTTGCTCATTTCACCCTCCTTTTTCATTTTCTGATGAGAAATTCTCCTTCTACGTAGCTTTATATGCTACAGATGATTTGGCTATAGGGAATCCATTCTGTGCATAGATGACACTTTTTGAAAACAATCCAGTCATACAGTTCTGTGAGTCATCACTTAATATCATTATATCAATTTTTTAAAAAAAATATTTGTGGTTTATGGAACTTGTTCTGATCGTTCTCACAGATTAGAGATGATGCATACTTTTATTTTTAACCGTACTGCTATGCGGCAGATTAGCCTAACTTCTTAATGGTAGTGAACAAACATCTGGTAATATTTCCTTCAAGTGTGTTCAAGAAGTACTGAAAGGAATATGAGCTACACAATACTATGTCCACAGTTATTACTTCTATCATTTCAGTGTATTGACCCTTCATCCTTGTTGTGATGCATGGTTAAAATAAATAGTCTGGATAAGGTAAAAATATTTGTATCTTAGGTGTTAGAAAGGTTCTTGTTCAGTTATTTTTGAATATAATATCACAGTGAATCCTACCACTAGTGCTGGTGGGTTATCTTTGTCAACAGTATCCTCCTAGTTCCCAACCTGACAAACTGTTTAATATTGGTTATGGTTTGTTTGAAACAAGGCAACTTCAAACCATGGGTTATAATTGTGAGATATGAAGTTGACTTTTTTCAACAAACTGATGTTAAGATTAGCCACATTCTTAGGGCTCAGATGACACACAAAACTGTGGTTAGTCAAAAATGGAAGTGAACACCTTCAAACTCCTTGTGGCCACACCAGAGAAAAAGAGGTGGGACATGCAAGCACAGAGGGGGGGGGTGCTAAATTAATTCCCTGTGTTTTAAACCATGGCTAATTATGACTTCCAAACACAGCCTTTGACTGTATACCCTCTTTAATTATTAGGTTGCTATGTTGTTCCATGTCTTGTATGACCATCTTTGGGTGACTAGTCATGTTATGTTCTCAAACAAGAGACCTCTTTAAAAAAAATATTTTTATTGAACAATTTTAACAAACAATTATCCATCAATCAGCATAACCATTTACATTCCCCCCTTTTTTTTCTCCCTCCCTCTCCCCCCCCCCCAGGACTTCCCTCAGTTCCCCTCTCTGGTTTCTTTGCACATATTATTCTCTGCATGTTATAAAATTGTACATATCATTGCCATATCTCTCATGTAGTCAACTAATAAATTTGTGGATGTTTATTCAAAACCTGCCAAGGAGTCCAAATCATTTTATTGTCTTTTTAAATAATTTGTAAAAAGTTCCCATTCTTCCTTGAACTCACAATTGTCCTTGTCACGCAGTTTATATGTCAACTTGGCCAATTCCGCATAGCTCATCAGTTTTTCTTGCCACTGTTCTTGCGTTGGGATTTCTCAAACAAGAGATCTTGATGAACAGTACTTGGTCTGCATTCAGAGAGTGCCTAGTTTATTGGTTGTTAAGGAGAACCAGCCTGATTAAAGCAGATGGTAGTATTTTTTAAACAACTGATCACTGTTTACACACAAGGGTATATTAAACAGTAGAGTTTAAATTCATTAGCACTAGTCATATAATCCAAGTGCAGAAGTCATGGCTGTTAACCAAAGCAAACTTTTAGATCAGTCATGTTATATATGAACTGGTTGTCTGGTTGGTTGGTTGGTTGTTTAAAAAACAACTGTTAGCACCATAAATACTTAAACACATTCCCACCATATCATTGACTGGTTTAACCAAACTGAATTCTAACTATAAATGACCTTTCTCTTTTTGCACCTGGCTTCATCAGGCGCTGAGAATAGGAATTGTTCCTCTCAATTAATATGTTTGTGTTCTCTCCTGCAGGGTTTAAATTGCCTTGTGCGAAACAGTAAGTATATTGGTTATCTTTTTTTAAAAAAATCTTTTTAGATGGTTTGTGCTTCAATCTTTGTTTCCTTACTGTAATTTTACAGAATGAAAATCAGTGAAGTGTGTGTTTATGCATGTCAGCGTAGAAATCCAAGAAACCATTACTTCATTGGGGAGAGTGAGGGAAAATATCAAATAGGCAGCATGCGGAGCAATCTTGTGCATGTTTACTTGCTCTCTGTTGTTGTATATGTTGGCACTCTAGTCAGTAACCGAAATAAATTGATTCATTCATTCATATTTACTTGGAAGCAATCCCCACTCTGAATATGTCAAATTCTAGCTTCAATTCCTCATTTATATATTGCACTTTTTCCTCATGGTGCATTCACTAGTAGTTCTTTTTCCATGTTGAAAATAGTCAGACCTTCACATGCAGCAGAATGAGATGGTTGGGTGGACTGTACAAGTGAAGTTCAGTGTTTAGGTGGAGGATTTCTTTGGATTCTATCACATGCACGAAGTCCCCTATAATAATCTTTTTAACCCACAGTAGCTGGCTTTAGCCCAGTCAACTCTTGCTGTGCAACTTTTCTACTTACAAGAAAGGTTTTTGTTTCCTTACATGGAGGAATATTCAGAAATAGGATTCCCCCACTTGATAATCTTCTGGGACATGCTGCTCCACATTTTCAGGATACTGCCATCTTATTCTCAACTCATTTTTGCTGTATGGGTAGACCTAGCCTATGTCAGGTTGAGAAGTGTTGGAACTGTAGGTAAAATGAGGGCAGAGAGACTCCTTGAGATCCCCAGTTCCAAATTTCATGGAAACAGGCAGAGATGTAGAGACATGTTATCTTCTTAGAAAACTGGCATTCTTAGTAAACTGAAATATGAAAGTAATTCAAAAACTATTCATATTCAGACTGTTATAAACAAATTTATTGACCTGTACAGATTGTCCAATCATGTGTGTCTCAAAGCACAATTTGTGTATATTTGCCCCCTGCTGTGGCTCCTCCTAGAAAGTGTGTTTATAGAGAAATACTTAGCCAAGAGGCTTATGTATATGTTCACTGTTGACCCTAATGATGGGTGAGCGCCATTGGATTCACTCCTTTAAGTTTTTCCTAGCTTTCTTTCAATGGCCAGTGTAACACAGCAAGTGCTATTGTGCTCACGTGACCCAAAAAGCTCCTCTTCTTCTTTTTTTGTTCCTGTAAGAAATTGGGTAGCTTCCTAAATTTTGCTAAACATAATAGTATGGGAGGATGCAAGTAAGGTATCATCCCCCCAAAAAAAATCAATGGCCACATCAAAAATGGTCCTTAAGTTTATTATTGTTTAACTGGCAGGTACCTGCATGGATCAGAGCTGGCTCAGGGCTTCACAGTGGACTCCGTCAGCCCCAAGTTCCGTAGATGTTCATATTGATACTTTCTTGGATAATGAGGAAAAACTGCTCCCTGTGCTGAAGATAGAATGGAAGGTGGCTACTGATGGTAAGCAAAGGGCAATTTAATATAGACTTGAGTGGGCTGGCATTTAATGATAAATAGGGTTTTGTAGCATGTAGCACTATCCGTTTGGCCCAGCAGTAGTACCCAGAGCTGCCATTTAAAAGCTTTTGTGAATGGCTTGACCATTGCATGATGCCATGATGAAGAACTTAGGTGACTGTGCAGAGTGCAGGCTCTTACAAGCACGACAGAGGAAGCAAACCTTGGCACATGCTGGCTATCTAAATTAACAGGAGTCACACTTGACCTCAGTGTCTAGGTGGAAAGAGCTACAGAAAAATGCAAATACTTGACAATACCGGTTAATTTGTCAATTGCCAATAATTGTAACATTCCCCCCCCCTCTCTCTCTACACACACACACACACACACACACACACAATGTATCAGATCAGAAAAAAGTAAAGTATCAGCTGTTGGGAGAAGTAAAGCCTAAGTCTCATTTTTACCATAACCATTTTACTCTCTGTAGTTATTCCATCTTGATGATTCAAGTGGCACTGTTTTGTTTGTGTTTTGGAATAATACATTTATTCCCAAAATCTCCAGATATCCCACATGGTTAAAGTAAAGGTAAAGGGACCCCTGACCATTAGGTCCAGTCGTGGCCGACTCTGGGGTTGCAGCGCTCATCTCGCTTTATTGGCCGAGGGAGCCGGCGTACAGCTTCTGGGTCATGTGGCCAGCATGACTAAGCCGCTTCTGGCGAACCAGAGCAGCACACAGAAACGCCGTTTACCTTCCCGCCGGAGCGGTACCTATTTATCTACTTGCACTTTGACGTGCTTTCGAACTGCTAGGTTGGCAGGAGCTAGGACCAAGCAACGGGAGCTCACCCCGTCGCAGGGATTCGAACCGCTGATCTTCTGATCAGGAAGTCCTAGGCTCTGTGGTTTAACCCACAGCGCTACCCGCGTCCCATGGTTACATGCATGTTAACCAACACATGGTTACATGCATGTTAAAGCATGGGACACAGGTAGACTTTGGGACACAGGTAGACTTGAGAACAATCTAGTAATACAGAAATTCCTCCCTTGGACACCTTTTCAGAAACAAAAAATATAAGAAATTCAGAGCAGATTGACTGTTAAAGTGGTGGTATTTCACTTCAGGCAGGGAAGGCAGTAGTACAGTTGTAGTATTCATGGACCCTGTCGATCACTTTAAACACTGGAATTTGCAGGATAAATAGATAAATAGATAAATAAAAAGATAGATTGGAAAGCTAATGAAGTTGCCTTACACAGAATCAAACCATTGATCCATATTGATCAATATTGTCTACTCTGCCTGTTGACAGTTCAATCTCTGGTGGAGGTATTCCTCACCTGAGATCCCTAACTGGAGAAAACAGATTAAACCAGAGACCTTCTGCATGCTAATCATATTCTCTGTCACTAAGCTATGACTCGTCGGTTTCCCCTCCAATAAATAAACTATTCCTTAGTGCATCTTCTACAGGCTGATGTAGTCATATTAAGAAAAGCCTGGGCCTGCCCTTTCATTTCTTTTTCTAAGCCAGGATTGAGTTTTTCCACCTCTGCAGTCAGATGCTCAGGCTGCAGTATGAACATTTATTTTCCTCTAGAGGTCACAAACAGAAATAAGTTGTTTCCTTACAAATCCTCTTTTTCTTCCCTCCCACCTTGGCCATACACCAACCAGGAAGTGTTCAGAACCTCAGAGGGGCAGAATTGGCTGTGCTTCAGGTGAGCACTAACCAGCAGGTCTGTGCTCAGTTTGATCTTCAGAACAACTTCTTGTTCCAAGTCCGTCCAAACGGTGGCGGTCGGGTAAGTGATCATGGAGGTATTACAAATGTTCTGCTTCTTTTCCTCTTCTCAGAATCTCTTGGCTTGTTGCCTGCAGAAGATATAAAATCCCCAAAGCAACAGGGCAGCTTTGTGCTTAAGAACAGCCTTGTAGTGTAAGAATATGCCCGGTTGCCTGCTGCAAATAAAAATGACTCCTACACAGCCCCTGCTGTGTGTGCATTACCTGTACAGAAGCCACGGGTGTAATGGATTTAGGGGTTGCTCGTGCGTAAGTTGCCGCCACTGCTGGCGAGGTTACCTGGTTAAACCCTTTCTGACTGAACAGCCTCCAGCATCGTGACTGTCTCAGTCGCTGGCAGAATCCGTCAGTGGGCGTTTCTTGAACCTTTTCCAGCTTAAAAGTTGTTTGACGCCAAGTCTCCTCCTACTCTCCCTGCGCGTAAGTCTTCTGCGCAGGGAAGGTGTGGGCAACGGAGTACCCATACTCTCTCCGCTGGTCTCCGGCGACGAGTCTTGGAGCTTCCTCTCCGATTCCCCCATCTGCCCCCCTTCTCCACTGTTGTTACGCTGATTTCCTTCCCCAGCAGATGGGCTGCCTCTCTCCCTACTGGGACCCTCTCCGGCATCCCTCTGGAGCCTTCCCTCCGCCTCTAGCTCCGATGGCAGTTCCCTGACAACGGGGATCCACTCTGTTTCTCACCTGGGGAAGTGCAGTGGAGCAGTATGATTTTTCTCTGTCCCTGACCTAAAGTGTGTGTGAGAGAGAGAGACAGGGAGAGGGAGAGCTCAAACTGGGAGCACTCATAGCATAAAGCAGGAGAGAGAAGGAGTATCATGACTGGCTACTGCCAAAGTAAGAAGAGTTGCTGCTCCCAACTCCTTTGCTTTTTCTGTTGGTAACAGAAGCCATCTTAAATTGCTCAATGGGAGAAAGCAGCAATATTTAAATTTTGTAAAACCCAGAAGGCAGTGGAGAGTAAGATGTACAACATTTGCTGCTGACGTTTCTGCTGCTTTGGCAGGTCTGTAACATTGACTGCCTGTAAACATTGTAAACATTGTTGTTTTATCTGAGTGAGTGGGACCAGAGTTTGGAAAAACTGCAAGGGAAAAGGGAAGGGGGCACCACAGGTTTTGTCTGCCCCAGGGGATGTATGCACTATCAGCTCTCTTGGACATAACCCACTGCTTTTGTCACCCTATAGCCGCTGTCTCTCTGGCGTCCCCCCTGCCTTACTCACTACCTTATAGCAGGAGGGGGGGACACTAGCAGAGCATGAAGAGGAGGACAGCCATTCTTAAATGTATTTCCAAGGCTGCTATTAAAAATGTTCATTTAGTGCCAGCAATTAGTTAGGCACTCCATACAGATAATAAATATAACAGCCCTGCCTGCAAGACTTCGAGAGTACATCCCTCCTTAATCAGAACAGCAGGAGAGAGGGGTCTTTATCAGAGAGCAGAGTAAGCAGAAGAGTGCCCCAACTGATACTCTGTTGACCTAACAAGGCTATACAATTCTAGAAGGCATTTGGAAGAGAGGAAGGAGTAAGTTTTTCCATCCACAAGGAGCAAAGTAATGAACAGTTCAGAAGTAGAGAAATGGTTGCATGGGTTTGAGACTAGTTGATTGGACTTGAACAAACTAATCACTCTGCCTTGATGTTCAGATCTCCCCTCTCTCTCTCCCTCCATCCCTCCTGTATCATGCCTGTGGATTTTGTATTATTTATTTCATTTTTCTACTATAACTCCGGTGTTGCAGTTCTGTGCGATCTTGGTTTTTAACTTCATCACACTGGTATTGGTTGACAGATCTTTCCTCTTTTTGTTGTTTCAGTGGAGTTTCTCTTTCAATCGTTTTGAGGTAGAACCAGGTCAAAGATACCAAGTAACTGTTCATCACTTGCCCAAATTAAGTACTCCAGGAGACTATAATCGGAAATCTGTGTCATTCACAGTACCAGGTAAAGGACCCTCTTTGTAATGGTAATGATGGGATTTAGTATTGGGCTTATCATGTAGTAAAATCATGTTTTTTAGACTAGGGATGGATAGAAGAGCTATTTTCCATTCACTCTCTTTTGCATATAATGAATTGTAGGTCCATTCAGTTTTTTGCAGTTGATTTTTTTTTAATGTATGAAAACTTTGAATTTAAATTGGAGGAATTTTATACACATTCTTCCCACAAAACATGACCGTTTTTGCTTTTTGGAGCATTTTATAGGAAAACACACATTTTGTACATATTATTTGCCATAAGGTATGCATTCTTTACTTTCTTGAACCACAAGGTTCATTTTTGCATCACAAAATTAGGAATAGTGCATTCCAATTCATATATAAGTCTGGGACCAGTGAATTAAATCAGGTTTACTTTAAAATGCAGATCAAATGAATTTCTCCATCACGAGGCGGGACTGGGTTCAGATGCAGATATGACTTTGTGGTGCTGCTGATACTGATATTATAGTGCTATACAAAAAGTTTTTTTAAGTGACTGGCCCTACCAGCAGGTTTCCAATCTGTATCTAAAGAAAAATAAGAAATGGAAAGAAGACTAAAGCAAGAATAGCTAATGTGGTGTGCTGGGATGTTTTCAAGTACAACTCCCACCCCAAGCCAGCATGGCCAATGGTCAGGGAGATGGGAATTGTAGTCTATAGTATCTGGAGGGCACCAGCTCTGGAGGGGCTGGAGGAAAGACCTACTAAGATGGGAGGGCCTGGGCATTTTAAAGAACTTATTGTATACAGGAGGCAGTGTGACAATTCAAATGTCAGATGGGAGAGAATTTCAAAGTAAAGGAACTGAAAGGACAAAAACAGGAAATATGTGAAGAAATTCTGGGCTTGCAAAATAACATAGACCCAGCAGAAAGAAACTGATGCAAGTGGTGTGAACAAAGAAAAAGAGATGGAAGATAAACAGGAACTATAATGGGCAAATATTGGCAAATCAGTTTTGAAGAACATAAAAGGAACACACACATAATAATAATAATAATGGTGATGCTGTTGCTGCTGCTGTTGATTTGCAATTTGGAAAATTGAGGACACATATAAAGGTAGACCACAGAAAAACAACTAAATCATATAAATAAGCTGTGTGTTGCATTGTAAGCCTGGAGGGGTGTGTTTACATGAATGTTAGTCTCTAAAGAACATGATCTTTATATTCATTACCAGTGTAGTATTTTCTAAACAATGTAGTGCTTAACCTCAGTAGCCCAGTGATCAAAACATAATTAACATTCTTTAGGCTGCCTACAAACTCAAGTGGTCAGCACTACTTGTTGCCGTTTTTCAACTAGACTCTGACCTTGGTTTCATAATGTAGGCTGGACTTTTATTTCCCCCAAAATATTCTCTCTCTCTCTCTTTCAGCAGTATTGAAATTACTTTGTGTCAATGCTGAGCACTTGTATTTCTTTTGTCAATTTAATTGTTTCTGAGACTTAGCCTGAATTCAAGCAAACGAGTTTCAGTGTATAAGCTGGTAAAGTTCTGGATAAAGTTTTATGATGGCTTATTGTATTTTATGATTGCTGTCATACACTGCCCTAGGAGCCATTTGGATGAAGGGTACCTTAGATAAAGCAAATTATCCTAACTTAAATTTCATGTCTAGTCACCCTAGAGCCCATCAAATGTAACTTAGTGCCCCCTCTCTTAACGTACCCAGCAAGAGTTCTTCCACTTGTATATATTTGTGGTACTTAGCTAGAAATTCTTGCCTATTGTACTCTGTCTTTCTGGACATAAATGCAATCCTTCTGTCTTTTTGTTGCAGATTGCACAGACCCTATCATGAAAACAACAGCCCCATGTCTACAATTAGGTAATGTTTGTTTAAGTATGGGTAGAAGTGTAGGAAATCTATTTAAAGTACTCACAGTTCATGATGATATTGATATATGCAGGCAGTGGATGGGAACCCAGCCTGGCTGGAAGAAGCCTAGATGATGAGACACTATTGGTGAGCTTTAACCCAGCAATGGAGTCAACCAGTTACTTCGTCCATGTGACCAGCTTTCAAGAAGATGGAGTAGAATGTAAAAAGGCGACACAGAAAATATCAGAGGTAATCAAGCTGTTCTCCATCTTCCTCCCCGCTTGAGACACTTATTTTAGAAAGTGCTTGTATTTAATGCCACCTCAACAATTACTAAGTTAAAGGTAAAGATAAAGGGACCCCTGACCATTAGGTCCAGTCGTGACCGACTCTGGGGTTGCAGCGCTCATCTCGCTTTATTGGCCAAAGGAGCTGGCGTTTGTCCGCAGACAGCTTCCGGGTCATGTGGCCAGCATGACTAAGCTGCTTCTGGCAAACGGAACACAGCACACGGAAACACCATTTACCTTCCCGCTGGAGCGGTACCTATTTATCTACTTGCTTTCAAACTGCTAGGTTGGCAGGAGCAGGGACCAAGCAACAGGAGCTCACCCCATCACGGGGATTCGAACCACCGACCTTCTGATCGGCAAGTCCTAGGTTCTGTGGTTTAACCCACAGCGCCACCCGCGTCCCTACTTTATTCTACTTATGTCTGCCCTTCAGTGCCTCTAGATTAGAGGCAGCTAACTGTTTTCAGCCCAAGGACTTCATTGCCTCATTGTGACAGTTTCAAGAGCTGCATGGCAATAATGAGTGTGGTCAAAAAGTGAGTATTGCCATCGCACATTCTCACACACACATGCACATACCACCATGCACCAGAGCATGCACACATCCTAGCCAGAGGCACTCCTAGCCAGAGCAGCTACCTGGCCATCTAGGAACACACTAGACCCAGCAACTATCCTGAAGTTCATGATAAGTTCTTCCTTAACTCTGATTTCTTACTCTGAACCCACCTGTGCTTAGGAGGCATCACTGGGATATTTGAGGCACAATGTATTTGAGATGACAAATGCTTCTCATTTTTTTCTGTGCTACTACTCATTATTTCTCCTGAGTTCATTCAAGCTCTTTGTGATTTTTACCTTGGAATTCCACTTTGTCTCTTGGTTTCTGCAGAAGGAGTTGCTGCAGCCAATGAACGTCACAGTCAAACTAGAGAGAAACTTGAAGATTTGTTGCAAATACACGGTGCAGGTATGGTGAGCTGCTTTTCTTATTTGAATAAAGAAGGGAGGGGCCATGCCAGTTCCACATCACCCTGTCAGTGCTTAAAACCAAACACAATTATTTATCCAGTGATCATCTTATCTCTGGTTATTACAAGTTATACAACGTAACGATAATGAATTATTTTAATAGTGCTGATACCTCACCATTTCATCTTCACTAGAGTATCTTGAATTGTGCCTGGAAATGAACTGGCAACCAATGCAACTGATTTAAAAAGAGTTACATGAGTTCTAAATGGAACCCTGGCCAGTAATCTGGCTGCTGCATTTTGGACCGGTCAAAGTTTCTCAGTCGTCTTCAAGGACAGCCCCACATGAAGCACACTGTGCAATAATATGTCCTGCTGTCTTGCTGTGAATTTTGCACCCCATTCTACTAAAATCTCTGCTTAACATGAACGCATACCGCTTTATGTTCAAAACTGTATCCATTTGTAGGTTTTATTTTCAGACACTTCTTCACTATCCGTACATTTAGTATGACACAGTCTGAAGATGACAAAACAAAATGCCTAATCAAGGGGCCACAAGTAAATATGGTACTGTTGACTTGCTCTCCTTTCTAAAAGGTGTGTCCATTACAAAAGCGAGCAATTAATTCCACACAATATGCAATTTGCTCCAGAAACACCAAGTGTTAGAGTATCAAAGATACTGCTAAAGTTGTTCTCTCCTGTCTTTTTCTTTCCAGATTCAACCATTCTTTGCACGTTGTGCCACAGATTGTATAAGGCATTCCATTTCCATCCCATGTCTCCCCACTACCTTGCCTTACGGGACAACAAAGGAAGTTGGTACGGTCTTCATTTTGAATTTGTGTAGCTAATTAACTGTTGCAAGAATTTGTTACAAAACAAGTCAAAGTTTAAGACCTGTAGAGTTCCCACTAATATGTGCGCAAATGTTAATAATAATAATAATAATAATAATAATAATAATAATAATAATAATTTATTTGTACCCCGCCCATCTGGCTGGGTTTTTCCAGCCACTCTGGGCGGCTTCCACAAAGACCAAAAATACACTAATATGTCATACATTAAAAACTTCCCTGAACAGGGCTGCCTTAAGATGTCTTCTGAATGTCAGGTAGATGGGATAACAATGGAAATAAGACAGAAATCATCCTTCCTCACAAGAGTAGCAGATGTGGTTCTGCTGCTGCCTTTGTATGATGAAGTTATAGATTAGGGGCTGAATGACTTATTCAGTATCCATCATTGTCATCATCATTAATTGCTAACTTGTAATGCCACTTTTCCACAAAATTGTGCCCAAAGTGGCTAACTACATATCAAGTGAACAATCAATATAACCATTTTTAAAACATTAGAAACAACTAGAAATAATATCAATAAAAACATCCCAAAAGATAAATCTAATCAAGTTTGGTTTATTTGCATTGTTTTGCACCATCTAATTTAACAGCCTAAAACTAAGCAGGAGAGAGAATAATGCCTAACCCAGAAATGAAAAGTAGTGTTCAAAACAGTAGTTTGAATCCAAAACTCAAACAGGAACCAACTGCAAAGAATCTCTGGTTGGGTGAAAGGAGCAAACCTTATAAGAAAGTCATAAAGCAGCTGGGCCTGTTCTACCCCTCTTGAAAGGAGCTGGAGAGGGACGATAATTTCACTTAGAACCATAGAATTATAGAGTTGGAAGGGACCCTGAGGATTATCTAGTCCAAATCCCTACAATGCAGGAATGTGCAGCTGTGTCCTGTGTGGGGATTGAAACTGCGACCTTGACGTTATCAGCACCACGCTCTAACCAATTGAGCTATCGAGAAGATCAATTCTCTTTATGTGGCTTCAGATATATGGGGCTGTTTCTGCCAATAATTCTTGGCTCAGTAAAGATGTAAGCAAGAAATACCCTGTTATTTTTTGGACCTGAGCAAATGCAAAGTAATTCTGCTGCTTATTGCTAATAGCTGGGGGGGGGAGGTTGCATCCACCTCACTCCCAAGTGGTTTGGTAGTTTTGCATGGTCTAATTACTGCAGCAGTGGAAATGTTCCTTACATTATGCTCTTCCTATGTTGCAGATAATCTTTCTGTGGTGTTGCCCTGGGGCCTCACTCTCATCTGCATTTTAATAGTTGGATCAGCTGTCGCTTCAGTAATTTGGCTTGCTCGAAGGCAAAAAGGTATGAAAAATGTCAGAAATGTAATGGGAAGATTTGCCAGCTGGTTTCCCACATTGTCTCTCCACTCGTACCTTTCTGGATACTTGGCCTTTGCATGCAACACAGAGAGATAAACTGACCCAGTTAGAATGTCTTATCCAGCCCATGGCTCCTTACATACTGTTACCTATGGTTAGATGTTGAGCCTGTGAAGAAGTCAGTATTTCAGCATTTAGTTGTATGGATACCCCAAGTTCCACAGGAACCAAATTCCTATGGTTTGTTGGTCTAGCCTGATAAATAATTTTTGTATTACACTTTAGAGAAGAAACATATCTCAGTAGAAGATAGCATGCAAAAGTAGCAAAAACTCCATACAAACTTTAATTGCAAAGGGTTTGGGGGTATTTTTTTGGTGGGGAGGGGTCAGGACAACACTCAGGCTAGCGTAAGAAACAACATACTAAAAGTTGAAATATCCACCTGCTGTTTTGTATTTCCCTAGTTAGAGTGTCCTTACTACAGGGTGGACAGGCACCACAAGCAATCCTCAAGAATCCCATGTGGCTGCTGAAATTTCTTCCCAGGCTCTGAGGCAGGGAAAGGCTATGTTCCAAACAAACAGGAAATAACTCATTAACAGTGCAAGACACTCCAAAAATAACTGAAGTCTATAAAAATGAATAAGGGTGTCAGAGCACCTTTATTCATTTTTATAGACATCAGTTATTTTTAGGCATAGATGTTGGGTCTTAGAACCGCTGTCTCAGCTTAGTCTTCAAAAGATACTGTCATTCCTAGACCAAATGTATATTCTATCAGATCTTCTTAGATGTGTCTATTGTTTTCTTTCCCTATTAGTAACACATTCAGGAACAAGCAGTAGTGATGGTACCCACCATGGTAAGAGAACATTTTGTTTCTATTGGGTCAGTGCAATTTGCAATCTGGGAACCTGGGATGAGAGAATTTGGAATTGTTTTGTTGTATGTACTATTAGGATAGCACATGTGCCAGGTATAAATAGAAATTTGTGGCAATAAAATATTTGGAATGTTTTTTGGGAACATCTGTGGTGGTGAACTTGAAAAAAGGCCTGGGGAAGATGAAAGGACTGAAGCCATGAAGTAGCAAGGAGTGTGCAAAACTTATTCCTAGTGACTTAAAAACTCTGCATTGTCTCTTCTAGTTTTCTGTCACCTCTCTTGCATAATAAGTCTTTAGTGTGTGGCATACATAAAATTTTAACAGCTAATGCTAGTCCATATTCTAAAACAAATCTGAATGTGCATACATAAGGTCCAACAACTCTTTAAGACTAGCATCATCTCTACTTTTGTGATCACCATCACCAATACAATAATTAGTGGCTTTATGTACAGAAATGAATTGAGATGGTGGCAGGGGAAGTTAGCTCTTTTACTATTTTTATGTATTATGATTATATTTTGGTGGTTAAATGGTGATAAGGCATGGCTTACATGTACTAAAAGGTCTTGAACACACATGCCTGTATTCTGTACAGCTTAGAAAGCATATTCGGTTCCAAATTTTTGCATTCTGGCTTTCCACATGTGCAGTGCAGCAACTCATGGTGGTTTTCTTTTTTAACAAAAAAATCTCAATTTTCCAGAACTTCTGCGCATGTCACAGTCTCCTCCACCCCTGAAGACTCGTAAGGTTTGGATTGTGTATTCTGCTGATCACAAGCTCTATGTAGACATTGTGATGAAGTTTGCTCAGTTCATGATCACAGTCTGTGGTACTGAGGTGGTCCTAGACTTGCTGGATGAACGTCAAATATCAGAGATGGGGGCTGTGCGCTGGCTGACACGGCAAAAACAGGAAATGGAAGCACTCTCTTCAAAGATCATCATCTTGTGTTCCCGGGGTACTCGAGCCAAGTGGCAGGCCATGCTTGGGCGTGAGGAGTTAACTGTATCTCTCAAGCAAGATAACCTGCTACCAATAGGGGATATGTTCACTCCAGCATTGAATCTGATCCTACCAGACTTTAAACAGCCAGCTTGTTTTGGCATGTACCTAGTCTGTTACTTTGAGGGCATAAGCAGTGAAAGAGATATTCCAGATCCATTCAATGTCACCTCCAAGTACCAACTGATGGACAAGTTTGAGGAAGTTTACTTCCTGATTCAGGATCTGGAGAAATTTGAACCAGGGAGAATACATCAGATTCCAGAGATCTCACCTGAGAACTACGCTGAAAGCTTCAGTGGGAGACAACTAAAGGAGGCAGTGCAGAAGTTCCAGAAATGGCAGTCTGAGCACCCTGATTGGTTTAAGAGAGAGAATGCCTGCCCTGAGTATGAAGATGACCTTCAGTCTCTGAATGGGGATCTCTCTGAGGAATTAATCCCGACTGAGGGAGGAATTCTGAAACGGCAACTGCTTCCACAGGAACCTGATCCCAATAGCTGTTGCTTGGTCAACCTCTTAGTCAATGAAGATGAGTCAGGAGCTTGTAGGCTGTTACCCCAGCTACTACCACAAGAGGATCTAGCATTCCAGACCCTGGTTGTTCCTGCTGACTGCTCCCAGGTTCAGGTAGTAATGCCAGTTGCCCTTACAGAAGAGACAGAGATACTTAGCCATCAACTGCTGACCAATGAAGATTGGCTAGAAAGAATGCCCATGATGAAAACTAGCACCCCCAGGAGAAACAATGTCATCCTTCAAGAAGATCTGTCCTCAAACCCCCGCCCCTTGCCAGCTGATGTGAAGCAGCAGCTGGAGAGCTTAATGTACTCTCTCTATCAACAAAGCATTTTGCCCTCTGAAACACCTCTCTGCCAAGAAGATGTTAATGAGCAACAGCAGCAGGTTTTTGATGAGTCTTGCAAAGATCAAAGACAGTCGGTGCAGTCAGACCAGGGTTACATTTCCAGATGTTCCCCTTTGCCTTCTGACAGCCCCCTGGAGGAAGAAGAAGAGCAAGGGCAGGAAGGACATGGGTCTGCTCAACACCTCTCCCCAGATGTCTTGGACAGTCTAAAAAGTCTTCAGCAGCAGCTGCTTTTTCAGAATATTCAGCAGCACTTCAGCTAGGATCACATGGTAGGATGGCTAACTATGCCCCATACTTCCACCCAGGACCTGTTCTGTTTTGCCAAAAAAGAAGTGACTGTTGGTTAGAATGCAGACATTTCAGACATCCTCCCTCAGGCAATCTTGTGCACACATTTTTGTGAAGTCTAATGCGTAGATGAGCTGACAGCAGAAATTTGGCAGCTTGGCTTACCTGTCTGCCCAGCCATCCTGCTGCATATACTCGAGCATTCTTGTGCGTCAGTAATCTGCCTGTAAATGGAGGTAGATACCAAACCTATAAATAATGCATTTTTTTAAAATTAATGCTACAAGCAGATAGCATACAAGTGGCCTCAGAGGATCAGATGAAATGGACCAGATAGCTCAGTAAGCTCCCGGTAACAAGCCAATATAAAATGATTGTGATGGAAACATCACAAGAGCTCTGTTTTATGAGATAAAAGATGTGTCCAGGCAGCATCCTGTTTCCATAGTGAAGGACCAGATGCTACAAGGAAGCCCACAAGCAACAGCCCCAACCTGCTGCTGTTGCCCCATAATAATAATAATATTATTATTATTATTTATACCCCGCCCATATGACTGGGCTTCCCCAGCCACTCTGGGCTGCTTCCAACCAAATATTAAAATACAGTAATGCCTCAAACATTAAAAGCTTCCCTAAACAGGGCTGCCTTCAGATGTCGTCTAAAAGTCTGATAGTTGTTGTTCTCTTTGACATCTGATGGGAGGGCATTCCACAGGGTGGGTGCCACCACCAAGAAGCCCCTCTGCCTGTTTCCCTGTAACTTGGCTTCTCGCAGGGAGGGAACCGCCAGAAGGCCCTTGGCACTGGACCTCAGTGTCCAGGCTGAACGATGGGGGTGGAGACGCTCCTTCAGATATACTGGACCCAGGCCATTTAGGGCTTTAAAGGTCAGCACCAATACTTAGAATTAGTAGAAATAGTAGTCAGTAACATATTGCCTCTGGACCTAGAAGTTCTACGAGGCTATGATGGCTAATAGCAATTTATGGGTTTACACTCCATAGCTATTGCTACATCTTTTAGCAGTGAATTCTATAATTTCATTGTATAAAGTACTTTCCATTGCCTGTCTTGAATCTGCTGCTGATTGATTTATCTGCAAATGTAGTATTGAGAGGAAGAACATCTTTCTAATCGTTGCATAATTTTATGAACCTCTCCTTATGTCTCTCCTTAGTCTTTTTTTTCAATTGTTGGCATCTGCCTGATTCAAGAGACAGTGGAAGAGTATGTCATCAGGGGTAAAGTCAAACTGTTGGGAGAGTTACAATGCATGCTGTGCCTGTAGAGGCCAATACAGGAGATACATGTTTTATTGTAGTTGGGGCAGATAAAGGCATCCAGTTTCGCTATTACAGATGCACCATGGCATTTCTTCTCTCTGCACTCCTCCCACTGGTCATTTCTCCTCTGGTCACTGCTGTGAATACACAACTTGTTTGTCTCCAGGCACTGTGGTCGCCTTCTAAAAACAACAACCCAGTACTCCTTTAGCTGTTCTGTAACCCCTTGGTTATTTGTATTACATTTTCCTATAGTTTTCCAGCTCTAGGATATGTACACAATATTCATAGTGTGTCACACTTACATAAAAAGCACTTCAATACTGCCCACTTTTTCAGTTCCTTTTCTAATAATTCCTTGCATGAAATAGCTCTGTTTCACTGCCACAGCACACTGAAGTGACACATTGATCAAAACAGGACAAACCTAATATCTTTCCTGAATAGTCACCACCAGTTCTGGTCCTATTAATACATATGTGGTTAGGATCTTTTTGCCCCAATATATATCCCTTACATTGAATCTCAATTGCCATTTTGTTACCCCTTCACCCTGTTTGGAATTGTACTTTCAGAGCTCTTTGCAATCCAGTTAGGTTTACACCCTCCTGCATAATGTGGTGCTGCCTTGCTGCTGACCCTCTTCTCCAGAAAACTAATGAACTCCAAATCATTTTACATATGATTAGGACAAAATGTTTCACATCAAGACAAATGTTTTAGGCCATCTTCCTCAGCAAGCACTGTACTCTTATTCTATATTAATCTTATGGTCAATAAGGTAAAATGCTGTTGTATTGATTTGAAGCCCTGCATTAAGTAATTGCTCTGCCCAGTTTTAAATGCTGCAGTAATTAATTTCTTTTCATGTCACAAATAGTCCCAGCAGAGTTGCCTGAGTTTAGGGATTTTCTTGCGAATGTGTTGGCAGCTTCCTTATGCAGTCTTTGAATTATGGATAATCAAAACTGCTGAAGCAATCTTCAGAATGCACTTAATTTTGGTAAAGGATACTTCTTCATGATATACCAGAAGAATCTAGGCAAACCTAATTTAGAAGGGGGTATTTTAGGAAGATGCTGAAGCAGAGGATTATGTGGTTATACTCAACATAGCTAGTGTGTGAAGCCTTCCGATTCCATCCACAATATGACTTTTAACTCACCACAGGGATGGTGTTTGCAGAAGCATCACCATGTCAAAAGTAATGAGTGTGCAGCCTCTGAATCACAGGCAAGGGGCTCTTTAATATGCACCCGCACTTTAGCTGCTCTGTCGATTTCCCATTATGCGCCACATCTGCTGTCTCCCTACACAGTCCAAGACAGGCAAAAGGAAGCAAGCGGTTGTAGTAAGGAGAGAGTACATGCTTGGCAGGAGAACTTTTTGCCAATGGCCGTGGGCAGAACCAATGTTGTTCTTTCAGCTGTTACTCAGTTCAAAATATGGCTCTGTATAAAATTTGCCATAGACCTGGGACAAAGGAAAAATAACAACATATATAGGTGTTGCCCAGGAGAAAGAGGGGAGGGGATTACAGCCAGCAAAAACTAGGGGTTTTATTCAATGCTAATCCTGTTCATGTGTAGATCCATTGAAATCAATAGCCCTGGCTATTTTACTCCATTAATTTCAGTGGGTCTAATCCGGGTAAAACTTAGTTGCATACCTAGGTGTAAGGAAGTGTTGCACCAGATACCATCAAGATGCAGCAAACAGTTTCTGCAGTGTGGAACCAAGACACTGTAAACGGTGAGCTGCACTGTTCATTGGAAAGTCCCTATATTGGCTTAGTTAATGTTAGTGACTGAATAAGGTTATTCAAAGTGGACTTCACTTCTCTACATTGCGACTCTGCAAGATAAGTCATTACAGGCTGTTAAAGCATCCATGTATATTGGTAACCAATTCAGCCAAAGCACAATAGCACCTGTGGTGAGGTAGAGGAAAGTGACCCCCAAGCATCAGTTCTCCATGGCCCATCAGGCCGACTGCCTTGAAAATTGTGCCAGTGTATTAAAATGAACACGTGCAGACTTGATGCCTGTTCCACTGCATGACTTCTTAGCCTGTTTTAGAGACCACTCAGCAGTTTCCTTCAATGTACATGGTCCATTTTACAATAGCAAATTACAGCTGTACAGTATTTTTAATAAATTTGCTTTTTTGCTATGCCTTTTTCATTGGTAATAACTTGATTAAAATATATTGTATTTTGCATATCTCTAGCTCTTTGCTAAATATTTGTTACTAAAGAAAATGATATGTTACGTATCCAGAGAATCAATTAAGTGGCATTTGTTCTGTTTCTCACTTTACATAAGGACTGGTGGAGGCTGGATGTTAGGGGGGCAGGGAGATAAGAGACTGGCTAATTTTTCCTGCAGAATAAGGCTTTTGTGTACATTTACATGTGTACATTTAACTTTTGTGTGCTCAGCTTTATGCACTTGGCAAAAAAATAAAAAGTAAATGGAAACGGGGTGAGCAACTAGGAAATAAGATTCTGGCAATCCCACCCACCATTTAACCCAATGGTTTTGAATATACACGATTTTGGTTTTAGGTGTGATCCCCAGAATGTAACCCCCATGTAAGTTGTGGGTTTACTGTACTTAACTAATGGCAAGCTACCTAGCTGCACTCAAGAGGCCAGCCTGGATATGGGTACACTGCACACCTAGCAAGAGGAGAATAACCAGCATGCCTTCAGTCCAGATCTTTTCTAGAGTACAGCTACTACCAAGTCATTCAACTTTGCTTCCCTTCCTAAATTGGAACGTTTTTGAGCTGGTAGGATGCTGAGATGATAGACTGAACAGCACCACTTCATAATGCAGGTGAGAGGATCCAGCTCTGAATGCTTGTCGAAATAAAAAACCTCCTGCAGATAGAAAACTAGCACAGAAAGAGGAAAAAATCTATATCTGGCCTAGTATGGATTTGTGCCTACCGGAAGGATGAAGAAATGTGGTCACTTACCTGAGTCTGATGTGGCACAGCTTATTTTACCACTTCAGCACCTTATTCTGCTACATGTCCAAACCTAAAGTCTAAATTTGTTTGCTTTACAATTTCTGAAAGCACAATTGTTATCACACATCTGTCCTGCAAAGAATTAAACCACCAGACATCATCAACAATGAAATCAGTTCCTAGGTTTTATTTTAAAAACAAATTGTTTTATTTTTTAAAAAAGCTCTAGATTTGTGGGGATGCTAAGTTTCCTTGCCTTGTTTTCTGCCTGTCTCTCTTAATTTTCTTCTCCTTGGGACACTGTCTTCATACGTTAGGGGCTTGCCCTAAAAAAATAAATATCACAGCTTCTTTAAATAGAGGGATTCTGAGCCAGAACTTGCATACATCTTCCCTAAGCTTGTATGTAGTGTGGTTTGTAACCATTCCACTTCCATTTGTGTGCAGAGTTCCTCATGGCACTAGAACTGCTGTGCAGAAGCCTGCTCTCCCATGTTTATAATTCCTTATCCAGATTGAGATGAAAGTACTGAAATTGGGTTAGGACTGATGTACAGTAGATGCAACACAATCACAACTGAATTGGTTTTGATTTCATGGCATAGAAGAGCTGTCAGACCTTGTTGTTGCTCTAAACCACCAGGATTCCTTATTTTTACCAATATTTGTGCCACACAAATCTGTTCCGTTACTGAACTGTTTTTACAAATGGCAGGTGCTCTTGCCCACCTACTTTATGGCAACCACAATATACTTAAATGCAATTTTCAATTTCAGTGTTATTTAAATGCAAATAACAGCTGTAATGGCTTATAGCATTTGATTACTGCAGAGCAGCCTGTTTTGTAGCAGATTCTCTCTGGGAGGAAGTGAAGTATTTGTATGCACGCCTGTTCTTTCTGTCAGGAAACTAGCATCCCCACGAAAAGTATCTTAGAGCTCAGAGGGAAAGTCCACAGTACTTAAGTTTTACAATCACAGTCACAGCACCAAGATTGTCCAGACAAATAGAAAGGAGTTACTGAAGGGAAGGCCTCTGGCCAGAATTCCACACAAAGTCTTTCAGAAGATCTGCTTTGGAGACCAGACAGGATAAAATCACTGGTGAAAAAGTTAAACCTTAGTTCTCGTTCCTGCAGCAGCAATGGGTTAGCTTGAGGTCAGTAAGCAGGTATCTCAAAGCAACTCCAGGGCTGAAGCTCGGGTAGAACATCTATGTATGCAGAAAGTCCCACGTTCAGTTCCTGGTGTATCCAGGTAGGGCTGTGAGAGACTCCTGCCTGAATCATGGAGAGCCACTGCCAGTCAGTGTAACTTTATGACTCGGTATAAGGCAGCTTCCTATGGAGTTAACCACCCAATGAAAATCCCAATTCTATAAGCAACCATAGAGAGAAAAGGCTGGGTATATAAATGTAGTATTATAAGAGTGCATGAGAGCCAGGTTATTTATCACCACCTCTGGCTTTTGTATCATTTCTCCATAGCACAGTAACTTGACTGCCTATGAGTGGTTACTGTGTGGAGAAAAACATCTCCCAATTGCATACCACAGGTTTTATCTAGTGGTTGTTAGCATTCTGTTCTCTTTCCTACCTAGGCAGCTTGGGGATTTTAAGACCAAAGGCAGCTGGCGTCCACCAGGACAGGTTGCTTTCAAATTATATGTCCTTTCCCCCACCCCACACAAAATTTCTGGGCCCACATACAAAGAAGAAGCATAGGCATGTAAGGAAAGGATTGGGGATCTTTCCAAGATAGCCAGGCAACAAGACCATTGATAATGTGACCCCTTTCTGCCTGTTTCCATTCCGTGTCAACGAGTTTACTATTTAGTGCATAACAAGCAGCACCAATAAATATCTAGAAATAAGAGGATGGGATAGTTCCCTCCTCCTTTTCATTTTATTTAAGTCCCTACTTAATTAAGCAAGTGAAAGCTGTCCTCAAAACAGAGCACCAATTATTAAAATCATGCAGGTCTATTCCCAAGAGCTAGAAAACGAGAGCCCCCATAAGCAGAGGCTGTTGATAAGACCCTGTTATCACCGGTGAGTAAAATGTCTCAATGAAGAAGAGAGTTTGGCCCCTCGGGAGAGGGGGAATCAGACATAACTCCCTTATGTGCAAGGTCGGCACATGATGCAATGAGGTTCAAGCACAGAGGTAGAAATTTTCAGCAAGGAGAAAGATGGCTCCTTTCGTCTTAAAAGATTGCAGGTACCACCCTAATCCCAGAAACCCCCAAGGCAGAAATTAGTTTATCCCCAGAGTGAGGGAGTGGTGATGAACTTTTGTACAATGTACAAGAGGGTTAAAATTACTTCCTTTTCCTTGAGGGCAGGAATAGTCATGTATTCCAAGGCCTAACATGTGGAAGACTTGTCTATGTCAGTCTTCCTAACTGAAAGCCATTGGGAACTCAAGTATCACACAAGCCAAATTGCATTGTCCCACAGCAGAGGAGTGCTATGGGCAAAATGAAACAAATAACATGTGGTCATGCTGAAAATACGATTTGCCCCACAAAGGCGCAGGTGTGGCTGAATGCACTGAGACGCCATATTTTAAAAGGAACCTGCAGATGAAACAGGTGCCCTTTCCTGAGAAAGGCAGCTCCTGCTGATTTATTTGTCCTTAAAATGGTTTTCATCTTTTGTTCAGTAAAATGGTGCCCTAGAGCAGCTAGCATGCCTATAGCACCCTGAGCAACTGTGCTAAAGAGAGGCACAGATTTTTGAATGGCCAAAGCTGTTCTGGGCTGTACCACCTCAGCCTGCAAGTGGGAGTGCACATTACTAAATGCTCTACCATACACACACATATATACATATGTATTTGCTGTATACATAAAATTGGATGTGTCAAGAAGGTAAGCTAGAACCCTTGATGCTTACCTCTAGCTTGCCACATGGAAGGACATTTTGAATGAGTAAGCATCTGATCATGTGAGTTCCCTCCTGCAGTTTGAAGTGGTAGAGCCTGTGAGCAGAACTAAGCCTAACTTAGCACCAGCAATAGCGCTCCTCTCTCTTTGTTCAGCATTGGCATTATGGCTGGATGGCTCTCCACTGCATGGAGGAGGAGCCCAACATAGGATATGAAGAACCTGGACAGCTTACAATAATATGTTTTTCCAGGCATTTCAAGTGGGTGCTGCCCTCTCTCTGCTCTCCTATAGGCAGTGGTGGTAGGAGGCACCTCAGAAAAGAGAAAAAAACCCACAGGTCAGAGCAAAAAAACAAAAACTTGATCAAGACTGAGAAACTGGATTTCCCCCTCTCTCTATTATTGATAAGACCAGCTCATGAACCCGGCGTGAAATATATAATCTGGAAGGTGCAGTTAGGCAGTTAAACAACAGACTTCTTCCATCTTGATTTCTATAAATAGAAGCAAAAGAGGTGAGGGGTCTGTAGCCACAGCACATTAAGTTGTCGTTAGAAGGAACCTACAGAATAAATAGGAATGATTTGGGGGTTATGGGGATGGGGTGGAAGAAAAGGATTTGGAATAGTTTGTAAGAACTTGGGTGAAAGGATTAAAAAATGATGCTGCCATCATTTTGGCCCAATAGGTGGTTTGACTAGTGCTGCAGCATTCATTATGTTGTGTATTTATGTGTGTCTAGCTGCTCTGTAATGACAGAATATCTAACAATATTAAAAGTTTTCATGATTAAAGTAGTGCATGAAGGGAAGTGATTTAAGGCAAGAGCAGCTCAGATATTGCCACAGAAGACAGCCTGACTAATTAGGATGGGAAAATTAGGCTGCTTCACATTACTATTGAGGTGTAGCTACTGCCAAGACTCCAAACTATATGGGCACCACCTCACCACACAGCCACTAGGGTGATGCAGTGGACCACATATTTTAGACAACTTTGAACCATGCCAGGGCAATACTTTCATGGGTGCAGCTGGTTTAAACCAATGGCCGCTGCTTCATTCAACAAATTAGCATTACTGTACTCCACTGAGTTTCCAGGAGAGACTTAAATGGGCCTTAATCTGGTTGAGATTGGCAGAGATAAAAGTGGACAGGGGGAACTAAAATAGGTACAGGTCAGAATCCCTAGGTTTGCCATGGACAATGAACTTTCCAGGGAAGGGTCATACTAGGTAGGTCAAAGTTATTCAGGACAACTGCTCAGAAAGTTACAGTGCCCTGAGGTAGGGAGCTGGGTCAGATGCACAAACGCTGTCTCCTAAGAGGCCTGGGTTTGGGCGACTGGGCCAATCTGAAAATCGGAGACATGTAAAAGGGAAAGTAACTACAGCGGGGTGGGTACCTAAGCTGAACTGGCGTGGAATACAAGGTGGGGTAACTGCAGAGGGGCACTGACATGGGCGTGGACCCCCTCAGCTCTGCGCGGTGACGGCCAATGTGTTGACGTAGCCATGGGGCCCCATGTCGTTCTCGGAGATGCAGTGGCTGAGCTGGCCGGCCCCGACCCCGGCGGAGGGGGCTGGCGCGTTCTTGCCGTTGCCCGCCAGCCCGCCGGCGGAGTGCAGGAGGCAGCAGGTCTCCAGGGCCTCCAGGCCCCGGCAGGCCAGGAAGAAGAGGTTCTTGAGCATGAAGATGGAGAGGGGCTGCTGGTAGCGCACCAGCAGGAGGCAACGCAGCGCCAGCAGGGGCGCGTCCAGGAGCCCGGCGGGCAGCAGCCAGTGCAAGGCCAGGCGGGCGGCGCCGGGGGCCCGCGGGGCGCTCAGCTCGTACAGCCACAGCACCGGCGAAGCCAGGCACAGGAAGTAGACAGCGATGAGCACGTAGCGGAGCGGCGGCGGCAGCGGCAAGGCCGGCCGGCCGGGCTGCAGGAGCAGCAGCTCCAGGAGAGTGAAGCTGTCCAGCAGGTCCAAGCACGTGGCCAGGAAAGCGGCGGCGGCGCGGTGCTGCGGCGGCGGCTGGGGCGGCAAGAGGAGCTGGCCGGAGCCGGAGCCGCCTTCGGCGCCGATGGCCCGCAGGAGGCAATACAGGAGCGGAGCCGAGAGCGCCAGCGTGATCCGGAAGCCCGTGGCGCCCAGCGGCAGGCGCAGCTCCACCAGCTCCAGGATGGACGTGCCCAGGATGAGCGCCGCCTTGGGCGTGAAGGCGATGGCGTAGATCAGCCAGGCCAAGTGGGCGTAGGCGAAGTCCCCGCCCCGCGGAGCGCCCCCTGCCTTCCCGCCCGACGCAGCGCAGGCGCCTCGGCCGCCGTGGGGCGGGTGGCCCAGCAGCGGGTGCAAGGGCGGCGGCGGCGGGTGTCCCCCTCCGACGCCGGACGGGCGCTCCCGACGACGAGCGCGGCTGTTGCGGCAGAAGAAGATGCTCCAGCCGGCGGCCAGCACCAGGTCGGTGGCGATCCAGCTGCACCAATACAGGTCGGTGACGGCGATCAGGTAGAGGTCCAGCAGCGCCCCCTGGCCCAGTAGCAGCACCAGGGACAGCGCCTTGTAGCCCCAGCGAGACCCGCCCGAGCCCCCCGCCCACAGCAGTCCCGCGGCCGCGCTCGCCGCCGCCGCCGCCCCGGGCCCGGCGGCCGGAGCCCCGTACAGCTCGGCGGCTGTCATGCTGCAGCCCGACGTGGAGGTGCTGCTGGACCCCGGGGAGGCGCAGGCGGCGGGCGGGGCGGGCGGCGAGGCGGGCTCCTGAACCGGCACGAGGGGCTTGGCTTCCTCCTCCTCGCCCTCTTCCTCCTCCTCCTCTTCCTCACTGCTGCGGCCGCCGCCGCCGCTGCTGCTGCTCCTGCTGCGAGTGCGGGTGGAGGCCGAGCTGGACACGGAGCCTCGCCTGCCCCTCCGGGTGCCGCCGCTCGAGCTGCTGGTGCTGCTGATGCCGCCGCCCAGGAAAAGGGGCTGCAGGTCCGCGGCGGGGGGAGGCGGCGGGGGAGCCTGGAAGGAGCCCGAGGAGGAGGAGACCGAGCGCTGGTTGGAGACGACTCGGTGCATGGTCGTCCTCCCCGCCCCCCACCCGCGCCCCACAGAGATGGGCAGGCGGGCCACAGCCCTCCCGGCCGGGCACCCGGCGAGTAACCTGCCCGGCACGATCCAGCCCCGGGGAGCGCCGAGCGGTGGGGATGGTGGGGATGGGCGAGAGGGAGGAGGAGGAGGAGGAGGAGGACGGTGGGCAGGCTCTGAGCGAAAGCCGAGACCCGGCCTGGATCTTCCCTTTCCCCGCCGTCGGAATCAGTAGAAACCCGGAGCGGATCCTGCCGTGGACGAAAGAGAGAGAAGCGGGGAATCCGGGAGTGGATCCAGTCGCAGAGACGGACGCTTGATGGAAGGAAGGAGAGAAACCCCTAAAGCAGATGCTGCGCGGAGAAAGGCAGGTGAAGGAGGGGCGGGTTTGGGGATGCGGACAAAGACGGAGATGCAAGGCGAGAGGCTGCCAAAAGAAAGAGCCAGCGCGCGCGCCTCCTGGCTGATATTCTTCTCCAGAAGCGCCTGCCAAGGCAGCGGAGGGACGGGGGCGCGGATTGCTTGCGAGCCAGGAGGATACCTGGGAGCGGCAGCTGCTTTTGTTGCCCACCCCCTCGCAGCGAGCTTCATGGCAACTGGGTGGGCGGCCTGATGCAGCAGCAAATGAGTCACTTGCCTCAGGAAGGGGGAAGCTGTCGCCTTGGGGGAAAGCTCGTGCCACAGTGCGCCTCGGAGGCTGCAAAGGGAGGATGGCTCGGGAACTGGTTTCCTTAACTACCTACTTAAGCACCAGGCATAAATGATGGAAAGAGCAGGGTGGGCATTGAATAGTTACTGTTGAAGCGGGCTTTTATAATTGGAAAAGTAGCATTTCCTTTGCTTGGTATTATTTTTATACTAATGAACATTCGTTTCTTTTTTTTTTCCTATCTCATTATGGTGCAAAGCTCAGAGCAGCTTACAAAGATTCCAAGAGTTAGTTTGCAAAGAACGAAACCTCAATAAACAATACACTGGAAGGCAATGCTAAAAAAAAAAAAAAGCTGCTAAAAATGGCATTAGACGTTACAAAAAATATGTTGCCTTTTGAAGATCACTAAACATGAGCCCTGACAGACCTCAGAAGGCGATTTCAAGGACTGGGCAGGGGTGGTGGTGCCAAGGTTAATAATTCAATCCAGAATAATAGGGTGTCATTTGTATGTATATTACGTTTATATCCCGCCTTAAGTTCCATCATGGACCTGTGTGGGAGGGTGTCTCCTGTCCAAGCACTGACCACATCAGGAGTGGCTTAGCTTCAGCATATTTCATGCATCATGCACTTTCCACCCTGACATGAGCACTTTTTTGCAGCATAAAACACTTTTAGCCTTACTCTGCAACACATACAAGGCAGGCCAGCATCTATGCATAAGACATAATACCAACAACTTCACAAATCCAAGACAATCTCCAGTTAAAAGGAAGCCTCCTTTTTCCATATTGAGTTTTAAATCTGGGGCAGGTGGGGCATTCGAAGCTGTGACATCACACCTGCAGGCTGAGGTTGGCTCCCACTGACTTAGTAGCTTGGCTCTTTGAATACTGCTGCAACAGTCTTCGAGTTAGGACAGTACAAAAGGTTAAGCACTAAGGAGCCCAACAGGAATAAAAAGAAATGATTTTTTAAAGGGACAATCTGCTAAGCTTCAGAATAGCAGGAAAAGGCTGCATGGGGGGGGGGGAACCATAATATAAATGTTAGATTTATTGTTATGTACACTTTTCTGCTTGGCCACAATATATTGTCCTCTTAAATAAACATTTGCCTCTTTTTTATCCGTTTGGTGTCCTTGGTGCAATTCCTTCATTAGGCATAACATCCTTAAGTCCTTAGGTATCCATCAGAAACTTCAGAACAGACACTTTGCAACAGGAGGAGCTGAAGCAGAGGTAGTGACAGCTCAGTAAGAGATGCTTTCAGCTTGTCAAATGGAGCCATGGAGGAGGAAACCAAGTGAGCCTCTGCCGCTTTCGTGGTAAACAGGAAACCCTGTACTTTTATAGCATTAACATAGAAATGAGTTTTTAATCCTCTCTTTGTAGAAGCTCCGCTATTATCTATTTGTCTGGAATTTCCTATGGCTTTAATTTGCCCATTTCCTTGATTCTAGTTTATACGTGTTAAGTCTAAATACCTAGCATTCATGGGACACAGGAAGGTGTCTTATACTAGTCAGACTAGAGGTATGAAGACCCAACAAAAAACCTGCAACAATCCTGTTTTTCTCCATTTCCCCAAGCTTTTTTTTTTTTTTTTTTTTAGCCTTCACATCTTAGATTATGCATCCATCTAGATCAACCTGTCTGCTCTATCAATGGCTCTCAGGCTTCAGGCAGGGACATCTCAAGCCCTACCTGCTGATGCCGTGGATTGAACCTAGTACCTTCTGCTTGCAAAGCATGTGCCACAGCCTTTCCTATATTTCAAGATCTCAGACCACAGCTGAAATGACATGCACTTAACTTGGGATTAAGGCCCACTAAATTTAGTGGGACCCAATTCTGTGTTCATCACGATTGGTATTTCAAATACTTCAGGGCTGAGCCCCCGTCAATAAAAACAAAACAGGTTCTAGGCCTCTGTCCAGCACTGTCAGGATTGCATGCTTAGCCAGCACACATGAATCAAATTACAGTACAAGCAACTCCCTGTTTACACACATACAAGTCACCCGTGACTGTGCATACACACTGTACTCTTGTTACGAACCTGGAAGTAGCACTTAAAGAGGGGAAACGGCCCCCCAAAGAGTGTGAAAACAGCAAAAATGGTGTGAAAACAGTCCCACAAGCCTTTTCAAGTGCAGTCCCAGGAGGTTTTGCATGGAGCTTTGAGGTCTGTGAAGAGTTGGAGTTTGAGAAAGGAGGTTTGGAGGGAGTCTGGTAAGTGCTGCTTGTTTTAAAAAGGGGTTTCCAGGGGTTTCCTGAGGTTTGGAGGATGTTTTCAGGCTTTCTCAATATACACAATTTCACTTACGCGCACAGTGCCTTGGAACATGTAAATGGGGAGTTGCCTGTAAATCACAAGGCTTCCCATACCATTTGGCAAAGCCCACTGATATTATTGTACTAACATCCATCAGCCCATCAAAGACAAATCTGGTGTTTGGTGGTGGTGGTAACAGAGAATAAAATTCATAATGAAGTTAAGATGATGGTAGTTTTAAAAGGGATTTTAAATCAATTGGACTTAAACTGCATGCATTTAAATGCTACTTGAAGAAACAGGGGGCAAAGGACTGTTTTGTCCCCCAAATCGGTAAGAAAGGTCTGTTTCTTACAGAACAGATTGCAAGAAGGAAGAAATAAAGAAGCCTGGAGAGTGTCTGAGCGTGGAAGGATGCTTAAAATAAAGCACAGGAGTGAAGAGCCTTAATTATGTCTTGCAGGGGCTGTCATGAGTCGACAGCTGCAGCAGGGAAAGACAGGAGGAGGATAAGTCGGTTTTATGGTATGGCTTTTTTTTATTTTAAAAAAGTGCAAATTGCTCCTTGAATGGAGGAGGATGGATGACTTATACTTGAGGTGCTAAGCAGCTTAGCAAACTCAAATTAACATGCCAAGATGCTGAAAATGAGGGATCAAGTTAATTCAGCTGATTCTCTCTCACCTCAATTACTGTAAGACAGTTCTCTCTGATCTTTCATTTGCCCATCTCCAACCTCTTATTCCTACTTTGCATCCCATGGCTCATTGGTTAATCTGCATCTCATTTCAGAATGCTCACATCCCTTCCAGCTTCTCTTCACTGGCTCCCTTCCTTTACCATGTGAACATAGGAAGCTACAGGTCAGCTATTAAGAGATCCGTGACTTGCACACCAGGTGTACTGCACTAGGTAGACCTGCCCTCTGAGAAACTCAAAAGATCTCCTTCCCTGCTGTTTTTCCAGTGAATAATCCTGCTCTCTTTTCAACCCACATCTGAAACCTTCAATTCATCCCCTAGTTCCTTTCATCCCCTCCAGCTTCTAGTTAATTGCATGGTTGCCACAATTAACTTGACACACACCACTGCAGTTCTCAAAACAAAAGATAAAGTACCAAGACTAACTCCGCCTCCCACCCAGAAAATAATGGGTATTATAACACTTTGTAGGACACTTAGCTCGTGCTCCTTGGAACATATGATGCTGCCTTATACTGCCAGGTCAATGGTGCATCTAGCTCAGGACTTGTCTACACTGACCAGCAGTGGATCTCCAGAGTTGCAAAACGGATGCTCTGCTACTGAACTACAGCTCTTCCCCTTGACAACTCCGGTTCTGAGCCACATTATGCAGCACAGGATATCTAGTGTGGTATACAGCAAAGGGACTACAAATCAGATGCAAATCTCTGCTCAGACATAAAGGTTACTGACTGACCTTGAGCCAGTTACCATCTCTCATCCTTGCCTACCTCACAGTGATGTTGCAAGGATAAAAGGGGGCAGACCATGAAGGAGGAAGAAGAGAGGATATAATTAAATAAAACTATTTTAAAAATTGTAAAACTCGGAGCACTTTAAAAGAAGAAAAGAATATTTGCTTGAAGCCTGCCATAGTATAAACTTAATTAGAAGCCGGTACTTCCTAAATACAGGGCACTGTGTTTCACTTGGTCTACTCCTAGATTTGTTCACACTTGTTTGCTTCATTTGGATGTCATTTTTGTATTTAATACAAGGCATGTCTTAATTATTATTTATTTTAGCTTTTGCATTTTGTTATACAAATCCATTTAATAAAAAAGGTAATGATTTTTTATTTTAAAAAAGATACTTGGTAATTCACTGAAAAAGAAGTACAGTCAACGAAACCAACTGTTTGGCTTTCACTGCAGTTGGCAAGAAAGTATTTGAGACTGACATTTCCCCCTTAAAATGTAAACCATCCATGTGCTAAAGCCAACCAATCTCCAGAAAACACAAATGGTTCAACTGGAAAGTAGTATAGGAGAAGCAGTAATTGGAGCCCAACGCTACCCCTGCAAGAGATTCATCATCATAACAAAGTTATTTAAAACACAGGCAAACAATTATATTAATATAAGAAAATAAGGTTATTGCTCACGCTACAAGGTAGTAGTGATCTGTCCTACAGAAAAAGGGAACTTAGAATATGTCCAGATTCATAAGAGGAACAGGACCAACTTGCTATTTGCACACTAACATCACCAATTACTGTGGTACAAAAATTATGATTGCCTCTTCTGCATTTGCAAATGGGACATGGGGATGTTTCCAGGATGCGGCTTACACAGGGTGGCCTGGAAATTCTGCATTAAAGAGGTTTGGAGACATACATAGCACAGGTTCAAAACTCTGGGGAATTTGCAGCCCTCCAGGTGTTTTTGGACTCCCATGAGCCTAGCCAGCATGGGTAGAGATGATGGATGTTGATGTCAACAACAACTGGCAGGCCACATGTTCCTCAGCCCAGCTGTACACAGAGAAGCATGCTTCTGCATTAGCATCTTCTGCTGAAGCATGCGCATCTCTGCAACAATATACAGGCAAGGCCGCATGCATGTCTGGACCCAGGCTAATGATTTCTAAGCAACAAACAGCCCTGAGGCAGGGTGGTAAAACACAATATGAAATTAATGCAAGGGAAAGATCTGTTTGGAGAGGATCAAGATTGCTATTTCTGTGAGAAGGTGGTAGAGGGAAACACAGCAACAAAACACAAATCACAGTCTTGCCCTTGACAGTTTGTGAAGGCTAAAGCCATTTCTTTTATACAACTAGGTAAAACTCCCCCACCCCTTCTCTTCTCCAACTTTCATTATCTGGTATCCCAAACTCTGCACACCAGAGTCCATTCTGGTTCAGGTCAAGGACCATTGTTTGCAGTCAGAACTCTGCCTACCAAAGGCATAGAACACACACAGGAATAGTAAAAGGGGTAGTGCCTAAGTAAATATTTATATTTCAGGGACAACTAGTCAAAGGTTGTGAAATAGCCAGGAGAGTGAAATTTAGTCATTACTGCAACTATCTTGCTTCTGTTTTGTATTTAACAAAGCAGCATTCCTGCTCTGGCAAGAGGGTCTGTTCCTCCAGGCATATCATTTGCCATAAATCAACACAGACACTGATTTAATATTTTGAACTTTTCAAGCACCTTCAGGAGCATCTGGAACAGAAGCAAGAGCCAAAAACTGTAGCAGACCTCATGATGCTGGTCACAATTATTTAGATAGGATTGGGTAGAGAGATTTAAGACGCACTGGCCTTTGGCAGAGGAGCCCATTTCACCACAAAATTGCGATTACACAGTAGTTGTAGATATAGGAAAGAGCATGGAAGCTGCTCAGATGTGAAACGGGTGGGGCAAGTTAGTGACCCTTTCAGCCTTCTCCATGGCAACCTTTCCCAACCTGTCCTCTCCAGATGTTTTGGACTACAACTTCCATCAGCCCAGCCAGCACGGCCAATGGTCAGCAGTGATGGAAACTGTTATTTCAGAACATCTGGGTGGCACCCTGGTTGGTTAAGACTGCTCTTTGGCTACACTCATTTTAGCAACAATGCAGAATTTCAAGTTCGCAAATGTGCTAGAGGCCCATATTGACAAAGATTTGGGAGATGGGTGCAATCCCTACCAAAAAAAATGTTGGGAGAACTTTCCTTTACTTTGGCATGGGTTGAACAAGACAGTGCTCAGATCTGCCTCTGCCCTTCTGCCCCCATGTGAGATGCTGGCAACACTGGACTTCTCATTCCAGTTTCCAGTTCTCCTTCTGAAAGACGAGCTCCACAGCATCATTCACATCGTGCACAACATGAGAGGCCTCCACCAAGGTTGGATCAAAATGGAAGTCCCGGTGTCCATGAAAGACAGTCTCCAACATGTTCTCGTTGTGGTCAGCAGGCACATCTCCCTGGGGATTGTAGACCCCAGTGCAGACCAGTATGGACTGGCAGCTCTCTGCAGAGGTGATGGACACACTGTGATCTCTTTGCATCTCAACATGTTCCTCGCTCTCTGCTGCCATTGCAGTGACACTTACTTCAGCCTGAGCCTGAAGGTAACGGTTGTAGAGGTTTGCACCATAAATGTCAGCCATTGGGTTGTCTCTGTAAGTAGACCCAAAGGACAAGGGAGGAGAAAACAGGGTAAGAGGCAAGGTTATATAGTTAAATTTGGGCTGAACTTAAATTTTGAGAATTTAGACCCATCTAATAACAGCATCCATGCTGTACCTCCACTCCCATTTGCCAGCAAAGGGACCACACTCCAGCCTCCCCTTAGCAGGGAAAAGAGTTCGGTAAGTTATATGAATCCTTCATCCTGCTCTGTGCCAATGTGCAGCTGCTGTGGCCAAGGTCTTCCTCTCCCAAGCTCAAGGAAGAAGAGTTGCTTACCCAATAGCATACAGCTGGCGGAGAGGGGATGTCCAGCCCCAACTCTCCATCTGCTGCTTGATCACATGTTCAGCATAGCGGTAGGTGACAGTGCTGGGCTTGCCTATCAAGGCCTCATACTTCAGCTCCTTGCCAGTCATTTTCTTGTAGATGTTCTCTAAGCACACAAGAAAGGTGCCATGGCCAAATCTGTCCACAAAGAAAGAAAAGCACAAAAAGTCGGCATGCATACTCCTAGGAACATGTGGTGGCACTGGGTGAATACAGAGGATAAAAGTACCCAATAGGAAATGCGGCTAAGATGGCTATTCCTCAAGTATGTCCTTTAATCAAATAATACAGACATGACTGCAGAATTCTATTATCGCTTTTGCACCACCCCTTGTTACTGCTCTGCTCTGCTGCTACAGAAGAAAGGCCTATCCCTCCATGGACTGCTGCACAAATTCCTGACCCTTTGTTGAGGGACGTATTTGGTTAATCTGGCCCCAGAGTCTTAAAAGTGTGTTCCTAACATTAATGGGGTTTCAAAAAAGTTTTCTCGCATTATACAAAACAAAACCAAGCTAGCCCTAACCTGTAGTAATTTGACCATTGTGAGGTTACATTTAGAACCTCTTGTTATGGACTGGAGCAAGACTCCACACTTAAGAATTTCTTCTCAGTTCCTTTTAGTTTCCAGAAACAGTCAATTTTCTTAGTCTGTAATAAATAATAGTAGTAGAAGTAGTAGCAGTAATAACAATAACAACAACAACAACAATAATAATAATAATAATAATTTATACCCTTCCCCAGCCACTCTGGGTGGCCTTCAACAAAATATTAAAATACAATACAAAATACAATAATGCATCAAACATTAAAAACTTCCCTGAACAAGGCTGCCTTCAGATGTCTTCTAAATGTCAGGTAGTTGTTTATCTCTTTGGCATCTGGTGGGAGGGCGTTCAACAGGGCGGGTGCCACCACCGAGAAGGCCCTCTGCTTTGTTCCCTGTAACTTGGCTTCTTGCAGTAAGGGAACTGCCAGAAGGCCCTCGGCGCTGGACCTCAGTGTCCGGGTAGAATGATGGGAGTGGACACGCTCGTTCAGATATACTGGCCCGAGGCTGTTTAGGGCTTTAAAGGTCAGCACCAACACTTTGAATTGCACTTGGAAATGTACTAGGAGCGAATGTAGGTCTTTCAGGACCAATGTTATGTGGTCTCGGCGGCCGCTCCCAGTCATTCTGGATTAGTTGTAGTTTCTGGGTCACCTTCAAAGGTAGCCCCACAGAGAGTAAGAAACAGAGTAACAGCTTTATTTATATAAGATGTTCTTACAGAAGTGGCTCACTCGATGGCTTTTAGCTTCTTGGCAAGTGGGTTGTAGTTGAGTACCAGGAAGGTGAGAGGCGAGTTTGCAGGAAGGTTGGAACAATGCAAAGGCACTGGAGGAGTCAATCCAGCACTCCTATTGACACACTTGCACTGCACAAGCCTTCCCACAAGTTTACCTCTCTCTCTCTCTCTCCTTGGTAAGTAGCAGCAACCCATCTGCCAGGAAGCTAAGCACAGCAACTTAAGTAATGTACCTAGAACATTGGCTCCCAAACTTTAAACCACCCCCCATGTCCACTTGGAAATCACTGTGTCTTGGTGGACCACTTAATCATTTATCTACCTGTTACAGCTATTGTAGCAGACTGTGCTAGGTGCTATATGATCTTTAACTCCATTTTTATTGCTTCTTTTATCTTATACTGCATTGTATTGTTCTACAATTTGAATTCCACAGAATGCTATATACAATACAACCATAAAATGCAATTCAAGAAAGAAGCAAGAAAAATGCAATTGACCATGTTTGCTGGGACTGATGGGAATAGTAGTTCAACAACATCTGGATAGCCAAAGGTTCCCTGCACCTGATCAAGCTCATCCGAGGCAACTGAGCAAGGAGCATAGGAGCATATTCTCCAGTGAGGTTTCCTGCAAATACAGGGTGGGGGTGGGGGGTGGGGAGATGGAGAGAGAGAGAATACAGAATGCCAGCAAGAGATCTCAATAGAACCTTTGTATCACCTTGGCATCTTAGCTTCTGCCATCCACAAGAGATCCATGTTGCAGGCGAGGATAGGTAGATGTGGGTATGGAACAGAAGTCAACTCTACCCCTAGGTTCCCATTGCTCAGGAGTACATCAATGATCAGTTGCAGGCAGGTCTCCCACCTGACTGGCTCCCCAAACAGAATCACAGCTAGAGATTGACAAAGGAAGTGCATTTTCAAAACAGTAGTATATGCCTGTACATCATATGACATAATAACCCCATATAAGAATGAACTCACAGTGGGTTACATCTGAGTAAACATCCTTTGCAAACCTATCCCCATCTACTTGGGTCCGGGACTAGGTCATTTTAGCTGTATTTTTGCAATATTTTTTGTTTAAAGTTGTCTGTTGGCACTTTAGTTTTCTGTACACCACTGAGAGATATTTTTATATACTGAGCAGTATAGAATTCATATAAATAGACAGACAGATATATAAATAGACAGACAGAATGATCTACTCTGGGCAGCCCAGCCACGATTACAAAGGAGCTCTCATATAAAATTTGGAGCAAATTGAATGGGGCTTCCATTTATTTGCCACATATTCCTATAGATGTGACTAAAAAGAGCAGGGTCTGCATTAGATATGTGAAAGCCAAAAAAACGGGGGGCAGGACACCCTCCAATATTGCAGGAACCCCCCCAAATTTTCTGTGCCCCCCCAGGCCTTCACAACTCTACTCCACATTACGAGGGACAACTCTGTTTCGTCCCCTAATGTTCTTTCAACAACAACTGGGGAGCATGAAAGCATTATCAAAGTAATCATGCTAACAATCCTTTGCAATACAGTGGATTCTAGGATATGCAGAATTACTCATCTTTGCATTCTGTCTTATTTCTTCTTTTTTTAAAGTTGATAAAAATATTTAACCAAACAAACTAACAATGGCACATTGTTCTGCATTATTTCTGTGCACTTATAATTGATTTGCCCCCAGCCAGACACCAGAAGTGGAAATGAGCTTAGATAAGGAGGAAAAGCAACCTGGGGATGGAAAATTTGCACTGGCAGATGTGAAGGGTCAAGCATGTTTTCACACTGCCTGCTCTGCCTTCACATCAGTTTGAAAATGTGCATCTGCCAAGAGAAAGCCCACCTAAGCCCAGGTGAGCTCACAATGAAACACTTCAGAAAGAAAACAATGCACTTACCTTCTATGGTGGGGAAGTCAGCAGGTGGAGGAGGCTGTCAAAAGGGAGGGAAGGGGAAGAGATATTAGTCAATTTGTAGCATCAGAAAATGGGTGAGGTTTGCTCAAGAGCGCAATGATACTTGGTATGTTATCCAACTGTAATATCATAAGGTGTTTGTTTGTTTTTAGGAAAAGGAAAACAAAATTGAATAAGTGTCCGGTTTTTAAAGAAATACGAAGCCATTAAAATAATTTCCCCAACTGTTTTATTCTGCTAATTTGCAACCTTGTAAAACTCGTCTTTGGTTTTTAACCTACACGGAGCAAAGGGCAACTTTGTACAGAAAAAAAAATCCTACCGACAAGAGTTCTTTATTGCTGTTTTCACAAGAGATCTTGGTGGGGATACTATGTAAAATATTTGTATTACTACAGAGCTGGAGAAGCTCAGGTTAGGGGGCCAAATGCCTCTCTGTCTGTCCCTTGGGATTCTCAAGGCACATACCCCACCCAACCACGCCCCTCACCAGCTTCACATCATGCCCTTGTGTTTCTTCCTGGCTGGAATATGCCCTTGGTAATGACTTGTGTGCCTGGATGGAGGATGGAAAGGAGTATGTGAAGAAACTAACTACAAAGGTAATATTTACATTAATTGTTTTGCCAACTGCTGCCTCTGGCCCTGCCTATCACTGGCCTGTGACGCCAGGAAGGTGGCCTAGATGGAACAGAGGTGCTTGGGCTAAAAAGGTGTTTCACCCTTGTTGTACAGGAACTTTACTACCAGAGCAACTATGGAAAAGTTGAAAGTAGGCAAGAGAACACTTAGTTCTGCCAGGGGGACACACCACACAAATGCTCTCTTTCAGTCACACTTTGCAATACTCAGGTTAATACTTGCCAGCTCTTTTGGCCTCCGACTTTGATCAACCATATCCAGCAAGGGAAATGCCTTCCTCACATCTTCAATGGTAACAACGTGATGGAATCCCAGGCTGTTTCAAAGTTGTCAAGGGCTCTACAGACCTAAGGGTAAATTGTCAGAACTAACCCAGGAACTTAGTAACAGGAACCCACCAAATCCCTACTGTTGGGCAGCAATCATATCTTGATAGATTCCCCACTTCCCTGTCCTGATCAGAAGGTCAAAGGTAGAGCAAAAAACAGCACTATATTCTTATTCTTATTATTATGTTTATAACCCACCTTTCCTCCAATGAACTTAAGGTGGTGCTAGGCCTGGGCGATATATTGATATATCGCCCAAGACTGGTATGAGGAACAGACCGCGATGTCGGCTTCACTCAGCAGTATATTGCTGGTGAAAACACCACCAATCCTGAGTCCCTCTGCTAGCAGCGTACGCTAGAGTTCCTTCCTCCAGCAGTGCTGCTAGAGGGACTCAGGAGCGCTGAGTGAAACTGCCATCGCACTCTGCCCTCATGAGATGCAATGACAAACAAGCTGTATCAGCGAGGCATCAATACAGCTTGTTCCTCCCTCTGCATCTTTAAACTGCTTGACTGAGGAGTGTGCAGCTGCCCCAACCTCAGATGAGCAGTTACAGGAGCCAGGAGCCAGCAGCCCAATACTGGCTCCCATGAGCTGCTGGCAGGGTGGGGGCTCTGTGAAACTACTCAGCTGAGGGGGGCGCAGTTAAAGGAGCCTTGATGCTCTGCCTGCTCATGCGGGGACTGACTCAGCTGGGGAACAGGAACCTTCCCAATCCCCAGCTGAGCTGCATAAACAAGCTTTTGCCCAGGGTCACCAAGTGAGCCTCATAAGGTTCGAACCTGTTACGATATTGAAGCAATGCAGCCGCGAGCTGCTGGTAGCTTGAAAACAAAACATAATGGGAATGTTGGGACTGTTCCGTGGGAAACAGAGGGACAGTCTATTCACAGTGTGAAGTCCCGGAATTAGCTCAGAGTGTAATATGAGCTGTACAGGAAGTACAGCATGTGTTCGTTCTCTCTCGACTGCAGGAGTATGAAGAGAGCAGTCATGTTTTTTGTAATGCTGCAAAGACAGAAATAAAGGCATGTAAATACGTTTCTGTCTATCTCTTTCCCCTGCCGGGGGGGGGCAGGAAAGAGGGGTGTGTTCTTCTCACGCTGAGAAGGATCGCCTATCGCGACCTCTGCCTGGATCTTGCTGGGGAATGCAGACAGGGAGGTCAACAGGAGATCAAGCCGGGTGTCTGGGAGAGTTGCCAGTTTCTCCTGATAAAGGCAGTCCACCCACTACACAACACTGGTTCTTAACACATTGCTAAGAAAGAGAAAGGAAGATTAAAAAAAAAATCTGAAGGCAGCAAAGGATACTCCCTGGCATTTTCCTCCACAGGACCCTGACCACACACAAGCACACATTTGTCATGGAACTGATGGAAAAGACGCAGAGGGCTGTGGGACAGGATCACCCATTCGGGAGAAACCTGGAAAAAGAGAAAGGTCAGCAGGACAGTTAGATTACCCTTTCCAAATGCAGTATTCCGTATGCCAGGCCCTTTATCCTCTAAGCTGCCAAAGCCGCTAGCATAGGTGACACCACTAGATTAATCTGGCAGGAACATCAACACCCGTCGTCCTTCTCAGACATTAAATACCAATAAGATCTCTTGAAAGTTACCTTGGGTAGGGACATGTCAGAAGAATATATTTAAGCTTGTCCACAATAAAAATACAATGGACTGGAAATATGAGTGTGCAAGAACATACACAACCCGTATGCAATGAGTGTGCAAGAACATACACAATCCATATTCATACCCCTAAGTAAGGTCCACACAAAAATGACACTCATCTTATTATTTAACATTGCATGAATGTGTGATTTGCCTTCATTAGAAAGCGTTCTAAGTGATGTCAAGTAACGTTAAAGCTCCGTGTGTCCTGTTTGATCTGCAGAGTCATCACTGAAGGTTATAGTCATCAAGCAACAAGCATGGAGGGGTGAGCAGGCTCCCCATCCCAGTATTAAAGGTAGTCAGGCTGGGGAAAACCTCTGTCCAAGAACTTACAGCCAGACCCAAACAAATGCTCTATTTAATAAACTTCTATTCACCTTGTCAGGTAAAGCCTTACTTCTAACAAATGGGTAGCAACTTATGGAAAGAGTCTAAGCCCTACAAACTTACTTTCTGTGAGGATCCCCCACAAAATCTGGATTCAGGGTCACATCACGTAAGGTCACAGCATACATGAAAGCAACCTTATACCACTTTAAGTGACGGCTTTCCCCAAAGAATCCTGGGAACTGTAGTTTGTCAAGGGAGCTGGGAGGTATTAGATGCCTCAGAGTTATAATTTACAGCACCCTTAACAAACTACAAATCCCAGGATTGTTTATGGAAAGCCAATTCTGTTAATGTGGCCTAACAGTGCTTTAAATGTATGGTGTGGAGGCATGTGATCATAGACTCACAATTTAGACACACCAGCAGCCAGTGACCCAATATAGAACACAGGTGCCTTCAGTACCTTAAATCCAAGGGCATCAGACAGTTCCTCAGCCTTGCTGTTGCGAGAGCAGTTTCCAGCATTGGTTACAAATGCAACCGGCACATGGAACCGACCTTTTGAATCTGTTAGTTTCTGGAAGGCCTTCTTAGCAGCAGGAATGACTAGCCGGCCCCGTAAAAGCACTCCATCAATATCAAAGAGGAACCCAAAGGAGGGAGAAGTTGTCTGTAGTGGAGAAAGATTCAATGATGCTATTTAGGAATAACAAGGGTAAGGAGGAACAAACAATAACGGCTCTAAAAGGACCATCTCTTCCCAAGGAAATATAAGACAAGAGATTATGTTGGCATTTCCAATAATTTATTTATGTAACGTATTTCCATCTCACCTCACCATATGCTCAAGACAGTATATAAAAACACTGCTTAAACATAACAATAAAAAGCTTAAAAATGTACAAGTGATACAACAACACCCCCCATCCTATGTCAGTAAATTCTCAAGAATCTGTTGTCATTACTTCCCAAAGACCTTCCCCAAAAAGTAGGCTTTACTTGACTTTTTACTACTACCATACTACTACTACTATAATAATTATTTCTTTATAGGCTGCCCAGCTGACTGGGTTGCCCCAGCTTCCAACAAATTAGTTGGGAGGCTTCAAACAAATTATAAAACCACAGTAAAACATCACACATTAAAAACTTCCCTATACAGGGCTGCCTTAAAGGAGAGGGATGATATAATAAGCTCCTGAGGGAAATCATTCCACAACTGCAAGGCGACCACTAGAAGGACACTGCTCAAGACAAAGCCCTCAAAGGTTATCTTAATAGGCAAGTGGTCTCATATGGAGAAAGAGGCATCTGTGATATCACGGTTAACAAACCTGGCAACTGAATTTTACAGAATGGTCATCTACACCCACAAGCTACTATGAACACAAACACAACTGCAGAACATCTTTGAATCAGGGTACGGTAATTCATGGCTGATGTTGCCAGTCTGGAAGCATTGCAGGAGTTGTATGTACTATTAACAAGAACAGTATTATTAGGAACACCGTAAGTTAAGAAGAGAAATGCACTTCTACTCAAGCCCTACTGAGTTCAATGAGTCTGACTGCCAGGCAAACATCGATAGCAGTGGTAACCAAACTTTCTTCACCATGGACCACTTGAACATTACAGATGGGCTTGGTGGCCTTAATTATTTTTATGCCTCATGTAGCAATTGTAATGTGCTGTACTTTGTGACTGTAAATTGTGTTTTAATTGCTTCTTTTATTTCTTGTATTTACAATCCATAAAATTCAAATTCCAACATATCTGCAAACAAGCAGAGCAACAAGCAAGAGAAATTCAGAGGCTACCAAAGACCCGTGTGAATTTTTAAAGCATTTAATAATTGCCTAAACGTGAACAATGCGGGCGCCAACCAGAGAATTCCATAGCCTAGAGCCACCACTAAGGAAGTCCTGTCTCTTGCAATTATTGAAAGGTAATAATTAGCCTTTTTAGTTGCATATGTGTAGATAAACTGATGAACAATGAAGTTCATTAAGCACTGGAGATCTGATGATTTCTATGAAATTCAGTCAGCAATCTAGCCACCTTTCAAGCAGTCTTCACAGGCAGCCTCACACCCAACACACTGCTTGCAGCCTAACTTGCAAGTTGCCAATGTTTTGATCTCACATTGTCGTGCATTACAGCTAACCTGTAGCACCCATCGCATTTCACGAAAATAGAATTAGAATAGAATAGAATTTATTATTTGTACCCCGCCCATCTGGCTGGGTTTCCCCAGCCACTCTGGGCGCCTTCCATAGAAACCAAAAAACACTAAAATATCATACATTAAAAACTTCCCTGAACAGGGCTGCCTTAAGATGTCTTCTGAGTGTCAGGTAGTTGTTTATCGTTTTGACATCTGATGGGAGGGCGTTCCACAGGGCGGGCGCCACTACCGAAAAGGCCCTCTGCCTGGTTCCCTGTAGCTTTGCTTCTCACAATGAGGGAACCACCAGAAGGCCCTCGGCGCTGGACCTCAGCGTCCGGGCAGAACGATGGGGGTAGAGACGCTCCTTCAGGTATACTGGGCCGAGGCCGTTTAGGGCTTTAAAGGTCAACACCAGCACTTTGAATTGTGCTCGGAAACGTACTGGGAGCCAATGTAGGTCTTTCAAGACCAGTGTTATGTGGTCTCGACGGCCGCCCCCAGTCACCAGTCTAGCTGCCGCATTCTGGATTAGCTGTAGTTTCCGAGTCACCTTCAAAGGTAGCCCCACGTAGAGTGCATTGCAGTAGTCCAAGCGGGAGATAACCAGAGCATGCACCACTCTGGCGAGACAGTCCGCGGGCAGGTAGGGTCTCAGCCTGCGTACCAGGTGGAGCTGGTAGACAGCTGCCCTGGATACAGAATTGACCTGCGCCTCCACGGACAGCTGTGAGTCCAAAATGACTCCCAGGCTACGCACCTGGTCCTTCAGGGGCACAGTTACCCTATTCAGGACCAGGGAGTCCTCCACACCAGCCCACCCCGTCCCCCCAAAACAGTACTTCTGTCTTGTCAGGATTCAACTTCAATCCATTAGCCGCCATCCATCCTCCAACCGCCTCCAGGCACTCACACAGGACCTTCACCGCCTTCACTGGTTCTGATTTGAAAGAGAGGTAGAGCTGGGTATCATCTGCATATTGATGGACACCCAGGGAAGATGTACCGTAGTTATTAGGGATGTGGTTATTTCTTGGGACATATAATCAGCACAATCAATACACTCCACGCTGTTTCGTCCATTGCTTTAACTTAGATGTGCTATCAGCAAGCTGCACTGATGTAAAACAACACTCTGAAGAGTGTATGTGACAGAGCGGCTTCTTAACTTTTTGTTAACGTGGAAAAACCAGCTGACGAATCGAAAATCGAACACGTAGGTTGGCTATTTACCAGGCAACTTTCTTCACTAAGGTCTGAGAGTTCCCAGCACAAACAACTCCGCCATATGCTAAAAGCTAGTATTCCCCCCAATCCCCGCCGCCGCAACAACAACAAAGGCAGCCTGGGTGAAAGGAGACGCGCGTGAGAAAAGCAGGCAAAGGGACAGGTAAGCCCGGCGCAGTTGCCCGGCTCGATCTCCTCCCGGGGGTGTCACAAGACAAGAGAAAGTGACGGGAGGACACCGAAGGGCGCGCGCGCGCACAAGGAGGAGATCAGGAGGGGGTCCTCTCTCACCTGCCGCGCCCCGCAGGTTCTCCCCACGGGACGGCCTTGGCTGCTGCTCCTGCAGGGGCGGCTGGCGGCGCCCCCCCTGCGCGCCGCAGGCAGCCACCCCCTCAGCGCCGCTCTGCTCACATGGAGCGAGCAGCACACAGCCATCCGCCCGCCGACGCCTGCTCCGGCTGGGGCGCCTCCTCCAATCAAGGCGACGGCCGAATTCCCGCCTTCCTCCCCTTGCTTCCTCCGCCCTGCCAATCGGAGCACCAAGCCTGCCGGTCACATGGGACGGCGGTGAGGGATGGGACCCGGGTCGGAGGTGGAAGGAACTACTGTGCAGTTCCCAGTTCCGGCGCGGAGGGAGCCGCTGGTGCGCGTGCTGTGTCCGCCGAGGCTGAGGGGAGCCTTGCCTGTGGCCGCTAGGAAGATAGGCAGGAGCTCCAGCGCGCCTGTTTATTTTATTCATAATTTATTTTTTAACATTTTATCACACTGCTTGTGCGTAAAAAAGATAAAACAATAAAATCAAGGCATTTCTTTTAAACCATACTTTGAAAGCATACAGAAGTTAAATAGATTACAAATTCGCAGCAACTTTTCCAAGCATTTGGGTGAGCTTGTCTGAACAAGGATGTTTTTAGCAGGTGGCGAAAAGAGCACAGCGAAGGTGCCTGCTTTACCTCAAGTGGCAGGGAGTTCCCAAAGTATAGGTGCTTTCCCATCTCATCTTACAAAGGTTGGAAGGAAGAGTATATAGGAGTAGCTAACAGTTGCAGGGTGAAGGTCAGATGGGCCAAAGCTCAGAATGAGTTCAGGCTTGCAAGAGAAGTTAAAAATGATTTTAAAGGGTTTATTCAGCTATATTCAAAGCAAGAGAAATGCCTAAGTCTTAACCCAAAAGGAAAGCAGCACCCAACCTGGTGGTAACAGATTAAAGTATTCAAGGAGGGAGCAGCAGTCCAGATAGGAAAATAAGTGGTATGGGAACACCTAGCTACTTTAAAGGAATTCAAATCTTCAGGGCCTGATGAGCTGTACCCAAGGGTACTAAAGGAGTTTGTGGATGTAATTTCAGAGCCTGTGTCTATAATCTTTGAGAATTATTAGAGAACAGGTGAGGTCCCTGCAGGTCAAAAGCGGGGGGGGGGGGAAGAAGGCCCAGACAACTATTGACTGGTCAGCTTGTCATCAATACGAGGAAAGGTCCAAGAACAGATAATTGAACAATCAGTCTGTGAGCGCTTAGAAAAGGGCACTGTGGAAATACTGTGGGCATAGTGTATATTGATTTCAGTGAAGCTTTTCACAAGGTATCCCATGATATCGTGGAGAAGCTGATGTGAATGCACTGTAGATATAGCTCTTGCCTCTACCAGATTCACTTTTCAGGTGTTCAATTCCAGTATTCTTCTAGCCTACCAGAAGAGGTCACTTTTGTACTACAGGAAAACAATGAGCCAACTATCCATTACAACAGCTCTGATTAGCACTTTGCTGGTGCTATTTGGCTTTAAAATGCTAAAATGTACTAATTCCACCACCACACATAAACTTCCTTTACAGTCCCCAGTAAATTTTACATGGATGCAATTGATATTGCTATGAAAAGGGTATCAGTCCAGAAAGAACGATGGGAGAGAACTGGCCATAGGCAAGGTTGTTGATTTTACATTTTTTTTAAATAATTATTTTTATTTGTTATTTGTTTTAAAAATAGATAAGCCTGCTTTTATTCCAAAACAAAAATGCTAAGAGGTATATACTGTAATAATGTTTTTCTATTGTGCTCTGTTTTTCAGACAAACATTTAGTAAACTGGGGACAAAGTCCAGCTCCTTAAAAATGCTGTTCATTTCAGCAGCAGTGATTTAATTGTTTCATGGTACAATCCTATACATGTCTACTTAGGAGTGAGCCCCATTGAGTTCCACGTAAGGTTTTTTATAGAGTAAGTAAGACTTGCTTCTTAATAAACATGCGTAGGATTAAAATGAAAGAGGCTTAAACATTTCTTAACTTTGGCTGGAAAGTGCCCTGGGTTTAAAAGTTTTAATTGTGGACAAATATGCTGATTACAAAAAATATAGAATTTCCAAGTAGATTAATTTCACACCTGAAGGGTTCCCAGCTCCAGGGGTTCCAGATTAACCACTTCCTACCTCAAATTGAACTAGAATTATGATCCTTACTTTCTTCTTCCTTGTCCACAGTAAGGTTATTTCAACCTGTCATTGGATCCCAGTTCATTTAGAACAGGGGTGGTAGTTAGCACATTCAGCTTGGCTTAATGCCATGTAGCCCTCTGCTGAATATCATGGGGGTGGCAAAGAAGGGGAAATGCGGGGACAGGGAATGACAGAAAAAGAGAAAAGGCAATGTCTACACACCTTTGCCTCTATTCCTGCCCACCTTTGTTTTGGGCAACTTCTGCCAACCAGTGGCACTTCTCTCCCCTGCAAAAGTTTTTTCCCCCCTTTAATGGGGGGGGGGGTAGAGTTCCCGACCCGTGTTCAAGAAAAAAAATGGTAAGAAATTCCTACTTTTATTGCAAGCCATTAAGTGGGGGACTTTCACCAGTACCATCACAATGTCAGGTCTTCAGACTAGGAAACACTGTGAAATTAAGATGCAGCCCAAGACTTGGTAACCCTATTGAGGTGCATATATTTTCCTTGTTGTTACTGAAGCATTCAATTCAGCACACGCTGTCTTGAGCATTTACTGCCCATGGATCACATCAATAAAAAGAAATGGAATTGGCATGGGGTAACTCTCCTCTGAGGCTCCTAAAATGCTGATCTGGAATGGCTCCTTTGATGTCTGAAGAAGCAGCGGGGGTGGGGGGGTGGCTCATGCTATACTCGAAGGGTCAGGCTGATTTCATTCCCATTACTCCACATGACTAATGTGGAGTTCAGCCTTCTCAGTAATGGAGGTCGGGGCCACTGAGAGAAGGAGCATCATTCTCTGCAGAGTGATTGCATTTGGAGGAGCTCTCACAAATCATGGGCATTCTGTACCTGATCACAGAACTGCCTCCCTGTAATGCCGGGGGAAAGGAGATTGTATTTATTTATTTTCAAAAATAACCTGACCCAGTGAGGCAAGATATCATTTTGAAAACACAGCCGAGGAAGATAAGCAGTCAGGCGATCACCATTCTCGCGGTAGAGTGGCTTAATACAATATGGCTGGCAAAACCCCGCGGGTGTACTTGACAATATAACTTTCAACCTTGCTGGGCTCCAAAATTATTGACTAACGGGGACAAAGTGCCTTGAGGAGAAAGAAATAGCAAAGGACACACAGCATTCTAGAAACATCCAAATGAAGCAACACTTCATTGAGTCCAGGGTGTCAGTTCCCACAAACCATTGTGCTGTGGTTTCCACTTCTGCATGACCAGATTTTTACACTACAGTGGAATCACCTGTAGCTGGGAACCAAGTGGGATTACATGGTAATCTCTCATGGAAGAAAGGATGGGAACCAGAAGATGGGGTATAGGGGATTAACCATATAATTCACCCAGTCTACTTAGGCTATGAATGCACTACATGTATTTTTAAAGCATGTTCAAAGCACATTTCCCCCCCTCTCAGAATTCTGGACCTTGGAGTTTGTTAGGGATTGCTTGGAAGTGTAAGTCAGGGAAGGGTAAATAATAGTGCCTAACAGTAGCCTTAAAAGTTCCACAAATTTGGACAAAAGTAAAAAAAGCTCAACAAATTTGGTTGTTCCCCCGCCCCCCCAAAAAAGCTCAACATATTTTCGCTTTTTGAAATATGGCAACCCTAACTTTAAAGACCTACAGGTACCTTTTCAATGCATCAGGAATGTTCTGAAATAAAAGTGGTTGCTAGTAAGTTCAATCAATCAGTTCTGTCTTCCTTGCTCAGTTTTGAGCATTTCAACATAAAGATACAGGCAAAATGTAAACAAGGAACACATAAAACAAATCCACATTTCACTAACCCAAAGCACGGCATCTTTGGTTCTGAAAAGAAGTCTGTCTCGATGAAAACAAATAGGGCAATCCAGCTAAAGTTGAGATTCGTATGTAAGTAGTAGTCATGCTGCTCTATAAAAGAAGCTAAGATCCCAACCAATCAGGAGTTTGGCATGGAAGGAAAGGTAGAGGAAGACAAAAGGCCATCTCCCAACAGCTAACGGGCACAAGTCTAGTTTTGTTTACTCAATTGATTATACACATACATAGAACCCCAGTTCTTAGATTGGGCCAGAGAGCTGGGTGTGTGTTAGGTTGGTGTATGTGTGTGGAAGATCCTGCTCTTTAGATGGGCTAGACAAAAGCTCTTTTCTACCCATTGATTACAATGAAAAAACATATGCTTAACTCCAACTAAAACCAGTGGGGTTCTGAATGCCAGTTATCCTTAATTTCTAAGTGATGTACATTAAGATTGCAAAAATATACTGTGAATAAAAGCAAGTGCCTGAAGTTCAACATGGAGGGAACCTATCTGATTCTCCTAAGAAGGAGTTCCACAGAATCAGGACCACAATACTAAATGCACAGCTGCTGGTAGATACGAGTCATGCCTCTGAACCATGGGTGACCTCTAAAAGAGACTCCCCTGAAGATCTCAGTGATTGGGCAGGGATATAAAGAATCCTTGAGGTATCCTGGAGCCAAATTGTTAAGGGTTTTGAAAATTAATTAATAATCATAATCATAATAGACCATTGAACTTGGCCTAGTAATACGTGAGCAGCCACTACAAACTTTTAATCACCGGAGTCATGTGTTGGCAGTAGGTGTCCCCACCAACAGTCTAGCCACAGCATTTTGCACCAGCTGGAGATTTTGGATCAGGTCCAAGGATAATTTCACGTTTTCCTTGCTAATGTTATAAATATAGACCTACCAACAACTCGTTTTTATATAGATTTTCTGCAGTTCCTTGAGATTGGTGTGTATAAGTGAAACAGCTTTCAATTAATTCCTCCAGTTCTTCTGAGATTTGGGATAAAAAGAGAAAACACCAGTTCCTGCTCTATTTCTCCCTCTATTATGTTACATTCATGCACAGCTGCTCCAATTCAGCAAGAACAAACTGCACCCATAAGCAGCTGCCCGCAAGCACTGCCAATGTCAATCTGGAAGTATTTGCCATCTCTCCATCATGATGCTCAGCTGATTCCCATGGCACTGGCTGGATGTATCTTTGGTGCAAATAAAGCGGCACAACAGTCAATTACACATAACTTGTTTCCCAAATCTACAGCAGGATCGGAGTCACTTGCTTTAGTGTAGTTTGTGGTTTCAGAAAGGTCAATCATTTATTAGTTACTTATTTTCAAGGTTTATACCCCAACTGTCAGTACAGTAACCAATACAGTTTACAATCAGGATTAAACAACACCACCAACACATTACTCACTAATTATCAGGGAATGTAAGGAAAGCAGCTTTGGAGCAAGATACTTTGTATATAGTAAAAAGAGATCAAGTGGAGTGACAGTAAACAGGGGCAAGGGCAGAGTCAGTCCCCCACCCTTTTCCCTTTTCTTATTACTCTTAACCAGAAATTGTAGGCTCTTTAAAGCAGGCATAGGCAGACTCTGGCCCTCCAGATGTTTGGGACTACAATTTCCACCATCCCTAGCTAACAGGACCAGTGATCAGGGATGGTGGGAATTGTAGTCCCAAACATCTGGAGGGCCAGAGTCTGCCTATGCCTGCTTTAAAGCCCTTCTACTACTACTGAGTTACCTCATAAGGCACTTCAGCCCTGACACTGAACTGGTTGTTCCCATAGAAATGGGATTGTGTGTAAGACTTGGTGAGTCACAGACCCCATTCAGTAACCAGTGGTGACCCACTCAGTAATCTAATTTGCTCCGGTATAGTGACTGGTATTATTATGTAAGAGCCACCCTGCCTGTTATAGAGAGACAGTGTGGCGTAGTGGTTAGGTTGTTGGACTAGGACCTGGGAGACCAGGGTTCAAATCTCCGCTCAGGTTTGAAGCTTGTTGGGTTACCTTGAGCTGGTTACTGCCACTCAGCCTAACTTACCTCACAGGGTTGTTGTGGGGACTAAATGAGGAGGGGAAGAACCATGCCCACCACCTTGAGCTTGGACAAAAAAGGTGGGAGATGAAGTCTATGAATAATAAAATAAACACCACCACCCCAAATTTTGTCTCTCCCAAGCACAACCTCATTTTATAAGGCAGAGAGCAACTTCAAATGTGTGCACACTGAGATTGATGCAAATAAATAATTAATGATCAGAGTTCCCACCCAACATTGTTTTCCTTTCCATTGTTTTGGTGTATTAGTGTATTCTGTGGACCCCTGTACCTCTGCTTTCTTTTCCTTCCCATTGAGTCTGCTTACCTCATAGCTATGTGTAAGGAACTTTTATGTACAAACACAATGTTTAGTGATGGGCATTAGATTAGATGGCTTTTTAGAAGATAAAGGGAAATCCGTCAAATATAGGTTTATCTAGTAGCAATGATGGCCAGATAGAGCTCATCTCTATCTGTGTTCCAAAGAAGCATGCTGCTAATTAACAGGTGCTAGGGGACGCGGGTGGTGCTGTGGGTTAAACCACAGAGCCTAGGACTTGCTGATCAGAAGGTCGGCGGTTTGAATCCCCGTGACGGGGTGAGCTCCCGTTGCTCGGTCCCAGCTCCTGCCAACCTAGCAGTTCGAAATCGCATCAAAGTGCAAGTAGATAAATAGGTACCGTTCCGGCGGGAAGGTAAACAGTGTTTCCGTGCGCTGCTCTGGTTCGCCAGAAGCGGCTTAGTCATGCTGGCCACATGACCCGGAAGCTGTACGCCAGCTCCCTTGGCCAATAAAGCAAAATGAGCGCCGCAACCCTAAAGTCGGTCACGACTGGACCTAATGGTCAGGGGTCCCTTTACCTTTACCTTAGGGGTGAATAAGTGGGGAAAGCAGGATCTCAATGTCCTGTTTGTGCACTGCCTGGAGACACAATTTGGCCTGCCACTGATGGAAACGGAGTTAGATGAGCCTAGGTCCACACCAGCAGTGATTTTCCTACCACCAAAGGAAACTCTCTACTTGCCTGTCTTATAAAGAGAAGCGGTGTATAGTTGTTTTCTTGATCTGGGGATGTCTACAGTGACAAAAGTTTGATTTCCCTGCCTTGCGGGTCTTGAGATTACACTGTTTACATGTCAAGACCAGGACCAAGTTACTTCAATTTGCCTAATCCCATCTGCTTTGTTTGCACTTTAGCAGATCCACTACGTCATAATTCCATGCCCACTGCCACATATATACTACTAAATCTGTAGCTCCATCTTACCTTATGGTCTAACTCACTCTCCCCTTCCATGCTATTCTGAGATGTGAATCAGCCATTCCTCTTCCTGCCCTGCTTAGCTGATTTGCATAACACATTTTGATTGGTTGTATGGAACAGTGATTTGGGTTTGGTTTTTTTTAAAGAAGGATTATTTGTGTAACAATCATGTGCATTAGTTACCACAATGACTTACATACATACCCATAGTGCTTTTTTTGGAGAAGTAGTATCAAAATCACAGAACATCAGATTGTCAGCTTGCTGACCGTACCATCATTCACACGCATAAATTTGTAATAAACTTACTTATTATGCCAACGAAAAAGATGCTTACAAACATAGGTTTGGAGCAAGTATTCAAATTTCAGACGTAAGCATAGTTATGATTTTAGAATGTGTGTATTCACATTAACATTTTCCCTTCAAAAGTATGTGTAATACACACTGCTTCATTTATTTATGAATTCTTAAATTTCTGTCTTGCCTTTCCACACTATGCATCCAAGGCAGCTAGCATAAAATTTAATGCAATCAAACTACAAGATAATAAAAACAAATATACAAAAAACATGTAGAAAGAACAGATATTCCACTCAATAGGCCAGAGACCTGTCTCAACAAGAAGGTATTTGCCTGGCAGAGGAACACCATTCAAGAGAGGAGAGGGATTTCCCTAGGTTCCAGAGCCTGGACGCAGCCACTGAGAAGGCCCTCTCTTGTGTTCTGCCAAATGTACCTCTGATGTTGGCAGCACACAGAGAGGCTCCCATCCCAAATATCTGAATTATGTAGGCAGGTTTCTGTATTTTGGAAAAGGCTAATGAATTTGCTTATGTAGCTTGCATTTCCTTCCTTGCAAGACGTGAAATGCCGAAACTCTTGAACAAATCTGTGCAATGACCATTACTGCTGTAAACAAAATGTGTCAGTTTATCTGAAGAGCTTGTATATTTGTATGTCACATCGTTTTCAAAGTCAAAACACTGCTATTTTTTGTTGATTTTGGTGGATTTTGCTTAGTGATAGTTGCAATAGTCCTAGAAAGGATTCAATGTTGGAAAAAGAAGAAGAAGAAGAAGAAGAAGAAGAAGAAGAAGAAGAAGATCCTCATTGGGAAATATTTAGATGCAGTTTTTGTGTGTGAACAGATTTGTGTAGATGATTATGTTACAAACTTCAAAACAGCTCACAATTAGCAGTGGTAACAAGCAGTGGAAAGAAAGAAAGAAAGAAAGAAAGAAAGAAAGAAAGAAAGAAAGAAAGAAAGAAAGAAAGAAAGAGGAAGGGATAATGAAAAAGGAATAGAAAAGGAATTAAAGGAGAAAATGAGAAAAAAGAGTGAGAGAAGAGAGAGAAAAGTTCAGAAGCTAAACAATTTCTGATTCTTCATCTCTCCACTATATAAATATTATTCATTTCATCCACTTCAGTATACCTAATAAACACCTAATAAAGCCACTCTATATAAAACATCATATTCAATCCTCAGATCCAAATGTCATTATTTCTTTTTCTTTTTCATGCAAAGTCTATGACAGGTTTCCAATCTTTAATAAATGTTAACAATGTGACTAAGTCCAAGATGACAGGGTCGTCTTAGAAGAGAGATTCTTCATTTTTTGACAAACAGGAAATAATGTCTCTTCTAAGTCAGTTACCTGCAACAATATGTGAAAACACTGCATAAAACGAAGTTATTTTTCTTCAGATTGGGTGTTTTATTCATGTGCAAATATAACCAGAATTAAATCAATTAATTAAATACAAGTCATAGATTAACTGATTAAGATGTTTTTAATTGGATAGCTTACAATTATCAAGGATGTTTATTTGTTCGTTTCAGATTAGCATCCTGTGCGGGGGGGGGTGTGTGTGTTGAATTCTGCAACTGATAAACAATGCATATTAAAGGAATAGTTTGCATAATCTGTTTCGTTTCTACTAGTTATGGAAAAGGGCAAAGAGTGAAGCATGGCACCAAAGCAAATCTGTGGTCTTCCAACTTCCACCACCCCTGATCATTGACTTGGGCTGAGGCAGTTAAAGTCCAACAATATCTGAAATGCCACAGTTTCCTTATTCCTGTACTGGAAGTTCTGCCAAGGTAGTTGAGATTCCATAGCTCAATCCTATAGTATACCGTATTTTTCGCTCTATAGGACGCACTTTTCTCCCTCCAAAAATGAAGGGGAAATGTGTGTGCATCCTATGGAGCGATTGCAGGCTTTTGCTGAAGCCTGGAAGGCGAGAGGGGTCGGTGCGCACCGACCGCTCTCGCTCTCCAGGCAGCTATCCGCAAGCCTTTGGAGCGCTCCAAAGGCTTGCGGATAGCAGCCTGAAGCCCGGCAAGCGCAGCACCAATTCCCACTGTGCTCGCCGGGCTTCAGGCAGCTGTCCGCAAGCCTTCTGAGCACGGCAGGAGTTCCCGATGTGCTCAAAAGGCTTGCGGATAGCTGCCTGTTCTGGGGGCTAGGGTCGGGGGAAGCTCGGGCTCTGAGTGGCTCTGAGGTTGTGCACAATCTTGCCACCACTCCTGGACCTGGGGGGGGGGAATAATTTTTTTCTTTATTCTCCCCCCCCCAAAAAAACCCCCTAGGTGTGCCCTATGGTCCGGTGTGCCCTATGGAGCGAAAAATACAGTACTTATTAAGGCCATTGATTTCAATGGGTTTGTGCAGCTAAATCTTATATAAGTTTGGGCTGCCAGAAGATATCATGTGGGCTAGAAACTTGTCATTTAAAATCTGAGAATTTCAGGATTCCAAAGGAAGTAGCCCAGTTATGCCTTTTCCTGTAGTTGCATGGTAAAACTAGAATACTACCTTTCTAGCTTGAGGGGAAGGGGCTTCTTCAAGCTCCTAAGGCACATTTTATGACAAAATATTGCCAGAGGCAGTGGCTAGCTAGGGCTAAAAGGCCTAATTTGTGCTAAATATCTAGGGATGACAAGAAGGGTTCAGGACAGCAATAGCTGATGGAGTTGAAACACACCTAGTTCCACCTTTAAGGAGTGCATTTTGATTAGTCATTGATTTGGAGCATTTGCAGCATAATTAAAAGGGCACTTTGCTCAGGTACTGAAATGTACAAGAGACAAGACAAATTTATATTGACATTAGCTGTCGTCTGATCAGAGTACCATGCTTAAAGCGAAGAAGTCTTTTGTGCCTCTGTGTCTAGTATGCTGCAGAGATTGAAGCTATGAACTGGTCCCACTTTTTTTGCCAGATCTCCAGGGCCTTTTTCTTTTGACCAGGTTGCATACTGCTGTAGCTGTGAAAAGAAAAGAAGTCCAGGTCAGAGGAGGAGAAACTGCTTTAAAAGCTGGATGATCAGGTCAAAAGCCAGAAAAGAGCAGGAAATAAAAACTCAGCAAATTGACTGTTTATGCTGCACTGGGTATATAGGTGCAGCCTAGGAAGAAAATCTCACTGAATTTACAGGACTTGCTGTCAGGTAAGTGTGCTTAGAATTATAGCTGTCATGGCTGTGGTCTCAAGCTCAGAGAAGGATAAGCCAATCATGTTTGGAGCTGTTTTAACACTTACCAGGTCCATGTTTGATAGACCTCTCACCTAACCATCATATAAACTTATTTACCAATGTGGGCAAGTAGTGCAGAGTACAACAGCAGTAAGGGTAATAAGTGGAGTATTCTGTGGTGCATAGGTGTTAAGAAGCACTGCACTGATTTGCCCATTAGCTTCTAAGCCAGTTTCAATTAACTTTTGCTAACCTAAAAAGCTATAAATAAGTTGTGACCAGGGTACGTAAAAGGTCACCTTGCCCCATACAGACCTGCTAACAAGGAGTCTTGTAAGTGGTGCTGCATTTTACAGTATGTCACCTAACAGCAACACAGAACAGGGTCTGATCTGTGGTGGGACCCACTCTTTAAATACTCCCCTCCCTTGCTATATGGGAGGCACCCACAGTAGGGTGACTGTTAAAACCTAATTTGTTTGCTCAGGCTTTCCCTGACTAGGTTACTGGTACATTTTAAATATCTGGTGAATATCCCATACATTGTTTATTGTTTCCTGCAGTGGCTCCCCGTATGTGGAATGCTCTCCCCAGTGAGGTTTGGCTGACACCCTCATTATACACCTTTAGACGCCAGGCAAAAACGTTCCTTTTCAACCAAGCCTTTGGGTGGTTGACATCCGATGCCCTTTTAATTGTGTTGTGGAGGGTTTATTGATTAGTTGTTGTTCTTACTTTTATTATGTATTTTGTGGTTTTTATATTGTAATTATATGCTGTAAAGCACCCTGAGATCTACAGATGACAGACAGTATACAAATTTAATTAATAAATTAATAATAACAATACTTACTTTAGAGAGTTTAGTGCTAGTTGTTTCAAAGTCCTCAGATCAGCACTCATCCCTCCAATGCCCATGAACATCTCATAGAGGTCATATGACAGACCCTTTGCTCCAAAGACGGATGGATCATCAGAGGAAACCACGATGTGGTGACCCTCTGCCATCAGGACTGCAGCAGGATGGTTCCTGAGATCCGATACTAACATCAGGACCTTGAAGAGGTACATAACTGAGATAAGTAAATACTGCCATTTTATTTGTGTATGTGTGTGTGTTACATATCTTTAGGCACCAAGCAAAAACATTCCTCTTCTCCCAAGTCTTTGGCTAATTAAACAATCTATTGCCTTCTAATCTGTGGAGGGAGCCTCAAAGGGCATATTGGGTTTTTTTTGTTATTATGGTATGTATTTTGTGTTTTTATATTGTAAGCAGTTCTGTGATCTCCAGATGAAGGGTGGTATAGAAATTTAAACAACAACAAAACAACAATAAATCCTGCCTCATAGGTTGCACTCTAGAAAATTACAACACTTCTGTGGCTCAATCCTATGCATGCATACTTGCAAGTAAGTCCATTGAGTCCAATGGAACTTCTTCCACACAAGTGTACATAGCCTTTAATTGTATGCACTCTTAAATGGAGACTGTCCCAAGTAAATAGAAGAGTTTGGACTTGATATCCCGCTTTATCACTACCCTAAGGAATCTCAAAGTGGCTAACAATCTCCTTTCCCTTCCTCTCCCACAACAAACACTCTGTGAGGTGAGTGAGGCTGAGAGACTTCAGAGAAGTGTGACTAGCCCAAGGTCACCAGCAGCTGCATGTGGAGGAGCAGGGAATCGAACCCAGTTCACCAGATTACGAGACTACCGCTTTTAACCACTACACCACACTGGCACACTGGGCAGCATCCTTCTCCAACTAAAAGCAGGATTTCAAACTGCTGAAGACAGTACACAGATGTCCTGACAAAGAGTCTTGTGGTACCTTAAAATACTAGTACATTTTGTTACAGCATAAGCTTTTGTGGATTACAGTCTACTTCATCAAATATATGAAGTATAATTATTTACTCCTCTCCCCCAAGCTTTACAATAATGTATATATCCTGCAATTATATCTATCTATCATGCATCATTCTTATTTTTATCAGTATCATCGTCCTTGCTTAAACACACAGACACACACGTATAAACACACCTCAGGATTAATCCTGCTATCAGAGACAGATAACAGGGCTAGGCTCCCTTCTGTGTGAACAGTACCTGGTTAGAAATAGGGCAGACTTCTATAGGAATATCCATCTTCAAAGCCAAATTCTTAGCTTCTGGGTGCTTGGTAATGGCAAATCCATGGCCAATCCTGCTGGTGTTCAACAGCAAGGCATCCAACAAATTTCTATCTACAGAGGTGCCTTCCCAGTCTGAGTGATAAAGAGAATTCTTACATCAATATAAAACCACAAAATGGTTGTCACAATGGTCCCAAATACATAGAGGGGAAACCCAGATAAGTTGTTTTCTGAAAGAGTAATGTTATGTGAGGCCTAAAAAGGGATTGTCAGAACTTTTCTGTGGTCTAGCTTGATGTTTTTTCATTATTTGCTTTGTTGGTTTTTTGTTTCCTTTCTGCCACATCTCATTTTACCAACCATGTGAGTCAAGTTAAATCACATGCCTAAAGCGGCCAAGTGGATTCATGGCCATGAATTCCAAAATCCAGCCTTTGCATCTGGCACTCTTGAGGATTTAATGCCTCCTGTGCACATCAATGCCATGTTTAAAGTGGCCCACTCCAGTCAAAATGGCAAACCATTCTGTGCTTGGTAAAGCAAAGTACAGTGGCACCTTGGTTTTTGAACGTCTCGGAAGTCAAATGTTTTGGTTTTCAAATGCTGAAAACCTGGAAGTAACTGCTTCGGCTTTTGAACACTTTTCGGAAGTTGAACGTGCCACACGGCTTCCGTATTGAGCTTTTAATGCAAATTAGCCACTCAGATTTCATCCAATACCCAGGATCAACCAACAGCAAACCCTTAACCACCCGATGAATGGAAAAGGTGCCTTCTTTCCAGTGGCGTAGCGTGGGGGGTGCAGGGGGGGGGGCCCGGCTGCACCGGGCGCAACATCTGGGGGGCGCTCGCTCGCACTCGCAGCTCTCTGCCCCTACCTGGCTCACTCACTCTCTCTCACTTAGGGGGCGCAAATTACTTGCCTTGCCCCGGGTGCTGACAACCCACGCTACGCCACTGCTTATTTCCGTTATCAATGTTTCAAGGCTTTATTGCCATGGTACTAGAAAAACCTTTCGATTCCCGACAACCATGTTTCACTGTAACTATATTGCAGAAAGCTAGCAAACATGACCATGTGACCCAATCATCCTCCCCGAAAACTCCTCTGACATCTTAGTAATAGCTCAGCCAACAGATGGAGCAGCAGATTGTCACCCTGCTAAGTCTCTGTGAGCAGAGGCTCCTATGTGGCAAAGCATTCTAGGACTGCTTATGCAAAACAGTAATCCACGTGAACTCTGGCAGACGCCACAGGCTTTGGCAAAATGTTATTTGCTACTCAACATGCCTATCATGAGGGGGTTTGCCAGTACATTTCAGATGACTGGTACAAGCACAATCCTATGCATGCGTGATCAAAGATAAGTCCAGCTGAGTTCAATAGGTCTTTCTTCTATGTATGTTGTGCCTAGAATTGCAGCTGTAATATTAGATTGGTCCACTGACACACACACCAATGTATGCCAAGACACACACACAAAGGAAGAATACTGTTTATCTAGTTTCATCAAAAAGGTCATCAGAAAGTTCTGAACATAATGATTTAAGAAAAGCCCTGCCGAATCAGACCACAGACCCAACTAGTCCCACTTCCTGTTCTCAAAGTGGCCAACTAGGTGACTATAGCAAATTCACAGACAAGGCCTGAGTATAACAACACTCTTTCCACCTGTACTTCTCCTTGCTGTGGGATTGCCATATTTTGAAAAGTACAAACCAGGACAACCTGAAAGTTGTTGAGCTATTTTTAGCATGACCATGAAATTGTCAAGCTTTCTTTTATAAAATGGCAAAAAAAAAAACCACCACAATTTTCGATTGACTTGCCTAAGATCCGCCTTTCGAAAACTCCCTCATGACGTAAATTTCGCCTTTGAAATCCTGGGCATACGGCAGCCCTACCTTACTGATCAGTTTTGATTCTCTTAAGAACATAAGAAGACAGACCTTCCAAAGTGTCCCTATTTTCCAGGGACATCCCTGATTTAGAGAAGCCGTCCTAGTTTCTGATTTGATCCTGGAATGTCCCACTTTTCCTTAGGATGTCCCTATTTTCATTGGATAAATTTTAGAGGGTATGGAGTTATCTGATCCCTGAGCTGTCTGAAGGCAATCCTGTACAGGGAAGCTTTTTTAATGTTTAATGTTTTGTTATGTTTTTATATATGTTGGAAGCTGCCCAGAGTGTGGGGTATAAATAGTAAAATTATCATTGTGGAATGGGACGTCCCTATTTTCACCGGAGAAATGTTGGAGGATATGAGAAGGGCCCTGACGGATCAGGACAGGGGTCATCCAGTCCAGCATCCTGTTATTACAGTGGCCAACGAGATGCATAGGGGAAGCCAACAAGCAAAACCCAGGTTGGGGCGGTGAGGGGCGGGGTGGCAACCTGGCCTGGGCCTTGGAGGGCTAAGTCAGCAGGGGTGCCATCCCAAGGGCTGGCTGCTTTTCTGTTTGAGTTTATAACTTTATTCTAACAAGACTCCTCAGATTAGCTCTGCACAGGCCTGGCAAAACCTGAGTGCAACAGCACTCTCCCCACCTGTTATACCCAGCAATTGGCATTCAGAAGCATACTGGCTCTAACAGTGGAGGTAGAACATAGCTATCATTGCTAGTAGATTGTACTGCATAAATAGCAGCCGCCACCGCCACAGCAGCATGTAGGGTTGAATAGAAAGGCTTGGATCAGATGATCTATTTGTCTCTTGCAAGCCTATGGCCCTCTACCCATATAAGAGTCACAAACAGTAAGGCAGTGAAGGAAATCGATGCATGCATTTTGGTCGGTTACAAAATGTGTGCGCGTACACACACACACACACACACACACACACACGTGCTTTGCAGACATAGATTGGATTTGAAGGCTTTTAAATTGCTTCCCGATGGCACTACTTTGGAAGGTGATGGACTCTCCTTTGTTAGGATTTTTTTAAAGTAGAGGCTGGATGGCCACCTACCATGGACATGTAGCAATAGACTTCCTGTGTTGGCAAGAGGCTGAACTAGATGGGCTTTAGGGTTCCTTCCAACTCTTATGCTTCTATATACAAATCTTTATTACAATTTGAATATCCATTCAATGTGTGTGGGGACAGTTTCAACACTGTTTTCAATAGGACTTACTCACAGATAAGTGTTTGTAGGATTTCAGTCCTCATCTTCTAGTTACCCCTTACTCTTATTTATTTCGTTTAACAAAATTTATATATGCTTACTTGACAGAAGACCTCAAATCATTAGTGGGATGTGCCCGTACTTACTTGTCTCACCAGCATGAAAGAAATATGGCAATTTATCTCCCAGAGTTTCCGGAAGGGTCAAGGCATCCTTTAGTTCCCAGAGGGCCTTTCCTCCATCTTCCCAGCCAACCTGAGAAGGAAATTGCTCTTGATAAGCATTTAGTGCTTAGATCTTCTATAGATCAGGAGGAAGAACCTGCACTGAAATGTCATAACTTATGTTTTTATTTTAAAAATCATTTCAACCCGATGTTCAATTTGTGAAATAAGGTAAAAATAATCTGCAGCCATAACTTTGTGGCAACAAGCATCTTTTTTTATTTCCTTTGTTTCTTAAGTGGACAGAACTACACAAGGCACTGAAACATAGGTAAGGAGACCTGCTTACCCATGTTACACTGCACAAGTGAAAACATTTCTCATTGAACTGCTCTGAACAACCCTACCATGAAGCAGAGTGTGGTAGCTGCCTCAGGCGGCAAATTCTGAGAGGTAGAAAGTGGCTAGAAAGGTATGCCGGGTGGTCTGTCCTGCAGCCCCTAAGCTAGCTTGCTGCCGCAACATGGCTGTTGCGCCAATGAGGCGACATGAGATGGCCCACCTCAGGCAGCATGTTGCACAGGGGCGGGAAATCCCGATCTGCCCTCGGCAGCAGCTTCTAACTCAGCTTTGGGTAAACTGAAGATGCGGCTGAAAGCCATAACCAGGAAGCTGCATTGCTGTTGATATCCTTCCACCCTGCAGACCTGCCTTTCTGCCTTAAGATCATGGCAGGGTTATAGGCCTCTGGACAAACTTCAGATCCCTTCCAGTTCTTGAATTCCATGATTCCATTTCTTACTTCACAAGGATTAGTAGGAAGTATTTCCAAGGAATGCCATACATCAAATACCGTATTTTTCGTCCCATAGGACGCACCTAGTTTTTTTTCCTTTATTTCCCCCCCAAAAGCAGGTCGGGGAAACCGAACCAGGTCGAGGAACAGCGGAATGGCGGCGCTGCGCCTCCCTGCTGTCCCCCAAGCTTGTGGGGCTGGCCGATGTCTGCCTGGCACGCGGGGCGTTCTGCTTCAGGGCGCCCCGCGCGCCGGGCGGCAGGCTGCTATCTGCAGCGTGGGGAGCCCTGCGGAGAACTCCTGCAGCGCTCCCCTCGCTGCGGATGTCTGTCTGGCGCGTGAGGCGCTCTGCTTCAGGGTGCCCAGTGCGCCGGGCGGCAGGCTGCTATCCGCAGTGTGGGGAGCCCTGCGGGGAAGTCCCGCAGGGCTGCCTTGGCTAAGGAGGTGTTCCCGAAGCGCTGGGTGCTCTGCTTTCAGGGCACCCGACGCTCCAGGAAGCAGGCTGCTATCCGCAGCCCTGACATCCCTGCGGGACCTCCCACAGGGCTGCCTAGGCTGTGGATGTGTTCCCAAAGCGCCGGGCGCTCTGCTTTCAGGGCGCCCGACGCTCCGGGAAGCAGGCTGCTATCCGCAGCCCTGACATCCCTGCGGGACCTCCCGCAGGGCTGCCTAGGCTGCGGATGTGTTCCCGAAGCGCCGGAGCTCTGCTTTCAGCTCGCCCAGCACTCCGGGAAGCAGGCTACTATCCGCAGCCTAGACAGCCCTGCGGGAACTCCTAGGCTGCGGATGTCTTCCTGAAGCCTGGAGAGCTTCAGGTCGGTGCACACCGACCCCTCTCGCTCTCCAAGCTTCAGCGAAAGCCTGCATTCACCCCATAGGATGTACCCAGATTTCCCCTTCATTTTTGGAGGGGGAAAAGTGCGTCCTATAGGGCGAAAAATGCGGTATATTTCACCAAAATGCTGCAGCAATTTGTCATGGCCTCAGCTATATGGTCAAAAGGTACATTACATCGCATGCAAGAGTTTTGATAGGATTGTAGCCCAAGGAAACCTGTGTCCACCACCATAAATATCATCTTATTGTGCCCTGCTTTCCTTCTAACACAAAAAACAAAACCAAGTAAGAAATATAGGAGATTACCAAATCAAAGCCTGCCATAGTTTCCGGGAACTCTGCTCTGAGTGCTATAGCTGCACGGACCGCTTCTTCAATTTGGGGGACATTCTCATTTCTGAAAATTAACAGGAAGAGAAGAGTACCAAGAGAGGGAGAAAAAAAACTAGGTACTGTCTAAAAAGGCTATTTTCAAATTATGAATCAGCCACTGGATATTTAGATGTTTTCTGTTACATGCATTGGTGTGTACATAATTCTAGCAATGAGTCCACTCTGAAAGCGCACCACATTCACCATCTTTTGTGCACAAATACAAATTTCTCCTGATCAAACTCGCAGGAAATCTGTTCTTCCCATTTGCTTCAGAGTTGAATTTGCACAGCACTAATTGTGTGGTCCTTGTGCCAACCACAAAGCTGACTTCTCCCATTTTCAGAGCAGCTTATTTTTAAAGAGTTTTAAATTCTCTGACCAAAATTTGCAAGTTGTTTCAGAAAGAAATAAGTACATAACATGGCCAGCTGAATTAGAGCACAAAGGAAAAGCAAAGAGGATGAGGCAATCTGCATTTGAATCAGAGGTCTTACATCAGTGGTGAGGAACCTCCAGTGCCCAGGCCTCCCCATTCCCCACGCCCACTTAGCCTAACCCTGGCATCTTATATGATGTCAGGTGTGGGGCAGGGAAAGACACAGCTGAACCAAAAGGGAATTTGCAGCTGATTGGTGCCACTTCATTAGCACTGTGAATAGTGTTTGGCAAACTCCCTAAATTAGCTGATCTGTACGGAACCTAAATATTTCTCATTAAAACAGTTGAGTTAGGAGGATTTTTTTAAAGTGCTATTTCTGATGGACAGAGCAGAAGCTCAGTACTAGCCACTAACAATCTGAGTCAACAAAAGATGTAATACGGAGACTTTTCAATTTTTTTATTAGACTACTGTCAAATAGAGCTCTTTGAATGCCGAAAGCACACAGTTTTGTTTTCAATACAATCATAGGTATGAAAATTATGTTTTTATATTGATTAAATTAAATTCCCCTCAGAAGAACTTAAACTCTTCTGCATGGGTAATAGTGGATGGGGAAATGAGTATAAGACAATATGTTGTATATGATAGCGTAACGTTGCTGAGGCTCTCCTCCACTATTTGTTCAGCTGTCCTTACTTTCATAAGCAAGGGGAAATTTAGCTGAGAGTTTGACTACAGTGTCACCAGCAGAAAATATATCTGTAACCTGTTGATGTTCATAGAGGTCCAAAGCTAAAAGGGGTTCATTTTGAAGTTGCTGCACCTAAACTGTGTCAGAGATTATCAAATACTAAAGGCAGCAGACAACAAGGCATGAATGGAACTGCCTTAAAATAAGTCAAAGTATTCTTCCACAAAATGGGGCAACATCTCATCTTATTTTGAGCCAATCCAAGTAGATTAATATCCCATGCACCCTGTGCTAACATCAAGCCTCTACCCCACTCCCCCTCATGAGCTTCCAAACACCCCCCTCCTACAAACCTACCTATGAGTCTCCAAATCCCTCCCTCTTCTCTCCCAGCCAAACTCCTATCCATCCACACAGTTGACTGTGGCTCCTATAGCAGCAATAAGTAGAATAGAGGAAATAGAATAGAGGGAGGGAAATTGCTTCCCCCTTCTGGAACATGATGTGCTGCTATGCATTAAAATCTGAGCCAGAGAATAATTATAGAATCGTAATGTTCACCTCATATTTGAAGCAAACAATACAACTCTCCAAGGTTCATGTTTCTGAGCCAGAGGATACAAGTATTGGCATCATCACAAGGCACTAATATCATAGATTGTTTCAATGAGCACAAATGAGGTGGGCTTCTTTTCATTCAATTTTCCGAAGATGTTTTTGTTAATTTTTCTGAACTGAATGTATTTTTCTCATCTATAATGACCTGCAGTTTCTTCCAACAATAAAATGTGAATTAGATAAGTTCAAATATAAGTGTTCTGGCAAAGTCATCTAAATATTCCTTACCTGTGTGCTGTGTATATAATCTTTGCACTAACAAAGTCTGGGTGGTCCTTTACAAACTGTTGGGTTGTACTTTCATAAACTGTCATAGACCAGCATTTGTCATGCATGGTACCATCCAACTCATATACCTGTGGGCAGAATATGCAAACATAAAGGTAAAGGCAAATGAGGGGGCAGTCTGTCATAAAACAAGAAAAGAACAATCGGCACCAGAACTCCTCAAGTTTTGTTCCTGATTGCAGGTTCAAGCCCAGGTTCAACCATGAGTCCAGCTTTGGACAATAAGCTAAGCCAAACCTTGCTTTAGCTCAGTACAGGAATAAAAACAACTCAGGAGGAGCAAAGTGGCTGCAAACTCCCAAGGAACCGGCACATTCAAGCAGAGACTTTATCCACACTTCCTCTTGTCCCCCTGCTTTCCCCCAAGGTTTTCTGTATGTTCCGATTTAAAACTAAACAGTGGTTTTTCACTGGGAAAGGAAAGGGGGGGACTGCTCAGACCAGTGCCTAGAAAGTATGGGTCATGCAGAAAACGTGTTTTATTTATAATTTTTATAATTTATACAAAATACAATTACATAAAATGATAGGAACATAATGAAGTATTGTTGAAGCAGAAAAACATAGAATCATGGAACTGGAAGGGACCCCAAGGGTCATATTTCTAGTGCAACCCCCTGCAATGTAGGAAACTCAGCTAAATCATCCATGACAGATGGTCATCCAACCTTTGCTTAGAAACCAGAGTCCAGAACCTTCCAAGGGAGATCCATCTTCCATGTATTATAAAAAAGTAAACAACACTTATTTGACCCCAGTTATTGGACAAGCAGGGGGGAACCTACAGAGACAGTCCAAAAGGCGCACACGGAGTTCTGTATATAGGGGATAATTTTTTAAAAAAAGTGGTCCTCACTGACCTGGTGCAAAAAGATATTGTCAAAGGGAGGAGCCCTGGATGCCTAGATAAAACACTATAGTCCTACACACCCTTACCTGGGAGTAAGGCCCACTGAACTCAGTGTGGCTTTCTTCTGAGAAGACAGTTATTTATGAGATGCAAGTCAGCAGCACCAGATGACCCTGCTCAGCTAGGCTCTGGTGTGGATTGCACCCTGCGCCTTGCAGAGTCAGGTCCAGGCTGCCCTCTCCCACTGGAAACAAACCAGAACTGCTCCAATAAAACACATGTGGCAAAAAGGAGTGCTAGGCCCTGGTGGGCTGCCCCCTTACACGCTTGTGATTGACTAGATGGATAGGTAGCCACTCAGGATTATTAAAAAAAAAAAGTGACTTCCCCCTTCACATCTCATTTCCCTCTGTGGCGCCCTAGCCTCGTGCTATGCCCCCCCCCCAATTTACACATTTTTTACCGGGGTCCTCTTGGAATATCCTGGGGGCCCCCACGGGACCATATGGCCCCCGGTTGGGAAACACTGCTCTAGACATTGTATGACATATTGGAAATTATTCATTGGGCTGAGGAACTTCTATCTAGCCCTTGGGAATTGCCACACACCTTCTCCTATGGTCACATCCTTAGGAGAAGACTTCATATCTGACATGAATGCCTTTGAACTCTGATAATACATCTTGGATGCCTGGGCAGAGAACAGAGGTGGGTGTGGGAATGTGTGTAGGAACTAGCCTACTGTACAAAGGTGAAATTTACAATAGTAGTTTCAGTACCTACTTTTGCCTCTGGCCCTGCCCACCTCTGACGCCCCCAGAAGGTTACCTTGATGGGAATGCAGCCCTCCATCTGAAAACAGTCCCCCTATTTTAAATGTTAAAGTATGATAATCAGCCCTAGATTAATATCCTTGTCTAAGTAATGTCCTGATAGTGGTCTTTAGCATTGTAATCAACTATCTATTAATATGTTCAAAATCCTATAGGTCATACTCTCAGAACTGACTATATTAATTATCAGCAGCTAATGACATAGACCAAATCCTGTGGAGTATTATTTGGCCCCTTTCCCCTAGTTACCAACCCAGTGGTAAGAGGGATGTGTGGAAGGTTGTGGGCCTAAGAATAACTAGTAGCTGAATCTGTGCTGAGAGATCATATAATGAGGTTTCGGACTACTATCCTCTATCATCTCAAAACAATTAGAATTCTACATATTCCTGAAAGATACTGGGTTTATTTAGGCATAAGAGTTAACTACTTTTTGTTTAACTGACATTAGTTTAAATTATCTCTAGACAAGGTTGGGCAGATGTTAGTGCCATAGTTACCAGTCTAGGAAACAAGTCATTTTAGGTACCCATAATAGTAATATTTTTAAAAGAGTACAACAGGTTTACTCAGGTATTGGTCACAAAATATCTCCCTGGATGGGAAGAGAAGCCCCAGGAAGGAAAGAAGGAAGGAAGGAAGGAAGGAGCATTACCGGTGGCAGCATTGCTCTTATCTCAGCATATTGTATGTTATCTTCATAGAGCTCCAACAGCCCCTGGTAGAAATAGGCCTTGAACACAGGTGCATAGCTAATAAGGCCAGAAGCAGCGATGAAGGCATTTTCAAATCTCTTCCAGATGAAAGTCTGAGAAGGGTAGGTCACCTCTGGATTTTCTGTTACTAGAGTGAGGTTGCTCAACAAACTGGAGGTGGGTGGGGCAGGTAGAAAGAAAAAGAGAGAGAGTTGTAAGACTTTTGTGTCTGTGATCTCAATCGACAGAAACCTAAAACACTTTCTACTGACTACAACCTCAAGGCTAACCATATTCATACAAAAAAATATTATTTACCCTAACACATGTGTGGTACAATCCTAATGGGTGTGATTTTTTTTAGAAATCAATTCCACATAATTTAATGGGGCTTATTCAAGTGTGTTTAAAATTGTAGCCTTAAGAGCATAATCCTGTGCATGTTTACTGTGTTCAGTGAAGCTTACTCCCAGGTAAAGTGCGCACAGGTTTGCAGGCTAAAGTGTTTGCTGGCAGTTTTGAATGAATATTTATTTATAGCCCACCTTCCACCAATTGGTCTCAGGATAGCTTACAAAAATACAACAATAAAAATAAGTATAATATACAATTAAAATAATAAAATAAACACCCACCAAACCAGAATAACGAAACACCACCACACAACTGCAATGTGCGGCAATGCATTGCCATGTAGGATGTGTTTGATAAGCCCGGGCCAGTATGAAAGTGTGTGATGGGCTTTGGGCTCAGAATTTAGCTGACCCAAGCCCAACTGAGAAAGCGGACTTTTTTCTTTTCTTTTTGCCCGTTCAACCTCTTCGAGGAATCTCACAGTCTATTGTTTTCCTACAGCAGTGCAAACTCTCCCAAACCCTTGTTGAGTGCACCTACACCATACATTTTAAGGACAGCCAATGCATGTTTAAAGTACATGACTTCCCCCAAAGAATCCTGGGAATTGCAGTTAGTTAAGGATGCTGAGTATGGTACATCTGTGAGAAGGCAACTACAGTTCCTAGGATTCTTTGGGGGAAGTTATGAGTTTTTAATGTTCATGGGATGTGCTTTAAGAGTACAGTGTGGATCTGCCTACAGTGACAATAAAAATATAATACTTAGCTAGAGTCCACATGAATAATTCGCCAACGCCATACACTGTGGAGGACAGCATGAGAAGGAAAAGAACAAGTGATTAAACTTACAGAGTGCTGTGTCTATAATAAGGCCGTGGGCCCAACTTTAGAGAGGACAGTCTTCTATTTTGAAGGGCTGTCCTTTATTTGAAAATGTATTCTATTTAAGGGTTGCCTAGTCCTGTTGTGGGGCATATATTGTCTATCATACATGGACACATCTATTAAATGCATCCCAGCCTAATAATTCCGGTTTTCCTGCTAACTGATTCTTGTTAATTATTACAGAAACGAGTTTGAACATTTCCCTATTTATACCAAACACTCAGAAACAATTTCTAACAACCTAATATAGATCCTGTTTTGTAGCTAATGATTTCTGTGTTCACTGAACATTGCTGTTGTTGCTTGAGAGGGACTATAAAACAAGCGTTTTCTCATTTGCGGCTTTTTCTCTGCCTAGTTCAGAGTAAGAACAACATGCCTGTCAGCTGTGGCTTGGCATATATCACACACCCATGTGAATAATATGCAAATATGCTCATTGTATGCCACAAAATATGCAAATTATGTCTGAGAGACACTGGCTCGTGCTGTTTCTCCATCAGGACCCTTAATAATGAACAAGTTGCTTGCTTCTGGCCTAGGCTTCCCTCATTCCTTTGCTATGACAACAGTGGCCACTTCCAAAGAGCAGTTTATGTTTGGTGCTTTGCCTAATCTCAGCCTAAGGAATTAAAAGTACACATCATCACACATGTGAGATCTGGATTGAATTCATACTTATTATCTTTGTCTAAAAATCTTTATCGTTCATCAGGAAAATTGTGTTCCTACAGCTTGCAAGTGGCAGAGTTGCCAATTGCCATAAAACAAAGTAGCATTGGGCCTGGTCAGCAGATGGGATGGGAGATCACAAAATGGAGTCTGCTTGCCACACATTTAATATGCCAGCTGCTGTTATCCTACCTAAGGAGTTCCTTCCTGTGCTGGGCTGCAGCTATTTTTCACTCCATTTGGTAGTTTATTACTTTTATTAAACATATTTTTCGGGGGGTGGGGTTATATATAAACAAAGAAATCCAGTAGGCCTACCTCATCCAGGGCAATTCCCCCCCCAAAAAAAACAACAACTGCCCACCAGTTGAGGAATTCAGAGTTAAGTTTCCACAGCAACATTAACTCTGCCCTTTTCTGCATGACAATGGGGGTCTTTCGTTACATTATCACACAAAAGATCGGGCAAGGCAAGAAAGCACTCTGTAAACAATGCCACATAATGGAAAGGAAATGGACCATAGCTAGAGAACGGGACACAGAGCAGTATTTTCAACTAGTTTATATATCTGGCAGCTACAGGGATTTCAGGCCTATTCAGAGGAGAACTGCTTATGTGGTGACATAGCAACCAGGTGACCCTCAAAACCAGGAATGAATGAAGTGCCAGAGGCATCTTTTGCAAATCTATCTGAAGTGCAAGAGCCAAACAAATAATGGGAATTTTAAAAGACAGAATCTCCTCAAGCTCAGGGGACAGAGCAAGGTAGGGGGAGGGGAGGATGAGAAAGATCTCATGGTAAATTGGGAGGCAAGAAGATACTATGTAATGTCTTTTTCACAAGCCTTGGGCAGCATGGTCCTTTGTGGGGCAGAGAGGGCAGAAGTTTGATCCTATGCATGTTTACTCAGATCTCACCATACTCAACAGGAATTACTCCCTGATAAGTGAGCATAAAACTGCAGCTTTACTGTAGCACCAATATGTGTCAAGTATACACTCACTGTTAACTTTTGAGTTAACTTCTAAAGTCTGCAGTGTTCTGGCACCAACGTTTTGGTAACTCAAGCTGCCCTGGTTTTCTCCTCCTTCACCATATACAGCAAACATGAGGAAAATAAGAGTACATTTGAGATAAAAAATAAAAAAGCCCCCAACCCCATTTGAATTAATTGGCTGCTGCTGCTTTGTAAGTAAGAGGATGCAAAGCAGTTGCTATGGCTAGCACATTCCAGAGAGAGGCGCTATTTTCCTGCCTCCAACCTTCATCTCCTGTAAGCGGAATGCAAAATGTATGTAAAATATGATTTAAACATGGCTGTCTGCCAGGTCTTGGAACGATAGAATTCAGATTAATTAATTCACTGAATTAATTCAAAAATCTTTCAGGTACACCTATAGTTTATGGTAGAACTCTTTATTGGGGATTCTGCTTTCAACCTCCCTCGATTAGGAGAGCTGTTCATTTATTCCTGCTCTCTGTTCCCTGTTAATTAACTAGTTATTGATCTAAAAGAAGAACTCAACTCTTATTCTATGACTGCTAAACTTACTCAGGAGTCTTTGGTGATGTACTTTGTTGAAAGCTTTTTGAAAGGTCAGGTACACAATGTCATCTAGGTAATCACTATTTATATGCTTGTTGATACTCTCATGAGACAGGACTTGTTCTTTCATATGCTTGGTTGCTTAATCTTTAACAAGAGTATCCTGGGGACAGAAGTTGAGCCAACAGGCCTGTAATTTCCAGGATCCCCTTTTTAAAAATTGGTGTCATATTGGCTTCTTTACAGTCCTCAGATACAGAGGCTTATTTTAGGGACAAGTTACATATTTCTGTTAGAAGACCAGCAACTTCACATTTGAGTTCTTTGAGAACCCTTGGGTGGGTGCTATCTGGACTCAACAATTTGTCGATGTTTATTTGTCTGTTAGGCCTGGAACTTGGTCTCTCACCACCACTATTTGCCTCAGTTCCTCAGACTCCTTCCTGTGAAAGTTAGTTCAGGTGCAGGTAACTGCCCTATATCTTCTGCTGCGAAGATAGATGCAGAAAAGTTGTTACTTCTCTGCAGTCTCATTATCCTCCTATAGCACACCTTTTACTCCCTTGTCATCCAAGGGTCCAATTGGTATAAAGAAGGCCTTGCATTAACAGAGCAAAGTGGAGATTCAGATGGAATAAAATTGTAGCATGTACAGTATATAATGTATTTAAATAGCAAACAACTCTTGCTATAGGCAGAATAACAGTGGAATTCATTTGTGACTTTCACCTACCTCTTATCAAATCCAGTTATATCCTTCAGGTTATTGCGGTAGGTCTCTAACAGCACCCACTCAGAGCAATCAGGAGGCAGATCCTTGGGAGGAAGAGGACTGGAGAACTTGAAGCGGACATCCCATAAAGGGGTGAAGCAGATGTAACAGTTCGGCAGGTAGCTGGCATTGTACACTAGCCAGTCAACACTCAATATAGCATAGTCATGCAAGTGTAAAATACCACCTGTGGAAATGGAGGAGACAAGTGTAACAAAACAAGACAGTGCTTGAATAGTACTTGGAAAAACTGAAGTAGCTATATTGTCATGGTATTGGTGATGATGTGACTGTGATGGGATAAGCCAGGTCAACAATACATTTTCCTGCCTGAGAAAAGACAAGAATATCCCCCAATCCCATTCCACATACAGGAAGCACATTTACTGACATGAATCTTACTTCAACACTGGTGAATGGACTGCTGCATCCTCCAGCACAAGTAACCATCGAAATTAAAAGTTTTGCAGAGTGCTGGAAAGAGTTTCAAACAGTCAAAAATGACAAAAGAAGACGATCCAGTTCAGTCTCACAGGCAATACCAACATTTGAGTGAAGCTGATGGGTTTTGGCAAAAGCTCAGCCCACACTGATGCTTGAATAGAAATTGGCTGGTAGCCCTTGGGAATATTGTACTGCTACACAGGTTTGTGTGTGTGTGTGTGTGTGTGTGTGTGTATAAAATATAAAATTTTGGCCATATTAAAAAAGGAAAATATTAAATAATTATATTAAAATGGTAAAAAACAAGGCAAAGTATTAATAATTTTAAAATTAATACTTTACATTGTTTTTAACTGTATATTTAATAGTATACTTTTATTGTATTTTATGTGCTTTGTCTTCTTCTTATCTTCTCTAGTGGTCATTGATGATATATATATGCTACACAGATGGATTGTGCTCCAAATGGGCTCGTAGGCCACTGGAAGAGGCTGTAGCTCAGTGCAGAAGGTCCTAGGTTCAATCCCCAGTGTCTCCAGGTAAGGCTTGGAATAGATTTCTACTTGAAACATTGCTATGGCAATGCTCATGTAAGTAAATTGCTCACCTAAACTATGGGTGATGAACTTTGTTTTTATGCAGCATTCACACAGACTATGTGCCCCAATACCCATTAAAGATTTTAATAGGTCTGAAGCTCCAAACTCAATATAAGAGAAATAGAAAGCTATCATTTGCATATTTTCCAATACCCTACTTTAAAAGACTTGAAAAATTATTCCACAGCACTAACATCAGAAATAAGCTTCTGCCTGCTCTTTTAAGGAGCAAGCACATCTCTGTGCTTGACAATGTATGATGTCAGGCGACTGACTGGTGGGTGTGGTTTGCCCAACATGGTCTCACAGGCCAAATCAGAGACCTGACAGGCCTAATAAGACCTACCAGCCACAGGTTCCCCACTCCTGTTATACAGAATCTTCCAGTATAATCACATGAGCCTCTGTAAAAGTTCACTAAATACAACACCCAGAGAGATGCCATAAGAATGCAAGTTGGAATTATTACCTTTGGGCATCTTTTGTAAGATGCTGAAAACATTACTTTGATCAATGAGGTGTTTGGCTTTGAAGAAATGCATGCTGGGTGGAAACAGTCCTGTTTTCATAGCTTCAGCTACTTCCTTCTCTTTGAGATGCATGAGCTTCTTATTGGCATCTTCTTCAAGTTCTGTTAGCACAAGGTTTCCACCTACACGACTGGCATTCTCCTTTTCAATTAGTAAGTCCCGCTCATTCAATAATGGCATGGATACACAAAAAGAAACCCAACTGAAAATGATGATCACTGGCCATTTGGTTCTCTGAGCTACTTGAGACATCATTCGAGGGATGCACCTAGAAAACACAGACGCAAAAATAAATAATAAAAATTAAACACACTATAGGTGCAAAATAGGGCCAATGAGAGGTATTGCCTGAGAAGAGTTCAAGGGACCACACAGAGAGGCCAGGAAGGCCATATTTGGAACCCTACCTAACGTTCACCAAACCTGCCTTTAAGCGGTGCATTGATTACAATACACACAATGCCATGGGTAACAAATCTGGATTTAATACTCAGTAATTAATTAGAAGAGATATATGCCATTTTTGAGAGTAAACTCTTTCAAGGCAGCTTGCGCCAGAAGTGGTTTAGTCATGCTGGCCACATGACCCAGAAAGCTCTCTGTGGACAAATGCTGGCTCCCTCGGCCTGAAAGCGAAATGAGCGCTGCAACCCCATAGTTGCCTTTGACCGGTCTTAACTGTCCAGGGGTCCTTTACCTTTACCTTTAACAATAAAATACAGAAATGCAATAAAAAATTAAAAGCAATGAATACAAAAGATACAATGAAAATAAAATACTGGAAAGTCAGCAACTAATAAAACAGGCAGCCCACCAAACATTGCTAAAACGTAATCAAAACCAATAGCAAGAGCAAGGTAACAATAATGAATTAAAAAAACATCAAGGGAAAGTTGGCAAAAAGGATGTATCTTCAATATCTTTCTGAAAGTCCTGTAGGGTTGTGGTCTGTCAGAGTAGCGTTAACCACATGTGAGGGCTTGGGAGTTAAGTACATTTCCCCCTCATCGTCTATTGTGTCCTCACATATACTTCAATATTTGGGCTCCTTCTTAATGTATCCCATGGCTACTACTTATTGCAGCAACTTTCTGCTATCCTCTGCCCACCCTACAGTCTAGTGAGCAGCAACCTGATCTTGTGGCAAAGAGCCTTGGGAAAACTGACTCAGTCACGAGCAAGCACACTGCATTTATAGAAAACTCACTCTGCTTGTAGTGAAAGATTACATGAAAGCCTCACACAGAAACACACCTGCAATTCACTTACTGTTGACTTCTCCATCCTTGCATATAGCACGCAAAATGCTTTCACAAGCAAAAGTCAGAGCCCAGTCAGCAAATAGAAAAGCAGGTTGGTGCTACAAAACTGTTCTAATACGGGACAAATGAAACAGAACCTATTCTAATTCCACTGTAAATAGTTAATTGTCCGTGTATTTAAGACACACACCACTGCTCAAGCAAGGGAAGACAGTGTACACACCATATATTTAAAGCACACTCTCCAAAGTATCATGGGAACTACAATTTCCAGCGCCCTTAACAAACTGCAGTTCCTAGATTGGGGGGGGGCATGTTTTAAAGGTGTGGTGTTTATGAAGAGTTAGGGCAAAGAGGAACTACTGTTTACATATACGCTTATGTAAGAGGCCTATTAAATGCAGTGAGATTTACTTACATGTACAAAATTAGGATGTATGGAAACATCACTTCAAACAGTCATGGCTGCACCCAAAGAATTCTAGGAACTGCAATTTATTAAAGATGCTGAGAGTTCTTAGGAGTCCCCTGTTCCTGTCACAGAGCTACAATTATCACAGCTCCCTAGGAAGGGAGATTGATTGCTAAACCACTCTTCAAATTGTAGCTTTGTGAGGGGAATAAGTGTTTCCTAACAGCTCTCAGTTCCTTTAACAAAGTACATTTCCCAATATGACTGTTTAAAGTGGCGTAATTCTGCTTTAAATGTGTAGTGTGCTATGGGCACATCAGTCCCAATCCAGCACAGGAAGAAATGCCTTGCTGATCTCTGGCACTTTTCTGTCTTAAAAAGGGAAACATGGGTGCACCCTCACTCTCCTAGGTAAAGGATTAATAAACAAAGGAGAGTTTATCTTTTGGTTTATGCTGCTGTTGCTTTTATTTTGTAAGGACTTCATGGAATGCCTCAATGTGTCTGGCTGTTAACCAGAAGTTTGGTGATTTGAACCTACCTAGGGGGATGCTTGTTGGCAGGATTCCTGCATTGCATGGGGCTGGACTAGATGACCCTTGGAGTCCCTTCCCACTCTACATTTCTATGATTCTATGCTTTGTATAAAGAAGTAAACAAGGTGCAAACAGAGGGCAGAGTTATGTCACTCACCATCACCAATGATGTCATGGGCACTAGCCAATAGGCATCCATAATGACACTTACACAACCAGAGTCCAAATTGCACAAACTGTTGCATCATATATATGGGCCAAGGGCTGTCAGAGTAGTTTACACCACTTAAATTTTGTTTGTTAAAACAAGTCATTATATAAAATGATCTCCATGTACTTGAACTTTCAGAAGTTGTGATTTCCCATAAGTGTTCTGAGCAGGCTACAGTAAAGGCCTGTCATGAACATTATATTCTGACTTGTTAATCACTATCATAGTCTGCCTATTTTACACAGATTTGTAATACACTCCTAAAGAAGTTCCAGGAATATATGATTGTGGTTGGAGCCTGGACAAAGTAAGCAGGAATTCTTAAACTACTATAGTAAATATTTTTATGGATTTACTCATCCAGAGGTTCTAATCGCTAAACAAAAAAACCCCAAATCCCTGCAGTTAATAATCCTTCAACTAGGTTCTATCAGATGCTCCTAGAAATATGCTTCCTGTAGCATGTTCCCATTTATGGATTGGAACTTCATCTGCAGGTAGACAAAACCTGGGACATTCCATCTCAGGATGCATTTCCAGGGGCTTATTTGTGCTAAATAGGGTTGATAATGAGCACTTTAGGCATATCATTTATTGCTTGAGAACAACAGTCAGGACTAGATCAGCCCCCGCTCCCTTTCTTATTCTAAGTTGTGCTTTATTTTGCTAAGCTTCTCTGCTGCTGACACAGGAATCTCACCCACCCAGAATAAGCTAACAAAGAGCAAAAAAAGTCCTTTTGAAGTTGGCAAGGCAAGGCTAGGCTGGGCAGGGTTGCAGCATTGTTGCTATAGACAAGACAGCTGAAGATCCCTGTTCTATATGACAACAGAAGCCATTTTTTGCCTCCTTCCACTCTGACCCCGCTCAGAGGATCTTAACAATTGCTACCTGCTGGCATGCAACACAAGAGGGCCAAGGGAGCTTGACACAAAGACCTCTTTCACATGATGAGCTTGCCCTAGAGCAGCCAGGCCTGGAGGAGGCTGAGTGAATAGTGCCCCCCCTTCCAATCTTCCTGCCTTGCATTTCAATCAAAGTCAACACAATCAGTTGGAAATCTTCCATACCCTGCGGCTTCTACTCTGTATCCTCCATCCTCCTACCTGCCATCACCTGGTTACCAGTTTGGCATTAAGGGAAGTATGTTTTCTCATAAATACTAGTGAAAGCCAAAGGGCCTGGGGGATACCAAACTAGTAACAGAAGATAGGTAGAGGGGTCAACATGCAGCACCTTTGAGCTAGGCAAATTAGCATATAACAAGGATGGGGAAACTGGATCACTAGATGTTGCCAGGCTAGAAGGCTGGTGGGAGTCAAACATCTGATGGCCCATGGGTTCCCCACATCTGGTAAGGAAAGGAAAGGAAATGTAAGCTATAGCCTCACTGGGTATATCTACAGAGCCTAGGGCAGTGTTTCCCAACCTTTTTTGGGCAAAGGCACACTTGTTTCATGAAAAAAATCTCAAGGCACACCATCATTACAGCCCCGTGACGTCAGCGCGCAGCGTCACGCCGGGAGGGACATGAATTGCTAGCAAATTACATAATCACCTCCTTGAGGGCTGGCTCATCTTCTCCGAAGGCAGAACCCCATTAATTAACAGCACAGACTCACACCATAGCCAAGACGAGGGGGGAAAACCTCAGTCATGCACAGTCATGCACATGTGGGGGCTAAATGAGGACGAAGACCGGGCAGAGAGCAGGGTTCAAATCACCCCACCTGGCCAGGACAATCCCTGGGTGCTCCCTTGGGCCACTCGCCTGACCCACCTCGCAGGGCTGTTGTTGCGAGGATAACACGGGGAGAACCACGCACGCCCCCGGGAGCTCCTTGGAGGAGAAAGCGGGCGATGAATGCAATGCACGAAATATATGAGAGGCGACCAGGTTTTGCAGGTGAGGGGCCCCCGCCAGCCTCCGCTTCCAACACCCGGCGCAACGACGCCGAAGTTTCCCCCCGGGCTCGGCTCGGGGAGCAGCGCTGCTCCCCCCCGGCTCCCCTTCGCCCTCCCGGCTCTCTCTGCCGCCCACTGGGGACCCCCCTCACCTGCCAAGTCCGGAGCGCCGGTGGAAGTTGCATGCATGCATGCAGGGCGCCGCGTTGCCATTGCATTGCACTGCACTCCATGCAACGCCTGCACGCATGCATTGCCTTGCACGCCCGCCAAGGGGTCTCCCCGCGGTCCGATGCGTCCCCTCTGGCGCGGATGCAGCATTGCAAAAATAAAAACCCCCCAACGCAGCCCTACCTGGGGGGGCAGCCTCCGCCTCCGCCGCTCCGCCTCCGCGGGGATCCCCGGGCTCCATCCTGCCGCCCGATCTCCGCGGGGGCGCAGGCAGGCTGCGCGGGGTCTGTGCAGAAGAGCCCCTGCCCGCCCGGCCGCCGCCGCTGCGCTCATTCCATGGCCGGGAGAAGAGCGCTTCAAACAAAACGCCCGGCCCGCCAGGCCACGCTGGGAAACGTAGTTTGCGCACCCCACGCGGGCGCGGAGCCCAAGGGCGAGGGGACTACGGATCCCGGCAGCCCCCGCGCCGGGGACGGAGGGGGAGAGGCCGGGTGCAGGGATGGAGGGACGGGTGGGCGAGCGAGTGAGTGAGTGGCAGCCGCCAAGCCTTGGCCGAGAGCCAGGAAGGGCCTCCCCGGAGGAGGAGGAGGAGGGAGGCGCAGAGCGGGAGGGAGGGAGGGAACCCCAGGGGTCATCTAGTGACGGCGCCCCAATCGAAAATTTGACTTTTTTAAAAAAAAAATCTTTCGAATTTTTTAATTTTTCCCGCGGCACACCAGGCAACATCTCGCGGCACACTAGTGTGCCGCGGAACAGTGGTTGGGAAACACTGGCCTAGGGCTTGCCGATCAGAAGGTCGGCAGTTCGAATCCCCGTGACGGGATGAGCACCCGTTGCTTGGTCCCTGCTCCTGCCAACCTAGCAGTTTGAAAGCACATCAAAGTGCAGGTAGATAAATAGTTTACCTACAGCGGGAAGGTAAACAGCATTTCCGTGCGCTGCTCGGTTTGCCAGAAGCAGCTTAGTCATGCTGGCCACATGACCCAGAAGCTGTACGCCAGCTCCCTCAGCCAATAAAGCGCCGCAACCCTAGAATCATCCGTGACTGGACCTAATGGTCAAGGGGTCCCTTTACCTTTACCTTCACACAGGGATGAGGAACTTGCAACTATCCAGATGTTGTTGGGACTCCCGACTTCCATCAGTCCCAGCCACCATGGCCAATGATCAGGGATGATGGTGAGTTAGACTCCAACATCAGAAGGGCCACAGGTGGTCCCCAACTCTGCACAGCAGACATAAACTGGTTTAACAGCCATCCCCTGTCCCTGGGAACCCTAGGAGCTATAGTTCTGAGATGGAAGCCAGTTCTAGAAGAGAAAACTTTAGAACACATTCAGCAATTACCATGATCTCCTGATGAAAGCCATGACTGTAAAACTGGTATAAGTGAAAACAGGTCCTCAGACTTGGGGGTGGGAAAGGTACAGCAGATTAGTTGCATCCCACAATTGCTTCCTGCTCTTCTTCTGAAAACAGTAGAGCACTCCAAAAGTCAAGTTCAGGTTCATAAGTTTATTGTTCTAGCCAAAACCATGACTAACTTGTTGCAATAGCATTTATAAGATAATAAAGAAAATAGATTCCTAATATAAGCTTACATGCATGATGTAAGAGAGAAAAGATGACAGAGACACTAACAAGCTTAAATCTAGCTTGATGTTTGTAAGCCATAATGGGGAAAGTAATTTTGAAAGCCTGAAAAGGGCTTTCCCCTAGCTTATCCTAGGGCACCTGAGGAACTTTATAGATGAGCAGGGATTTTTAATGCAGGTGCACAGAATGAGGAAGTAGCTTTGTGATACCTGTTTGTTCCTTGTTCATAATGATGCCATATTTCTGATCAATCATTTTAAAAAGCACATGCAGTGTTTTCAAAAAATACACTCAGTGCTCTTAAATAAATGTTTCTAGGTTGTTGGGTTGGTTTTTCATTAGTTTTTTTTTCTATTTAACACTGAATGATGGATAGCTCAGTTGGTTAGACCATGGTGCTGATAACACCAAGGTTGCAGGTTCGATCCCTGTATGGACCAGCTGCATATTCCTGCATTGCAGGGGGTTGGACTACATGATCCTCAGGGTCCCTTCCAACTCTGCAGTTCTATGATTCTATGATTCTATGAATGTATTCAAGCAATTTGGACCTTGCTGAATTGGCTACTCTGCCTGACAGGAAACTCTGCTTCCAAGAACTTAAGTGCAGGCTGTTCCTCAAAAGCTTTAAGCACAGGCAGTTCAACTCTGCTGAGATGTTTTGATTTAGGATCTGAAACGTACAAAGCATGCACTCTACTAGTAAAAAGACAGAGAAGCTCAGTGGCATAGCTGCAAAAGCAACAATTTCGTTCAATCTCCAGGGCTGGGAGAAGACGCCTGTGCGAGACTCTGGAAAACTTCTTTGTGGACAATGCTGAGTTAGCTGGATCAATGATCTGATTCTGTATAAGGTAGCTTCATATGTTCCTTGCTGGATGGTACCTAGCAAGTTATATATTAGGTTCTTAAATAAAACCAGCAATGTCCCACTCTCCCAGAACTACTCACAGTAGTTGCCCTATTTCCAAAAGTGAAAATCCGGACACAAAATTTGTTGTGGGTTTTTTTTTTTTTTTAGTTTTGCACAAAGTTGTTGAGCTTTTTTTTTGCCAAGATCTGCAAGGACTGCACGCCTTGTTGGTTGCTCTGATAATTATAGGAAAGCTGCAGATTGCACAGTACAGATCTATTTTGATCACATCTGGCTTGTGAGCACATTATAGCCACTGTGTGCACTGCGGCTGCTCTGAGCCCCTCATTGTTTTACTTGGTGGTCCCACCCCCACCCCAAAGGTTTATGCACACACAAGCCAGAAAGCATCCCGGAAAGTGGGTCTGTTTCTAGATACGGATAGAGGCTAATAGCTTGAAGTTAGCAACCTTCCAGACAACTGGCTTGTTGTAAAGAAAAATGGTGCAGACTGTTGCATGTACAGTGGTACCTCAGGTTAAGAACTCGTTCTGGAGGTCCGTTCTTAACCTGAAACTGTTCTTAATCTGAGGTACCATTTTAGCTAATGGGGCCTCCTGCTGTCGCTGTGCCGCCACGTGATTTCTGTTCTCATCCTGAAGCGAAGTTCTTAACCCAAGGTACTATTTCTGGGTTAGTGGAGTTTGTAACCTGAAGCGTCTGTAACCTGAAGCCTCTGTAACCCGAGGTACTACTGTATTCCATTATGGTAGTTTTTGTGGCAGAGAAACCACATTTCCTGCAGTGTTTCATTGCTGAGGTCCCCTCCACTCACATCACCCTTCGTTTGCACTTGCATTAGCTATATATGAGTGCTGCATGGACTGACTATGTGAGTGCCTGGGATACTACTGGAGATGAGGGGCATAATTTCTTTCCCCATGCTCTGCATCCCATTATGTATAATTTAAAAATATTTGCCTTGATTCTCAGATAGAGAGAGAGAGAGAGAGAGAGAGAGAGAGAGAGAGAGAATTACTAGGGCCTGTGCCCAACTGCTCACCAACCTCTCCCCCCCCCCAATTACAGCTCACCCAGCTTCCCTTAACCCCCTTAAAGATTGCCCAAACCATGAACAACATCCAGTCCTCTGTCAGCTCCCTAAGGCTGTCAGCGCCTCCCACCCCCTCCAGTTGGAGGTACCATTAGACAAGCATTTATGTAAGTGGCTACTATGGTCTCAGTGGCTGCCTGAAAACAGTTCTCAGTCGATAACAATTAAGGTATAAGAATCTCCTCTCACATCAGAAACTCTGTGATCAACCTGTGATCTATTAGTTTACCCGCCCCCCCCTGCCCCTGCTATAGAACCTGGAACCTCCTGCCTGCCAGTTAGGTATAAACCTCTTCCGCTGAAACAACATGAGAATGAAAACAAAATAAAAACTGACTCATATTGATGCATTTGCATTAACCTTGTCTAAAGCCATTTGAGCAAATTAAGCCTCATCTTAGTATTTCCCCTTCTGTGTTTATTATTTCAGCTTGCACATCAAACTAATCATTACTGATGATAATAATAATAGTAATAATTATAATTATAATTATAATAATAAATATACAAAAACACCTACAACAGTTCCTGGCTCTGGGTAAGGTAGAAATATTTAGTCTTGGAAAGATAACCTGCGGTTGGCAAAACTCAGGCCAATAATAAAGCTCCTTTCAGCCTGAACCAGGCTCCCTGGCCTGCTAGCAAGTCCCCGAAGGGTTTTGCCAAGGCACTTAGAAGACAGGCACATCACAAGGCTTACTATCATGAGCAATGGCAGGGGCACAGCTGCCCCATCCTAGGGGATGCTGCCTGCACATTAGCATGTGCAGCGACTAATGTCTTAGAGACCATTGCCAAAGCTCCTGCTGGCACACAGCAGGGCACTTGCATGAGTATATATATCAGCAAACATTGTGTGGCTCCATTAAGGCACTTCAGAAACCCTGTAGGATAATATACTGCTCTAACACATGCCGAGGGCATTCCCAGGGCCCTTGCAGAGACTAAGTCAGCCACACACACCCCAGGGCTCTGTCGAGGCCTCTGCTCCAAGCAAATTACTCTCTGGGTGCTGTTCGTACTATGGTTACAAACCTTTAAGGTAGAGTGTGAGGGAGACCTTTTATTTCCTTCCTCCTCTCAGCTGCTTTTGTCTGTCTCTGTCAGGCCATGCACAACAGCTGAGCAGATAAACAACTTGCCACCTGCTCCCACCTCCAACCCCGCCTCCCCTCTAAATCAGATGCATTTCTCCACCCATTCACCCAAAGCCCAGCCCTTTCCCCCTCCTCTCCTGCAAAAAGTATTCTGCTGCAACAATTTCTCTGTCCAGACTGCATGCTGTCAGAGGTTGTAGATCTGTTGTCTGCTGGCTGTAAAATCAGCCGCTGAAATTTAAGTTCATTTTACTGATGTGGTTCAATGTAGACGTGGCATGTTGGTTGTGGAAGTGCTCTCTCATTTGAACAAGTGAAACTTACTTGAGGAAGACTATTCAAAAGATCAGCTCTAGGCAGAATTGTCAGTTTTTCAAAACAAGCATACAGCGTCTGTAAGCCGAGGTACCACTGTACTTAGTTGGAATGTCAAATTGTGAGCACCAAAAGCAAGCAAGCAATGAAATGAAAACAGAACAGAGAATGCTAAGCTGGAAATTCTCAGATCTGGACTTTTGCGCCTAAGCAAGATATATAATGCAGTACATGCATTACAAAAAGCTCTCCAATAGTTTGTTTTTTTATAATGGCAGGTGCAGCCCCACTATGGTGCTGATTTTTAAAGCATTAATAACTGCTGCAATAAAATGAATAGAAAGTTGAGGTAATTTTAATCTGCTTTAGTATTTTAAGTTCTGTATGTTTTAAAGTATGGTTGTGAATTTTTCTTGATTTTACTGTTTTATGTTTTGTAAACCACTTTTGGGGGGGTGTTTTTTTACAATCAAGCAGTGTATACATTTTTATGAAATAAATAAATAAAATAAGGAGGAAATGCATTGGGACATAGCATTGCAGGAAGATGGGTTTAACTACAGCGATTTCCCCAGTGAAAAAATCTCCAACTGCTATTTGCTCGATGGGACAAAGCATAGCAAATACCTGTGTTGTTTGTTTTGTGCTGCAGGGCAAACAGCAGCTTTGGGAAAGCAATTTTAATTGGGAAATGGTGCAGAGGCAGCAAAGGTTTGCACCTTCGCCAGAGTCCCAATCCAAGTCCCCTCCTTGCACCTGCTACTAAGGCTCTTTTGAAGACGTAGGCAGTCCTATTCACTGAGCTCCAGCACCGTGTTTACTTTCACTTTGGTTTCTTCAGAAGGGCTGGGAAAGACCTCTGCCCAGCAGCACAGGCAGTTGTTGGCAGTCAAAAGAGACAATATTGGAGGGGAAATGGTTTTACTAAGATTAAGGTATTTTCATGCGTCTTGATGAAGTGATTTTAATTTTAGCATATATGTTTAGTATGAATTAAATGAAGGAAGCTGCAGCCTACTGCAGCTCATGCCACCACACATATGCTGGGTTTCAGGGTTCTATGGCAAAGACGCGCAGAAATCAGGTTGTTATTCTAATAGATCACAGGGTACTCTGCAATAGTTGGTGGCTTCCAGTGGTTTGAACAATGACACAAAGCCAACCCTATTAGAATTATTAGAGTCCCTGTAATAACACAGATAGACAATATAGATGATAGATAGATAGATAGATAGATAGATAGATAGATAATAGATAGATAATAGATAGATAGATAGATAGATAGATAGATAGATAGATAGATAGATATGCAGCACCTCCCAGTGTTTGGGTAATGGGATGCAGTTGATCAGTTCCAACAACCTTGTAAATAAGGCTCCAAAAGTTAGTAGCCTGCAAAAAATAAAAAATGCTAACCTGCTGGGGCTGGCAGAGGAAGGACAGAGAGTTCTGTCCCTCCTGCAGCAGTCTGTGGCATTTTGCTGCTGGGCACAGAGGAGGTGGCGTTCTTTCTTTGGCAGACTACAGGGTTCTATGGTATGCTCAGAGTAGGAAGAGAACTCTACATCCCTCCTTAACTCGCCTACTTCTTCACCTGCATGGAATTGCCTACAGCTACCAGGCTAGTGTTTAAATGCAAGGTGTTCTACCACTCCAGCTACTATTTGCACCTGGTTCAGGTTGGTAGATCTTAGAATTCTTAGTTAAAAAAGAAAGGAGAACCTTAAAGCCTGAAGTCTACCTACACCTGCTCTATGGGATGACTTCCTGCATTTCTAGTTTGTATTTTTATTTGTTTTTAAGTAGAGTGTTGCCCACTCCAAGACCAGAAGACAGAGTGAGTTCAATTTAAATAAACAGTTAAGAAAGCTGTGTGCTTACAGTAGTTAAAGTATCAGATCAGCAGTGTGGAGAGACCCAGTCTTCCCACAGCCATATAGCTAGACTAACCTAACTAGTTAGACAAGTCACTATCTTTCAGCCTAATCTACCTCAGAAAAGGCAACCAAAATGATCAGCATTTGTTAGTTTAGAGACTCTGTGAGTAAGAGGCGGCATCATAAGAAGTTTACGAAATGATGCACAACATGGAGAAAGAGGCTTTCCTGCCTCTCTCATAACACCGGAACTTGTGGGCATCCCCTGAAGCTGAATGTTGGGAGATTTGGGGCAGATAAAAGAAAGTACTTCTTCATGCAGTGCATAGCTGAACTATGGAACTCACTGCCACAGGAGGCTGTGATGGCTTTAAAAGAGAATTAGATAAATTGATGATTGAGTGATTTTTGGAACTCAGTTGGAAAGATGATGTGTAAATGCAATCCCATGCCATTGGAAATAAACCTTATATCACATCATAGTCTCAAGTGACCTTCATTCCAAGGAAACCAAACCCAAAGTTTGCACTGGAATTCCCGAACTCTCTTCCTCCTGCATACTGAAGACCGACATGAAACACAGGGAGGGATGGCAGACTACAGACTACCATCAGCGCTAGTCACTGATAGTTATAGCTGCCTATGACAAAGTGAAACCTGGTGGAAGCTGCACTCTCACCTTATGGGAAAAGAGTGGAAAATCACAGTGACTACTTTTTATTAGGTACATTTGGAGAGAGTCCCTGAAGAACTATGGATGGAGGCTCGTAACATTATACAAGAGGCAGCAACTAAAACCATCCCAATGAAAAGGAAATGCAAGAAAGCAAAGTGGCTGTCCAACGAGGCCTTACAAATAGCGGGGAAAAGAAGGCAAGCAAAATGCGAGGGAGATAGTGAAAGATACAGGAAATTGAATGCAGATTTCCAAAGAATAGCAAGGAGAGACAAGAAGGCCTTCTTAAACGAGCAATGCAAGGAAATAGAGGAAAACAATAGAATGGGAAGAACCAGAGATCTGTTCAAGAAAATTGGAGATATGAAAGGAACATTTTGTACAAAGATTACCATAATAAAAGACAAAAGTGGAAAGGACCTAACAGAAGCATTAGACATCGAGAAGAGGTGGCAAGAATACACAGAGGAACTATACCAGAAAGAAATGGATGTCTCGTATACCCCAGGTAGTGTGGTTGCTGACCTTGAGCCAGACATCCTGGAGAGTGAAGTAAAATGGGCCTTAGGAAGCATTGCTAATAACAAGGCCAGTGGAAGTGATGATATTCCAGCTGAACTATTTAAAATTTTAAAAGATGATGCTGTTAAGGTACTACACTCAATATGCCAGAAAATTTGGAAAACTCAGCAGTGGCCAGAGGATTGGAGAAGATCAGTCTACATCCCAATCCCAAAGAAGGGAAGTGCCAAAGAATGCTCCAACTACCGCACAATTGCACTCATTTCACACGCTAGCAAGATTATGCTTAAAATTCTACAAGGCAGGCTCAAGCAGTATGTGGACCGAGAAGTCCCAGAAGTGCAAGCTGGATTTAGAAGAGGCAGAGGAACCAGAGACCAAATTGCAAACATGCGCTGGATTATGGAGAAAGCTAGAGAGTTCCAGAAAGACATCTACTTCTGCTTCATTGACTATGCAAAAGCCTTTGACTTTGTCGACCACAGCAAACTATGGCAAGTTCTTAAAGAAATGGGAGTGCCTGATCACCTCATCTGTCTCCTGAGAAATCTCTATGTGGGACAAGAAGCTACAGTTAGAACTGGATATGGAACAACTGAGTGGTTCAAAATTGGGAAAGGAGTACGGCAAGGCTGTATATTGTCCCCCTGCTTATTTACCTTATATGCAGAATTCATCATGCGAAAGGCTGGGCTGGATGAATCCCAAGCCGGAATTAATATCACCGGAAGAAATATCAACAACCTCAGATATGCAGATGACACAACCTTGATGGCAGAAAGTGAGGAGGAATTAAAGAACCTTTTAATGAGGGTGAAAGAGGAGAGCACAAAATATGGTCTGAAGCTCAACATCAAAAAAACAAAGATCATGGCCACTGGTCCCATCACCTCCTGGCAAATAGAAGGGAAAGAAATGGAGGCAGTGAGAGATTTTACTTTCTTGGGCTCCATGATCACTGCAGATGGTGACAGCAGTCACGAAATTAAAAGACGCCTGCTCCTTGGGAGAAAGGCGATGGCAAACCTAGACAGGATCATTAAAAGCAGAGACATCACCTTACGAACAAAGGTCCATGTAGTTAAAGCCATGGCTTTCCCAGTAGTGATGTATGGAAGTGAGAGCTGGACCATAAAGAAGGCTGATCGCCGAAGAATTGATGCTTTTGAATTATGGTGCTGGAGGAGACTCTTGAGAGTCCCATGGACTGCAAGAAGATCAAACGTATCCATTCTTAAGGAAATCAGCCCTGAGTGCTCATTGGAAGGACAGATCATGAAGTTGAGGCTCCAATACTTTGGCCACCTCATGAGAAGAGAAGACTCCCTGGAAAAGACCCTGATACTGGGAAAGATGGAGGGCACAAGGAGAAGGGGACGACAGAGGACGAGATGGTTGGACAGTGTTCTCGAAGCTACAAACATGAGTCTGGCCAAACTGCGGGAGGTAGTGGAAGATAGGAGTGCCTGGCGTGCTCTGGTCCATGGGGTCACGAAGAGTCGGACACGACTAAACGACTAAACAACAACAACATTTGGAGACCAAATTGCGGGTGTCTTGATGGCTTGGGTACTGGTGCAGAAATAAATTGGGTTCCCTATTGTTTTCCCTGAAAAAAAAAAGATAAATTGATGAATGATGAGGTTATATACTATCCATACTGGATATGTTCTACCTCCACTGTCAGAGACAATCTGCTTCTGAATGCCAGTTGCTGGGTATCACATGTGGGCAGAGCGCTGTTGCACTTATGTCCTGCTTGCTTCCCCCCGAACGTCAATTCTGCCCTTTAAATCCCAGTAATGTCCTAAAAAATCTGGAACACCTGGCAGCCCTATGCTGGACTAGATGTTATTCTGCATTTCTGAATTGCTCCAGCTACTATATAATAAATTTAGTTTCAGTGGCAGGTGTAAAGCCGCTACCAACGAGGATTTTGGAATGTCAAAGAGTTGGATAAGTTGCTATTCTGGCAGCCTTATGAACAGAATCATTGCCCTTGATCCAAACCTATTTAGAAATCTAGCAGCAAATTATATCATAGTTCCATGAAAACAGCCTCCAATTGGGAATGGATAACAGAAAGATATGAGTGAAAGTTATATCTAGAGAAGTTCATGAACTCTGAGAATTAGAGCACTGTCATGCAAAGCTTACTTATTTATAAGATTTCTTACCCACATCACCATAAGGTCCCCAGAGTGTACAATTCTTAGACACATGATTGAGAAGCTAGGCAGTAATTTTTAATGTCTCTCCCTGACAAGAATGGAACACCTGCAGGAAACTCTCAACTCCAACCCAATACAACTGCCATCTAGTGGAAAAAAACATACAGTGGCACTATCCACACATTACCCTTTCGTTAAGAAAAGAATTACATATATCAGCACTATTGAAATATCCTGTAGTTCAGGTTTTCAGTCACACATCTCTAAATCTCAAAGGCTTCCAAATAACTCAAGCAATGCAAGTGATAATCTGACTAGTAAAATAACTGGCAGAATCTTAGTAACTGAGCTTAGTTTTTCAGATACCACTTGGTGATGGTACTTTCTCAGGAATAGGAAAATGATGTCAATCGTTTCTGTTAAGTATTCCATATTTTACCCATGCAAAATATGATTTCTGTTTCATTTTCCCCCTTGTTCTAAAAGCTGGAATTTACCAGTCCTATTTCCACCAAATTTGATATTCTCTCTCTCTCTCTCTCTCTCTCTCTCTCTCTCTCTCTCTCTCTCTCCCATAGCTGTCAACTTTCAGATTTGAAAATAAGGGATCAGCAGCCTCACCTGTCCCGGAGGCAGTCTACGGGGTATCTAACAATCCGGGATAGCAGTGGGAAGCAGCGGGAAATGGCGCTGGAATAAGGGAATTTCCCACAAAAAAAGGAAAGGTTGACAACTGTGCTCTCTCCTGGCTCTAAATGCGGTAGTTCTCACTGAATTGCCAGTTACAGAAATCCTACTTTAGTTTAGTTTGATAATTGGAAAGGTACTTATTCCAGGTAAGGTCATTCTGAAATAAGATTCATATCTAAGTTTTCTCATTAATATAGCATTCTCCTGGCTATTAGTGATGTTGGCCTGTAGCTTAAAAGAGTAATATGTGAGTCGTTCTATCTCAAGATTTTATTTGCTGTCCTTACTGCCCTCTTTGCCTCTCTGCTTGTTTGAATGAAAAAATGGACTAGTGGTGGTGTGGCAGAAATTCTGCTGCTTTAAATTGAGCTGTATTGTCTATTACATAGACTGTGATACAACCGTTCATTATTAGGCCTTCTAATTCACTCAGTGGTTAGCACTTTCTGGTCATCTCTGGTATTTTGTAAGCTTCAAGTTCTGGATCTCCATGAGTAACAGTTTGGATTTGATGAAATGTATTTTCTGTACTCCACCTAATCCATATCTGTTTGCATTCTCTACTAACCACTGGGGGGCCTGTTGGCACTGTAAAATTTTAATATGTATCTTTGTAAAGGCAGCCTCCTTAACTGGTCCCCCAAACCAGGATGTAGTGGATTTCAGTAGCAGGTCTAGTGGTTGTACTTCTGTTGAGGTGTCATGCAAATATCAACCTAGATAAATGATAGAATAGATGTTATCCACACAGGTATATCTATCCTGCAGACCAATATTGGTTTGATTCCTCATTAATTATAAAAATAATCAAAGAAAGTATTGTTTGCTGAGGTGCTGAGAATACTGGGTTAGCTTTCTCTTACAGAACTATAATTCCCAGAGTGTCCAGTGTGTGTTGGAAGGAATAACAGTGAAATCTACTGAAATTTATAGTGTAGATATGCCCTTCGTTTATGTAGCACATGGTAAGGATTACATTATTACCAAGTGGATTTTGGAGAACAGATGGCCAGCCTGATCCTCAAAATACTTTGCAGCGTCCAGCCTCATTGAAACAAATGGTGCTTGCACCCAGCAGAGCACTCAAACCAATATCGTTAAAATGACACATTCAACGCCTCATCTGCGCAAAGCAGAAAAGGCTTAGCCCACATAAACTTGACACTTCCCTGTCAGTCAGCCAAATGATGACCTTGTATGCATATAGGCTCCTAGTCTCCAAAGGGAGCAATTAATGCAAGGCACAAGGTTCTCCAGATGTGACGGAATTGTTTGTTCCCATGGGCTGTAGCATCACAACATTCTATTGCTTTTACATGCCTAAATATGAATTAAGCTTTAAAGTAGCCTCCAAGCCAAAATAAAAACAGGATTGCTTTTAGTTTTGCAGAAGGATATTTTGTCCAATCTAGTACATAACAGACACTGCCATATTAACAGATACATGCTATGTACTCATGCAGCCTGATCCTATGTGTGTTTACTCAGAAGCCTATGCCACTAATTTCAGTGTGGCTTACTCTCAAGTAAGTGTGCACAGCACACAGCATTGCAGCCTTAGTTATTTTCAGTCCTATATTAACAAACATGAGGGTACTTTAATTCTGTTTACCTTTTGTCTTCTTCTTTCCCCATAGCAGGTGTTAACAGACCTTAATGTATACACGCTTAATGTATGGCCGCAACACTGTTGTGCAATTTGCTCCCTAGAGAAGCCCACTTGACCACTTCTTTGCTGACCTTTAGCGTGACTTTTTAAAACAGGCTTTTAAATTTCAACCTATTTCTGACTCCATTTTGTGGTTGTATGCTTTCTTGTATTACGGTATTAATTTATGTTAAATTGCATTTTTAAATCATATTTATTTTTGATTTTTTAAAAATTACAAAAGTACAAGCATATACAATGTGTAACAAAAATTCCCATCTCTTCCCTCTCTCCAAAATATTCCATGTGCATATATTTAGCTCCAAAAAAAAAGGTAAGTAACAGTGAAGTTCATGTGCTGAATTTTGGATAGTTGATTGTTGAGCATTGTTGTCTATTTTTATCTTAACATTTATTTCCAGTAAGAGACCTGAATTGCTGGTGGTTTAATAATTGTACTCTCTCTTCTAATGTACTGAAGTAACATATACCAAGTTTCCTCAAAATCATCTTTGGTTCTCATGGTAAGTTGCAGCTGAAAGTTTAGGATGTAAGTGTGTTGCACAAGCAGTGAGAGCCAGTGTAGTGTGCTGATTAAAAGTACTTATACTAGTGAGAACAGGACAAACCCTGCTCTGCCACAGAGCTTACTGTCATGGTCTATTGGAGAAAGCATGAATAGTGCCAGGACAGTTGTTAGAAGGTTGTCCATGTCAGGCAGCTGTCCTCCCACAAGTAGCTCCTACACTTTGCAACTTCCTGCCTATTGACATCTGGTAGGCACCTTCACTGTATTTTTTTGGCCCTCACTTAAAGCATTGTTATGTAGGCAAGCGTGTCTAGACATGTAAAAGTTACATGTGTTTTCTTTCTTTTTAGCTACTGCTGATTTGAATGTTTTTAACTGCTTTTTATCAAGAATTTTAATCCTTTATTTTTATAAACCTCTTAAGAGGTATTCTTGCAATCCAATGGTATGTAAATTTTGCTAAATAAATAATCTTGTCAATACCTAGCAATGCCCTTGCACATTGCCTTGAGTTCATGGGGGGGGGGCGGAGAACAGGACAAAATTTTAATAAAATACTGATGATTGATAATACGTTGACTTTTCCACCAATATAAGTTGGAGAAAAACCTATCATAACCACCCCCCTACTGGGCAGGAACTCATCAGACTTAAACATAGGGAACAGCTTTAGCCTATCCATTCCAAAGATTCTCTCCACTCCCTGCCCCCCCCCCAGATAGTGGTTATTCCCTGAGCCCAGCTGATGAAAGACACAGATGTGCTTACAGAGAAGCAGCTCTTGCCGCCTCCCTTGTTCCCCAGAGCCCTTCTCAGCCAGCTTGATATCTAAGTGGAAAGGAAGAAAATAGGCTGTCAAGTGAGGTTGCCACCCAAATGATTTTCTGAATTGATTAGCTCCTCTCTCTTTTTGCAACCCCCGCCCCAATCACAGATCCCGAGGCTTGCAAGCAGAGATCCTTGCAGATCTTACAGGCTAAGTAATGACATGGGGTAAGAGAACTCTAGGGAAAACCTAGATGGAACCTTATAGAAAACGAGACAAAGGAAAAGGCAAAGCAGGGAGGGGGAACAACCCAAAAGGGGCACTAAATAACTGCCAGAAAGGAGCACAGATTGTAACAGTCGGAGACCACCTTGGGGCTGCAGCTGGTTTTGTCTCTCTGACTTAAAGGAGAGGCAAGGCAAGCATGCTGGGAAAAGACTGTAGACTGAAGAGTTAATTAATAAGGGATGGACAAGCAGGCAGAGAAAAGGGAGGCTTAAATCCTCAACTTTTCTGTGGACCAAGCATCCGAATAAAAGATATGCTAAGCAGGAGCCTGTTACTGAAGCTAGTTATGGTCAGCAGTTATTGTGCTATGGCTTGTGCACAGAGCTGATGCAAAATGCCATTTGGAATGGGGAAAAGAAAATCAGCAAATACCAGATATTGAAAGACCCAACTTTCAGAAGACCAGCTTGCATAATATTGCCAGGTCCCTTTGGGCCATAAAATGAAAGCTCTGTAGTGTTTTCTAATTACTACTACTAAGAGCAATGGTGTACAGATTTCATTACAGGCATTGCAACTGTATGGCCAATTTGAGTTTCTACAAGTTTCGCACACTGCCCAACATATCACTCTTCTATGTTCATAGGCAGTATGCTACGGAAAACTAGTTGCAATGAGTTGTGTTGTGTTTAGAGAGCACTGCTGCCTTATGTCCTGCTTGTGGGCTTCCCAAAGGCATCGACAGTGGTAACTTAATTCGTTCTGAAGGTCTGTACTTAACCTGAAACTGTTCTTGACCTGAAGCATCACTTTAGCTAATGGGGCCTCCTGCTGCCGAAGCATGATTTCTGTTCTCATCCTGAAGCAAAGTTCTTAACCTGAAGCAATATTTCTGGGTTAGCGGAGTCTGTAACCTGAAGTGTATGTAACCTGAAGCGTATGTAACCTGAGGTACCACTGTAGTAGGTCACGTAGGAAACAGGATGTTGGATTAGATGGGTCCTTGCTCCAACCTGCCAGGGTTCAACTGATGGTAGGCAGTGCACAGAGTATCTTTTCTAAATAGCCTGTGAAATTGGAGTCTAAGTGTAGGTGGGATTCTTCTTCAATATCCACTGGACCCATATGGTACTTGCATGTTTGTCCCTGAGAAGCAAATAATAGCTTCAGGGGTGGGGGATTTAGAGAAGAAAAACAGCATTTGAAAAAGGGTTAATCACTTCCCCCTCAGCCTCATGACCCCAACCCAATTTGCTCCCTGGTCTCTGCGGCTGCTTTTAGGCTTTTAGAAAAGTGCGGGAGATCTCCTGCCATCTCATCTAGTTGTCCTCTTGCTGATTGCTTGTATGAGTTTTACTTGTTTTTTTTTATTTAAGTCTAAATAAAATTTGCACCTGTGTTTTGTTTTAAGATGCAAATATGTATTGCTGCAGGGAGTAGCATATAAAAGTCATTTACCCGCCTGTGTTTCAGTAAGATAGTTCTGAGGAATCTGAAGCCCTCCATTATTCCCAGCCAGCAAGGCCAGTGGTCAGTGATGATGATGATTAACATTTCTATACTGCCCTGAAGATCACAGGGTGGTTTACAACATAAAACACAAAAATGAATATCATAATAAAAAACAAAACACCCCCCTGAGTTTAAAAGGCCATAGATTGTTTAATTAGCCAAAGACCTGTGAGAAGAGGATTGTTTTTGCCTGGCACCTAAAGGCACCAGGTGACCCTCCTTGGGGAGGGTATTCCACAAGCGAGGAGCCACTGCAGAAAAGGCCCTTTCTTGTGTTGCCAACCTCTTATAGAGGAGGTACATGAAGAAGGGTCCAGGTTGGTTCATATGGGGAAAGTGATGATGGCTGTTGTAGTCAGACAAGATCTGGAGGGTCACAAGTTAGCCATTCCTAAGTATAAGAGAAGGAGATTGTCTATTTAACTTCACTAGGAAGTCCTATTTAATTGTACCCAACACCTACACCCCAAAACAATTAGGAGTAAGCAAGGCCTCTCAAACGCCAGCCTTTGGCAGAATGTACTATATTAATTCCACAGTTATTCAAGTCTGTTGACTAGGATGGCACTCCTAGGATGCTACCTAATAAGCACTAACCATTACCTGCTGAATAACGGTCATCTCCTTTCTGCAATATGATTAACTTCAAGATTAATGGAATGAGGAATAAATGCTTTTTAAATTGGTTCTAAATTGCATGGATCATTATGCCTCAGATCTAAAAAAACTCTCACTTCCTTCATCTCCTTTTCAGATTTCAGCCATCCGTTTTGCATATCTGAGTATTATAGAAACATAACTGTATGTTAACCTGGAAGTAGCTTATATCAAAATACATGATACAACTTTGTGTTTCATGTACAGGCCAATTTGTGATTTTAAAAAACATATAAAATAAAAAGGAGGGAGTCTAGTTACATGAGAAAAACACCCAACTGCCTTATAATCTCTACCCCAATACACCTGCAAAAAAAAGGGGGATGGAAAGGGGAAGAAATGTCTTACAACTTCTGACTCAATATGTAGTACTTTCTCTATTTATCCCCCCCCCCCAACCACCAATGCAATGCTCAGTCATTAGTAACTGAAGCTATAGTCTTTCAAAAGAGGCAGCAAGCCTATGCTGGGAACTTATGGCCCATGCATGCCGGTTGGGGTAACATAACAGTAACACCCTTGGAGTGTTCTTGTAGGTATTCTTGTACATTACTATATCAAGTTGGCAACTTTAATTTCAGAAAAAATATTCATTATGGTGATGAAGTGTGTGATGATATTTCACTACAGGGATAGCATCACTTGTGGCACAGTCTTTCCAGCTATTCTTTGTGAAGTCACTGCTTAGGTTTCAGGTTACAGTGGTACCTCGGGTTACCCTTCAGCTTACAGACTCTGCTAACCCAGAAATAGTACCTCGGGTTAAGAACTTTGCTTCAGGATGAGAACAGAAATCGTGCGGCGGTGGAGCAGCAGCAGTGGGAGGCCCCATTAGCTAAAGTGGTGTTTCAGGTTAAGAACAGTTTCAGGTTAAGAATGGACCTCCGGAATGAATTAAGTACGTAACCAGAGGTACCACTGTTTATAATTCTTTGCTGCCTGCCTTCTGAAGTTACATGGGTGGCAACCAGAGACAGGTCCTTTTCTATAGTGACACCATTTCTCTGGAACATAGTCCCAAGATGTTCACTTGGTGCCTATGCTAACATTTAGGTACCTGGTAAAAAACTTGTTTTCTTGAATTTTTATTTAATTTAGCTTATTTCTGGGTTTTTCATACTGTTTTTAGAGTTTTGAGTATTTCTTGTTTTAGTATTATTTTGATTTTAAAATAGCATGCCACCTACAGCATTTTAAATGGAGAAAGTACGTATTTTAAATAACTTAGGCACATCTGTTTTTCTTGAGCCTGATGGATTTCCTTCTAGAAAGAAATATTGGCATAACTTTCCATTCTTGAATAACCACCCAGGTGACGTTATGCATTAATACCTATTAAGCAGCATTTTTTGAAACTGTATCTGTTTCTGAATATGGCAATCAGACTGCCATATTTATCAATACACACACAGATAAGCATATTTCATTTGTATTTTAAGATCTACATTGTCTTCCAATTTGTTTTGCAAAATAATTCAAGGTGCTAGTTTGACCTATCAAGTAATAAATTAGCAATGGGAAACCTATGGTTTTCCAGATGCTGCAGCACTAGTTTTCATCAGCCCTGATTACTGGAAATGCAGGATAGGACTGATGTCATCCCTATAACACCTGGAAACCCACCCTTGTCCCAGTCTGAGACAACAGTATCTGGAAGACTGTTTTCATCCACACAAACCTGCCCAACAGCCAAGATCAGGCATAGACAAACTTGGCCCTCCAGATGTTTTGGGACTACAACTCCCATCATCCCTGACCACTGGTCCTGTTAGCTAGGGAAGATAGGAGTTGTAGTCTTAAAACATCTGGAGGGTCGAGTTTGCCTATGCCTGGCCAATGTCTTAATCTGAGGCTCTTCTCCCACCATGACTGGGGTCTTTTCTGTGCATGCACCATAGTTATGGAACACTGGCTTCAGGGACGCTCACCAGGTTCCATTTGTTATATTTTTGGCAGTTTGCTCTCTTTATTTGAGCTTTTGGTGAATAATGATTTGGTTTTTGATTGTACGTACTTATTTACAATTTATTTGAATTGCTTGTGGTTTCTTCTTCTGGTTAACTGCATTGCTGTTTTAATTATTTTATCTGTTAATTGTACTCAGGGTACAAAATGCAGCTTCTGTTGGGACAAAATTTGGATTGCATGGGCACATTTTTTTTATTATTGTACTGTTGCACAGAGTAGCAGATACATGGGATGAGAAGAAAGGAGTTGCTAAAAGCTAGCCAACAATGGTGGGAGAGATTATGTGTGTTGCTCTGAGAGTAATGCTGCAGGGAGAAAAAGAAGGAAAACACAGTCTGGGTGAAAGAGAACAGAAAAATCACAATGACACCACTCTACCCTACAGAGAAGAATACAACTGTGCTCTCTGCACAAAATCAAGGGCAGATATTTAGGGTCATTTAATTACTTTCAACAGAAGGTGTGGCGATTTTTAAAAATGCACCCTACAAAGGCAATAGAATTCACTATGTGACCCGCAGACTGCACTGCAAATAACACTGCCATAGATGACCAGGGTATTAATTTTAGATCTCATGAATTGGAATACAGCATGTACACAAAAGAAAGACACCCTACTGTTAACGCTGTAGTTATGGTGGAGCATGAAGGCTGTCATCTATCGAGTCATTGCCTGCAACTATCTCGCGTTTTCCTTTGAGGCCTCCTGTCTGAGTATTTAGACAGGAGGCCTCAAACCCTGTTTATGTGACTTAATAAGATCATAGCAAATTGGTACCTCAAGTTGCTGCACCAGACTGTTCTGCCTCCCAGAGGGGCTGGAGGAAACAATACTAATTTGCATTTATTTCTGTGTTGAAATATATTCAGATACACTGTATCAGGACTGGCCACATAGTTACCAAGCTTAAACGTTGGCTATATATCTTGCCAAACTGCACAAATAATGTGGATCATTTTGATAGGCATAGGTCGTCTCATAGGCAGGATGGTGGTCTCAGATGGTCCCATGGACACTCTTGAGAGCCTGTTTGAAGAAGACGGGGGACGTTACTTGCTAGCCAGCTGTCCAAACAGTTCCCTTTTCACTTCTGCTACCACTGTAAGCATCTCACAGGCTTCCCCAGCCAGTATTCTCACACTAGCTTTTAATAGTAGTTCTAAAACTGGTCACGGAAAACATATTGGAGGTACTTTTGCAAAGTGTGAGCATATCCTGGAAGGAAGTAGACAGTGATGGTTAGGCAGGGATAGACAAGAGGAAAGGCAAGGGAGATGCTGGGACAACAGGAGAACAAATAAAAAGTTAGAGATGAGTGAGGGGGGGAAGGAAAGTGGGAATAAAACTGAGGAAAGAGTCAATAGGTGTGAGCACTCTTTGCCTATGGAGGTGTGCATGCACTGTAGGTATGCGAAAGGCTAACGGAGAAACGTGCATGGACATGATTTATAATGAGAAAATGCCAAAATTGGGTGTGCAAGCACAGTGTCCCCATTTCCCTCATGCCCCATCTTTCCATGCACCGCAAGCATTTGTTGGTCTCCACTAGTTTATTACTACTACTCACCCACATAACACATACACATTATGGCAAGAGATAAGCCATAATTATTTTGTGGACAGAAGTACAGAAGGTTTGGATATTATTTTCATCAGATATTTTACTTCTTTAATGCTATGCCACCACCCATTCTCGTCCCCTAGGCCAAGCTCTGATTTACGTTTTCAGAGAAGGATTAATTACACCTTATTGCTTGTTCACATAGCAGGCTAGTATCATCTTCAAAGGACCATTACAGGGAGAAGGAAGAAGGAGACATGCCCCATAATTTAGTGGCCATTACTTTTAAATTAGAAGGTTAATTGTTAGGGCACTTCAACTTACATTCTAATGCTCAATTCTGTCTGCTAACTGTAAAATAAAACATTACCTTAAATGTAACAAGAGGCTGCAACTGAAATGTATGGATTTTTATATATAAATTAACCAGTTTTGTTTTCCTGTTACTCATCATCTTTTTCCATCAACACAAGAAACGGATAGTGTGTTCTATGAGATCAGATCAGCTGCTGTTCTGTTGCAATGGCCAGACTCACCCAAATCTACAGTTTCTTTCCTGGAAGGATGGGTAAGAAATTAGGAGGAAGGTTAAAGAGTTGGGACAAAGGAAGGCAACATTCATTGTAAATAAACTTACACCTCCAATTATATGTTTACTCAGAAGTAAATTCCAGTTATTTTAATTAGACTTACTCCCAAGAAAATAGAGATAGTATTATATGCAAATGACCAAGGCAAATATATTGTTGAGGGTTGCAGAGTTAAGCAAAGAGATTCCCACGCACCCAGATCAAACTAGCAACATGTAGCCCAACATAGTGCCACTATTAATTGTTTGCTTGGTTAACAAGACCTGGATTTCCTGCAACTCCTTCATTACAAAGAAGACTATTCCAGGAAGAGTCTGGAGATGATTAAACAGATTAGTCACTACTCTTCCCCATGGAACCAGAGCTGAGTCCCTTTTCACCATGAATCAGACAAACACAATCCACCCAAAATCCCTCTAAGCTTCCCACTTTTAATTTATACCTACAGCTTTACTACTAATACTCACAAAACCATTTTCTACTTTGGAGCCTGATTTGTAACAGTTACAAAAAGACATTTCCTAGATTTTATTTGCTACATCAGCACAAAACCTCAGCCACAGAAGCACTTCTGCTGGTTGTTTTTTATTATTAAAGTTTTTTTTATTTTCAGTGTATAAACACAATTAGAAACACTTCTGTTAATACTTCTCTTTTCAAAAGGAAATAGTAAACTCAAGTGGGACCTTCAACAAAACATCATAGTGCAGCGTGCTCCTGTTTAGGTTTCTAGGCAGCCACACCCTCTTCCACAATACTTCACGGTGTCTCTCCCATTATCCACTCCCACCCACAACAACAGTCTGTCTTTTTTTAAATAACATTTTATTGATTTTCCAAAAATAACAAAAATAAACAATGCAAAAACAAAACAGATTGACTTCCCTCTAATCCCTTCCTTGGTTCTATTATTTATCAAGATACTGCATGTCCATTGTTAAATTTGTAACATATTTAAATCACCTATTATCAATTCATAATAAAATTACAAGTAATCTTAAAACCCTGCTAATGTATTAACCTGTGTACATTGCTTCTGTATATATGCAATAAACATCTTCCATTTTTCCTTAAATCCATTGTCATCTCTTCCTCTTAATTTCATCATCAATTTTGCCATTTCAGCATATTCCATTAGTTTAACTTGCCAGTCTTCTTTAGTTGGGACACCTTCTTCTTTCCAATATTGTGCTAATAAAGTCCGTGCGGCCGTTGTTGCATACATAAACAAATTAACCAACAACAGTCTGTCAATCTTCCATGGCCACTGAGCATGCTTAGTCTTTATTGAGAGGTGCCTAGAACACTGTCTTGCCTTGTTGTGCTCTTTGTGTTTCAGTTAATAAGGCTTGGGGATGTGGACAAGGTGCTTGGTTCAGAATGGGCGACCACCTGTGACCATGAACCTTGACCCTCATAACTGATAAAAACTAGCAGGGGACGGACACTTGGGCTAGGGAGCTGATTAATGCTTCCTCGTGATAAGGGGTGGTCCCTGCCTACTTAAGGGTGGTGGTGGTAAGACACTGCTTTGGAAAACCCTCCCTGGATTCAGAAAATCTAATGAATTACTGATTGATTGATAATCTTTCCTTACTAGGGAATGTGTTTTGAGTGGATAGTTGTGGGCTAGATCCAGGCTCTTGGTTGAAACTAATTTTTCTAGATCCAGTTCAATCAGGGCTTAGGCCTAGTTTTGGCATCGAAACTGCCTTGGAAACTTCTATTTTACATCTGCAGGTGTGGCAGTAGATGTGGAAGATGAGTGTCTTGTCTTAGTAAAGAACTGGATGAGAGCCAATAAACTGAAGATTAATCCAGCAAGACTGAGACACTGTTACTAGCTGGTTCCCTAGACTGGGTGGATGGGCTGTGGCCTACTCCCCCTGAAGTATCATGTATATACAGCTTGACAGTACTTCTGGATCCAGTACTGTTGATTGAGGCTGAAGTAGCCTCAGTGGCATGAAGTGCTTTCAATCAGCTTTGACTGGTGGCTCAACTGCACCCTTGTATGGATAACCAAACTTCTGTTGTCTATGCTCCGCTGACCTCTAGGTTGGATTACTGCAATGTGTTATACATGGGGCTGTCACTGAAAACAGATTGGAAACCTCAGCTAGTGCAGAATTCTGCAGCCAGATTGTTGACCAGGGCAGGGTGCTCTGAACATGTAACACCAATTCTGGCACCATTTGCACTTACCTCCAATTAGTTTCCAGCTTCAATTCAGAGTGCTAGCTTTGACCCATAAAGCCCAACACAGCTCAGGACCCCAATACTTCAAGAACCACCTCTCCCTATACGAAAAGACCCAAACCATGAAATTATCACCTGAGGTCTTCCCTGTGGGCCCCATTCACAAGCGGTTAGGAGGGTAGCAACATGAATAATAGACCCTTACAGGCTTCCCTCTTGTGGAATACTCTCCCCAGGGAGACTTATGTGGGACCATCTATTTTTAGGAGCCAGGCAATAACTTGCTTTCTTACCCAGGGCTTTGAGCCATGGATCTGAAGTCCTACAGAGAGGAAGTCAAAAACTAGTAACAGAGGAATACCAGTAAATGCTCCCAAAATACACTTAAAATACAGTTTGCTATTACTGTAGATAGTGCCTGGCGTGTTCTGGTTCATGCGGTCATGAAGAGTTAGACATGACTAAATGACTACAAGTTACTGTAGATGATGAGAGATGGTCCAGTATGATCACAGAAATCGATCTGTAAAACAAGATATTGTGAATTTTACTTCTGACAGGAATTTACTAGGTGACTTCAGGCAAGCAACTTGCTCTGCCTCAGCCTCCACCCCAGCACCAAATTGCAGCTGGAAAGCTAATGAAACTAACCTACCTTTCAGACTGAAATAAGGATTACCAGATAATTTAGGGTGAAATGCTTTTAATGCAGTACTCTTAAGGCTGCAATCCTAGGTAGACGTTACTGATGAGCAAGTCTTGTTAAAGCAATAGGATTTATTTTCGAGTAGGCATGCATAGGGTTGCACCACGCATTACTGCCAGGAGAGCTTACCTACACTCCAAAGATCTTGAGATTTCTCATATAAACCATCATTCCCTTGTCTTTAGTCTCCTCCTGTGCACTTTGCTTACTATAGTTGGAGCTGGTTTAATCCAGCACAGGCTGATACAATACTCAAGAGAGCAGCTGCCTCCCATTGCAGAGCTGAATGTCAGTCAGTGTTTCTCCAAATAGGGACATGATCATTTCAGCCTGACATTTTGTGTGCATGTGAATCAGCTCTCTCAGGCTGGGTTCTTTAAAAAAGCAAATCATGTGCATAATTGGGGGAAAACAACACAACAATGGTTACAGGTAAATAATAGCCAGCTCCCCCCCCCCCCCGCATATTTTGAAGTGGACACTTTGAGAAGAGAGCAGAATTGCTGGATCTCTATTGGAGGTGTAACATTTATAAGTCAGCCAGACTTGAGTCTTAGGAATGCTGTCATTTACTCTTATGTTACAGCTCAGTACGCATAGTAGTGTTTATCCACAGCAGTATAGCAGCCCTTGTAATTCCCATCATACTAGGAACACTATAACGATGGATGGTAGGTCTGCTAATTTAGAATCCCTTTGCTGCCAGCTGCCAGGACCACATGATTCAAAGAAAAGTGCATAAAATCCTAGAATGGACAATTACCAAAGAACCTGCACAAAAAGGGAAGTTGCTCTCTAATCCCCACCATCAGTAAGTTGTTATTCTATGCCTTAAAGCAGGAGGATTTTTATATCCCTTAGAAAAAAACGTTTTTCATCCCATCTAATGTAGCCACAGATGGTCTCAATAGCCATATAAATGTCTGCTCCTTTTTTCAAACCTACTAAACTCTTGGCCTTAGCAATATCTTAGGATAATGAATTCCACATGTTAATTGTGCACTGTGTGAAGTATTTCCTTTTATCATTTTAAATTTGTTGCCTTTCAATAGCAGTAGATGGCCTCTTAATCCTGTGTTATGAGAAGGGGTAAACAAGAGCTCCTGTCTCACTTGTACACATCATTTTTTATTTTAAATGTTACTGCCAAAATTGTATTTCCCAGTTCATTCCATCTCCGCATGATATCCAACATACTATTTCTCTGGCATTTGCAAAGCTTGATAGTATAAGATACTGATTCCTCTGTCAAGTCAAAACTTTCTTCTACAGAACCTCACCTGTTGTAGATGCCAACATTACTGAGCCACAAAAGTAGTGACCATTAAGAAGAAAAACATCTATGGGCATGATCCAGTCAAAATTTAAGCATTTTTATTTCACTGGGTGTTATGTGCTTAAATTGTTAACTGAAGTCAATAAGTGCTTAAATTTGGTGGATAATGACGTTCTATTTGTTAAACACTATAGAAGACAGTTCAAAATGTTTACTTCTGATCATCACTTATTGTACAATACAATAACATGAAGAAGGGAGGAAGCAGCAAGGGAAGATTGCTTCCACCAGGGGCTGAGCAAGATCCAGCTGCTTAGGTTCACTTCCTTGCCCCCAAAGGCCTGTTGCTAGCTCAGCCACACTCACTAGTCTCTGAGGACCTTGGTGGGAGCTGTTACCTGGCAACTGCCAGCAAGGGAAGGCTGCTTCCATCATAGGCTGAAACAAGCTCCAGCTTCTCAGCCCCACTCCTTTGCCACAGAGAACTTTGGTGGGAGCCAGTGCCTAGAATGATTCAAGGATGATGGCAGAAAATGCCACCAAAAAAATCCTGGTTCTTTTTGGACACCATGCAATCAGTGTTAGAAACAGATATGAAAGCTAGGAGCTAAATGGCACTTTAAACCTAGGTTATGGGCACAACAATGGAATGTCTAGGCACACTTTTTTTAACAACAGGAATGAAAATGAATGAACTGCAGCTAAAATATTATGCTTATTTTTCACATGGACTAGTCCTTCCCTTGCCCACCCCCCTAATATTCTTAAGAGGGTCTCTTGTACAGTTTTCAGAGAGTAAATAAAGACATACAAAAAAAAAAAGACAATGTAAGCTGGCATTGGGGGAGACTGAGGACCAGATTCAGAGTTTTTGTAGTTGGGTACAGATACCAAAGTACAAAATATGGCCCAAACACATGACACAAGTTTTAAGTGCTCAGGTTTCCATGCAACATATACAGAAGTTATGAACAGGAAAATACAGTGGAACCTCGGGTTACGTACCATCCTCCTTACAAACACTTCAGGTAACGAGCTCCGCTAACCCAGAAGTAGGTGCTCCTGGTAGCGAACTTTGCCCCGGGATGCGCCCCATTAGCAAAAGCGTGCCTCAGGTTAAGAACGTTTTCAGGTTAGGAAAACGGACCTCTGGAACAAATTCAGTTCATAACTGGAGGTGCCACTGTATTGCTTGAAAACCTGGCTGTTTGAAATACATGTTATAGTTGGTGTCCTGTAACAAAATTAAGTGTGACTCAACACTTTAAAAACAAAACAAAACCAGCTTCTCTAAGGCTGCCGACAGCTGAAATGAACTTTGAAACAGGAGCTTTTCAGGTTGTAGCTCATGTATTTCACCATCACATTGGCTCTCACTCCAAGAGTGAATTTGTTAATATAATAAAAGTGACATTGAAGTCTGAGTAGAGTCCGGGACTTCTCATGAGGCTGAAGTTTGTTCCTAGTTCCTCACTCAGTTTAAAAGGGCAGTCAGATGCAGCTTTGGTGAGTAACTTGAATTTTAACTTAACTGCACTCCAATTTCATTTTAATTCTGGAATAACAGCTTAAATTACCAGAAGTATTTTTAGCATTCCAGAGTTCTTACATCCACAGCAGTAAGTTTAACAATTCTGACATACAAGTGGAACTGGTAACAGGATATTGCAGTGCGCCCTCTCCTCTTAAGAGGAGAGCTCCTGTTCAGGGTTCCAGCTAACTACATCCTCTTCCAGGACACTCAGTTTAGTCCCTCATTTTCCATTTTTCTTTTCCAAGTGATCCAGATTACACCATGGCTACTAAGCATGCTCATAACTGAATGGGGATTTTGTGTAGGAGGGACCAGGAAATATGTTTGTCCCTTAGGTCCCTTAAGAAAAAAAATGTGTTCCATTGACTACTTGAATTATTTATTAGAGGGAGTGGTTTGCTTGGAAAGGAATGCCACCAAACCTGATGAAGGAAGCCCCATTGAACTGCACAGCCATGGGGCTTTCTCCCATTCTCAAGCTTTAAATCTATGCATACTAACCTGGAAAAAGTTGCATGTAAACAATGTGGCTATCACTAAAAAAGTTGTGTAGGATCAGACTGCATAATGTGTGAGGAAGACACTTCCTGCATTATGCAGTCCATTCAGTGATTACATCTGAAATATTATGCACCCCTACAAGGAATTTAAGTCCCTCTGAATTCAATACTTCTAAGTATTATTCAATTTATTTTTATTCCATCCTTCCTCCCAGTGAAGTTGCACTTATGCTCTTCAATTTGGAAGTGAAACTCCACAGATTTCAGCGGTGCTATCAACAATGGTATAGTATCAGATCGCTATGACAATTACTTTGCTTCTGTTTTGGAAGGCAGAAGTATTAATCTTAGTATTATTCTTAGATACTCCTCTTCTTGAAGAGCAGAAGAAACCTGCCCATCAACTCTTATCCAAATCCAGTTACATAGGTAGCCGTGTTGGTCTGCCATAGTCAAAATAAAAAAATTCCTTCCAGTAGCACCTTAAAGACCAACTAAGTTAGTTCTTGGTATGAGCTTTCGTGTGCATGGTATCTGAAGAAGTGTGCATGCACACAAAAGCTCATACCAAATCCAGTGTTATTGCACAGGCTTGGGACATTTTAAAGCAGACTGTTTTCTTGTTCTTGCAATGAATTTATTTTGGGAACTTTTGTATTCTAAGGTTTGGGGTGTCTGTTCTTTTTTGGTGTTTTTATAGGAGATGAATAAAATGCCTTATTCAAAACAACAACTTAAATTGAAAAAGGTGTCAACAGTGTAAAATTATTATTGAGCACAAAAGCTGGTCTAGCCCTTTTGTAACAAGTGGTACTTTCTCAAGCAGTATAACCTCTGTCTTTATGGAGGGGTCAGTATCTGCTTTGGATTGCTATAGCACCGAATTCACTTTCTGCACAGATTTGCTTTCTAAAATTCCAATTCATATTTTCTTTATTCACACTGCTTTCAACAACGCCAGGGGTGTGTGGGCGTGTACGTGTACAGTTAGGTTTGAGGATTTGTTGGTTGTTCAAAACGGTTATAAATATATCTAGCTGAGCAGCTGCCTGAGATCTAGATGCAGATGTTCAATGGAGAAACAGACACACTTTTTTCTGGATTGTCAGTAATTTAAGTTTTTAAAGTAAACTACAAATACTGTACAAGTTTTGAAGCAACAACTGAAAACTCCTAAAATTCTAGACACTTAGGTTTGTTTATAGTTTATTTTCCACTTGATAACACATTCTGGCTGAAAAACAGCTGCTAGTTTACAACGAATTATTATTACTTCCTGATGGAGGAGTGTAAATAGCTTTCAGGAGAGAAACATTCATTAACAGAGGCTGCTAGTTTGAAGTAGGAAGCATCAACGCAGCATCTCCACAAAGAAGGCAGAGCTCAGACTCTTCCGCAAACAAAACATAAAAACACAGTGAAACTTTATTTCTTATATCTGATGAAGTGGCTTTCAGTCCGCAAACACTAAATTACGCCACAAGAAATTTGTTCGTTTTAAAGTACACAAGAACTGTTTTCACGTTTAAAAGCTGAGTGATACAATCCAAGACGTTCACTTAAATAAACAAGCGGGTTTTAAGCACTCCCAATTCTGTTCTGGATTTTTTTTAAAAAAAGGTGTGCTTAGTTCCCATTTAGACTCTGTAAACCCAAAGATTTCATGTAACGACTGCAGAGAAATTTATAATCCCGGAGTTCTGTATTCGAAATCACCAACATGGATTATAAACCACAAGCACGTTTTGAAGTGGGGGAAACGGGACACTCTCCCCTATAACTACTTCCCCCAATTGAAAGTACAACAGTGAGGAATACTATATATCAATCCTGTATATGAACGGCAACTTTGCCAAAACTGCAATACACACACCATTTACTCCTTGCAGTACAGTATTTGTCAGAAATCTCCTCCTCCAAGCAGAGAGAAGGAAACTCTTGGATCAAATACGCCCAGCAAGACGTTCCTTTTAGCCACGCAAAGACTTGCGCACTACCAGTTACCACATGCGCTCCGAGGCTTAAAATCCTATACATAATCTGGGAAATAAAACCACTTGAAGCCTAAGCAATTTAGTTTTGTAGCACAGGCTGCGAAGCAGGGTCATTTCAACCCTTTTATAATTTCACGTTTCGTTCGGCTAAAAATCAGAGATGAACAATAACCAAGTAAAAAACAAAACAAAAGGAAGCGAAGAATGGTATCACAACCACTGAGTAACAGGATCGCTTAGCCTCCAAGTTACAAAAAGACCTCAAGGCATAATTTGCGAAGGCTAAAAATCTTCACAGAAAGAAGCCCTAAAATATATATATATCTCACGGAATCCGAGAAATAAAAATAAAATAAAAGCTCCACTAACTGAATTCCTGACTCAAAATCCTCTGAGAATGCAAAAAAGCAGGGCCTCCCTCCCTCCTACAGCAGAGGACCCATCGGGTAAGCGGCTCTGAACTACTGAGGTGCTCAGAGCGTAACTAAATTTCGAAGAGAGAAAACTCCGCCTCCGCCAACCTCCTTCGCCTACAAAAAGAGAATCCCCCCTTCTTTCGTGAGCCACAGGGAACGCTTTAATCAAGAGCCCCGCCCAGCACGAGGTCCCCAATTGGCTGCCCGCAGGAAAAAAGGCGGGGCGAAGGTGTTGTTATGATAAAGAGCAGCCCCGCCTACGCCTCGTGCGCGGAGAGCTTCCCAATGCCGGCTCCTCCCCCCCCTTTTTTTAACTTGCGCTCACGAGCCTTTTAACGGCTCTCAAGAAGCCTATTTTCGCCACACGATTCGCTCTCGAAGCTCCGCCCCTTCCTCCCACGACTCGCGCGCGGGCTCCTCCGCTCGTCTAAAAAGTTCGCCCATAGGCTCCTCCTCCTGCCTCTCTTGGCTATACTCCCGCCTCCCCCCCCCCGTCCCAACGCATGAGAGGAGTTTGATGCCTCCTTCCATACAAATACTGTTCCTCCTCCCCCGCGCGCCCTGCCGGCGGGACCCCGCCCCCTGCTCGCGCAGACACGCCTTCTTTCTCCTTTCGGACCCCGCCTCTCACCGTCGCGCGCTCGACAACCGTCCCCCCGTCGTCGCCACCCTCCTCGCATCGCGTCCGCACGAGTCGCTCTCACCCGCCCTCAGCGCCCTTTCCCCCCCCCCTTCCTAAGCCCCATCTGTTTCCCCGGCTGGTTGAAGCGCAGTTTCTCCTTCTCCTTTTATATATATAAAATAATATCTATAAATATACATTGTATGGACGGGGCAGTAGCGGCGACCTGAGGTGAAGGTGGAAGATGGGTCCGTGTGGCGGCAGCCTCCAGCAGCAGCGCCGCCCCCGCCTGCCTTAGAGACCCGCGAGCAGGCGAGGGAGGAGGAGCAGGAGGCGGCGGCTGAGGAGGCGCCAGCCCGGACAAGCCCCATGCGGAGGAGTCGGCGCGGAGGGGGCAGCTGCGGCTGCTGAGAGAGGCTGAGGGCGAGAGAGAGAGAAAAAGAGAGTCCTTTCGGTCGGGGTGGGGAGGAAAAGGAGGAGACCCACCCCCGTCTCTCTCGCGGCGGACACCGGCAAAGCAGCGGTCTCTGAGGGGCGCTGGGGAAAGGGGCGATGTGCCCGGAGGAGGACGGTGGTTGTGGTGGCGGCGGAGGAGGAGTGGTGGTGGTCTCGGCGGCTGCTACTGCTGCTTCTGCCGCTTCGGCAGCCGCGAGCGGAGATCCGGAGGGGACGGCGGCGGCAGCGACGGCGGCGGCGGCCGGTCTCTTGAGCGAGCTGCGCTCTTGGTGGGAAGTGCCGGCCATCGCTCACTTCTGCTCCCTCTTCAGGACCGCTTTCCGACTGCCCGACTTCGAGATCGAGGTGAGTCGGGCTCCGAAATAATAATAATAATAATAATAACATTAAAAGATGAAGTGGAAAAGAGAGAGGGACCCGCTCGGTCGATAAATGGGACCGGCCGAAAGATCCGGCGGCCCCGCCTCCCCCTCGAGGAGAAGGAGGGATGGGACGGGACAATAACTCCGCTCGCCTCTGTTTTGCCTGCCTTCTCTCGCTCTCTCCTTAGCCGGAAGGCTTTTAGGGTCAGTGTGCTGTGTGTGTGTGTGTGAGAGAGAGAGAGAGTGAGAGAGAGAGAGAGAGAGCAACTGCGACCCGCCCACCCCCTACTTGTTATTGTCTGCCCAATTTTCTTTTAAGACATGAGAGTTTTGTTCGGCGAGTTCGATATTGATCCTTCTTCAGAAAGGGATGTTGGCTGAATGTTTTCACCCGTTCTAACGGATTTCTTAAAAAAAATTATTAATTTCATTTTTAAAAGTGCCGGTAATCATGCTCTTAACCCTTCCTGGGTGGCTTTGCCATCCTTCTCTCACTTATCTTGGAGTAAGCCCCGTTGAAGCTAGTAGGACTTACTTCTGAGTAAATATTCACGGTTGCACTGAAATGGCTGGTGCATGCTTGGTCTCCAAAGTACTTTTAGCGATTGATGAATCGGAGGACGTGCAGTTGCTGGAGGGCAAGGGGTGGAGGCAGAATTAGTTACACATAGATGGAGAACTGCGACAAAGTACATGTTTGTTTTGTTTTTCACCTCTTAATTTTTGTACGTATCGAGGGTATCTAACAAATGAGTGGTGGGGGTGGGGATGATGGCCACACCAGCCTTCACAATCCTTCCCCCTGGGAAGATAACAGCCGTGATTAAGAGAGTCGTTGCAAAACCAAGGAAGGAGGGGTGGGTGGGTTGGTCGGGATCCGTCCTTGCCTGTTCCACCAGGACCCGAAGTGTGCGAGACCGGTGGAGGACTGAATCAAGACCGATCTGAATTGCTACAAACACTGCTAAACCAAAACGGGCTCCGTCAGTCTATTACCTCGAACGTATTGTTTTACCCGTCTACTCACCAGTAAACTGGGGGGAGGTTGTTCCTAATTCTAAAAACACCCCTTTTGTTGCCCTCTCCCTTTCCCCAAGCTCCCATATTGGCCAAGGGAGGAAGGAAAGAGACTGTTAGATCCCCCAGTCCCCGTAGGAAAGGACAGTGCTGATCTCTGTCCTTCCTCTCCCTCCCCCCTCCTTTGGTGGCCCTGACTGATAGCTTGGAAGAGTTTGTTGTTTTGCTGCCATTATCCCTTCAGGGAAAGGATGAGTAGGAGAGAATGGAGTTTTACTTCTGCCTGCTTGTGATGGAGGTGCCACATGCTGCCCTGGGGCTTTGTGACAATCGAGCTCTGAGCTTTGTGACAATCCAGAAGGGTGCGTGTGTGTGTTCAGCCCCCCCCCCCCATTCTCCACTCATTTTCAGTATTCTCAGGAGTTTGGATCTATTCTGTTTAAAGAGTGGCAGCAAGTTTACATTAATTCAAATAAAGTTCGGAAATCTGCTTAGTTCATAGGGCTCAGGTTCAGTAAACGGATAATCATGCAAGTGGCAGAAAAATACTTTGATACTACTATATTGCTACAATTAGAAAGCTACACTTGTCTCTCAGTTTTATAGTTTTTAGTGACCCTTTTCTGGAATTTGGGGTATTTTGTCAATCAGTTCAGTATTACAATGGGTTTTTTGAAGTAGTTGCTCACCCGTTTGTTTCAGTGCACACCCTTAAAATACAATGCTATGTACTTTTTCAGTGTTGAATGTTACAGATAAAAGTGCAGCAACTTGAGGCGGTGACCTTACTCCTTCTTGTGGTGTGTTGTAGAATTCAATAAATATGGATAATGAGTTCAGATGGAAGAACGTTGTGTGTGTGTGTGTGAGTGTGAGTGTGTGAGAGAGAGAGAGAGAGAGAAAGAAAGAAAGAGAGATTGTACCCACAACAGACCTCCCAGAGGCTCTGGCTCATACTCCCAAGATCCTAAGCAGCTTAGGCCAATGTGATTAAACCTGGGGTTTGCCATCTGTTTATAGCAGATGTAACAACTTTGGTGCCTCTGATGCTCTTTCAAACTTTAAAGTGTACATCAAAGACTGTTCTTGCCAAGAACCAGAGGTTGATTTCCAGTCTAAGAGAGTCTAAGGGAAATTGCAAACGTGAAATATTAAGTAGTTGGGGTGTGATGTCTAAAAGGGTGGGTTGGTACTGCTGTTCAATTATTACTGCGATGCAGGATTTGGAAAACAAATGAAAAGGATGTGTGTCAACATGTAAAGATCTTTAGAAGCCTATTAGAAACTGGGATATTGCTACTTTAACATTGCAGACTGTCATATCAGCTGAAGCATTTCTATCCTGCTAAGTATTATAATACTTCAGAAGGTGGTGGACTCTCCTTCACTGTTGATTTTTAAGCAGAAGTTGGATGGCCATCTGACATGGATGCTTTTAGTTGAGATTCCTGCATTGGAGGTGGTTGGACTAGATGACCCTGTACAATTCTATGATTCTATAAAATATGTATGTAATGGACAGCACTTTGGAATTATAGAAAACACATTCACTACTCAAAATGGTGGCAGTGCTAGGAGGAGTTTGGTCTTTTGTGACCTATACAAGTATCATTCTTGACTGAAAACTTGAGGAAAGCAGGGTGGAAGCTAGCTAGACAGAAATGAGTATAAGTTACATTGCTCCCTGAAGGAATAATAAAGAATCTGTTCACTTTTCCCCCTTTTTAAAATGTCACTTGCCCTCAGGTTCTTAATTGCTGTGTCTTCTTGGACACTGGCCATTTCTAAGGCAGGGGATGCGATTCTTCAACCTACTGACGGAAGCATGCATGTATTCATAATTCTGTACTGAACTTTTGAGAATTGTTGGTTCAAAGCAACCCTTTAAGAGGTATATACTATTAGTGATTCAGTTTCTAAATACTTTTGTAGGGAGCACAATATAAATTTGGGATGAATTTGCACTGCCACCAACACCTATTCACTGTAGCAGAATCTTGTGACTAATTTTCACAATGCATTCCATCTTCTGATCTAATACATTTTGTAGGTGTGACTGACCATCAATCACAGCCCAACAATTAGACATGCACAGGTCTTTCCTAGGAATGTGCTTAAGTGTGCCTGCTATTATTTTGAATAATTGTCACCACAGTACTGTGCTGAATATTTTGGATGTGAATGGTACAACTGGGAGGAGGCACGTCAAGATTATATTTATGTGTCTTTAATCTTCCTTTTAGCTAGATTCATTCTAGGAGGGTTAGGAATTGCAATGAGATGCCTCTGATTTTCAAAGGTTAGCAAGCCACCTTTCTAAAGATGTTCAGTTCAACAGCATGTGAGAATTCTTAAAACTCTTTGAAGGATGTTAATTTTGGAGAGAATCCCTTATGCAGTGCTAAATTTTTGAAAGGAGGAAGGATCTCCCAGTGATGGAGTTCCTTATCAAAGAGGGCCCCTCCCCCACCTATTGATGTAGACTCTCAAGAGGAGGTTCTCTTGCCAAGCACATGAAGCAAGGGGGAAAGATCTTGAATTTACAATGATAAAGGGCAATTGCACTAGCCTTTCACCTTTGGAAGCCCAAATTAGCATCTGGTTTGCTTCAAAAGTGAGTTTGGACTTCAGTTTCTAGAAGGTGCTTGTCAAATGTAAACATTTAATATGGTCTGGAGGAGCAACTGCCTCCTCTTTTGGGGGATGGGGAAGAAGTTCTGATTTTGTGTCATGCTGTGTTTGATTTTCCTTCCCCAAACTCCTCCCTCTATATTTTTAACATGTTCATTTAGAGTAGACTATTATTTGGCAAGAAGTAAAAAGGGTATAAGAATCTCTTGTCTTTTTTTGGTGGGACATGAAATAGAAGTTTGTTATCACTGAAAATAAGTGAGACAGAGGCACAATTGCATAAACTTTATGCAATGGCTTCTAAATGGGGTCACATCTGGGGGAAATGGAAGAGTAGGAAGGGGTAGGAAGAGCCTGTTGGGAATGTGCAGCCCCCCCCCCTTCCTGGAAAATCTATAGACAGGACAGATGGTAAAAAGATAGATGGAAGGCAGAGAAACACTGCAGGGTAGGTTGGTGAATTCCATTTCCCCTCTAGACATGGGAGTCCCATATGGGTTCAAACTTCAGAAAGGAGGCTGACAAAATAAATGTCAAAGCTTCTACTTGACATCATTGCTTGTACATTGAATCTCTTGTGACTCTTCACAACATGGACTGCTGAGGGTGCAACCATTTGTACTTTTGTGCTATAGTTGGGCAGGAACAAAGGGCCAGTAAAGTGATAAAAAGTCTGGAATATCCTTCAGCATTGTTTTAATCTACCACAGGGATTACAGCTGTGGACAGCACTTTCCCCTTTTGCAACTCTCTACTATGGCTACAGGTGTCAGGAGAGAAGCATTTTGCACAGAGCAATTTGTATGATTTTCTCCATCATAGGAAGAGGGATGTCAATAAAAACAGTTTTTTTCCCTGAAATCTCTCCCCCACCCCATTTATGTTAAACAACATTTGAATGAAGCACTTTTTTACTCTTAGGAATATTTATATTAAATGTGGTATTTATTAAAGACATTGAAAATATTGGCAAAGAGTGATTTTATTGATTATATACTCAAACATTTTATCACTTTACAAGGTCTTGTAAGCTCCAATGACTTAACCATAATGAACATGTGAAGCTGATAGTGGATTCACTCATTGAATCGATGAAACAGAGAACCTGTCCTTTGTATATTTGTTATGTTCAGTAGCTTTTCTATTTGTTGTGGTGCCACAGTTATATGAAGTGGTCCTTAGAGATTTCTATAATACAAGAGATTATGAACATTTGACAGACAGAAGCAGAGTTAAATAGAATGACCAATATTTGGGTGATAACCCAACCATTTACACTAGCTTTGGATGCTGAGCACTTTATATCTAAAGGCTTAGCATGATGGTCTCTTTAGTGTTTTTGACATTCTCCTCTTCTTTTGTTTCTCTTTTGACATGCAGATTTCCCCCCTAGAGGATCCACCTTAGTGTCACTATGGATTTTCCATTGAATGGCATTCCATAGTACCAGCAGTTATGCCTCCATCTATGTGGCAGTCCCATGACCACATCTGGCTTGGGGCACAGGATATATGTCCCCATTCTACCTGAAGCTTGTCATACTTGAGGTCAAACTGTATTCTCAGAAATAGGGGATGATGTGTGTGTACGTATATATGGGGAGGGAACAGGGAAAGTTGAGGGCTGTTTAATATAGACATTGAAGGAAGAGCAAGAACCCATTCTAACAACAAAATCATCTCTAGACTACTAATTGTGTCTGCTATGTTCTTTTTTTAGTAACTTGAATTTCAGCCTTTTGTTGATGCCTGTATTTTCAATGTTGTGTAACGAACACAAGAAACACATTTGTTTTAACCCTGTAAATTTATTGAGCCAGTGGCAGAAGCTGACATTAGTCAAACCCATCTCCTTACCTAGAAGGTGGTCCTGGCACAGGACCAGCAGGCCTGATGGATGCGTATGGTCTTTCCAGGCCCCATGGAAACAGTTCTTCACCACCTTGCTTCAGATGCCACAGCTAAAAAAATAATGAAGCTTCACATAGAGCTTGGGCAGCACAAATGAGTAACATACACTTGCTCCTGAACTTGGACTGTTTCTGCTTCTACAGTTTTTCTTTTTTTATATGTATAATAATTTTTATTAAGTTTTCCATTTTAACAATCCAATCACATTAAATATTCCAAATTATACAAATACATATCATAAAGTCCAAATATTTTGCCAAATTATAATTTTTTGTTGGGGTTTCCCATGCTTCAAGTTCGGTGGGATCCAATCATCTTATGTTTCTACTGCCTTGAGTTTCCAAAAGTTCCTTCTTTGAGTCCTCCTGTTGTTATCCTTTCTTTCACAGCCTCTGAGTTATTTCTGCTTCTACAGTTTTTCAGATGACAAACTCCTTAACAGTCTTGTCTTTGTGGATACTTTGGCATAACTGATACAGCAGATAGACAGAAAATTTCTATGACCCTTATTGGCACAGCCATTATTCCTTCTCTTCTAGGTAATTTCAGTGCTGAAAATGCAAAAGAGCATAGGCAGCATGTTATACAGACAGTGTGATCCTGTTCATTTTATTCAAGAGTAAGCTTCTCTGTGTTCAGTAAAACTTCCTGTTAAGTGTGCTTTGAACTGAAGCTTTAGCCCCTTCAGTTTGGATGGCAGTCTTGAAACTATCATATGCCTTGGCACATCAACAATTTATTGGATTAATTCTCACTTTTATGTTGTTAGAAGTATACATCTTGAAGATTAGGCAATAGACTTGTCAAATGTTAGACAGTAATTATCACTACATTGGTACCTCGGGTTAGGTACTTAATTCGTTCCGGAGGTTTGTTCTTAACCTGAACCTGTTCTTAACCTGAAGCACCAATTTAGCTAATGGGGCCTCCTGCTGCTTCCATGCCGCATGCCGCCGGAGCACGATTTCTGTTCTCATCCTGAAGCAAAGTTCTTAACCTGAAGCACTATTTCTGGGTTAGCGGAGTCTGTAACCTGAAGCGCATGTAACCTGGGGTACTGCTGTATTGACGTAGTTGAAGAGACTTAAACTATTATTTAAAAAATCATGGCCAAGGTTCTGATCCCCCTTTCCAGGAAGAACAGGGCACAGGTACATGTTGAGGATAAAAAGCTGATTAACAAGAATAACGAACAGGAAGGAAGGATATATTTTGGCTGGGTTTGTTCCTTTTCCTCCTCATATTCTGTCTGTTGATACACAGAGATAATGTACTGTGCATTCCAAATTCCATGCTTGGAGTTACTTCTGCTTTCAGTATGAGTTACACAGGAAATTGAGTTGCTGGATGTACCGTATTTTTCGCTCCATAGGACGCTCCTGACCAAAAGACGCACCAAGTTTTTAGAGCAGGAAAACAAGAAAAAAAAATCTGACTCAAATTTTGTACTAAACTATTTAAAACAGCAAAGTGTGTGGCTCCTGTCCACTTTGCTGCTTTAAAGCGAGCCATGGTATATAATGATGAGAATGGAAAAAGGACACATTCCATTATAATGTAGCTGTTTTCATTATCACTGGGAAGTCAGTATTGGCAGCAGTCACAAAAACTAAAATTTGAGCATTTTACTGTTATTAATCAAGAATATTAATAGTCAGGGAGAGAAACCAGGGCTGTGCAAATGAGAAGTGCTTGGAGTATGGAGGAACAGCAAAAAGATGATGATGATGATGATGATAATAATAATAATAATAATAATAATAATAATAATAATAATAATAATAATAATAATAATTTATTATTTATACCCCGCCCATCTGGCTGGGCCTCCCCAGCCACTCTGGGCGGCTTCCAAAAGAATATTAAAATACTGTGATGCTAAAGATCAAATGATTGTGCTCCAGTTCCTAAATCTCTGAAGTTTTCTCAAAACAGGCATGGTTGTTTTGAAAGGAAGATTCAAAATGGAGTGACTGAGCAAAGAACAGAGGAGGAAAAGAGGGCAGATAAATAGCTTCCATTCAATACCAAGAGAACACAATGTTTTTGGTTTAGTATATGTGGACTGTACTTGTAAGAATTTGTATAATGAATTATAGAGTTGGAGTGGAATATCAGAGCCTCTTTTCAGCAGTAAAGATTAGCTACTAGTAACATGGTCCACACACACAGGATGTCTGGTTATAGCTGTGCAGTTTAAACTGTTCCTGAGCCAGATACCTGCTCAGTTTTAGCTGAAATTACTATTACTGGTTTGTAGAGATGCTTTGCATGTATTTATGACTATTTCCCCAAAACTGCTACTTGAAGAAATCCCCAAACTTACTATTTGTAAACTTCAAATGGAGCTCAGAATCCAGTTAGGCAATCCTTTGCAGTTGAATTAGGAGGCACTGAGAGACAGCAATTTGCTGCTCCCCACCCTCCACCCCAGGAGCACACAGCCTTCCCTCTGCTTGCAAACCTTGCAAACCTTGTCCGGACTTCAGGGGAAAGCAAAGTCTGTAGGCAGAGCAGTGTAGCTCCCCACCCCCACCCCCAAAAAGCACCCCAGCAGCACACAATCTTCCCTCTGCTTGCAAACCTTGCAAACCTTGTCGGGACTTCAGGGGAAAGCAAAGGCTGTAGGCAGAGCAGTGTGGCTCCTCCCCCCACCCCCAAAAAGCACCCCAGCAGCACACAGCCTTCCCTCTGCTTGCAAACCTTGCAAACCTTGTCGGGACTTCAGGGGAAAGCAGAGGCTGCCGGTAGAGCCGCGTGGCTCCTCCCCCCACCCCCAAAGAGCAGCCCGGGAGTGCACAGCCTTCCCGCTGCTTGCAAACCTTGTCGGGACTTCGGGGAAAGCAGAGGCTGCCGGCAGAGCACCGTGGCTCCTCCCCCCACCCCCAAAGAGCAGCCCAGGAGCACAGGACAACAGCGATTTGGCTCCAGGGAACACACATTCGCTCCATAAGACGCACAGACTTTTTCCCTTGCTTTTTAGGAGGGAAAAAGTGCGTCCTATGGAGCGAAAAATACGGTACATCATCACTAGAAGAGCGAGCAAGAGGGGAGGCATTAGTTTAACAGTTGTTATAAAACAGTTAGCTATTAGGTATTCAGTTGAAATTATTTGACTAATGTAATTTACATTGCAGCCCTATGTATTTCTTCTGTCAGAAATTAAATATACTCTCCTTTGGGAGGGAGGTGGAAAAGGAATGTGTGGAGCAACTGCAAGTGCCTCTGGATGACACTGATTATTTATATTTGTGTTTAGGCCTGGTTTGGAAACTGCATCAGAATTGATCACCCTGATGGATAACAATATCAAATGACACTATTATACTTACTTGATCTCTCAGTGGCCTTTGATACCATTGACCACTCCTAGATCAACTGTATGGGATGGGTTTCTGCAGGGCACCATTTTGTCCGCAATGCTCTCTAGCATTTGTATGAAGGTGGTCATTAAAGGTTTTGAAGCATGGTGCCATCAGTACACTGATGACATACAGCAGGCATAGGCAAACTCGGGCCTCCTGATGTTTTGGAACTACAACTCCCATCATCCCTAGCTAACAGGACCAGTGATCAGGGCTGATGGGAGTTGTAGTCCCAAAACATCTGGGGGCCCGAGTTTGCCTATGCCTGACATACAGCTCTGTCTCTCCATAATATCTGGATCAGGAGAGGCTGTGCAAGCTCTGGATCAGTGCCTTAATGCAGTGGTAGATTAGATGAGGGCCAGTAAACTGAATTTCATTCTTGGGAAAGCAGAAGCTCTGTGCATCCCATGTCTCGAAGATAGGTCAGTAAGTAGCCTGTTCAGGTTGCACTCCCTCTGAAGAGTGGATACTCCTGGATACATATGTGTCATTAGCTGCCTAACTGACCAGTGACTAGGACTGCCTTTTACCAGCTTTGTCTGTTATGCCAGCTGTATCTTGATTGGGATATCTTGCATAGTCCATGCATTGGTAACCTTGAGGCTGTAATGTAATCTGTGTGGCTGCCCTTTGGCCTGGGCCTGAAGCTCCAGCTAGTACAGAATTCATTAGGTAGTGGCTAGATTGCTGATGGAGGCAGGTGGCCACCTCTGGTAACATACCTTTTTACTGGCTGCTCAAAAGCTACCACACAAGATTCAAGGTTCTTGTGTTGATATATAAAGCCCTGAACAACTTGTCCAGGATACCTTATGGACCACCAGAGCCTTTCTATCCCAGTTCAATCACTGAGATCATTCAGAGGAGCACTGTTAGTTGTCTTCCATGTTACAGAGGCCTGATTGGTCTCAACCAGAAGCTGGGCATTTAGTGTCACCTGTCCCATGCTATGGAATGCTCTTCCAGTAGGGATTCGGCAAGCATCCTGGCCTTTGACATTCAGGTATCTCTGGAAGACTCTTTATTTTTCATTTTTCACTGCTGATAGGCCAATGCAAGCTGTTTAAAATCAGTTAATGATTATTTTGTACTGTTTTTATTTATTATTCTCATTTTTATTGATTACATACGGTAAGCATGCAACTTATTTGGGGATTATGTTCTGGGGATAGCACCTAAAACAAAAATTGTGTATAGTCAAAATGCACTGGCTGCAATGGCAGGTGGGATTGCCAAAGTGCCCCCCCCCATGCCTACCTCCTTTCCGCTGCCATTTAACCCCCCCCCCTTTTTTGGCCAGGCTCATAAACCTGAATGCACAAAGGTTAAATGTGTGTAAGTTGTGAGTGTACTGTATTGCTGTACATTTCCCCGATGTTTTATGAGATGACAAGATTTCTTAATACCTTTAAATATTAATAATAAAATAAATAATGATGGACAATATCTGCCTCATTATTGCAAACCTAATTTGGTTAATGGCCTTGCCAAGTCCCAGATGTTTCTAAGGGCCAAGCTTCCTGAGCTCTATGAGCTGCAGCAAGAAAAGCAAGAACTTGACATTATCTTTTACCTAACATTGCTGGAGAAACCTTCATGATCCTTTTTTGGCCCACAATGCACATTTCTTTTTCCAGGTCAGCCTGAGTTTTGATATGTCCACAAAACAATTAGTTAATGATTTCCCAGGTTCTCTCTTCATAGTGAGAGTTGCCATGTATGGTTTTCAGTCCGGCACTGAGTCATATCTGGATCCAGAAATAATGTAACATATTTGTACTGCACCCCATTGTGAAGTTTTGTGTTTTTTAATCAACAAATAATGCTAATGATGAGTACTGTCAGAAGGGAAAAGAATGTGTTATTATTACTATTTATAAAGTGCTTAATAACATAGAATCTAGAACATAACAAATACTTAACAGAGAGGTGTTGTTTTTTTTAAAAAAGAAAAGTTTGTCAGTTGTTGTACAAAGTTAGGAAAACAATAAAACCTCTGCCTTCAAGTTTTTTATCTAATAGATGTGCTGCAAAAGAAAAAGAGTACAAATTATCCACAGTTACATTACTGTTTCAGTGGCCAATGAGAGAGAAGAGTCAGTTCTGGGAGCTGAGAACCAAATAATATTGGTCCTAGCGAAATTGATGGGAGTGGGCCATGCAGTCTCATCTCTATCTCTGCTATAGTTGGGTGGAACAACTGCTAGTTGAAGATTATTGAGGAATGGTGCAAGAAACTGATTTGTTTCCAGTGCTATTTATAAATAAGAGAAATGAAAGTATTAGAATGTCACCATCCTAAACCTTGGAGTGGCCCATATGCTTGGTGTTCACTGGGATCTTACAGTCCTTCAGAAAACAAGTCCTAAAGAGAAGGAAATATTCTGTATTTCACAAAAGTTCTGAATTTCACATCAGCTAGAGATCCTTGTTATCATAGAATCATAGAATCATATGGTAGTGCATAAGCAATTGGAATTTGGTGTAAAAACTTTCTGCCTGAATTTTTAAAAACTGTACATGCCAAAATAATGGGAATGTCTAACAGAGTTGATAAATTTCAAATGCCTGAATATCAACATCACATTTTTAAATGATGGGCTTGCATGGCACTGAGTAAATATTTCCATTTTTTAGGTGCCTTAATATCCAGGGCACTTGGAATTTTTACCAGACCTGAATCTATGCAAGCCTATAAGCTCTGCTTGAATTGGGGTAATCAGTGGTGCTAAAAGAACAGAAGAGAACTTTACTGTGGTCTGAACTTTTATAGATCTCTTCATGGAAGTTACTTGAAAAAAAACTTTGGTTTTCAGCACTGCAACCTGAACTCTCTTTTTCATTGTCAGTCTACAACCTTGTGCTTACTAGACTGGAAGAAAGTGGTGCTTCCAGATGTGGGGTGCCACCAACAGCTGTATGCCTCAGAATCTGGGAAGCAGATGTTTCATTTTCTTTTTCTTGGATCATTGCGTAATGAGAGGCTGAAGAAGGGGAGTGGATTTACAGAGCCGTTTGGCTCAGATAAAGCAGTGCATCCATCAGGCCAGGCTCTGGGCATTGTTATGAGAAGAGAGTGTTGAACAGCCAAGCCCCCATGCTGGCTTCAGCAGAGGCAGCTGCCTGACAAGGCTCAGGGTTCTTCTTTTCAAGACTTCGCAGCTGTGGTTTGGAGGGGAGGAGGTGGCTCAGTATTGACCAGGTCAAAAGTTCAGTGGGACATGCGGGAGTTGCATGTGCAATAATATACATTTATTTTTCATATATGTATATCTCTGAGGCAGCTCCACAACTGAACACTTCAAAGTACCAGCATATTGAAAAGATATGAACAGCCTATTAATCTAGCTGAGAAACTGGAAATGATATCCAAGACTGTGTCAGCAGTCTGTCTTCTGGGGAACACAAGTTAAGTCTTGGTCTCCAGTGAAAACAATATCACTTGTGGATTGCCTTTGGTGGTAATATCTCCTTCCCAACTAGTTCCTTCTACCTGTCCCCTCCAGTATCAATATTGAAACACAGCATATTTTTACCATAAAACTTTGCTGACCCATTGCTCTTGCCTATTCTACTCTTTCTCCAGCTTGTACAACTTCAGTCCTCAACCATTTTGATGCTTCTTATGTCAGTATAAACAACAGAGAGTTATAGCACTTTCAGTATGAACAGATTTATTATGACATATGCTTTCATGGACTAGAGTTTATCAGAAGCATAAAGGTGTTATCCTTGGTTGGCAGACATATATATTGGGGGGGGTATAAACAGTGGGTGAAAAGGCCATAAAATTGTGTCTATGACATTTCTATGCAGCGCCCAAATATATGCAAGATAAGAATAAAGCCACTCATTCACAATAGCAGTCTCTGTGATAATAAGATTTATTTATTTGAAGCATTTTAATTCATCTCTTCAACTGAAAATGGCTTGAAAAGTCATTGAAAAATCAAATGTCAGTTATAGGACAGTTCCTGCCCTCTGGCTTACAATAAGTTGTTGGTTTCTCAACAGAGCTGATAGAGAACTGCAGGCCAATCTCTCTCCCTCTCCTATAACCTAATGCAGGCATGTCCAACTCCCAAGAGACTGCAATCTACTCACAGTAAAAAAAAACTGGCAGTGATCTACCCATTGTCATTGAAGGACTGACCAGAATTGTTGAGCTTTTTTCCCTTTTTTCTTAGAAAAGTAACGGGGGGTTCAAGGATCGACCAGGGACACCCCCTGATCAATCAGTAGATAATGATCGACCTGTTGGACATGCCTGACCTAATGGAATGGCTAAGCACCGACCGCAGGTTGAAATGAAATGAAAATGAAAAGTCACCCGTCACTGCTGCTGCCCCACCAGCATCATACTTACTCCTGCTGACACCACCTACCTTCGCTGTGTGCCTTGCCACTTCTGCCACTGGTGGAGAAGCGCTGCCACCATATGTGCTGATTTCAGGCAAGATTGCATCAATTTCAGTTGTGATATTGCCCCAAATGGACACAATCTTGCCTGAAATTGGCAAGAGGAGGTGGGACGGGCAGGAGACTTCTGCTGCTAAGCATTCTTAGCTGTGCTAATGTAATGTTTGTATTTAGGAAGAAAGAGTTCTGGTAAAGTTCAAATTGAATGGAATCAAATCTGCTGATGAAGTCTAATTCCACAGCTTCACACTAGTGCCTCCCATTTACCTCTTTTTGTTTAATTATGGTAAATTTGAGGTCAGCAGCAGAGTGCCCAGGCTAATGAAATGTTTTTCCACTGGTTTCTGGGAAACCAATTTTTTTGTGTTAAGCTTGTGTCCTGTGTTGGCAGCAGAAAGACACTGTTGGCATATATCACATTGGAGAATGAGAAGGTGAATGAACCCCTGATAATATTAGTCTTGTAGCAGGGACAGAGCTGCATCATTGAGCTTGCAGCAGCTGCATCACTAAGTTTGCAACTTGGGTCTGTGTTGGTGTTAGATAGGCTTCTTGCTGGTAAATAACCTTTATCTGGAGGCTGGTGGTAAGAGAGAACATACATGCCTAGCACCCAAAGCCTGTGTGAGGATAGTATTGTCATATTTGGGCTGTAGTCCATATTTGGGCTGTAGTTCACTGGTGATATTTTGAAAATATTTTAATGGGGTAGTAACAAGGAGGGATGTTCTCTCTTTCTCTCTCTCCTGGGAAAGTCCTGAAGGAGCTGATTCCTGGATACCAGTCTGGTTTTGCCAAACTATCTCTTTATATGGGTAAGCATTGTAGTTTTAAGTATGTCTGACAGAAATAATTTGGGCATGGATCTGTCTTAGGAAGTGGAACAAATATGGCTATATGATAGGGCTTGGCTGTAGATGATGGATTTGTGTGGTTCTCTCTGGAGAAGGAGCTGGAAGCATGCAGATGTGTGTTGCGATTGATGGGTTTTTGGTATAAGTTGCTCTGTGATAGCTAGAAAATGAACTTTTCCCAATGTCTAATCTAGGCTTTGGTTGATAATGGGGTTGAAGAAATTTAATATTTAATTGAATTTCTTAGGATTAGCCAGGTTTCCATGGGTTAAAATGATGATGTTAAGTAGCGGAGAGGCCTTTGAGGACAGAAATATAGGTAGCAATGTTCCAAGTCGGCCATGTATATCTTGGTACAAGCTGTGTGCGAGAGTACACATTTGGGAACTTTCCACCCCATAATACTGAGCTTAGATCACTGAGGTTTGGAGCAAGGTGAACAGCAAGCTTCTAATCTAGCTCAAAACCTGAGTGGCACAGTTTCACAAATGGGTATTTACCATTCCCTCACTTTGATGCATGGAAGAAATGTGGCGGGGCAGGGGGAATTGGAATAAGGGAATGTACACATTGCAGACACTAACTTCACTTTCTTCCATGATGCTGCCCACTTTTAGGGGCTCTCCACCATCTTCATATATTGAAAGTGCTTGGAGTAGTGACCAGTTTGGACTGGAGGCTTTATTTATTATCTATTAAATTTGTATACCACCCTTCAAGCGAAGATCACAGGGTGGTTTACAGCATAAAGAAGCAAAATGGAAATACAAAATATATAACAAAACAAAACCAGTAACTCCCCTCTCACAAACAGATTGTTTAATCAGCCAAAGTCCTGGTTACAGAGGTATGTTATCGTCTGGCTCCTAAATATTTGTAATGAAGGCACCAGGTGAGCCTCCTGGCGAGAGCATTCTATAAATGGGGAGCCACTGCAGAAAAGGCCCATTCTCATGTTGACACCCTCTGGACCTCTCATGACGTGGACACACACAAAAAGGACCTCAGATGATTATTGCAGGGTCCGAGTTGGTTCATATGTGGAGAGGTGATCCTTGTGGTATTTCCAGTCCTGAGTTGTTTAAGGTTGTATAGTCAAAACCAGCGCTTTGAATTTTGCCTGGAAACTAACTGGCAGCCAGTGCAGTTGGGCCAGGATCGATGTAATTTGCTCAAACCTTTTTGCCCTTGTGAGCAACTGAGCCACAGAATTCTGCACCAGCTGCAGTTTCCAAACTATTTGCCTGCAGAGCTTGTAGCTGTGGCTGCTGCAATAAAAAGCTGCTCAAGTCTTTGGGAGGCAGAGATGCAGAAGGGCATCAAAGGAGGGAGGGAAGGAAAGAGGGACAGAGGCCATTCTTGCCCGCACCACCCCTGACCATCATTCAAGGCACTCCAGGGTACCATGGCACACTGGTTGAAAACCACTGTTTTATTTATTTTCCTCATGGCTGAATATTGATATGAACTTGGGTTTTCACATATAAACCCAAGAGTCTTCCCACCATCACAGTAGGTTTCTGTGAAGGAGAAGATAGGTTAGGTGGAAAGGAGAGTGGTGGTGTTGGTGGGGAAATCAAACTGAGTGGTGAGTGGTGCAGAGAAAATGTACTGAGTCTTGTTTTAAGTTGGGAGTATTTTGTGCACTTGTGGAACATGATAGTAGTTTATGGCATTCTGAGATGGGTTATGTGTTTGATCTGCATTGTTTGGAAAAGTGTTTGTGGCTGCAATCTTAACACACATTTATCAGGGAGTAATCACTGCTGAACACAATGGAACTTGCTTAGAAGTACTGTTTTTCAGTTCTTCCACACCAGTCTGGGGAGATGATTTCAGAAGGTGGTGTTTGGAGATTATTTCAGTCCCATAGCATTCATTGTCTGGCTGCCAATAAGCTCCCAGGCCCAATTCAAGGAGTTGCTAGTACAAAGCCCAAGTGACCTAGTGCCTGGATACTTTTCTTGATATCTGATCCTGTCAGCTGGTGTGGCGGGCAAGATAGTGACATGAGACAGGACATTCTCTGTGGCAGCACCCCATTTATGGAACTCCCTCCTGATACAACAAATACAACAAACCTCCACATTAGTTGTTTTCAGATGATAGGTGAAATTACACCTTCATTATACAGTTTTCATTTTATGCTAAAGATGCGTTTCTTTATCTGGCCTTTGACATTTCAGATATATGCATTTTAGGGCATTACTCTATCATGATTGTAATTTGTTTTAAACTGTTTTTAATGTTGTCTTTTAAATTGTTGTGACCTACCCAAGGATCTTATTATTATTTTTAATTTATTACCTGCCCTTCAGCAGCAGGTCGCAGAGTGCATTACAAGAATTTAAAATGCCGAATTAAAACAGTTAAAACAGAATAGTCACAGTAGTAGGGTGTGGCCTGAGAACACACATCACAGGTGTCAAAGATTAGGGTAAAAGTGGTGTGTCTTCAGCATTAATTGAAAATGGTATAGTAAAGAAGCCAGACACACCTCTGTTGGGAGGGAATTGCACAGCTTAGGGGCTGCCATAGGGCATGCCCTCTCCTGAGCCACCCCACAACTTTTGAGGGAGGTGAAACTACACCTCTGCTAACCTTAACACCTAGGAGGGCCAATAGGGAAGGAAGAGGCATTTCAATTATTTGCAGGCCTAGATCATTTAGGCTTTTAAGCACTTACAATGAAGGATGGGCAATATATCAAATAAACAAATGATATCTGTGTTATGTGCTGCACTGTTGTGAGGTGAGCTTTCCTTTCAATCTGAGTCTTAATTTAATAATAGTAGCTGCAATGGCTGAGGGAAACTCTTTGGATTTGGCAGGGAGAGATGATGGGTGCCATTACTCAAATTTCAGAATGAAATTCAAGCCATGGCAAAGAATCTCAAGTTTACTAAGCTGAAATGTAAAATGTAATATTGTGAATTAGTGTTACTTGTGGAAATATTTTTCAGCAAAACGATGTGTGTGTTTTGGTTCCATTATAAGCATTAAGCAACTGCTGCAGCAAAACTCTGGACAAGCCCTAATTCAATGCAAAAATAATGTATTGGGTTAAAGCAGTCCAACTTTGTGTACTGAGCAAGCCTAATACTTAGGCTTTCTCTTCTTCCCCACATGGCATTGTGTATTGGTGCCACTCCACGCCTGGCATCTGTTCAGTCCCTGTATGGTGGGGTATAGAGGAGGGGGAAAATCTACCCTTCATGATGTCTATAGATGCTTTCATAGTTAAGAGGAAATAGCTTTGAAAAAATAGGAAATAATATCTGCCAAATAACTAGCAATAACTGTATTAGAAATACAGATTTAAAGTTTTGTTATAAAAGGCATTTGAAGGATAGAATTTTTTTTAATTTCCTCATTAACAGCACCATCACTTGCATCTGCTTTTGAGTGTGAGAACAATGCAAATGCAGCCTAGCCTTCTTCCCTACAGTACAGAATCCAGTTAAACACACAAACCCTTTGCCTTAGAGTGTATCCTTTTCAGTAGACTTGTTCCTTTTAATGGCTGCCCATTCCTTGGGTCTCCATTGTTTCAATAACAATGGCACTAGAGGCAGCTGATTTGGTTGACAGAAAATGTGTTAATTTAACAGATCTATTCACTGTAGCAAGTCTCCTTTCTATTGTGGCCAGTTCCTTTTTGGTTCCTTTGCAAAGTGGGTAAGTTAGCAGATTATGCTAGGTGGGGTACCTCTGTAATTAGGCATTTTCCTTAAATCCCTTGTTTAAAGAGACAGAACACTTGCTAAGCAAATTGATGATTATTACCGGATCTTGTTTGTTACTCAAAGTTGCCAGAGTACAAACACCATTCTGAAGTTGTGCATTTTTCATTCAATTTTACTTTTCAAAAGTAAAGTTACTTTAACAAGATATGGTAAAAATTGTACTTTGGAACAAGAAGAGTTTGGAATAAGAAGAGTTAGAATTCTACTGTGGAGTTGATTTTATTTCAAATTGTCAGAATGACCTGAACCATTAATGGTAGTCCTGTGTATAACAGTTGCATAAGAAACAGTGAAGAATGTAGTCTCTTTTTGGATTTCATAGCTTGAGAAACTGTAGGGGTATATGTTTGTTAGAGAGATTATCTCCGTAAAAATGCATTTGCTTTTGGCCATTCTATGTAGAAACTCTGATTGAAGAATCAAGGTTAAGGCCAAGAAGTTTCTTAAAAAAAAGCAAAAAACAAACAAACACCCTGCAAGTTTGCACAGATCTTTTCTCTGACCCCCCCCCCCATGTAATAATTCAATTTGTAAGGGAAATGAGAATGCTGGAGATAGCTAACATTTCACAATGAACCAAAAAGTTGTGACAACAGTGTCTGTGGCATCTGGAAACTAAAGTTTTTCCTTCATCTCTGATTATTTGTTTGCTACACTGGCTGTCCAGATCTGTATGCTGTTCTGGTATTTGACCATTCTTTGTGTAGGGTTTGGTTGGGACAAGATATGTGTTTACTAAAGGAAAGGGATAAAGTAGCAGCCTTATAATAGCTTAACACAGCCTAAAGAATCAGGCTACAATTCCATACCCACTTACTTGAGAGTAAGCTTCATTGTGCTTGATGGGACTTGTTTCTGAGCTGATAATATGTACATGATGGTGCTGTAAATCATGCTTGTTTTTGCTACCTGCTGAACTGTCACAACCAGCAGGTTCTTAAAGGTTTGGCATCATACATGCATGATGTGGTGTATTTTGCTTTGGTCACATTGTGCAGGCAAGGACTATATGATAGACCATTATACCATCTTATTCTTCTATATGTGTAGATCTGTTTTTTTCCAGAAATAAATGGCACAAGTTGGTTAAAAAAACATAATAATCTTTTTAACTTGATGTATTGTTGTTGTTTGTATTACCTGGTATTCCCAGGGTGAGCAATATTAGATTTTCAGGAGTTCCCTTTTCATTTACTTTTATGTTATCTAGGTATTTCTTAGTTATGCAACAGGATATAGAATCAAGTAATTGGATAGGATGGAATCCCATACATCAGTAGGAAACCGTAGTTTGTTTGTGCTGCTGAATGTTAATTAAATAAACCTTGAGACTAATGATCTGGGTTTGTCTGTTTTAATTGCAGTGCATTGCAGGATGCTTTACATTTAAAATAATTGACATTTGGAAAGGATCAAAGGAGCTTGAAGATCTCTTATTTTTAAATGTGTTTTCTTCATGGACAGTTGTAACAATGCATTAGTGTCATATTATCTTTTAATTTATATATTGGATAAATTATGCTGTTGGGAGCTATAGTGGGAATCTTTAGAAGAATAAATCATTTTGTTTCCAAGATTCTTGTATCCGTCTTTCATTTCCTAATGTTGTATATTTTTTACTTGTTTTTTTGTTTTGTCACACTGGCTTTAGTGGTACCCTGTCTCTAAACATGCAGTCCTCAGCTTTACTATTGCTAGTACCAGTTGCATATTGAGGAGCAGTGTAATAGTGGTTGCTGTTGATCATGTTCCTAGCTAATTGACGATACTTTGAGGCATTGTAAACCTGATAATTCATATTTGGTTGGCCAAATAACATGTTTTTATCCAGCTGTTTATGAAGAAGCTGAAGGTTACATTGAGACAATCTGAGAAAAAGATCAGAGCTGTAGGATTTCTTGGGGGCTGGATGCTGCTGCTGCTGCTGCTGCTGCACAACCCCACCCCAGTGAAACCGGATTGGAGAGAATTTCTGTTTGAATTGGTTTAAGCTGTGAAACCTCCACCTATGGCCAGCCTGTATATATGTGTGAATAAAATATATATTATAAAACACCAATTAGTCTCTGATACTTGTAAAGTAGGCATGAATCAAAAGACAAATCCACAAAGTTTGTGACTATGAGGTTAGTTGTTTGCTATTGATCTTGTTCATGGATGGGCCCTCAAACTCTCTGTGTTGAAGAAAAGGTGGTAGAAGTTCCTCTCTTACCTGTTTGTAGTGCCAAGGTGTCTTTGACTGTGAAATAAATGCTGTTGCCTCTCTTCCATGTTTTATTAATGTATCACATTTATTTGTGTACTGTCTTATGAGTAGAGATAATCTACAGTAGTTTTCCCATTACCTCCTTATGTGAATATTGTTAAAAGATAATAGAGGAATTAATGGCAACTGTTTTCCCAGCCTTGCAGTGTAACTTTTATTTGTTGGTTACATTTGTTTCCTGCTTCCCCTCTAGAAGCTCAGACTTGGGTTTTGAAAAGTTTTCCAAAATAAAAATGGTGAATTAGCTTTCTAGCATATCCACACATAGGAAGTCTGAGACTAGGTAAGCTGATAATGAAATAGCCTGTTTGAATTTCATAACTGAGAATAAAACAGCATTGCCACTCATACAAACACAGAGGTGTTTGTTGACATACTAGTTTGCATATGAAATCTAAAGGCACTGTGAGCCTTACTTTGTGATATTTGTTGCTGTTTTACAAGGAAGGGTAAGGTTTTTTTGTAAACTTTCTGAATAGAGGGTGCTATACAGAGGGGACAGGTTTATTTAGAGAGGCCAGGTGTGTAAGGCTGGTGGTCTCTCTAACTACACATAAAAGTCTTATAATAAAACAAGGCCCACCACCCCTTTTTAAGGGTGGATGGATTATGCATTAAGGCTTACTTGTGTAGTCAATGCATGTATCTGCTTGGTTCATGCATACTGGTAAGTCATGCTTTATTCAACTCTGTCTTAGAGTTATGTGCAGACTCTTGCCAAGTAGTTTAAGTATGCTTTGTTTATTGCCAACAGTCCATGATCTGAAGCCATGGTTTGTTGTTGGCTTATGAACTTTGGTGGTTTGGTTTGGCATTATGTGTGTCCCAACACCCTTCCTTAGCCATGGTTTGGCCACCCCTGACACTCACTAAGCTACAAAGGCCCAAGGTAAGAGCAGCTAGAAAACAAACACAATTTTGGAAAGACAAGCCATGGTTTGTCATCTTTGGGACAACTCGTGGTTAACTTGGTTTGTTAAATAAACCGTGCTTAGTGTTACATGCAAAACAGGCCATTGAATGTTCTGTGTGTTGTGAGAAAGACACACCAGCTTATGGTTCACTCCTGTCAATTTTGTGACCCACAAACTCATACATCAGGGTCATGCGTGAAGGACCTCAGGGACAGAATTGTGCTGATTAATCCTCATTGTTTCCATAATAGATATGTGAAAATGAAACGCTTTGGTAGGTGAGAAGGATGAACTTACTAACACTGAGCTGTGATTTTCTGGCTTTTATTGTGCTGTCCTAATATGGATGTCTTTTGAATTTCTTAGACATCAGTAATAGGCTATGTCAGTCTATATACTTAATAACATATACTTTGATAACACAATTTAAGGGATGAAATATTAGCGTATGTATTTCCTTTTCTGAATTAATGAGAATGTTGCTTCCTTAGATCTCATTTAGCCTTGTTCAGCATATTGCTGGTTGGATTCACATGACAAATAGCCTAGCTATGTGATAGCTAGCTGCTTAAAAGCTTTGCATGATGTGGCCTGAGTCTGCAAGGATAGTCAGTTATTTGTAGCCTCCGAACATGCAGTTAAGCCCAGAGTTAATTGCTCCTCAGCACCCTACATTTCTGAGCAGTAGTGGAGGAAGAAGTTTAACACTGGTATGTGTATAAGCTACAGTGGCATGGATCCGAATACCATAGTCCCTGCTGCATGAGCTGTTGCCCCCATCTAATCCTTCCATGCCCTCTTAAAAATGCAAATCAGAGTTGAGGAACTGTTGGATGTTGAGGGGCACAGGTGCTGCATTTGGGGAAAAATAGTAGCCCCTTGTCCCTGATTTGTGAACAGAAGTGGTTTCTGTTTTTGAAGTGAGCTTTTGGATCCAGACTATTGATCTTTTGGGGACTGACTTGTGGGTCAGTGATTTTAGAATTGAGGCCCACCAAGTATTTGGCATGAGATGTTGAGAGGGCATTATTTAGAAACACTCTTTGTAAAATATGGATTGATAACCTAGTATTACTAGGAACCTAAGCTGTTTACATGGACTGATCACATATATTTTTCTGATGTAAATGTTAGGGACAAGGCTGGGAAATATCAGTCAGCAAGATGAGCTGTATAGAACTAGTGTCTCTGGAGAAGATGAAGCGTTGTCTTTTTCTCTTCTGCCCCTTCCCCTTCCTCCGCTCCCCACCCCCAACCACTCAGTCATGCTGTGTAGAAGTGTCCCACTTCTTGCAGCTGTGTTAAAACTGTAATGGGTCATTTAGATCCAAAATCCCTGGTGAAAGACAGAGGAGGAGGGCACACTGAGACTCTGCCTCAGTGTGACAGCTGCTGATTTGCACTTTCCCTCAGGCTGGAAATAACACTGTATGACATGAGAGAGCGAATGGCATGCGGGGCAGGGGGCGTGGAGAGGTCTGTTTTCTGGCTTCCTTCTGAGTGCTATAATGGCTTTGTATAACTCCTTTCCCACATGGGTGGCAGTCATGCCCCATATACTTAATAGGTTTATTCACTGGCTTTGCCCTAGGTTTGGGAATTATGCTATTCAAGAAGAGGGAGGAATGAGATAGTAGATTATAGTTCTGCACCTAGAAAACTCCAATTCTGTGACTGGAATAAATTAGGCAAATTATGCATGCATTTGTTTGCCTTAAATATGTGGGGATTCCCCTGCTCCAAATGCCCATGGTTTATTAAGTTTTTATCATAGATTGAGATTGGAGAATTATTATTATTATTAACAACAATAACAACAAAGTCCCCCATGCTATTCTTGCAGAGAAGCTGGTAAAATGTGGGCTGGACAAGGTCACAGGTGGATTTGTAGCTGGCTGACTGGCTGAACCCAAAGAGTGCTCACTAACGGTTCCTCATCATCCTGGAAAAAAGTGACAAGCGGGGTGCCACAGACTTCTGCCCTGGGCCTGTTGTTGCTCAATGTCTTTATAAACAACTTGGAAGAAGGAATTGAGGGGAAGCTTATCAAATCTGCAGATAACACCAAACTGGGAGGGGTGACTACTGCTTCAGAATACAGAATCGGGATTCAATATGATATTAACAGATTGAATAAGTGGGCCAAAACTAACAAGATGAATTTCAATAGGGACAAGTGTAAAGTTCAAAACTTGGACAGGAAGAACCAGCTGCACAAGATGGGGGACACCTGGTTTGCCAGTAATACATATGAAAAGGATCTAGGGGTCTTTGTAGACCTCAAGCTTAACACAAGTCAACAGTGTGATGTGGCAGCAAAGAAAGCTAATGCTATTCTAGGCTGCAACGGAAGTATAGTGTCTCAATTAAGGGAAGTAATAGTTCCGTTCTATTCTGCCTTGGTCAGACCACATCTGGTGTACTGCATCCCGTTCAGGGTGCCACAGTTTAAAAAGGATACCAACAAGCTGGAACATGTGCAGAGGAGGGCAACCAAGATGATAAAAGGTCTGGAAACCAAGGAGAGGAGATATGAAGGCCATCTTCAAATATCTGAAGAACTGTCACATGGCGCAATGGCACTTTCCCCCCTGGCGCCGTTGGGCCCGTCCTCTCTCTTAAAAATAGAGTGTGCACCCAACTCACAGAATACCAATCCCACGAATTCCTGCATACTACCCCAGATTATCTTGTGGGGGACTTGCGTGAGGTAAAACTTAATAATTAGGAGTTTCAGGCAGGATTTGCTCTAATAAACAATAATGATTTTATTTAGCAAGGAAGTTTATGACACGAGTGGATAAAACTTAGGATACTTCAGTTTACAATGTTATTTCACTTCAAGGTTTTCTCAGTTGTTTCACACTTAATACTTTGGTTCTTAACTTAATACTTTGGTTATTAAAGGTGGTGCTTTCTGTCAGTTACACACCCCTTTGACTACCCTACTTCTGAGGTACTCCAAGTAATAGACCCAAGGTTTCACTGGTTTGGGAGTCTTCTCTTACTAAAATAATCTCTCCCCTCCTGACTGGGATGAGACCTAAGTAAACTGTACAGCTTCTACTTCTCTTGTCTCAGCCCCAGCCTCCCAGCCACCGTATTTTTCGCTCTATAAGACGCACTTTCCCCCTCCCAAAAAGTAAGGGGAAATGTGTGTGTGTCCTATGGAGCCAAGGCAGGCGGGAGGCTCTGCTCAGTGCTCCTTTTAAAGAGTGCCCTTCTCCCTCCTCGGGGAAAAGCCTGCAAGCGCCGCACACACGCTCCACGCGGCTCGTGAAAGGGAGCGCTGAGCAGAGCCTGGGATGCATACAGGCTCTGCTCAGCGCTCCCTTTAAAGAATATTTTTTTCCTTGCATCCCCCCTCTAAAAACTAGGTGCATCTTATGGTCAGGTTCGTCTTATGGAGCGAAAAATGTGGTAATTCCTGGCCTAATTACTCTTACACACTGTCTTTCACACCAAGCTCAGAGATTCCTTTCTCTAGCTTGTGATATTTTACTCGGAGTGGATGTTTCTACCCAGAACCAATTCTCACTCCCTATCTTCCTACCTATTCTCCCAACCTCAGTCCCAACCTACTCCAAAACCTCCTCCCAACACTCCCTCCAAAACTCACTAACTGTCTCTCCAAATCCTCTCCTTTTCAACTCCCCCTCCTGGAACCTTGGCCAATCAGAGGCTGCCATACGCTAACCCTTTGCTGGCATGGGGAAACAAACTTTTCCATCACACGTGGAAGATGGAGCAAGCTTGTTTTCTCCTGCTCCAGAGGCTAGTACCCAAATCAATGGCTTCAAATTACCTGAAAGGAGAGATTTTGACTAAACATCAGGAAGAACTTTCTGACATTAAGTGCTGTTCAGCAGTGGAACAGATTCTCTTGGAAGGTGATTGGCTGGAGGTTTTGTTGAATGGCCTTCTGTCATGGATGCTTTTGTTGAGATTCCCTCATTGCTGAGTGTTGGACTAGATTGCTGTTGGGATCCCTTCCAACTCTACAGATTTATGATTCTATGGTTGCAATTGGTTTGTAATACCCTGGAGCTAGGGACTTTGACCTATATTGAATTAGAGTTTGTCACATCTCACATTGATTAGTAAACTTTTAGCAGAAGGTCTCCATATTTTCCTTTGGAAGCATAAATACTAAAAATATTCATTTTTAAAAATTGAGAACTGGGATTTCAGATTCCACAGAAAGTGCCATATTATTTTGACAAACACTGTATTCTACAGTTCAGGGTTCTCATCAATCTGTAGAACGTGGAACACACTTTTATGCAGTTGGTTTGGTCTGGAGTTAGTCTTCTAGGACCATCCAAATGTAGCCAAACAGTTAAGGGCAAAGGATACATCTATGAGGAAAAGGGTGGTGTTGATGCTGTTCCATTATTAATGTAATGTAGACGCATGTGGTATGAAAACAAGTGAGTTTCTCTGCTCCTTGTTCCTTCATCCTGATCCAAAGCTGGAGCTTATAAAAACCCTGCCTGCTTTTCCTTCCTGAAAATGGGCTGCCTCCTGATTGGAATGACAGCTTTGACCTGGAAGACTTCATTTCATTATAGTCCTAATCAGATACAGAGATTACTTGATTGACTATTTAATAATGAAATAAAGTTGCTTTTAATTCCTTGAGCACACACAGGGCTAATTAAATTAACCCTTCAGTGGCTGGCATGCTTTGGAGTGAAATGGAGAATGTTCTGGAAGCCAAATTGAGGTGGGTATGGGGAAGAGGATTGTTTGTGAGTTATTGGGTTCCTGAGATTGTGGTACTCTTGCCAAAGAGAGAAGGGTAGCAGCATACATGTTTGTAAAGTTTGTAAAAACTTTTAATTAATTAAGAGCTGGTACCCTTAAATCCATTTGGTATTTTTACCAAATGGATTGATAATAGTAACTTATGTGTGGAATATCTTATTTGAAAGCTGCTTTAGGGAACCTCCAGCTCAGTTATGTTGTGAATACCTGAAAATAGAAGTCTTTTTTAAAGAGATTCTAGCTGTCATGAGTGTTGAGATCATTTATTTCAAATTTATACTCACATTTAAACACATTACATTACATACTTTTTCCCGTCTCTTGCTTACATGCATGCATTCAGTGCGCTCGCTCGCTCTCTCTCTCACACACACACACGGCTCAGGGAATTGAAAAAAGACCCACATGCAATGGAGAAGCAGAATCACACCCTACCCACTGGGTTCTCCTATTCCAACTAGGAGCCCACGGAACAGCCACATGACTGAGGTGCAATATATGCTTGATACTTCTGCAACTGGACAGCTTATGGTTTCTCCCCGTTCCTCCTATGAGGAGAATGACTTTTAAGAGCTGCCACCCCCCTTTCTGGGATGGATAATCAATCATGTTATGGGGCAGTAACAGACTTTGCCTAGTGGGTCTGATATCCCTGCTACTACTATGCAGAATCATTAAGGAAGCCTTAGTGGATTCTCTATCTGCAGAGCTTTTACCTCATAATTGTTTTTAGAAACCATCAGTCGTAGCTGGTTTGCTAGTGTCGCAGGTGGAGTGGCATGTGCATAGTCAAATACCAGTTTCAGGTGTGGCAAGGCAGTCTACAGTCTACCTTACTGTCTGGCAGGGATAATGCTCCACCTCCAAACCCTTTTCTGATTTTTTATTTTTTTGTGTGTGATATGGACAAAGGAATGAATGTAGGTTAGATAGGCCAAATTAATTTAACTAAGAAGTTATGGTGTCTTCACATTACTGTTTACTGTTGATCTAGCACAGTCACTGCTGGTTATTTAAACCAATATCACATGATATTCACCACAATGCACCTACCCTGTTGCTTTTAGAGAATATTTTTCTTCGAAGTATTTTTTCTGAAACTGGCTTCCCTGTGATTTGAAAACAGATGTTGCTTTTCCATTGTACTGGGAACAGTTCAGACAGCTTTTGTAAGTGTGCAGATGCAAGAAAGAAAAGGCCAACCTCACAGGGTTTCAAGCCACTAGTGTGAACACTGCCTGAAATTTATTATAACATATGTAAATAGCATAAAATTATTCACCTAAGGTTTACTTAGAGAAGACCCACTGAAATTCATGAGCATGCCTAAGTTAATTCCATTAATTTCAGTGAGTTTACTCTAAGTAAAACTTAGTTGAATACCACCCAAATGAACTAACATAGTTAGCTTCCCACTAACTTCTGTATCCCACTAACTTCTGCTTAGAGTAGTTTCACTGAAATTAATGGACCTAAGTTAGTGAAGGTCATTAATTTTAATGAGCCTCTAGCATTGGATACAGCCCAAAGCAATAAAGAAGGAAAGTTTGTTTTAATAGTACATGCTTTAGATGAAGTAATAGGTAGGAAATGTTTAACTTGCTAAGTTACGGAAGATCCATAGCAAGGTATACTTAGAAATCGAAGCCCTTCTCTGCCTCTTTGGTAGAAGGCACAGCATTAAATTCACTGGGCGTAGCTGTTGCTAGCTCAGATTTAAGACAGCAGCCATGGCTTTTTACTTATAGGAAAACTTGCCTGGGAATTAGGTTGAGGAAATTAGGTATTGAAAGAAGGTAGATGGTTCCTCCATTGAATCTTAATTACCCTAACAGAGGCAGTTTGAATTTGAGCAAAACCCAGAGGATATTGTCCCCAATGAATAATATAGGACAAGGTAAGTTCAGCCTTGACTTATAGCGCAACACACGATTGAGATGCATTTATATACGTACGCCTGCTCCCTCGGCCAATAAAGCGAGATGAGCGCCGCAACCCCAGAGTCGTCTGCGACTGGATCTAATGGTCAGGGGTCCCTTTACCTTTATACTTGAGTATAAGCCAACCCGAATATAAGCCAAGGCACCTAATTTTAGCACCAAAAATTGGGAAAACTTATTCACTCAAGTATAAGCCAGTTCACCACACCACAAACCTGGTGGTGGCAGCAGCGGCGGAGGAAGAACAAGCAGCCCAAAAGGGCTGATTTCGGGCTACTTGTTCTGCTGCCGCCGCCGCTGCCTACCTCACTCAGGTATAAGCCGAGGGGGGCTTTTTCAGCATAAAAAATGTGCTGAAAAAGTCGGCCTATACTCAAGTATATATGGTACTTAATACATTACACACTGCACTCTGACAACTTTGGTATATTCTAATTCTAATTCTATGTGACAAGGTAAACTAATCCCCGAGTATGTACCTGTATAGGCCATGCACAGTTAGTAAAATGTTTTTTGGGGAGGCATGCAGGTTATTTATTTATTTATTTATTTATTCATTCATTTCATTTCTATTCCACCTTTTCTGTAAGGAGCTCAAGGTGGTGCACATGATTCTCTTCCTCCCCATTTTATCCTCAGAACAACCCTGTGAGGTAGGTTATGCTGAGAGTCTGTGATTAGCTCAAGGTTACCCAATGAGTTTTATGGCTCAGCAAGAATTTGGGCCTAGGCACCCCAAGTCCTAACTCAACACTAGCCACTACACCAATCTAGCTTTTAAATGGATCACATATGAGATGATAAATGATGAAAGGATTTCATAGTTCTTGCTATATTAATTATGCAGAATATTAAGGGTTTTGTAGACGGAGTCTAAGGGGATGCAGGTGGCGCTGTGGTCTAAACCACAGAGCCTAAGGCTTGCCGATCGGAAGGTCAGCGGATTGAATCCCTGCAATGGGGTGAGCTCCTGTTGCTTGGTCCCAGCTCCTGCCAACCTAGCAGTTCAAAAGCACATCAAAGTGCAAGCAGTTCAAAAGCACATCAAAGTGCAAGCGTTTCCGTGCGCTGCTCTGGTTTTGCCAGAAGCGGCTTAGTCATGCTGGCCACATAAGAAGAAGAAGAAGAAGAAGAAGAAGAAGAAGAAGAAGAAGAAGAAGAAGAGGAGGAGTTTGGATTTGATATCCCGCCTTTCACTCCCCTTCAGGAGTCTCAAAGCGGCTAACAATCTCCTTTTCCCTTCCTCCCCCACAACAAACACTCTGTGAGGTGAGTGGGGCTGAGAGACTTCAAAGAAGTGTGACTGGCCCAAGGTCACCTAGCAGCTGCATGTGGAGGAGCGGAGACGCGAACCCGGTTTCCCAGATTACGTGACTACCGCTCTTAACCACTACACCACACTGGCTCTCGGAAAAACTGTCTGCGGACAAATGTCGGCTCCCTCGGCCAGTAAAGCGAGATGAGCGCCGCAACCCCAGAGTCGTTCGCGACTGGACTGAACTGTCAGGGGTCCTTTACCTTTACCTTTAGACAGAGTCTAGCACTTCTTAGTGTTTGGCTAGCTGTAATTTAGGGTGAAAACCAATACATAATTTGAAAAGCAGCTATAGTGGGATCTTCCCTTGAGTTGAAGCTGGGTGGGCTTCACAAGGTGATGTCCAAAATTAGTCATACTTGTAACAGACTCATTGACAAATGTTGGATATCACTCATAATTTCTGTGAGAGATGTAGTATATATATATTAACAGTCAATGCTGTTAAGTTATAAGTTCTTAACTTTCTCCTCATGCTTCTGAGCAACTCTCTGCTTTAAAATTTAATTTACTCATTTGTCCGTCCATCTTTCACCTTAACTTAAAAATGAAAACTTTTTAAAGTTGCAAAATAACTCTGGGAGTGTGTATATGTGTGCTATCAAAGGTATGAGTCAGTTAGTATGCTGCATAGTCAGCCTGCTCCAGTGATAAAATTGAACTATGCTGAAAGCTTGTAGTACATTTACAAGAAGGTGCTTCAAAACTGACGATCCTGTTCCTGATTGGGTGCTGTTAAAAGATTTATTTTCAGCCTGTTGAAGTTTGAGACCACTTAATCAGTTCTTAAGGGCCGGAGGGTATTGTTTTGCTTCTTATTCTTTTGGCTGGCCTGTAAGCCTGGCTTCTTAGCACTGATTGCAGATAAACCTAGTTCCTCTGTAAAGAAGATACTATGGATAAGGCTTTAAGTAGAAATGACAATCCTCCCATTATCATCCTGACTCTTGCATATCAGATTGTTCAGAATGATGTAAGTAATGAAATTAGTCAGGATGACTAGTTTTCCTGAAATATAGAGAATGCTCCTTGAATGCAGGTTTTACTCAGAATTTAATTAAAAACAATTTATCAGGGATTACTGAAAGTTGTGCCATATGTATCACTTGTATATCTTTCATTGAACAGGATGCTAGTTCCATTGGTGTAGGTTTTTAAAAAAATAGTTTGATAGTGGACACATAAGTTGAAGAAAGCATACACAATAAATGTAAGAGAGAGAGATTATTGGTGATACTAATGTAGGAGCTGAAAAGAAGGATTGGCTTGGGTGAGATTGCTCTGTGGACAGAGCCAAAGTGTATATAGGGAGTATATTCTTGTAAAAATCAACTAAGAAGATTCTGTTAAGGGCCACCATGAAATACACTATAAACATCCTTCTATCAATTTATAAAGTGCAAGTTGCAATACAGCCTAGATGCCAATGTACCATAAAATGTCGTCCTATTTCTCATCTACCCTAATAGATGGAATGTGCAGCAGGCCCTCCCTGAAAGGTTTCTACCTGGGTGGGAATTCATATTTTGACAACTATTAGCTGTGAATCAAACAGTGCTATTCTTTCTTACATAGAAATATGATGCTTAAAGCCTAGTCTTTCTTACTCTCAATCTGCTTTAAAGGAGTGTGTTCTCTCTCACACACATGTAAAAGAGATGTCCTTATCAGCCTTAAAAAAAGCACACTTTTGTATCAAAGTATTTAACATATCTTATCCATAATAATGTTGTGAAATAAACTGCTGATTATTTTTGTTTTGCTGTTGAAGCTTGCCACTGAATCTGTAATTTGAATCCAAGCCAAAGTCCATTGATGGTTAGTGTCCTTTTCAAACCAATCTCTCTCTCTCTCTCTCTCTCTCTCTCTCTCTCTCTCTCATTTTTAAATGTTCCTAATTGCTCTTAAATTGATAATTTAAATTCTTGTAAACTATAGAGGTTTTGCTGCAGTCAAGTAGTATGTAACATTTGCTAAATAAAACTAAATAAAATGAAATTAAAAATGTTTTTATATTTTATGTAGGTAATTTATATAAACGTATTAGGCGGCTTCTTCCTCTTCTTCTTCTTCTCCTCCTCAAAGTTTGTATGCACTCCCCATGAATTGCTGGAGCCGGACCTTTCAGTGTCCCATATCTGAAATTGGAGGAGGAGAGAACTGCTAGTGGCAACCCCTGTTTCTAAAATGTTTGGTGGATGAGTAGGGCTTATTGCAGAAGCAATTGGTAGAAATAATAGCTCCTTCAAAACCGTGCATGCAGAATGATGATGGTGTATGTAGTTTTCTTTTCTTTTTTACACTGGAGAATAAAATAAAAAGGCAGCAGGATCAGCAAGTAGATGAAAGGCAACCCCTTTAACATTTGCTCCTTAAGTCCAGCATTTCTCAGCAGTTGGCTGGAGACTATTCGGGATGATCCTGTGGAGTTCCAACAAAGGGACGAAGAAAACTCCCACCCCCGGATCCCCCTCCCCAACAATGCATGAAACAACTTGATAAATGATTGCTCTGTCAAGGAACTGTGGAGATGGAGATGTCTGGGAGCGCAAGGGGGAATGTATCTAATTCGAAGATTGTGGCAAGTTGATGGGTTGAGAGAAGGTAGTGATAGGAGCTTGAGAGGGTTGCACATTGGAACAAGGGTTTGCAAATTAGTTTTAGCCCACCATCATTTCTCCCACATCGTACTCTGAAATGAAAATGCATCTGTTTTCTCCTGACTATTCTCCTGATTGTGTCTGGGGTTTAATTTCCCATTTATAGACAGGAGGCTATATTTCTGCTCCACCAACCTACTTTCTCACCTTCTATCTGGATATAGGAGAACAAACAGAATTGCATAACCCTCACAGTGGCAGGCAGTGCACATCTCTCTTACCACTGCTTTCAGCTCAACCAATAAAGCTTCCAATTCAGAATAAAAAAGCTACAGAAATGGAGTCCATAGCCTGTCTCTATTCAACGGAACATTAATTACCCTAAAACAAAAACAAGAGGAGTTCACAGCTGGGGCCCAACACTGCAAATTCCCCTTCCTCCCTTTTCCACTGCCTCTCTAGAGTGAACACACCAGCTATTTATGCAATCTCTCCTCGTACGCAATTGCTATTGGACCCACAGGACACTCCCCCCCCATAGGGCTTTACAGGATGATGTTGCTAACTCTGGGTTTTAGGCATTTCAAAGCAGGCATGGAAGGTTTCCAAAGGCAGAATGTTCCGCACAACAAAACCCCCAGTACTTTGATTTACTGTGTAGCAGTTGCAGGGAGCAGTACCAATTAGGATGCAACCAAATCCTCCTTTAGTCTGCTTCATCACTGGGTTTCTGCAAATGAAGCTTCTGGTGATCTGTTTTAACAGGCTAGCCAGACTTAGTTTTACACACTTGTAGGTCACTGACTGGAGTTTGAGGTGACTTCCCATTTTGGTTGTAATATTTGTTTTATTGGATGGTGCTGAAAGAAGTGAATTTGGCGGTTACTCTCAAAATGTTCTTACCAAAACTATTTTGATAGGCTGCTAATTTTGCAAGGTAGACTGAAACCAAGTTCAGTTTTTCAACCAGTATAATAAATGGAATACGCTAGTGAGACAGATTTATAGTACATGGTTTTATCACATTTGTCTCAAGCTTTTTGTTACAGCGTTAGGGCAGTGAAAAACAGTGCTCCAGAACATTATATTTATTGAGTTGCTTCTCTATTTCCCATTAATGATAGGCGAGACCAGAACTGGGGATGATAGTTATTTCACATTTACCTGGGGATGCAGAAACTTGTTTATTGGATATTTTCAAGAAAGCAGAAATCTATTATGGAAACTTTAGATATATGGCAGTGGTCTTTAAACTCCTTAATTTCAAGGAACCCTTTTCATATTGAGTTATCTGTTGAGAAACATTAGCAGTAGAACCCCTGTGCCCTCTGTGAAATAGTCACTTTAGAACAGGCACATCCAACTCCCAAGAAACTGCGATCTACTCACAGTATAAAAAGACCGGCTGTGATCTATCCATTGTCATTGCCAGAAGATGTTGAGCTTTTTAAAGGGGAGGTGGGTTGACCTAAGTTGTTGAGCTTTTCTGGGGCTCTAAAAAGAACACTAAGGCGATCACTACCACGATCCACCTGGAACACCGCTGTCATCAACCGGTCGATCACAATCCACCTATTGGACATACCTGCTAGAATATGCACCTCATTCATGCAGGGTATTATCCATACCTGTAGGGGCTTGTTGCCTTTCCATGTGGTGTGTACCCTAATGACTCCAAATCTTTCCCTGTAAATGCAGGGGGAGATTGATAGTGATAGAGGGGTAATTTTCTTGTAACATCTAAGGGCAGGGTGGGGAATGAAACTTGAGTATGTTTTCTAACTTTTATTTTGTGATGGCTTAGATTATATTGACTTTTTCTTTCAAACTGGTGTTAAGAAGAATTTAAGTTGTACACCACCCTGGGATCTTCTGATAAATGGCGGTATATAAACCAAATAAAGAATAAAAAAAACCTTGAAATATAAAAGTATTTAAATGTAACTCATGCCATACAATAAAATAACTACATTCTCTTAAATTCTTCCTTTCTTGCAGAGAAAGGGGATTGGGTTTATCCAATCTCCAGTTTCAATTATTGCAATGTTTGAGGGGCTGCATGCGCTTGAGGAGAAGAAATGTGTAATGTGTAGTGCAATCCCAGTGAGCTCATTAGGACTTCCCTCAAGTAAGTGTATATAAGATTGAAGCCAAGGGCACACTTACTGAGAAGTGATCCCCACTGAACATAATGGTACTTACTTAAAGTAGACATGTATAGGTTGCAGGGCCAGCCCAAGACATTTTGGCACCTGAGGTGAACCACAAAATGGTGCCTTCCCCCTCTATCAAAAAAGGAGTGAGTGAAAATCCACACCAGAAAGAAGAGGAAAAAGAGCTACATTAGGAACATTAACCTCTGTCTCCTGAATTCGGGAGACAGGATGCTGACTATTTTCTCAGTGAATAATCTAGGAATAAAAATCTGAAAATCTGAAAAAGATTTATGTTCGTTATAAGGAATGTTTTGCTTCAGTTCTAGTGATATTAGCACATGTTGTTCGGGTAACTGTATTTGGGATGGAACTGAGCACCCATTACCTATTTTTTATCATTATAAATGCTTCTTACCTTTGGTCTCTGAATACCAGTCATTAACTACACACTACCATACTTTCTCCTCAGTGTCAATTTGCTTTTTGCTTACACTGGTTGATTCCTTTTATGCTTTAAAAAAGAACAGTTTGCTGGTATTTTCTTATTTATGACATTTCTGTACAGCTACATATCAAAGCAGAACAATCTGTTTTCAGTGCTAAATCTGCAGTTTGTTTCCTCTTTTAATCATTCCTGTGAAAAATTAGCTATTGTTTTCCAAAGAGCCATTCAGAAATATTTCCATATATATTTTCAAACTGTCTCTTGGCAAAATTTTGTGCACCTAGGTGCCATGACATCAAAATCCCGCTCTTCCTGTGTCTACTCTGCCATGTCTTTCCATGCCCTTGGTCAGACCCTTCAGTCTCATCCTCACATCTGTTCCTTTTTTCTTGCAGCCCTTTTAAAGGAGCAGCTTCTCCCTTTGTCTCTATGTGAGGATTTGCTCAAAGAACCAAGAAAATTAAGGCACTCTGGTGTAACTTACCCCGGCATGCATTCAAAAGAGCACTATGCTACAGTGCACAATGGCTACCCCTCATTCAGTTGCATATGTTTACCCCACAGTAACTGGAAAGTTGCCACAGGAGGCAGGCAGAACTTTGTGTAAACACTCTGCAGTCATTGTGGCAAAATAAGAACAAGCCCTAATGTACGGTATTTTGTTTGGCTTCATCATCCTGTGTATGAAATTATTCTCTAAGGGTTGAGCCTTCCATGCACAAGAGGGAGCTATCAGTTGGTTTGTGAAAATTTGTAGAAGTACAAAAATCTTAAGGGGAGAAACCCAAAACAGCCCAATGCAGACTGAGCATGCTCTATGCATATATAATGCTGATTGATTATTGGGGGTGGGGGTGTGTGTTACAGGAAACAAAGGGAGAGGGAAATAGAATGGAGTCTTCTTGAAGAGGGCATGGCTAGTGGTCTGGCACCCAGAACAGTAACATTTCACACTGCAGCCTGCTGTTGAAAGTCCCATTTGTCTCCTGATAGTGCTCATCACAGTCCTTAATTGCCGTTTCTAATTTAGTATCTGGGCAAATAAATAAAACTTTGCAAAGAGTTGCAGGGTTTTCTCACACAGAAAAGTTAGTCATGCTAGGCAGATGTTTGGAAACCAGGATCCTCCTGGTTTGACATCCTGTCTTATAAACAAGCTGTCATTTAAACAATCCATTATTTCCCAAGTTGTAGTTCAAAACCTATGAAGGGTGCCAGTTAGGGATCATTGCTGTAAATTGAGTTATTTCAACAGAAATCCTCCAGCCTTGTAGGAAGAGGGAAGGGGAGCATGTGAACATGATGCTTTGCTCAGGCATACTCAGAGATTTACAACTTTTGCGAGTCCACGGCTCGCTTAACCAACTACATTCTTTCTGCAGCGCTGCTATGGGGCTCATGAGCCCAGATATGTCACCCCTTGCAGTGTTGGAAGACACTCACCCTTCTTTGAACATTCTCCCTTGCAGAGTGTTCCCTCCCTCCCTCTCCTCTCCCCTCCTTGTGAGTTCTCCCAAAGAGAGGTGCCTCCCAGAGGCACCACTCGCCTGCAGAGCTTATAGCCAGGGCTACTGCAATAAACATCTGTGCAAACCTCTGAGAGGTGGAGATGCGAGAGGACATCAGAGGAGGGAGGGAAAGAAAGGAGGACAGAGGCCAGTGTTGCCCACAGCACCCTAGGGTGTCACGGCACACTGGTTGAAAATGATTTAGTGCTCACATCTTAAGTTCACAGGTTCTGGTCAGACAACATTTTTTTAAATTAAGCGGCTTATTTTAAAAAAGAATTTTAATGCTTCTGCATACTTCAAATTGTAAAAACCACCACACTATTTTGTAGTAGTAGTAGTAATAATAATAATAGTAATAATAGTAATAATAGTAATAATAGTAATAATAATTTATTTATTTATACCCCTGCCCACCTGGCTGGGCTTCCCCAGGGTAATCCTGCTTTGCTTCCAAAGTGATAGGTTACATTCATTATAAGAGGGATAAAAGCACAAACTGCAGTTGAGGAAGGTGGAGAGGTTTCGTGTAAAAATGGTCCTGGGCAATAGGAAGGAGCAAGACTCATGCACCCTTCTAGTTTCTTAATCATGTCTGTGTGAGAGACATTGGCATAAAGTGCTGTATGTGTGTGTGCCTATGTTGCCTATCCTTACAGTAATTTTAAGAAAAACTAGGAGGAAATTAACATGCTTTCCTTCCTACACAGGTATTGTACAGCATACTTGAAGCACTATTTAGTAAAAGCATGCCAATGTGCTTTTGCAAAAGAAGGCAATGACCCATCCTATTATCCCATTATAATGTGTATGGCAACTGTTTCTTTACTGTCGTGGAGAATTCTTCACCCTTTCTCCACAGTGTAGTCAGTGATGAGTGTTAATGTTTGTGCAGAAGGACACTTTTTGCCTGAAATGTTGGGCATATATTTTAAGAATTAATGCTATGGTTCAGGCTATATTCCAGCTCTCTTCAGCAATGCTGCAGGAAGAAAAAATATCCATTTAGTGAAATAACTAGCAGACTTCATTTCACCTGAAAATCAGAATGCATACTGTGAAGAATGGCTCTTTCAATATGAGACAGGTGGGGACAAGATGGCTTTTGATTTCCAAGCACCAGTGTTGAAACTTGATTAGTGACGCACATGGTATGGTTGTAGTAGGAAATGGCTTTAATGCATGTGTGAACAAGGCCCCTGAACTCTGGCTCTATAAAAGTTACAAACAGATCATTGGGGTTGATGTTTAAGGAATTTTGCTGTTCCATCACTGAGTGTGTTTTTCTTGAGTTTGAGCTTCAGGAAAAAGAAGTGAAACTCTGGTTTCTTGTGGCTAATTTTATTAGCACAGAACTGCAATTCTTACAGTGCCTTAGAGGGAAGTAATGACAAAAATGTCAAATAAAATCTAAAGCCAGTTAATGATCTTTATCTCACAATAAATGATATTGTCTACGAAGTGCATCTGCTATGTTCTTGCTGGATTTTTCTTCTCTTAGATGTACAGAAACATTTGAAGAATGTCATACTACACCAAACTATTGGCCTAAACTGTGGATGGGGAACCAAATGTTGTAGGACTTCCATGAACCTTAGCCAGCATGGCCATTGGTCAGGAATGATGGAAGTTACAGATCAATAACATAGCGACGACCATAGGTTCCCCATCCAAGATCTAAAACCATGCAAACTAAAATAGCCAAATCATGCTTTGTATGTTTGTGGTAGTTTTGACTGCAATCCTTTATCAGTTACTTGGAAATAGCCCTTATTCAATTCACTGGGACTTGTTTTTGAGCAGATATGTGTAATAATCTTTTGCAATGATAATTGCTATGTACTTGTTAAAAATATCTGGCTGCTTTTCTATTATTAACCTTAGAAACTAACTAATGAAACAATTATTATTAAGCAATCTGGAGTGAAGGGTAACTATCTATTCAGTCCCTACAACCTGTTTTTCTAGACTTCAAATTTTACTTGGTTGGCCATAAACATTAGAGTGGCATTAAGGTTAATAAGAATTTCCTCTTGATAGTGTGGTAGATTGATTTTAAACCAAGCTGATTTAATTAGTTTTTTTGATTTACCAGGACGAAGACTGATTTAAATAATTAATTTAAATCAAGTTTCCCATTTGAAATGAACATAAATTCACGTGTCATGTTGAACTGGGGATAGAGAACCTCAAGCCCAGAGGCCAAGTGTTATACTGCAGGCCACTCTGTTTTCCTGTAGAACACATACCTCTCCCTGGTCACACCCCACTCCTCAGGGTCTGCTTTGCACCCTCCCAGAGTCTTTTTTCTAGGTTAGAATGTTTCTGAACTCTGATGAGGCTTCTTTCTTGCTTGTTTGGATGAATGTGTATAGAAATCAGCCTACTGTATAAAGATAACATTCACATGACAGCTCCCTTTTTCCAAGGGGCCGCATTGCAGGAGGGGTTACAGGACCTCCCATTTACCTTGCAGTGGGAGGTCAGTATGCTGCCCATGTCAGTATGACGCCCTGCCGTGTCACCAATCAGGTTAGCTGGGGAGCATGGTCTTCTGCTGTTTAAACAGCGGCGCAACTTTGGGGCAGCCTCCATTCGTCCCTTTTCGTCGGATCACCCAGCCCACCCACCCTCTTTGCTTGCGTTGCTTGACTGTGGCCTTGCCATGACTAATGTCGGTCGCCTGGTTGTTGGGGCCGGGTAGGAATTGTTCCACTTGGCAAATTGACACCAGCCATTTGGTTTTCGCCTACCTAGCAGCAATCATCACAACTTTGTAAGGTTAGGCATTGGGTAAGCCTTGTCATGGGAGGGGCAGTTCTTGCCTCTGGCCTGCCCCTCCACGTTAAGGGTATCCCATTAAAGGGATCCGGGGGAGTGGTTCCTGTCCAAAGCTTGGGTTTGGGCTAGGGCTATGCCACGGCCCCATCGGTGACCCTGGGGGTGCTCTTAATTCATGGGTAGGCAAACTAAGGCCTGGGGGCCGGATCCTGCCCAATCACCTTCTAAATCCAGCCCACGGACAGTCCGGGAATCAGCGTGTTTTTACATGAGTAGAACGTGTCCTTTTATTTAAAATGCATCTCTGGGTTATTTGTGGAGCATAGGAATTCGTTCACCCCCCCCCCCAAATAAAGTCCCCCCAAGGTCTGAGGGACAGTGGACTGGCCCCCTGTCTTAATTGATGTATATCATAGGGCTCCCCCTATTTGTGGTTGACCCTTTGAGACTTCCTGCAGACGGGCAGGAGTCAGGTTTGCCTAAGCCAAACTGCTCACATCTGTAACCAATAAAGTTGTGGCCTTACTTATCCCATTAACCCAACATATGCGTGTCTGTGAGTTTATTTCTGGGGGAGTTGCGGGGCCCAGGGCCTCGCCACGCAATCAGTGTTTTGTCTGTGTTTGCCTCTGGGCCCACTCACCATAAGGGAATGTGGCCAATGTCATTAGGCTGAAAAGGGTTTCCCATTTCCTGTGTTAAACCATAATTAATGTTTTAACTATGAATTAATGCAAATAAATATTGTGCTGGTGCACATTGCTCAAAAGTCCCTGCTTTGCCCCTCCCTCACTTTTGGCTGTGCTGGGAGGGACAAACCACAATCCTTGGCTTACCAATTTTTTGAAATTCCGCCTGGATGCTATTTCCGGAGGACAAATCCCAGCTATATCTGGGAAATTCCGGACATATGGCAGCCATACACAGTGGAGGCTCTCCTAGTACGGCTGCTGGGGCACAACCCTCCCAATGATAATGTCAAGTAAATTTAATCCCTGTTTCAAAACCACACTCTTTCCTGTACACGTATTTTATTCTGTGAATTTGCAGAGACTTGTGGGTGCATTTCTCTCTCCCCCCCCACCAATATTCTGTTCACTGGCCAATCAATTCTGCTGGGTCCGCTTCTCAGCCCTTGCCTTCCATAGCCAACCTCCACTGTGTGCACTGGTTCCACACAGATCCCTGTGTAGGGGTGCGGGCACCTGTATTGCTGTGCTAAAGCGATCCATCACATGTGTCAACTTTTATCCCGTTTGAGAAGCTTCCTGCTCCTTTTTTGTTATGAGGGCACTCTACATTGACTACTTTGACTGGGGAGGATTGAGGCCATTCCAGCCCTATCAAATGAGATATGTTCTGAGCATATGCAGAGCTGTGTCCCTGGAGGCTAGTTTTTAGTATGTTCTGGTAACCAGAGAAGCAATAAGGAGTGTTTCCTGCTCTGAGGTGCTTTTGTTTTGTTTTGTATTTGCTTTATGAGCTTACTAGAAAGAAAGAGCAAGGGAGCAGGCAACTGTAGACAGTGTGTGACTCTTTTTCTATAATAAATATATCTTTTTTACTTAATAGTTTTGTTTTTTATTTTTGTGCAAATCCCTAGAGTGGAACACCCATTATATAGATGCTTGGTTTGTTTTTAACACCCCCTTTCTTTTTTAGTAAAGCTTGGAATGGGTAGTGTATCAACAAAAAAAGAGGTAACAGGAAAGATAGGACGTCACAATCTGTTGAACTGTGCTCTTACTTCATACAAAAAATGGCTTCCTTCTGAATTTATCAATATTTTAAAATTTTACTCTGTTAATGGCACTGCTAATAGGCTGACTATTATATCCATATTGCAGGGGACAGCACTGTGGCTGAGTGTGTGTGTGGATTATGTCAGCCCTGCTAACCCAGTGTTGTTATATTCATTTTGCTTAAGGGACTGGGTGAATTAGTGTATGACAATCCTGAAGTGTAGTCCTGTGTTGTTAAATGGGGTTTCTTTTTTTGGGGGGTGGGTTAGGGAAATACATTGGGATGGATGCTGTGAAATTGTAGCAGTAGTTCAGTTAATTGAGGCTGGAGGAAGTGAAAGGAAATAGAAAGAACTGAGGTTTAAATAGTGGACCAAATATGTTTGGATGCCAGGTCTACCCATGAGAAACCATTGCTCAGCTACCGGGTATACCAGAAATGATTGACCTGATCTCTGATGCTAATTGCATGTGTTTTTGAGTATTTCCTTTGTTCCTCCCCAAAAAAATATTTAAGTGGATGCCTATGCTAAATATAAGCGACGTGGATGGCGCTGTGGGTTAAACCACAAAGCCTAGGACTTGCCAATCTGAAGGTCGCCGGTTCGAATCCCTGCGACTGGGTGAACTCCTGTTGTTCTGTCCCAGCTCCTGCCAACGTAGCAGTTCGAAAGCATGTTAAAGTGCAAGTAGATAAATAGGTACCGCTCCGGCGGGAAGGTAAACGGCGTTTCTGTGCGCTGCTCTGGTTCGCCAGAAGCGGCTTAGTCATGCTGGCCACATGACCTCCCGGAAGCTGTACGCTGGCTCCCTTGGCCAATAAAGCGAAATGAGCGCCGCAACCCCAGAGTCGGCCACGACTGGACCTAATGGTCAGGGGCCCCTTTACCTTACCTTATGCTAAATATGCACACCCTATTGTTTAACATTTTCATGAAAATAGCAAGAAATGCACCAGTACACAAACAAAAAGCAAAAACAAACCAGCCCAAGTACGGTAAATCTTAAAGGCAGCAACTGGAGCAGCCTACTAACATATAACTGCCTTTGGTATCTACCGAAAGCTTAGCAAGGTTTGAAGTCAGGCAAACCTGCCTCAGAAGGCTAGTCCAAATTCTGAGTGCCACCTCTTTTGCCCCTTCACTGTACAGCTAAGGATGGGGGAGGGTCTGTTGGACTTAACGAATGGCCTCAGAAATTGATCATAGTGCTTGGGCAGCTTCCTATGGGAGAAGGAGATTCTTGAGATACTCTGGTCTCAAGCTATTTATGACTCTAAAGGTCAAAAAAGCACCTTGGATTGAGCTTGGAAACAAACTAGTAACCATTGTAGCTGGTAAAAGAGCAGTGTAATGCGATACAGTCCATCGGCTGTAGTCAGAATTATGGCAGCCACATTTTGAACCAATTGAAGCTTTTAAACTCTCATCAAAGGCAGCTCCACATAAAGTGGCTCCACATCTGACCTGGAAGTGACATTGCTTAGGATATGAATCACTAATACCAAATTTGAATACCTTTAATGCACAGTAGCAAACACTACTTCTGAAATTTGTAACATGAATTTTGGTAAAATAGTTTTATCATCTCTTGAAGCTGTATTAGATGTGGGAATAATCAGTTTTTCCAAACTGAGGGAAGGGTAGTACTGTTTTTGTAGTTTTGTAATTTGTAGCAATATTATTGTTTATTCATATATAGTGGCATTTACAACAGGATATGCAACAGAAAATGTAAGCATAGTGTTTATTATAATATCACAAACCAGCTTAAAAGGAGGTATTGGCATATGAACAAAGGCAACATAATGCTTTGTTTCCAAGGTGTGATAGTAATTAATGCTTTATTTACAACTGCTCTCTGATGAACCTGGATAGCTAAAATAAAAAGTTTCTTCTTGTATCAATACAATGAAGCTCTTTGACAAATTATGAGCCATCATTCTATTTTGCCACCTGTGTGTTCCTAAATTCATGAAAGAAAACAGGTCTGGTACAGTTTCAGTTTTTCTGGTTTCTAAACAGGATGTTCCCGTTTCAGATAACGCAGCTCACCTGTTCTAACCTCATACATTATTGCCCAGAATACATTATTCAGAACTGTGACTGAATAGTATTTTAAAGAATGGTGTTAATTCACTTAAAGCTCATTCGATAAACTTGTTCAAAACTTCCTGTAAGGGTGAAGACCCTGAGAGTTCCTCTAGGAGACTAGGCAGGGAAGCTCCTGTGAATGGGAAAAGAACTTGCCATTATGACTTCTTCCAGGCTATTGATGTATCACAAATAACTAACTAAGGATTAGGTGGATGAACTAGTGATAATGCTTTTGAGACTATTAATGTTTTTGTAGATGAAATTGGAAGGCTGCCCTACATAACTTAGAACATTCTCGCACTTGCTTCTGTATCCTATCACAATTTCTGCATCCAGTTGGCATGTAGAGGGAAATTCTTGGAACTGCTAGGCCTGGTCTATGCATGCTGGTAGAATAATGTGGTAACTAATGTAATGCCCTCCAAATGTTGTTGGACTCCAGCTCTCATCAGCCCCTGCCAGCACGCCCAATAACTAGGGGTGATGAGAGTTGGAGTTCAACAACAGCTTGAAGGGCACCACATTGGCTACCACTATTTGAGATAGTAGCCAGTTCAGGCTGCAATGTAAGGCATAATATTTTTGAATTCTGTACTACATGAACAATTCCTTGAAAATAGAAAATGAACACAGCAGGGAAATGTCCAGGCCAGAAACTTTCTCTCAGATGTGTGTGTGGGTTTTTTGTTTTCAGAGATTTTCTTTTAAACCAGGGTGGGTCAACATGTGGCCCAATGACCTCAAGGCCATTTTTGGTGGCCCTTGGCAACATTTGATGACTCCTGCCCGCAGCCCTCACACGGCCTTCCGAAAGCTGGTAAGTGAGGTGCTGTCCTTTGGGCAGCAGACATGAGGGCTCTGATAGGGTCCTAGAGTCCTCCTGCGTCCTTCCCAAAGCCTAGTTAGTGCTTTCCCAGCTTTAGGAAGGAGGTGAGAGGGCTCTAGGAGTCCAGTGTCATGCTTAGCCAGCTTTGGGAAGACAGCCTGAGAGCCGGGGGGTAAGCAGGTGTCATATTTTGGCCTCGCTCCCCACATCCTGTGCGATAAGGCAATGTGCAGTCCACGGTTTCTGTGTCAAAAGTACTCTTGCTGCCCTATTAGACTGCCCTGTTTTGAATGTAAGGGAAGCAGTCAAACAAGACAATCACCCTCAAGTTGTAAGCCTCTTTCATTCAGTTATCGTTCCTCTCTTAAAGTGTGTTTGCATTTTTGTACTTGAAGTAGTGTCCTGCTATTGATATTGCAAACTACATAGCACAGTTTTATTATTGAAGTCTACAGTAGGATTTTGTTTTACATTACAGTTTCCAAACTGGAATCTTGTTTCTTACCAGCATCTTTTTTCTCCCAGCTGTGATTAGTGGAATGTGAATTCCTGTGAGGACCCTGGTTCTTCTGTCAGCTGCCATGAAAGCAGCAGTGCTGGTCACTAAGCAACAGTGTTCGGTCCTGTTTGGTTTTGTTTTATTAGCATCCTGTGTAAGATGACGGCTCAGTGGAGCAAAGCAGTACTGTGTGGACATCAGGAAAGCTAAGGAAAAGTGGAATTCCAATTGGAATTAAGAGGCCAGCCTGGGAATATTAGCCAGCTATGTCAAGTCTCTAAAGGATGCTTGAATAGTTTCTATCAAAGTCTGAAAGTCTTAACTGTTCATCTTCTTGATGTAGTTTAGTTATTGAATGGAGCTGAACATTCTGCTGTTCATGTATAAAAAGTTAATTTTACTTTTGTAGTTTAATTCTCAGGTTTTGCTTTGTGCCTTAATATGTAACATAAATTAGAGGTGTTCTCTTGAAGTATCTTGGGCATTTTTGATACAAATCTTTATTCATCTCTATTCCTGTACATTTCTTGTGAATTCTGCAGCACATTGATTTTACATTCACTCTATTCTGCTGGAAAAAAAGCAATTGCTTCTTCAATATCATTTTAGCTATTGAGATATTGAATGGCTTATAAAGCAACCCAAAGTGGGGTAGTGGAAGGAATGAAGTGATGGATTGCTCATCACTACTAAAGCCATGATGCCAGCCAGTATAGCTCTTTCACAACTGGGAACCAAAACTCAGTTGCTACATAGCATAATGATATCCCATTTACTACATAGTCTCCAGCTGGCTGGGGTCACCCATGTGGCTTATTTAGGAAGCCTTGGTTACCACCTTTGCTGCTTTTCTTTGTTATGCCATCATGTACTCAAATTCAATTTTGTTGTGGTTCCCAAACCTTTCCTCCCACAGACCACTTGAAAATTGCTGAGTGCCTTGATGGAGCACTTACATTTTTCTGCTTCTTGTAGCAGTTGTATTGCACTGTGCTAGATAATTATTATTTTTAATTGCATTTTTGTTGCTACTTTTAATTTTTATAATGTATTTTTTAAAATTACAATTTGAGTTCCACAGGATTCAAATTGTGACTGTTCTTCACTGATATGCTGTGAACCATCTGAACGAAGCTTGTGTAGACCATTGGTGGTCTACTGACCACAGTTTGGGAACCTTTGCAGTAGGCTATATAGCACTGTGACATATCACATTGATTATATCAAGAATGGGGGGAGCAATGGTGCTTCAAATGTTGTTGGACTACAGTTTTCACTGTGTTTTGACTATTGGCCTCACTATCTGGGGCTGATGAAATTTAAGTTCAACAACCCCTGGCTGGCCACAGCTTCCCCATTCTTGGATTGCATGATTCTTGATTAGTTGGGACCACATTTTCTAGGATTAAAAAGCTGCACAAAAGCAGTAGCAGAAAGTATTGACTCGGAGTGCTTGACAAACCCCCCTCTAATACGTGCATGCCAGCAGTGGGCTACCCACACTCATATGTGTGTGCACATGCATAGTCAAACACAATACACAGAGGTATGGGTCATAGCAGAGATGTGTGCACATACAGGTGCACAATGCTGCTCTTTAGCTGATCCATGAAGATCAGGTGTGTGGGAGGGTTATTGCCCTCTCTCTGCTTATCAGATGATAGCCCTGAATACTAGGGAAGGATGTTGGGCTAGGTAAAGTGATTTAAACCTTTCCACCTATCCCAATGCCATGTCTACTTTAAATGCTTTCTTTTTGCTTCTGCCACCAAAGTCAGCAGAATTGGGGTGGGGGTGTCAAAATTGCTTGGTGGTTAGCACGGTAACAAACAGAATAAAAATGGTTATTATTCCTGCAATGAATGGTATGTATGAAATATACCTACAGATTTTTAGTCATAGGTGAATATTTATTTCAACCTTAAGTTCCAGTAGGGACGCGGGTGGTGCTGTGGTGTAAACCACTGAGCTTTGGGCTTGCGGATCGGAAGGTCGGCAGTTTGAATCCTTGTGACAGGGTGAGCTCCCGTTGTTCGGTCCCAGCTCCTGCCAACCTAGCAGTTCAAAAGCACGTCAAAGTGCAAGTAGATAAATAGGTACCACTCCAGCGGGAAGGTAAATGGTGTTTCCATGTGCTGTTCTTCTTTCGCCAGAAGTGGCTTAATCATGTTGGCCACATGACCCAGAAAAACTGTCTGTGGACAAACGTTGGCTCCCTCGGCCAGTAAAGCAAGATGAGTGGCGCAACCCCAGAGTCGTTCGTGACTGGACTTAACTGTCAGGGGTCCTTTACCTTTACCTTTAAGTTCTAGTAGGGCTGCTGAATTGGCTGATTAATTAATATAGACGGGTTTGGGTGTAGGCTGTTGAAATGAGTTTCTGGAGAATAAATTTCTGCATTTGAATTCAGATGAGGGTGTTTTTAATGCCTGGCCTTTCACCCCCATGCTCATGAGATGGAAGCCACAGCCCAGAGCCAGTCTGTACCTAAAATGGAGAGTATCCTCGTCCTATTTCTTCGCTTGTTGGCCAGGGAGGTGGCATTTTGAAATAGGATTATAGCTTTGAGCCTCTAGCTTTGGAGCTGCAGCCTGTTCACCACGTTGCCAATGGGCTTAAAGGCTTAAGAGAACTCCCAGTAGGTACCAGGAAGCCTCTTAATGTAGAAGTTGGCAACATTGTATGATCAGCTGTTCTGTTTTTATATCTTTGCAGTATAGCTTGAGTGAGCATGTAGTTAAAGCCATGATGCTTCTGGGAATAGCATCAAGAACAAACTGGTTTGTTAGCAGGTAGTCTTGCTGATGCTATTTGTAAGTCTGTGATTGCACTCACTTAGGGCAATGCAAAGCAGGGTAACTGAAAACACTGAACCTGTTTACCTGTTGGAAGGTATACACATTCTCAGCATGTGTGTACAGTGACTCTCTTTGCAGAGAATCTCACCCCAATATGCACAAATTTGTACCTGCTTTTTGGTTGTTCGAATCCTGGGCATTTCTTTTAACAGTGTGTGGGTTAATTCTTTGTGTTTTTGACTACATGACCTAGGATTTTCTAACATACACCCAAGGTTTTGCTAAATCTGGGCAGATGCTTTTGCATCTTTTTTACGCTGCCCAGTTAACAATATCCTGCAGGCTGTTCACAATAAAACTTAAAAATAAAAGACAAAAAATAAAAAACAGAATAAAACCAACTACATTATTAACTAAGTAAAGTCTGTATCATCAAAACATTTATTAATGACCTTAAGATGCCTAATAAAATTACAGTGGTACCTCGGGTTAAGAACTTAATTCGTTCCAGAGGTCCGTTCTTAACCTGAAACTGTTCTTAACCTGAAGCACCACTTTAGCTAATGGGGCCTCCCTCTGCCACCACGCTGCCAGAGCACAATTTCTGTTCTCATTCTGAAGCAAAGTTCTTAACCCGAGGGACTATTTCTGGGTTAGCGGAGTCTGTAACCTGAAGCGTCTGTAACCTGAAGCATATGTAACCCGAGGTACCACTGTAAAAGGTCTTCATCTGGTGGTAAAATGAGTATAATATAGGTGCCAGGTAAGCATCTCTGGGGAGGTCATTCTGCAGTCAGGATGCCATTCTGGGGGGGGGGGGGGACCTTTTCTGGTAGCCACCTGCCATACATCATTTGATGTGGTTACCTTGAGAATGGCCTCCAAAGAAGATATTAGGGTGCAGGTAGGTGGTAGCAGATGGTGGAATGGCACAGGTGGGGCTGCATTGTTGTCCTGGCTTCCCAATACTATGCACCCACTTAAAATAACTTCCAATTCATTCAGCCTTTATTATATAAGAACATAAGAAGAGCATGCCTGATCGGCCAGTGGCCAATCTAGTCCAGCATCCTGTTCTCACCGTGACTGACCTTTGGGAAACCAGGAAGCAGGATTTGAGCACAAGAGCATTTTGCCCACTTGTGATTCCCAGCAACTAGTGTTTAGATACAAACTGCCTCTGACAATGAAGATAGAACATAGCTAGTAGTTGTGGCTAGTAACTGTTGATAGCCTTGTCCTCCAGGAATTTGTCTAATTCTCTTTTAAAGCCCTTTAAGTTGGTGGCTGTCACTGTCACCCCTTGGGGCAAGTTCCATAGTTATTAACTGTGGTGTGCATGAAGAAGTACAGTACTTACTTTTCTGTATCCACTTTCTCTAGGCCATGCATAATTCTGTAAACTTGTGTAATGCCACATTCTCCAAACAGTTTCAAATGCTGCAACCTTCCCTCAAAGTGGAGTTACTCCACCCCCTATATACATACCAATAGCTCCTTTATGCACACTGGCATGGCGGTAATTCAAGCTTGGAGCTAGGAAGATATTGTTCCAAATTTTTGTTGGATTTTAAAGTGTGGTGGGTGTATTGTATGTTGAACTTCAGTGACTCACTCAGGCTCTGCACAAGTGTTGTCAATGTAAAGTTTATTAAACAAGCTTATTAAAAAGTTTATTAAACATGTCTCCAGCAAAACTCTAAATAAAGGCCTGCAGTAAGATGGAGGAGGGAGTCTATATGCACAGGGACATTGCATAGTTAATTCACTGTGCCTGAATCTAGTTCAGTTCATATCTATTGTACATTCATCAGCTGTTTATTTTATAAACCTTTATTATATCAATTTATTTCTTCTGAGCGATCACATTTTGTTTGTGGGGTAGAAAGCAAACTGTCCCTGTATGTTTCTGATGGCCTTCACCTGTTTTCCTACTGGAATGCCACAGTTACCCTACCTTGAACATAGTATGCACAGTGGGAAGCATATGCTATTCCTATCCTCTCCCATTTGCAGCATGAACTGATACCCTTTTAGGTAGTAAAACAGACATGGGATATATGCTCTGCTTTAGAGGAAAGGGGATTATTTGAAGGGATGGGTGGGACTCTTAGCTGCAGAGGGAGAGCAGCATGGCCTCCAGATGCTTTGTCTACTAACAGCAGTAACACCAAACTGACTAGAATATAGAGATACTGAACTCAAGGATTCTCAAACTCTGCTACTAAATAAATGTCTCTTTTCTAAGGCCTAAAGGAAATGGGAGATATGTGTTGTAAAATATATTTAAATGTATGGAAAAGCAGTGGGAGAGCAAAAAGTACATTTGTTTTTAATGCAAACAGGTTTTATACAGAGAAAAAGCTGGAAATAGTTGCTAGATTTTTAAAAATCACTTTATAAACCCTCATGGTGTTTGCTCAACATGTGTATAGGCCCTCAGAGTAAAATGGGCAGCTGTGGCCCACCGGTTGCATTAATTTATGGTGCAAGATGCAAGTGGAGGAATTTCGTTTTATTAAAGTGCTTTCCTGAGGGTCACTCTTCAAAGCCCATGTTCCTTGTGGTACATTTCTTTCCTTTTCTATAGATGTTGTTCTGCTGACAGCTTGATCACCTGTCATTTGTTGAGTAGCTTAAACATTCCCCCCCTCTATTCATGTCACAGGAATAGCTTGAGAATAGTAGATGGGATTGTCCATGGTGCATGGTAGGTGTGAGCAAAATATAGCTCGTGGGTTGGTTCAACATGGAACTCGCATGCTTGATTTCTCATCAGGTACATTTCAGTGTGATTGCAGACAACTTGCTAAATCTCACAGGTCTGCTATGAGGATAAAGAATGGGGACACAGTGTATACAGCTCTGATATTATTAGATAAAGTGTGGGAAAATACATAAATACTAATGAAGTCTACAAATTTTGTTGCTGCTCTATTGCCCTGGTGACAAGTAAGGCAGTCAGTACAGGCATGGTGCAATGCATTGTACATGGCACAATGCTGGTGGGAAGGCTTCTGAAATCTGAAAATCCACTGCTGCTTTCTTCTCAGCACAGTGGTGTTACCAGAGGAGAGTAGGGAGTCATGGGGTAGCTGTTCTGCTCTTCAGCAGCTGCCTTCACAGTTTGAGCTGCTGTTTGGTTCCCTTGAGTAGCTGAGCCCCAGATGCTAGGTACGTATGTAGCACTCACAACACATGGAGGAGTGGAAGCAGTGAGCCCTGGACCTTCTGTCCAAGTTCGACCTAACTTCCAGTCTGCTTCTTGCACCTCCATGGTTGCTTCCACCTGCCCTGGCCTGCCTACTCATGAGTGTCAGCCATTAAAGAAGCAGCCAGCTTACTTCCTGTCCTGCTGTGTCAGACTGACTGCTGGGTATTCAGAGGTACCAGTGGAGTTGTACAGTGCCCAGACAGCCAAAGTGACCTGCATAGCTTTTTATGCCTCCCTGCTGCTTAACAAAAGCAGAATTAACCATGCAGACATGTGATTGATTTGAATATTTTATAGAGGTTGCAGAATTTGGGCTATCTTAGTGCAAGAGTTCTGCTTCTAAATGCAGTGTAGTGCTTACCATATTATATCTTTAGTTCTTGGGAAACTAGTGTCTGGGAACATTTTTCATCATTAATGAAGTAGGGGATGCAGTCTCCTTTCTTTAGGTTCTGTATGTCTGTTGGAATCTCTATACTGATATTGTGTTTGTGTGTGTGTGTGTGCGCGCACGCACGCACGCACGCCAATCTAGTTATCTTCAGACTTCATGTCTTGGATAACAACATCCAGCAATTGAGGGAGTGACATTCAGCACGCTGTGGTTCAGTTTAGATCTATTAGCCAAATTTGAGGTTTGAGCCTTTGGCTCCCTGGGTTTGCGCTGTCCCACCTCCCTGGTAATAGTAACTGATACACTTTGCATTGGTATGGTGTTCAGTCTCAAACAGCCCCCTCCCCCTTGATGTTTCTCAGAATGTCAGGCCATTCTTGCTATAGAGTAGACCTGGGGAATCCTTTGTTCTCAGAACTCAGGAGCCTGGCTCATCAGACCCTCCTATGGCCTCTCCTTTTCTACACCAGTGTGGTGTAGTGGTTAAGAGCGGTAGTCACGTAATCTGGGAAACTGGGTTCGTGTCTCCGCTCCTCCACATGCAGCTGCTGGGTGACCTTGGGCCAGTCACACTTCTGTGAAGTCTCTCAGCCCCACTCACCTCACAGAGTGTTTGTTGTGGGGGAGGAAGGGAAAGGAGAATGTTAGCCGCTTTGAGACTCCTGAAGGGGAGTGAAAGGCGGGATATCAAATCCAAACTCCTCCTCCTCCTCTTCTTCTTCTTCTTCTTCTTCTTCTTCTTCTTCTTCTTCTTCTTCTTCTTCCATGCCCCTCCCTTCCTTCTCATAGGCTGCCCCCTGTACATAGTTAACACAGGCAGTACTTCTGCTTCTTTCCTCCCTCCAGCAACCTTCCCTTTGGCTCCCTGGGAATTGATGTTGAATTGATGTTAGGATCTCCTACTTAGCCTTGCAGCACTTGGGTTATCTTTAACTGAGGCAGAAAAAGTCACCTTCTTCCTTGCCTGACTGTGTTCCAGCTGAAAGCACAACACACTGTAGAGCTTTTTCTGTTTCTGTTTTTCTGTATACATTGAGTGGGGAGGCATGCCCTCCAGCCTGGTCTTGGTTGCCAGGGAAGCTTCATGTAAATACTGACAGAGGCTTGAGCCGATGGCAGGTGTCTTCTCACTGTAACTATAGGTTTGTTTGGTTTTTGTTCAATTTAAATTACAAAAACTATGGTTACCACAAACCATACTTAGTTTTCAAATCAGAACCGGAAATCTAGTGGAAACCAGAACCAACATATTTAATAAATTCTGATCAGGTATGAAGAAAACTTTAGGTGAAATTAAATTTTAGGTGAAATTAAATTTTAGGTGAAATAAAAAATATCATTGGATATGAAACCATGGATTCCAGTTCTGTTATTTATTTATATGTTTGTTTGCTCCATAAAGCTCACATGCATAGTTATCCACCTCCCACTTTATTCTCACTGCAACCCTGTGAAGTAGGTTGGGCTGAGAGATTGTGACTGCCTCAAGATTACTCAGTGAGTTTCATGGCTAAGCAGGGATTGGAACCCAGTTCTCCTCAGCCCTAGTCAAACACTCTCACCTCTTAGTTAACACTTAGTTAAGTAACCATGGTTTGACCGTTCAGACATAACAATAAGCCTTAGTTACTGCAAACCAATAAAATGAGGGAAGAAATTGGGTACGTGGAGAAGGAATCGTGATGAGAGGAGGGAGCATGTGAGCCTGAAACATGGCCTCCTTTGAGAAACTGTGACTTGCCTGTGGTAGTGTCATAGTAGATACTGAACTGATACCTTTTTAGTGGTCCTCAGGCAGCTCTGTGTTAAAGAACAAAACCCTTGAGGGCTTTTTTAAATGGTCATAAGTTGCCTGTAGTATTAGGGTTAAAAGAGCAAACTGTCCCATGCATCTTAAAGATCAGTAGATTTAATGTAGCATTAGCTTACATAGGCAAGGCCTTGTTTCATCTGTTGCAGTGTTAAGATTGTTGTTTTAAAAGTTGCAGTACCCAATTAAATTGAGACAACCATGCTGGGAAAAGGGTATAAGCACAAACCTTCCATTCCTTCCATCCCTAATGACAGAGGGCAATATTCACTTTTCCCCTTTCTTTTGCCAGAAACAGTTGTTTGCTGTTACTGTTGGAATTGCCTGGCCAATGTGAAAGAAATGCTACAATTACTTTGTGGCTTTCAGTTTATAACCCTCTGCTTTGTAACAAAGCTATCACTTCACACCTCTGCTAAGCCACCATTGTAACATTATCCCCTTGTTCTAATGCTTTCCAAACAGCCTCCCATATGTAGTTATAAAAAGGTTGGGGGAGGGACCAAACCTGTGAAGTCTGGAAATAGCAGTATCATTAAGAGCAAACCCAAAGAGAAGCAGACTTCTTCTTCCCTTACTCATATTTAGCTCTTGGCTGAAGTGATAAGGAATCCAGGAAGGGTACAAAGGATCATCATTTGGTCCTATTGAAAATTGTTAAGTGTTACTAAAGCTCTTCTCCCTTTTCTTTGAGAAAGTGGCAGCAAAGGGGACAATGCCTGACTCCTTCAGAGTTAATCGTTCCTATTCCTAATGATTGAAGTGCCAAGAAGCCATGTCTGTGAAGAGAGCTGTCGATTTGGTTTCTATTGCTTGGGAGAAGGGGTGTGTGTGTTTTGACTCCTAACTACGTATAGTCTTTTGTCTTTACTGTAGAGGCAGTTCAAATACAGAATTGGTGGTGGAGGTTCCAGTGGAAGGGTTTTCAATTCAGGAAGCCATAAAGCACTTGAGCATCTAATTGAAAGTCGGCAATATACAGCCCTTTTGCTGTTCAATTGCCTACAGGGCTTCACAGAAGTGAAGATGATGGGAAATTAGGGAAGAGTTTCTTTAACTGCAACTGTGACAGGGGAATGACACACAGATCCTAGTGGTTTTGGAAAAAAAATGCAAGAGAAGAAAGACAGGTGGAATTGGAGATCACACTACAAACTGGGGGGGGGGGGGTTGGTTTATACAAGGGACTGGAATTGCTTAATGCCAGAAGACACGAAAGAGAAAGAAGGAGAAGAAGAGGAAGAGGAAGAGTTTGGATTTGATATCCCGCTTTATTGCTACCCAAAGGAGTCTCAAAGCGGCTAACAATCTCCTTTCCCTTCCTCCCCCACAACAAACACTCTGTGAGGTGAGTGGGGCTGAGAGACTTCAAAGAAGTGTGACTGGCCCAAGGTCACCCAGCAGCTGCATGTGGAGGAGCGGGGACGCAAACCAGGTTCACCAGATTACGAGTCTTAACCACTCTTAACCACTACACCACGCTGGCTCTAAATAAATAAGGCTGACCCACTGCAAGATTGTTTAATAAGTTGTTTAACATCTACATGAAACCATAAGTGAAGGTGATATAAGGTAAAGGTAAAGGGACCCCTGATCATTAGGTCCAGTCGTGACCGACTCTGGGGTTGCGGCGCTCATCTCGCTTTATTGGCAGAAGGAGCCGGCGTACAGCTTCCAGGTCATGTGGCCAGCATGACTAAGCCGCTTCTGGCAAACCAGAGCAGCGCACGGAAACACTGTTTACCTTCCCGCCGGAAGTGCTCAGTGCTATCTGTGGAAGTGCAAGGTTCAGGATGGCAGAGGCAGGGGCAGTTTAGACTGCCACACCAGCTATAATCCTTTCTTGGTTATCCATGCAGTAGTGAAGCCCCTGATAGACTTCTGTAATGCCTTAATATTGACATTTATAAGGCCCTTTCTTGGCTGAGGATTGGGATAAAAATGCTTTCAGTAAATAAGTAAAGTGTGGTGTAGTGTGGTTAAGAGCAGTGGACTTGTAATCTGGTGAACCGGGTTTGTGTCTCCGCTCCTCCACATGCAGCTGCTGGGTGACCTTGGGCCAGTCACACTTCTTTGAAGTCTCTCAGCCCCACTCACCCCACAGAGTGTTTGTTGTGGGGGAGGAAAGGAAAGGAGAATGTTAGCCGCTTTGAGACTCCTTAAAGGGAGTGAAAGGCGGGATATCAAATCCAAACTCTTCTTCTTCTTCTACATGGACCTGCTCAAAAAGATGATCCAAAGGCTTCAACTGGTACAGATTAAAGCCACCCAGTTTCGTTGGAGGTGAGGTGGTCATGGTAAGAGTCATACTGATTGCTGGTGCATTTCCAGTCCAAATTGAAAGCTGCTGGTACTGACTCTTAAATAGTGCAGGGCAAGGTTATTTGAAGGACCACCTTCACCTGTAGCTGCCTGCTCATGTTTTGTGATCAGTTTTGCAGGCCCTTCCTGGAGTTCTGCCAGTGAGATCAGTTAGGTTGGCAGGCATGAAAGAGATTGTATGTTAAATAGTGGATCCCAAATGGGACATAGATGGCTCCTTCTTTGCAGGCCTTCAGGCAGGCTGTAAATATTTCTTTGTTTCAGGTTGTTGTTGTTTTTAAACAAGACTGTGATTCTTTTGATGATGATGATGATGATTTACTAGCATTTGTATGGTCTTGGTGTTTAAATGGGATTTCAATAGTTTTATGGCTTAGCTGGTTTTAAATTATATTCTGGTTGATACTGTTATTTTTATAGCTGTGGTTGATTTTAATGGCTGTATATTTTTATGGTGATCTTTGTTTTTGTTTATAATTATATTTCAATTTCTTATGGAAGCTGACTTGTGAGGGCATTTGCCCTAAAAGACAAGTTACGAACATTTTAAATAAATAAAATCACTCCCTTAGGGCACAACCCTATACTTAAGTTCCCCGGCTGAGGTACTTTAGAATCTGTCAGAAGCTGCTGGCGAAACCTGAGACATACTGCTGGCACAACATATACACTGGTGGAACTGCTTTGATATGCTCCTGGCGTCTATGACTGAGCCTTGACTGGGAGAAGATAAATGCCACATGATGTGTCTGCTTCTTTTCTAGTGCTGTGTTTTAATAGTTAGGATATTTCTCCTTGGAACCTGTATTGCCAGGCCCCCCAAAGGTGAATGGGGAGCTCAAAACTCCCACCACCTATTTCCTAACCCCCACACCCTATGGAGTTATAATTCTAACCTGCTGCTGTCAAGGAGGACTTGTGGCTTCCCATGTTGCCTTTCTTTGGCTGCTTGCCAAAAGAGTATTTTCTTCTACGGAAAGGTTTTGAACTTGTCCTCAGCAGTGCTGTACACTCTGCAGATGTCCTGCCCAAAGAGCTATGTGGGTACAGTTCTGTGTGTCTTCTCTTTCCTTCCCTTTGTGTCAGTGGTGTAGCGTGGGGGCCGGCCGAACCGGGTGCAACATCTGGGGGTTAGGGTTAGGGGGCGCAAATCCACGGGTTAGGGGGCGTAAATCCACTGGTTGGGGGTGCAAATTACTTGCCTTGCCCCGGGTGCTGACAACCCACGCTACGCCACTGCTGGTGGTGATCAGCAAGAGGGTATTTGAACCCCTATCTTGCAGGGATGCCAGTAGCAAAGGTTGTTGCTGGGTGGGGTTGATGAAGTAGAGGCACTCTAGCAACATTTTGTTTGGTGAACACATTGAAACCGGGTATGTTGAGTGTGTATCCTTGTGATTGTGAGTTCAGTGGCTCCCTCAGTACATGAGCAGCATGTGGGCCTCATTACTGGGACAGTCCCTGGTTCCAGGGATGGTAAATACATCTGACTTTTTATGCCACAAATGGCTTTGTACCAATGTAGTTGTGGCATCTATCCCATGAAGCAGAATTCTGTATGTGATGACTCTACTAGCTTTCTTATTGCTTTATTGTTAATATTAAATTTGTATACATCCCTTCATCTGAAGATCACAGCGTGGTTCACAAAATAAAAATGCAAAATGACAACACAAAGTACATAATAAAACAAAAACAAACCAGTAAACGCCCTCACACAAACACATTTAAAAGGTCATAGGCTGTTAATCAGCCAAAGGTCTGGTTATAGAAAAATATTTTTGCATGCTACCTAAAGATATGTAATGAAGGTTCCAGCTGAGCCTCCCTGCAAGGGTAGACTTTGATATTTCAAATTTCAGGGAAGTTCTGTTCTGCTCAGTTCACTACATCATAGTTGTGATGCCCTGCAGTGCCCCCTAGGCTTGGCACCTCTGCTTCCTGGGGAGAGCATTCCACAGAGACCCACTGCAGAAGTGGCTTGTTCTTATGTTGCCACCCTCCAGACCTCTCATGGAAGAGGCACAAAAACAAAGGCCTCAGATGATTATCACAGTGTATGGATCAGTTCATATGGAGAGAGGCAGTCCTAAAAGTACTGCAGTCCTGAACAGTTTAAAGTTTTATAGGTCAAAACCATCACTTTGAATTGAGCCTGGAAACTAATTGGCAGCCAGTACAATTGGGTCAGAATTGGCATTATATACTCAAACCATCTTGCCCCAGTGAGCAGCCGGGCCACTGAATTCTACACCAACTGAAGTTTCCAAACCATCTTCAGAGGCAGCCCTATGTATAGCGCATTGCAGAAATTAAACCTAGAGATTACCAGAAGTTAGTCAACAGAAGTTAGGCTATCCCTGCCCATATAGGGGTGTCATTGGACCACCAGCTAAAGCTGATGGAAGACACTCCGGGCTTCTGAGGCCATCTGAGCCTCAAAACAACAGTCGAGAATCCAGGAGTACCCCCAAGTTACGTACCTGCTCCTTTAGAGAGAGTGTAACCCCATCAAAAGAATCCAGTCTTGAGCCACCTCAGAGCCAGTTGCCTCGGCATAGATTTTGAAGTCCCCCAGAGCCAGCAGTCGGGGAGTCCTCAACACAGCCTCTGAGGCCAGCTCTAAAAATGAGGGGAAGATATTGACTATAGCCCATTTGTTAGTGCCCCAGTATTGAAAGAAACTTTGATTATCAAGGAATAGAAACAAAACATATGGCATAGTATTCTAATATAAAAGTTGACCTGTTATAAGAGACTCTGGGTGAAATACAGAAATCACTCAGAATTAGAAGCATAGTTTTATGTGGTACTAGAATAAGAGGACTAGTTATGAAAATGTTAAGAGAGGTATTTATGTGCAGAAAACAAATTTTGGCATCTTTTTTCAGTGAAGGATTTGAAACTAGTGAATAGATTTTTAAAATGTTAACTATAGTATGATACACTGTCTTGATTCAAAATATGAAGGAATTACTGATTATATTCTATTTAAATAAGAATTTTTGTTATTTCAATAAATATTTAAATCCTAAGGACATTGCAGTGTACAGTGGACCATCCAGATACGAATTAAATTCATTCTGGGGGGTCCGCCCGCAACCCAACAAGTCCGTAGGCAGAGGTGCTGCTTCTGCGCATGCACGGGGTGCACAGAGCGCTTTTGCGCATGTGCACGTGATGAAACCCGGAAGTATACACTTCTGGGTTTGCCGTGTTCGTAACCCAAAAGTTACGTGTCCAGAGCGGTACGTAACTAGAGGGTCCACTGTACACTTAAGATTTGTTTTCAATTGTAATTTCCCCCTTTTTATATCTTAACCTTGTAAAAATTGAGGAAAATAACTTTACCTTCCTTTTAATTTTTCCCCACACAGTAAATGATGGTGCAGATAGAAATATTTGAAATTCAATAATAATACCCTTCAAACTTCTTCTTTTCTAGATCAAACATATGTATCCAGTCTGCTTTGATTGTCTTTTAAGTTTTCTTGATTGTGTAGCAGATGATCTTAAGTATTTAAAGCCAACTATTGAACTGTTTATTTATATCTAATTGGGATTCCTTTTGGGTGGTGTCTAAACAAGGGGAATATTTGCCTTATAGAAAATGCAAGTTTTCTAAAACAGAACTCTACATGATTCCTCAACCCTAGTGCCTTGGGGTCTGTATCTACCTTCTTGCTATCTCCATCCTTGCCCTTCTCCAGGCGGCTGCTGCTGCTTGGTGAGGTGGATATCCATGCTGTATGCAGAGTGTGTTTTCCCAAAGACCATTGCAGGACTCCAAGGGATTTAGTCGTGAGGGGGGAGGGAGAGATGTTAAACAGGCTTTTCCCTAATGAGCTGTGACGCCAGCTGGAGAGGGGGAGAATATGGCTTTTCTCTCCTGTCCAGTGTTCTGTGACTGTATAGAGGGGGTGGAGGAGGAACTGTGTGTCTCCATTTTGTACCTCCTCCCACCGGTCCAGTACACACACTGTGCTGATTTGCTGCCTCCTCCGTTTCCTTTTTGCTCTGTCCCCAATGCATTTTGGCAAGGTTCAGATTTCTGTGCTCACAGCTCAATGCTCAAGGAGAAAAGAGAAAAACAAAGGACTGAGGGGGATGTGGAGGGAGAGTCACTTACTGCCCTATCTCAAGACTCTGCACTGTGCAGTAGAGCTAGTGAGAATCCTGCTCCTTTCTTCATTTGCCAGCAAATCTCTGAAAATTAATGGTTGCTATAAGTGGTTTTATCATCTGCTTTAAACACTCATGCTAGCTACTGTCCCACATTGGCCTTCATCATTAGGGCTTGAAAGTTTAAATATTATATTTTCCTAAAAACTCATTTCTTCAACATATGCTTTTATCAATATAAATTAATCCAACAAAGATATTATCTCATTTCCCATATTAAGAGTGTATGTGAGTTATGTACAGCAGAAACTGTAAGTTTGATTCTTTGGATATGTAATAGAAGAGCGCTCACACCCATACATACTACTCCAAATTGTTCTTTAACCCAAACATTGTTTTCCACGTTCAAAAAGCTGTTTGACTTGATAGGAAAAAGAAATGGGCATATTCAAAGAACTAATAGGCACAATAACCAAATAACAAAGATCCATATATTAAAAATAGTATAGTGCTTTGAGCTCCCTGGAGGAAAGGAAGACTATAAATAAAATAAATAAATAAATTTTAAGAGTACAGTCATACCTCATGTTACGTTTGCTTCATGTTACGTTCTTTCAGGTTACGTCCCGTGGCGACCCAGAAGTACCAGAAAGGGTTACTTCTGGGTTTCACCGCTCGCGCATGCACAGAAGCGCCAAATCGCAACCCATGCAAATGCGCCGCTGCGGGTTGCGTTCTTTTCATGTTGTGAATGGGCCTCTGGAACAGATCCCGTTCGAAACCAGAGGTAGCACTGTATTAATGAAACATGAAAAGGTTTTTGTTATTTGTGTACTGTGTATGCTAACTCTTTGAATTGTATCTGGAAAGACCTACTCACAGACCCATAACCATTTATGCTTATTTGGATTTATCCCAATACTTTGTGGCTGCCCAAAATGCACCAGGAAATAAGAGCATAATGAAATGGACCAGGTTGTACCCTGTGCCATATTTAATGTGCATACCTAATATCATGCAATGAAGATTAACAGTAAACTAGCATGTGCTAATTTATCATTCGTAGAAGCAGAGGGCTCCTCTTAGGCTTCAGTCCATGCAGTTTCAAGAACATTTTTACAGACTTTACAATGGACTAGAAACTTGTGCTTTTTAAAAATGAGATCCCCATGAGACTGTATAATGTGCTTAGTGCTACATTCATCAAGTTTTATTTGCTGCTCTACTAGGAGTGCCCCAATTCCCATTTCCCAAAGCTGATTCAGGAGGATACCATAGTTGATGCTATCAAAAGCCAACAAGTTCAATAAGCAAGAGCAAGGTTGCACTTCCCATGTCCTGCACTCTGCGGAGTTCATCCATCAGGGCAACAAGGGCCACCTCAGTTCCAATTCCAAGGCCTGAACCTAGATTGGAATGGATCTAAACAATCTGTATCCTCCAATAATGCTTGTACTACCATGGTTCTTTCCATCACCTACCCCCCAAAGCTATTTTTGCACTCTGGCCACAACCAGTCAGCCCTGCTCTGCTAGATTTAAAAAGCCAGGAGGGATAGAGGTCAGGGGGCACATAGCCGGATGCACTACTGTCACCATGTTGTCCACATCAGCTGATTGTATAAGGTGAAACTGATCCCACAGAACATCTTCAAGATTGGCAGTGGATACTTCAGCTGGAGCTGCGACAAGTACAGAGACATGATCACTTCAAAACTGAGCAACTTTATGTTGGGATACTGCCAGGGAGATTATCCCAACACTTTACCCTCAAAATGCATATCCAGTTGGTCACACTGGGAGTGTAATCTCTGGAACATCCAAAATAACTCAATCAGCTGGCTACCAGAGGATGCTGTGCTAGCTGCAGAATGAGCCTTTTTTGCAGCCCACAGTGCCACATGGTAGGCGTGATCCCCCCCCCCCAAAAAAAGAACCTTTGTTGATTACATCAAGGATGTGCCCTGCCTGGTGTGTCAGGAGTGATGGCCATGAAGTTTTGAGTTGTTTAACCTTTGCTTACAGGTGTTTTTTGTTTGTTTGTCTTGCAGTGAATTTAGACAGCTAAAGATCAGGAAAGGGAAACAGATATAGGCATGCCTATATAATAATGCAAATTATTAATCACCCCACCCCAGTGTTAGCTGTCGGGGGGGAAGTTGTTGCCAAAGTATGTTGCACATGTTATTTTAGACTCAGCTGGAAGCCATTTTTCATTCCTAGCTCAACAATTGCCTTACTCTTGCTATCTTTGGGCATAGTGTCAGTTTCTGTGTGTAAATCAATAATAATAACTTCATACCATTTGTTTCAGGACAGTGAAATACAGATTATAAAGCAGTTAGCATGTTGGAAATACCATACAAATGATAACAATGCAAATTATATTTGTTCTGCTAGAGTTCACTGTGGGTAAGATCACATGTTGTCAATGCTCCCACCACCAGTCTAGAAGGAAAGGATTTTGGAGAAGTGTTTTTAAATGTTCTTTCTCTCATTAGGAACTTGAAGCAGCTCTTTACAGTGATGATGTGGAGTTCATCAGTGATCTGATTGCCTGTCTTCTTCAGGGTTGTTATCAGCGCAGTGACATTACGTGAGTAGTCTCATTCCATGGTTTAAATGTTTTTTGAAATAAAGAGAATTAACCCAGTTGAGGTGTGATACAACTTCTGTGGAGTGCTGAAGAGATAGATGCCAGACCTGAGTCCTGAATAAGTGTCAAATGAATTCTAACAGCTTTCTGTTCTAAAGTGGCTGTAGGATTACTATTTTATTCATAGCCCATCTATCATATTTGGATTCATAATTTATACCTCAAATATTTGTATGTTGTTAGTATGATTGGTTAAATGTGGACCTCTCATTTGATCCTGCATAAAAACCTGCATGAGAAAATCCAAGGGCTGTTACTGGAGCACTGTGCAAGTTCCATTAAAACAAACAGAGGTTGTGAAACATAGGCACTTAGGATGATCTAAAGCAGTAGCTCCCAAACTTTCCTCTTCACAGACTATTTGAAAATTGCTGAGGGTCTTAGTGGACAACTTTATTATTATTTTTACCTTTTGTGGATTCCACAGAATTCAAATTGCAGTGCAATGAAAAAACACAATATAAGAAATAAAAGAAGCATTTAAAATCAATTAAAATCAATATGAATATTTAATGCAAAGCATATGCCATCTCCTGTCTTCAACCACAATTTCGTAGACATGCATGCACCACCTAATTGATGCTTGAGGACAACTGGTGGTCCAGAGAGCACAGCATTCACACTGATCTGTGATTTGTGACTCCTGATTTTCTTTTTCACTTTGCTTCCCTTTTAGAAAGACTTTAAGTAAAGGTAAAGGGACCCCTGACCATTAGGTCCAGGCGTGGCCAACTCTAGGGTTGCAACGCTCATCTCGCTTAATTGGCCGAGAGAGCCGGCGTACAGCTTCCGGGTCATGTGGCCAGCATGACTAAGCCGCTTCTGGTGAACCAGAACAGCGCACAGAAACGCCATTTACCTTCCCTCCGGAGTGGTACCTATTTATCTACTTGCACTTTGACGTGCTTTCGAACTGCTAGGTTGGCAGGAGCAGGGACCGAGCAACCGGAGCTCACCCCGTCGCGGGGATTCGAACCGCCGACCTTCTGATCGGCAAACCCTAGGCTCAGTGGTTTAACCCACAGCGCCACCCGTGTCCCTTAGAAATGTGTTAAATGAATAAAGTAAAAGTAAAATGCCCCCCTTTCTTTTAATATAATAGTACATTGATGGCCTTTGTGTACATGATAAAATGTTCAAATTAGATGCTTACTTTTAACTATTCTAGAATGCAGTGAAATTTTGCAGTGTTATACAGAACAGACAGGGTGGCCCGCCCATGAGGCAAAGTGAAGCCACCTTGGGCGGCGAAATGGGATGGGCTGCTGCTGCATACAGAGATGCTATGTTTGGGAAGGTCCAAAGAGAGCTATTGCCAGTCAGTGTATACAGTACTGAACTAGACGGGCTAATAATCTGACTCAGTGCATAAGTCAATTCCTTATGCTCCTGTGTTCTTCCTAGGAAAGCCTAGCAGACACTTCTTCTTGTGGCTTTAATAATGTAATTGTATAGGACCCTTAGTGCATTTGCTGATAGCCTACCTGCTTCTGGTAGATGGAATGCATTTCATTACGATGTCCTGTTATGCAACATGGGACAGAAATTGAGCACTAAATGGAATTGGTAATAACTGTGATGATGGGCATTTTACTTGGTCATGGGGTTTAGGAAAAGAAAATAACAGTTCATTCAGAACATTCAAACCCCTGAGTTTTCAGCAATTTCCATTCAAGGATTTGTTGTATTCTCATATGTGTGGGACCAGGGCTCTATATTCTAAGTCACACTCCCCTTTGAATGGCAATTTCTGGCAGAAATTGGGAGTATAAAGGGGGCTCAATCAAGAAGATTGCACTAAAGACTTTAAGCCAAGGCTGTGTGAGCTCTCATCAACATGGCAGTGTCTTAACTGTGTCTGCTTTCCCTGCCATAAATACTGTCTGCCCGTCTGAGAATGATTTAATTTTTATATAGCAATTTACATCTATAACATGTGCCTCATTATTTATTTATATTTTCTTGCACAGCATGTAAAAATCGTTGACTGGGCTGGAACTGCTTGGCTATTGTTTTCTGTATGCAGCATGATTATAAAGTACTTCTGCTAATTATAATGTACTCTAAAGTAATTTTAGAAATGGAGGCCTAGCTGAGAACCATTCTGGTGCACAATTTAAATGTACTTTGGGTTAATTTGCTTATTTGTCTTGAAGCGAAAACATGTGTCAAGTCTGTGCCACATGGCATTGGGAGCCTTCCGATTTTGGCTTTAAAATTGTCCTGTTTTGTTATACAGAGAAAGAAAGAGAGAGTGTATGTGTATGTGTATGTGTGAGGGTGAGGGTGATTAAAACAGTCTTTTTAATGGGTACACCACAAGGCAACTGTATTTTATAATCTAAAACAACTTTTTCTTCCAGCAGCATTTTGAGGCGTCTGAAAAGATTACTGCAGCATGTGCCTTAGATATGTCCAGTACCTAGTGGTTAGAAGTGAAATGCCTACTTATCCTGTCTCTGTTTAAAAATGTTCTACTATTGTTCAACTTCTTTTCTGTTTAATGCAAACAGAAAAGCTCCATACTCATGGAGACTAATATGACAATACGATGTCACAGATATGTGTGACTTTCCTTGCTTTGCCTAGTAGTAGGGCTCAATTAAAGATTTCAGCAGGCACTATCCTGGCTGCTTGGTTTGGCCAAAGTTGTAAAAACTTTATGAATGAGAGAGAGGGAGGAGTAACTGTTTTTACCAATAATTTTATTGTTTTATCCTTTTTATCCTATTGACATCAGGCACTGGACCCTTTTCAGTTCCTGCTTAAAAACTTATTTAGGCAAGCCTATCCAGGGGTCCCTTTACCTTATCCAGACACATAGATTTTGACATGTTTTAATCTCTTTTTAGTATACTGTTCCTTTTAATTATCTTTTAATGTTTTAATTACTTGTTTTTAACTTTTATTCCTAATGTTTTCTTGTAAACTACATAGAGGTTTTATGACATTCAAATGGTATATAAATTTTGTTAGACGGTGAGCTGACTGATTGAATGGGTTGATAGATAGATATTGGCAGGATATAGTTAATATAGTGAGGCCAGTGTAATGCATCCTGTCTCTGGGGGGCAAGCAGTCCTTTCTTCTTCATGGTCTCTATGCTGGCACATTTATGAGATCTGCTCCTGGGTAGAGCAGCATTTCAGAGTCTTCTAGAATTAAGAAACCGCTCTGAAGGTGTACTACTCCCCTCAAGCGGGGAGCCCATGTGCTATGCACATGCCTAGAGAAGAGCGTAACCATCTTCGTGCCCACTTTTCTTTCAAACTCCACCTTAGTAGCATTGTATGCTCAACTTTCAAACCAAGTGGGCTGCAAGAGTACTTTGACATGGAAGTTGTGGGCCACACACTGCATTATTGCCGGTGTGGGGGTGGATGAGGCCAAAATTTGATGCCCCCTCCATCCCTCATGCTGCCTTCCCAAAGTCAGCTAAGCGAGGCGCGGGGCTTTGGGAAGGAGACACGAAGTCCTGGAAGGGTACTAGAGCCCTTGTAACTCCTCCTCCAAGCTGCAAAAGCGCTAACTAGTCTTAGCCAAGGAGGCAAGAGGACTCTAGGGCCCTGGCAGAGCCCTCATCCTTCCTTCCCAAAACTCAGCACCTCACTTACTGGCTATGGGAAGGCAGTGCAAGGGCTGAGGGGGCATCAAATGTTGTTGAAGGCAGCCAAAAAAAGGCCTCGAGGGTCATATGCAGGCCTTGGGCTGCGTTTTGCAGCACCCTGCTCTAGAACTTAAGATATTTGTCTGGCCCTCTACTTGTAATAGTGTTTTTCTTAGGGTGAATGTCGTGTGAGAGTATCATTGTGGCTGAGAAGTAAAGCAGTTCCCTATTGTCAGATACTACTGCTGTGGGTGTGGAAAGCAATCCCCTATAATCAAGGACTCTCTGGCTGTGTGCTTTAGCAATGACCTTGCAGCTCTTCCTCCTTTCCAGTCTCCTCCTTTTAGGTAGCAGTGAAACTAGCCTGCTTCAGCTGTCATCTCTAGGTTAAGTGGCTGCATTTGCTTCTGTCAAGCTCGTACATGTGTCTGCGATGTGATCTGTTATTAGATTAGACGGCTCCCATCGGCTCTCCATTCCCCCAGCTTCCCAAGGGATTTTGTGCTGTTTCAACTTTCTTCCAATTCTATCTGTGGGAGTGCTGTTGGAGTCCTTGTATCAACAGCTAACTTGCTTGGCTGTGAGATTTTAGTTACTAAAGTCTATTTGAGAATAGATGGGGGGGGAAATATTTTTAAGTGTGCCTCTTACCTTGCTAACTGAATAGTTCTTAGAATAATAGCATTGTAGAGTTGGAAGAGACCCTGAGGGCCATCTAGTCCAACCCCCTGCAATGCAGGAATCTCAGTTAAAGCATCTCTTCTTGGCTTAAACTATCTTGCACCTTCCAATATTTAAGGATTACTTCTCACAAACTATACATGCACTCTCATAAATTATATGTTTTGTGTCTGAAACCTGTGAGATGTGACTGTGAACATATCTGCCCCCTGCTTGAATATGCATGGAAGGAAAAAGCACACTTACAGTACAATATATGTATATTTTGTACTTGAATGTAGGATTCATACCTGGGTTGTAAGAAATGCCCCCGAGTGGACTATTTAAGAGCTGAGTACTTTTCATTTGCCACTAGATTGCACAACACTTCCTGAGAGAACCAGCTAGAACTGGTTTTGCTCAGAAAATTAATTTCAAATCAAGCATTGCAGTGAAACAGATGGGACTTAGGCAAAGGCTAAATTCTCTTCCTAACCTCAGATTTTTTGCCCCAATTATACAACTTCATATTTGAGAAAATCCAACCAAGTTATGATGAAGTGACTGAAAAAAATCACAACGATTTTATGTGAAATTCTTGTTTTTTGTGTTGCATTTAGTGCTGATAACTTACAACTTACTCACAAGGCTTTTGTCCCTACCCAACATTTAAGTCAGGCTTGGGAATCACACATAAGACTAATCCTGCTTGATCAGACAAAAAGTCATTCTAGTACAGCACCCTGTTTCCAAAAATGGCAAGCCAGCTGCCTCTAGGAGGCCCACAAGCTTGCTGTTGCTTAGCATCTTTTGTTTTCTTTCTTTTTTTCTTTTAATGTGAAAACACATTAATTTAGGACAAATCCTCTTCAGAAGGCAACTTACAATAAAAATGCTAAAAGCAACTTGATATTTCAAGATACAGGCATCCCCCCACTTGCGCGCAATCGACTCATCCATGACTGTGTATACGTGCAGCACCAAGACATAATCAAATAATTTAATTCAAATGGAGGGAGAGAGCCGGAGAGTCCTCGTGGCTCACGAGGAGACCCTTCCTGGAGCCCAAATAGGATTTGAGTGAGGGCCAAGAAGAGACTGGAGATGCTGTGGTGCTTTGTTTAAGTTGCTTAGCCTCCCTGCCTAACACTTGATGCGCATGGTAGCACAGCAGTGGCCATCTTCCTATGCGTCCTCCAGCTTCCTGCCGGCCCCAGAGCTTCATTTCCAGTTATGGATATTTTTGCAACAGTATTTTTGATTGAATTAGAGAGAGAGTGCAAAGAAGGCTATTCAGAGGTTTTAGAGGTTGCTCCCTACTTATGAGGTTTTTACATATGTGTGGGGCGCCAGAATGTAACCCCATGTAAGTGGGGAGTTGCCTGCATTGTACTTTTTTGAATATGAATAATAGCTACCATGGCTAATAGCAGTTAGTAAATTTACTGTCCTTAATTCTTTCTAGGGAAAGTAGTCAAGGTTCCTTTTCTGCACTGTCTTTGAGAGCTGACTATAGATAGGCACAGGTCCTTAGTGGAAATAGTATGCTGCATTACCTTGCTTGACTTAACTTCTTCATAGGTTCACAAGCTGTTAGAACTAGCCAGAAGGCTTCTCCTTTGGACTTCCTCCTCCCAGTAAAGATAAGCAAAGAGCTCCGTTGTGGCTGTCTGGGGTCAGGCCTGCAGCTGTAACTCAGATTAGGTTGACCTTAATCAGAAACAAGCCCTTTTTTGACAAGTCATGATAGATAGATTGCTGTAGGGGAGAGAACATTAGTTATCCCGTAGGTTTTTCTCTTTCTCTTGATACACTCCTTGCTTCTTCTGACCCTACTAATGATGTCTGAATGAGGTCATCCAAACACACATTAGACTCCTCCCCATAGTCTTCATTTATTTCTAGACAAGTTGCATTTGTGAAGAAAATATTGCCAAGTAATTTAGAATAAAGCATTAATGACCTTGGGTGTCACTGGAAAAATGCTCCCTTCTGCTGCAAAGAGAGAAACATTACACATCTTGCCCTTTCATCTTCCTGAACTTAGATTGCCCTCTCCCAGCCTAGAAGAAACTGTATAAGCAGACATCCCTATGGAAGCAGGGGTTTTTTTGTTATAAAGGTAACTGCCAGTGAACAGTTTTGTCTTTTTATGGACAGCAACTTCTCCCTACTCAGTACATTTATGAGTGCACTAGAATGACCCCACCCCTAATCATATGATGCTGCATGGATAATCATGCTACCCCGGTACTGGAAAAAAATGGTGTCAAATTAATTTGTTTGCATATCTATTCAACTATGGTCAGGACTGACCCCCATTAGCTGGCCTGACCTTTGGTTTAGGTGGTAAATTGGGAAGGGTTGCAAATTTGCATGCTCTCTCCCAGCCCAGCTTCCCACCCACTTGCTCGCTTCCATTTAGTTCTTTAGGAATCATTCTACTGCTTTGCCACATGGAACTTCACATGCAGTTCTTTCCCTGTTTACACTCACCTTATGTACACCTTACGTACACTCACCATTTCATTGTAAAAAGCCTCAAAGTGGTTTACAAAAATGTAAAACAATGAAATCAAGAAAAATTTACAACCATACTTAAAAGCATACAAAAATAAAAATACCAGAACAGATTAAAATTACCTCAACTTTCTAAGCATCTGGGTAGGCTTGTCTAAATAAGAATGTTTTAGCAGGCACTGAAAAGAATTCCTTAGTGTTATTCTAGTCTTTATTATCTCTCCTGTGCAAATTAACTTTGAAAGCTTGGGGGACAGAAACATACCGTATTTTTCGCTCTATAACACGCACCCGACCATAACACGCACGTAGTTTCTAGAGGAGGAAAATCCGTAGGCATGCAACCTGTAGGCATTCCCTCCATAACACGCACAGACATTTCCCCTTACTTTTTAGGAGGAAAAAAGTGAGTGTTATGGTGCAAAAAATACGGTATCTTCTCCGAAAGCATTGTTCACATGATGCTTTGCAAGTATTAATCTTAATTCCCCTGATCTCAGCAGTTTTATCCATGCCATCAGCCATGGTATTCTTCTACTCCAACGTCTTTGGGAGGTTTCAGAAAATGGTGCTTGGAGGACTGTCTGCATTAGATCACATCGGATCCCACAGAGATCTGTTCTGTTCACCATTGCATGAAACTGCTGGGGAACATTGTCTGAAATTTTGGAGTGAGTTTTCAGCAGTATGCTGATGATACTTGATGCTATTTCTCCTTTCTACTTGAATCGGGTATGGAGGTTTTTCATCCTTGAATATTTGTCTGGGGTCAGTAACATTAGGGCAGATAAAAATCAAAGTTTAAGCCATACAAAACAGCTTATTATGCTGGGAAATGCCAGTTTTTTATTATGTGTTGGAAATTCTAGATGGAGTCATGCTCCCCGCAAAACAATGGCTTCCTTCAATTCAGGGGTTGTGGCAATGGCTAGAAGCACCTTCTGTCAATTTGGATATGCCAGCCAAATCCCTTGAAGAGGGGGATTTGACTCCTGTGGCGCACACTCTGGTAACCTTCAGCCTACACTACTATTATGTGCTCTGGGTGGCACATTTGAGAAAGGTTTGGAAAACCCATCTCTTACTGAATATAGCAGCCAATATAGTTATATCATATACAGGCTACAAGAACTCTTTGTAAACTCCATTGAGTGCCAAATTCAACATGCTGATACTTTTAAAATCCCTTGCTGCCTGCGGCTGGGATACTTGATAGAGTGTCTTTTCCCATTCCACGTACTGCAATACAGTTGCAACAATTTATTTCAAGTGCCTATTACTGTAAAATAAGTGCCAACACCCAATAGGACTTTTTCTGTTATAGTTCTAAGATAATGGAACTTTTCTCCCATAAGAAATCTGTTACCATTGTCAAGGCACTTGGCAAGTTTAAGTGAACCTTGAAGACTTTTGTTTTAAAATTCAGATTAGCTTTTAGTAGTAGTAGTAGTAGTAATGATGATGATGATGATGATGATGATATATTATTTATACCCCACCCATCTGGTTGGGTTTCCCCAGCCACTCTGGGTGGCTTCCAACAGAATATTAAAATACAATAGTCAATTAAATATTAAAAGCTTCCCTAAACAGGGCTGCCTTCAGATGTCTTCTAAAAGTCTGGTACAGTGGTACCTCGCAAGACGAATGCCTCGCAAGACGGAAAACCCGCTAGACGAAAGGGTTTTCCGTTTTGGAGGCGCTTCGCAAGACGAATTTCCCTATGGGCTTGCTTCGCAAGACGACAGCCCATAGGGAAATATCCGGGACAGCGGGGAAGCGCAGCGCGTCTGAAGGCGGTTTCCCTAGGAACGCATTAATTGATTTTCAATGCATTCCTATGGGAAACCGTGCATCGCAAGACGAAAAACTCGCAAGACGAAGAGACTTGCGGAACGAATTAATTTCGTCTTGCGAGGCACCACTGTAGTTGTTTTTCTCTTTGACATCTGGTGGGAGGGTGTTCCACAGGGCGGGTGCCGCTACTGAGAAGGCCCTCTGCCTGGTTCCCTGTAACTTGGCTTCTCACAGCAAGGGAACTGCCAGAAGGCCCTCTGCACTGGACCTCAGTGTCCAGGCAGAATGATGGGGGTGGAGACGCTCCTTCAGGTATACCGGACTGAGGCCGTTTAGGGCTTTAAAGGTCAGCACCAACACTTTGAATTATGCTCGGAAATGTACTGGGAGCCAATGTAGGTCTTTCAAGACCGGTGTTATGTGGTCTCAGCGGCTGCTCCCAGTCACCAGTCTAGCTGCTGCATTCTGGATTAGTTATAGTTTCTGGGTAGTTGTAGTTTTAGCTGCTGAATCTATCAAAGCTACAATTGCTTCTTTGCCATTACAGTTGAAAATACATACTTACTTTGATAGTTGTTTTCATTGATTTTATTACTGTTATTTTTCCCCACCTTGGGAATATTTTATGGAAATAACTTTTCTAAAGTCAATAAATAAATGTGTTCAGAATAGGCCTTGTGTATGAAACTATTTAATAGAAGTATTCTTGCCAGTTTTACTTTCAAAATGTCAGCTAGCAAGTGTTCTTCCAGAATGCTGATAGCTTTAGCCAGGTAACCTCTACAGGATACCTGGATGTATTTGCCTTTCTTTGTCGCAGTGTAAACAAAGTGCAGAACAACCATCTTTTTCTTCCAGTATGATGCCCCCCCCCCTTTCCCGTTATGAAAGCGTCATGGCGCTTCTGCTTATTTACACCATTGCTTTCTTGTAATGCAATTTCTTTCTTTGTTTCTCTTTCTTTCTTTTTTAAAATCTCAATAGTGATATTCAAAAGCAAGGATAAAAAATAATATTTGTTTGGGAAAGCAAATGGTTAGGCTCGTTTGGGAAAATGACTTACCACAGAAGGAAAGATAAAGTTGAAGTTTGAGGGTAGCTGGAAATTCTGTCAAACATCTGGTTCCCATTTCAGGTTCTCATTATAGCCTGAATCAAAGCAACAACCATTCAGTAGTAGTCTACACAAATTGACAAGAGAACCTGGAGTGCTCTGCTAAGAACAGAGGCTCATTGCGGCTTATGTGGGGCAGAAGGGCGGAAGCTTCTGGTTTTAACCACTTATGTAAAAGTCAAACTGAAATACCCAAGATGATTGGTTGAGTCAACAGACTCTTCTCCCTGGGGGAAATGGGAATTAAATGCTCATATCCTAGCCATCTTCCGGAAATGGGAAATTTCATGGCTCAATATGTTTGTTTCAACAGCAAGAAGAAATGGAAAAAAAGAAAAGAACAACCACTGAGGTTTTCTTGCCTATTTTCAATCATGTCACCCAACATACACATTCTCAGATATTTGCTACTGCACATACAAGGAGCATATGAATTTTGCTTCTGTTAGCCAGTCTGAAATGCTCTGATTCATCAGGATTCAAGTGTTAGTAATTTGCTGAGGACACCCATTTCTATTCATTTCTCAACAACCATATTGTTTAGGACTGGAAGGTTTAACTCAACCTTTCACAACCTAGTGCCTTACAAATATTGTATTACAATGCCTATCGATCATAGCTTTGCTGGCTGGGGCTGATGGGTATCTGAAACTCTTGAGGGCACTGTTTCAAGTGGTACTAATTATCACCAAGTTGGGGGAGGCTGCTTTAATTGATCAGACAAAGCAGATTCACACACGCATTGCATAGCAGTATAAACACTTTTGACATTGCATATATACATAAGGAATGACGCCAACCATGGATCCCTATAATTACTATATGATCCCTCTCACTGAAAACATATTAGGTATGCATACATAGTGATTTTTAGGCTTACAATGTGAAATATGTTAATTGGCTTTAATTTTTTTTAAAGTTTTAATCAATCTCTTCTTCAATTGGTTGATGTTGGTGAAAAATTCTTGGAAATACCTTCCTGCTGTGAAGTATGCGCTACTTGGTTTGCACCAGATTTGATTGATTCATCTTAATAATGGATTTTCTTTCAGTTTCTGTCAAAAATTAGCAAAAAGTTGTGCCAGACTGTAAAGTAATTCATATTTACCCCTTCAAAGTCTTCAAAAAAAGCCCCTTGATGGGTTTTATAACATGTGTTTAATTAAGTTTTAAAAGCTAGACTCTTTTTTAAATAAATCCTTTCATCAGCTTTTCATCAGCTCAAACACAAGCTAACAGTTCACAACTTGATAAACTTTGCTGCTTTTCAAACATGTTCTTAATGTAGAACTGGAAAAAAATATATGCTCAGATAATGCATTTCAAATCCAGTTCTCAATTATGACAGAGAAAAACAAACAAAACAGGCTTAAGAATTATTTCTCAGTTAGGTTTCCATTATGACAGTCTTACTGAATGTTAATGATAATCTTAAATGGTCAATGGTTTCTGAGAGGGGTGTGTGTCATCAATCACTTAGTGATTGGAACTTGGAGGAAATCCGGGCCAGGAGTCTCTTAATAGGATTGTTGATGTCAGCAGTTTCAGGGAATGATAAATCATTGAATGTTTATATGTGAGCCAGTCATAAAAGTAATTGTTTGACTCCACAAGCATGTCTGTGGTGTTTGGGTTTTTTTGTGGTGCTTTGTTCAGTACAGTGGTACCTCGGGTTACAGATGCTTCAGGTTACAGACTGCTAACCCAGAAATAGTACCTCGGGTTAAGAACTTTGCTTCAGAATGAGAACAGAAATCATGCTCCGGCGGCGCAGCGGCAGCGGGAGGCCCCATTAGCTAAAGTGGTACTTCAGGTTAAGAACAGTTTCAGGTTAAGAACGGACTGTAGTTGGGAATCTGTGCTGCTTGCCAGCAGGTATAGAGAAATGGATTGTTATATTTAGTACTAAGGTTTAAAATTAAGTATTCCAAATCAACATTTTACTTTGCTAAAGGAGATTCTAAACATGGAACTTTGAATTTGAATATTTAATCTTAAGAGTTATATCTCCACCCATCCCAGCCATAACTGCTTTCAGGTGTAATGCCAAAATGGTCTGGTCCTAGTTGTTTGTACCACAGGACTGAAGCAAGACTAATGTTTCAGATATTTCTAAGTTTGCATAACTTGGGGCCTTGGGGTGGTGACTTGTCAATTGAACTTGTCAATTACTAGGCAATTTGCAATACTCTTAACTTGTGGGGTGTGCTCAATTTAGCAGCAGTGGTGTGTGAGTGAGAGAGCATTACCTATTGTGGCAGAAAGCTCAGGTAGACCAGAGATTTGGTGATGCTGTGCTGTCAAATTCCACCAGAGTGGTGTGGCTTCCAGAGTACTGCTCTGGAGACTCACTCTGATTAGCTGTGGGTACAGCTAGCCAGAGAGTTGGAGACAGCTCTTGGTGGGGGGTGGGGAGCAGGTGTAAATTGGTTTCCTGGCATTCAGCATGAGGAGGACACAAAAGGCACACGCCCTTCCAATCAATCCGATCAGACTCATTGAAAGGAGGGTACATGCCTGCCCTGTTGCATCCTCCTCACATTGCTCTCTGCGCCCTTGGCGTGCCCATGCCACCCGCCCCAGGCACCATGAAGACACGTTCCACCGCTGGTATAGCCTCTACACTGTGTGTAGCACCCACCCTGTGGAAAATGTCTACAGCCAGAGAAGGAAGTCTCTGAACTAAGTGATAGATTAAAAGACAGTGACTAATGTCATTTAAAAATATGTATACAAGTGAGAACTGGAAAGCTGAACTGGAGAAGGGAGCAGTGGAGTTGTAAGGGAACACTCTACTTGGGTCTAAATTCAGTATGCAGGGGATAGATCTTCCAGAGAGTGAGACAAATATTCCGAAACCAGTAGGGAATGGTGTGGTGATCCTGTAGTCTATTATACTAATAGAGGAGCCTCAGGAGCGAGATTTATAGAAAGGAAACTGACAAAAAATACCAACACCTCAGCTATAACATCTCTGCAATTAGTTCATTGAGGAACAAAGCAAATATTAGCTACATATTTACCATCTTGTTTAAAAGCTTGTAACATCCACTGTACTGTACATATAAATGTACTGTTTCTTGAAAGAATTCTATCTCCAGACACATCTTTTGCTTTACCTGTTTTGTTGCAAAATTATTATGTTCTTTAAAAAACTTTTTCCTGTCTCACTTCCCTAAGTCTCCAAGTACCAAGATCTTTCTTAAGAAAGCAAAAAATAGCCAATCGTGAGAGGGGGCACACATCACTATGCTGTTGCATGAGACAGGGATGGGTCAGGTTGGTGGTGATTGCCTTGCACCACAACCTCACCCCCCAGCCCTGTCCTGATGAATACAGCCACTGCTGCAGCCACACTGTCACCACAGCTAACAGGATCACTTAGGGTGCATATCTGCAATACCTGAAGGATATGCAGAGTTCAGCAAATGTGGTTGCCAACTAACCTCCACAAAAACTCTAGTCTATAACAGCAGTTTGATCTGCAGAAATCTGTCAAGCTTTTCATGCCTAGAGAAGGGCATTGTCGCCTGCTTCCTTGTAGATCAAGGTGCTGTTAAAGGCACAGGGAACCAGTAAAATAATTGTCAACCCTATCTGCAAGTGAACCATGCCATTTTCTGTGAAGAAAGTGTTTGCATTGTTTCTAAGGGCTGATCAATGGGCTGAGGGAAGTTTCTAGTTGAGAGGAAATGCTAGTACAGTGATCATCAGATTCTAAGTATGAACATCTGCTGAGCTGCCTCAAGGGAAGATGTTCTTAATTGTTTCTTATAAAGCTATTATATCCAGAATTTCATTCTTGGTGTGATGATACTTAGCAGGATGGAAGAAAATGCAAAGAAAATAAAACACTTTTTGAATTCTTTGGGTTAACTACAGAGGTAATCATGTAATTCACCTGTCTCCTTTACATAACTGTACAGTGGTATCTCAGGTTACAAACACCTTGGGTTACAAACACTTTGGGTTACAGACTCCGCAAACCCAGAAGTAGTACCTTGGGTTAAGAACTTTACCTCAGGATGAGAACAGAAATTGTGCGGTGGCAGCGCAGCAGCAGCGGGAGGCCCCATTAGCTAAAGTGGTACCTCAGGTTAAGAATGGTTTCAGGTTAAGAACAGACCTCCGGAATGAATTAAGTTTGTAACCAGAGGTACCACTGTACTTGGTTCAGTTTTTAGTTACTTGAGATTGTTTGAGTGGAAAAAAAAATCAGAATTTTTTAATTTCTATTATTTTTATAGACTGCTAATACAAAAAAACAACAAGCAGTGTGCAGCATATTAAAAATTGTGGAAGGAAGGGTGTGTTTTCTTGCCTTCTCTGTAATAACAAACCCAAACCCCTGCTACCACCAACATGCTTATTTCATTTATTCCTCTGGATTCTTAATTACCAGTAACCTGGTAGCTGTAGGCTAAATGTGTGGTACAAAACTAGTCAGTTGTCAGTAGGTTTCCTACTCATGTTCTGATACATATAGCACTACACTATATGTCTGGATTGCCAATGTTTTATGGATGTTTTATTTATTTATCTTTTATGACATTGTTGTCTAAACAATGCCAATAAATGCTGAATTTGATTTAAATTTGATTTACATATAAAACTTTCTGATTCAAAATATTAATGGAGAATTCATGGGGGCTGCTAGACTACCCTCTCTTAGTTGCTTCTTTTAAGGACAAATACTCTAGCAGTCTGATAAATGTAGTCCATTACCCTTGTTCTACTTTTAAAAAAGCTGTCTTTTACAACTACAAATGTTTACCAATCTTACAGAATTTTCTACATGTATGCCTTTATGGGAATCATTATTTTAAAAAATCATTATAAAAAATTATTTATACGAAAGAATAACTCCTAACTATTGTCCTATTTGATATAAATTGTTTTGTGAGACGAGCAGAGCATGTAAGCCTAACCACATGCAAGGAACTGGACCAATTTTGAAGTGCCTGTTTGCCAAAACAGAATTTTTATATACAGTGTGTCAGCTATTTAAAGATGAATTCCTCATCAGGTTGTGTAAGGTACTTTATGAACATATATTCTTTTTATTAGATCTCAGACATTTCATGGCTACCTGGAGGACATCATCAACTATCGCTGGGAGCTGGAGGAAGGGAAGCCCAATCCCTTACGAGAATCTACTTTCCAAGAGCTACCCTTGCGCACTCGTGTGGAGATCCTGCACCGCCTTTGTGATTACCGACTTGATGCTGATGATGTCTTTGACCTACTCAAGGTGTGTTGGGTGGTGACAGATGTTGGATAGGGAACTGGAAAGTGGAATGGTACACAATTTCCACTAAGAAGTTAACACTTTGTGTTCATAGGTACATTCTATATCACTTTTTGTTACTAAGCTCATTTAAAAGGTGGCTTAATTTGTTAGATTGTTTGATGTCTTTAGTCTTCCCAAACTGGACAACCTGAAGAAACAAGTGTGTGAAATTGGATATTGCTCTCTGGTATCTTTGATTTACTGATGCCTCGTGTGTATTTTTTCAGTGAATCAGTGTTCTGTGTTAAAGAAGGCTCATTGGTGGTTGTGGAAATATTGAGAAGCTATCTGAGTTTTAATAGATTAATGTCAGGTAGGAAGTATTCTGGACTACAGCTTCATGCATTCCCTTGCTGTTGTTTGATTGCCAGCCTAAGCATCAACACGTGGGAACTTTTCGTTTGCAACACTATACTGTCTCTAGCTGTAATTTATTTTTCGTTACTTTTTTGTTGTTCTTGGGGGTTATTTTCACACACTTCTGCACAGTGTCTTCACAAGGCATTTTCTAATTTTGAAAACCACAGGTAGTAGTAAAATCTGAGTTGTTTTGGGGAGACTGTTCCCTTACTATGCTTGGTTGATAGGCATTGGTATGTGCATGTGGTCATAGAACCCAGCCTTTGTTAGATACAGTGGTTATTGTGAATGCCAACAGCAGCTGTGTTGTGTTGCTAGTTAAGAGAGGCTAGGTATTTTTATTGTTCTTTGCATAAAAGGTGGCCCTCAAGTCGCAAGTGTTAATCATAATTAACTGTAAGGAAGGCATAGCATTTTAAGGATAGTTAATATCTTTTCTTGAAAAGTGCTTCTGGGTATTTGGCCCAGATCAGGGGTCTGCAACCTGCGGCTCCAGAGCCGCATGTGGCTCTTTTACACCTTTGCCGCGGCTCCGGGGCGGATACTAGCGAGGGGAGGAGGTGCATTGTGCGCCCCGAAACTCCCCACTGTGGCGGGCGCTGTACTGGCTGTGACGTCGCATGGGGGCGGTGCGTGCATTAGTCACGCACTGTCCCGATGTCACCTTCCCGGTTTTGCGGCTCCCTTTTTTTCTTCCCTTCGGAAAAAGGGTCCAAGTGGCTCTTTTTGTCTTAAAGGTTGCAGACCCCTGGCCCAGATCCTTTTTCTTGTTGTCTTTTAAAAATAAATATAATTTTATTGATTTCCAATATGTAACAATTACAAAAGGGAGGGTTATGCCCTCCTTCCAGGACGGATCAGCCTATTTAAGTTAGCCAAAGTCCAGTCTGTGATTTCATTGGTTTCCATTTTTCAGGGTTATCAGTAAAGTGTTTTTTAAAGGATGCCACATTCAACAAAATTGTCTGTATCATTTCTGTTACTCAATGCATGTAACCTATTTGTTAATATTTTTAAATGTTTTATTGACATTGCTGAGGCTACTTACGGATGGCCATTTACTGTGAGGTGTCTGCTTATAATCTCATAGTGACTAAATCCAGACCATTATTTGGGGGATCGTGAAATAAGCATTATATTAATGTGTTCCTCCATGTGCAGGCTTATTTATTTTTCTTTTAAAATGAAAAGCAAGTTTTTTCTATAAAGTGTGATGTCAGAAACCGTTGTTTGATCCTGGTCTGAGAGACTGACTAAAACCACACTTTGTCAGATCAGATGTAGCTGGGGGTTTTTTGCCCTCGGTGAAGGTTCCAGAGGGGCACCATTGGGGATCTCTCTCTCTCTCTCTCTCTCTCTCTCTCTCTCTCTCTCTCTAAATAAAAAAATTCCTTCCAGTAGCACCTTAAAGACCAACTAAGTTGGTCTTTAAGGTGCTACTGGAAGGAATTTTTTTATTTTGACTATGGCAGACCAACACGGCTACCTCTCTCTCTCTCTCTCTCTCTCTCTCTCTCTCTCTCTCTCTCTCTCTCTCTCTCTGTGTGTGTGTATACACGCAAATGGGAGGGGGGCAAACTGGAGTTTTTGACACGGGTGAAATAAAGCCCAGTTTTGCCCCTGCAAAATGAGCATGTACAACACTAAGCCATGATCCAAACAGTGGTTTGTAGGAATGCCTGAATGTAGCCAGTGTGCATTTGCAACACAGTGTGAAATGTACATATATGTGAGGTGGTAGAGGAGCTGTAAAGCCTGCTTCACCACGGTGCTCATTACCACAGATAGAGGGTGAGTTTATCAGCCAACCGTCATAACCACAGGTGAAAACATTTTTATAAGTATCCCATTCAATTAATCTATTTGAATGTCATTACACTGGAATAAATTATCTCATGACATTTTTTCAGTAAGTATCTATGACCAAGAGTTATCAGGAATCCAGTTTTGCAATCAGGTTGTTTCCAAAAAAATTTCAAGGATGACCAGTTTCATGCATAATGCCGCTTTAGAAATAATCCCCGGAACAGTGTTGTGCAGGCAACCATTATATCAGACAAGGTCCTTTCATTGCTGCTTGAAGGGAGACGTTCAGCAGGTGTGACTTCTCTTGTTACTGCAATACTGTGGTAGAAGATGCACCTGCTTGCAGCTGAAGCCAAGTATGGTCTTTGTGGAACTTTAGAATTTTGGCATTTGAGGAGGGAGAGCCCACCTGCTGTTTTGCTGTGAAAGGTATAAGAGGCCACTTTGGGTTTGGCTTTAGCAAGCTTTAATTAGCCTTTCTCGTGAATATATTTGTAGCGCACAAATCTCAGAGTGAATTGACGCATCTGACCATTTTTTGGCAAGATGAAGTTTGACTTGTGTACACCACCTCTGGTGGGTACAGCCAGGGTTTTAAGATGGGTGCAACAAATGCAGCAGTGATACTGAACAGCAGAAAAATGTGCTGGGCCAACAGAAGTTGGATATATTGGTTGAATCAAATGTTGTGTGCAAAACTGTTATATGATTGTCTCATGCTGCATAAAAAGCTACTCAGTGTTATTTGTCCATCTTTGTTAGGAGCACAAAAGAGGGCATTGTCAAAATGAAGTGACCATGAAGAACTTATATTTAGCTAAGAAAGGATGGCTTATTTTTTCAAACATGTTACAGGCTGTCCAGAACCCCAGAAATGCCTGCATTTTAAACAATATTAGTGGACAAGTGTTGGTGGTTGGTTTTCCACCGTTGTCTTTTTGTATATTTGCTTTCAAATACAGGGTTTGGATGCAGATAGCCTTCGGGTGGAACCGCTGGGTGAGGATGGTAACGGTGCCCTCTACTGGTATTTCTATGGCACTCGTATGTACAAAGAGGAACCCATGAAACCAAATGGAGAAATGCCTTCAGACAGGTACAAACTTACCTTTGTAGCAAGGAGAAGGTGGATGAGAGTGCCAGAAAGGAGCAAATTTATGAAAGGAATAGTGATTGGAGTGCCACTGCAAAGGCTACAAAATCAACAAGTTTACTTATTTTCTGTTAATTACAAAATATGCAGAGTTTTCAGAGTATTTTATTGTTTTTATTCTGTTTGCCTTCAAAAGCCTTCTGAGATAGGCGGCTGTTTTACAGGCTGGGAAGTGAAGCTAAGAAAGTGACTGCTTCAAGGTCTCACAAGGAATGCATTACAAAGATGGTACTTGGAAATTGGAGAATATTCTACTCTAGGCATTATACCAGAGTGGTTCTTGTATAGGGCAGCTAAAACCAAGTACAGCCTTTCAGATCTTAAGAATTCTGCCACTTGAGACACATTTTGTCACACTTACTACCTGCTGGAAAAAGAGTCATGCCCACTGTTGAATTAATTTCCCAAGTAGCTGTCCCCTTCTCTTCTGTTACCCTCCTTGGAACGAATCTCTTTCCTAGCTTGACTCCTAGCAGCTGTTTCAGCACTTCTTATGGTCACTGCTCTCTTGTTACCCTCCTGCTCTTGCCAACTGCTACTATCGTATTCTGTAGCTATTCTGTAACTTTTCAATGTGTTCCAGGGGATGTGGGATACAGACAAGCACTCAAAACATTCCTGGAAAAATAGTAAAAAGACGAGGGCGACCTCCAAAACGAAAGAAACTACTGGAGGAGAATCTCTTAAGGTAAAGAAATGCCATGTTTGAAATATTAACCAAAGATAATCAAATGCATGTGTTTCTGTAGTGTCATCTGAGTACATGATGCTTTACAGAGTAGAGGAGCTTACAATCTAAATGTTGACAGTAATGAAAATGAAGGGGATGATGAAAAGGTTGTGGCATAAGTAACAGGGGATGAATGTGAACAAGTCTTGTTGAGTATAAAGCCTTCTGAAGGGGACCTGAATTCAAATTGAACTTTATGACCATATGTAGCCTATTATTTGCCTTCTAATGCTAAACCTGAGCTACATCAATATCTACCAAGTGCTGTGACATTTCAGTGGCAGTATTTGTTTCATTCTAGCAGTGAATGTATTACTTTGCTTAAATTTGCTTTATAGCTTAGCTGGTAGAGCATGAGACTCAGGGTTAATCTCAGGGTTGTATGTTCAAGCCCCATGTTGGACAAAAGATTCCTGCATTGCAGGGGGTTGGAGTAGATGGCCCTTGTGATCCCTTCCAGCTCTACAACTCTACAATTCTATGATTCTATATCATTTCCTAACAATACTGTTTATTTTATTTGTTGCTCATAGAGAGAAGGCAGAAGAAAACGCACTTGTGTGTGAGTCACAGATGAGAAATGGTAAGGGGAAATTATGGACCATAGTTAAAAAATTTTAATACAGTGTTTCAGGATGGAGGGCTTCCTGATAATCCTTTCTCTTTTGTCAAATTCATTCTAAACAGATAGGGAACAAGAGGTCTGCTTGTATTAATTAGAATTTCATTTGTACAGTTCTCTCTGTATTTAAAGTAATGGCAGTCAAGTCTGAATGATTTATTTAGATGCTTCCCACTTTTCTTTCTTGTTGGAATTGTCTGTATTTATGCTTTTCATATTTCACCTTCAAGAAACTCACACCCTTCTTGGCCTCCCTTCTTTTTGAGTATTTCTGACCATGGGATTTCATCCAGTAGTTTAAGCCTTTTGAAATCAGTGCAGAGTGTATATGTAAATACACTCAGCACTCCCTTGCCTCTGTATAATGAAACCCAAGAGGACATGGCCACTTTCTCCCAAGGTTCCCAGTACTTCTACCTCATTGATCAGTTCCTTCCTGTTGGTGAGGACCAGGTCCAAAATAAATGATCCCTTTGTTGCTTCTTCTACCTTCAGGAAAATGAAATGGTCAGCAAGGCAATGGATGAATTCGTTGGACCTTATGATATCTATGATATCATGGCCGAGTTTGGGTTCAAACAGATATCAGTGTAGTTGAAGTCTCTCATGACTACTCATCTCTCCTTTTTGAATGTTTGGTCATTTGTCCTAGGAAGCCACCATCCCATTCTTCATACAGAAAGAACACACTTGTGTTACTTGTGGCTTATTGGTACATGTTAGGTCATGTGATACCTGTCATATTAGTGCCTATACTCTCATTGCTTAGCATTTTTATTTTATTTTGTCAAAGGTTCTCAAGGACCAGGTCATGGAACATGGTGGCTGCTATGTCAGACAGAAGAGGAGTGGAAGCAGGTCACAGAGAGCTTCCGAGAGGGAACATCTTTAAGAGAGAGGCAGCTTTACAAGCTCCTGAGTGAAGATTTCCTGCCAGAGATCTGCAACATGATTGCACAAAAGGTAAGAAGGAATATTTGAATAATTTGAGGCAGCCTCAAGAGTTGAGAGCAGGTTTGTTTTTCGTTTCTATGAAGAAGAAAATGGTAGGGCCCAGATTCTGTGACCAGATAACCAAAGTTATGTTGTTGGAATTCCCCCCGCCCCCCCCCCCAAAAAAATGATACAAATTTTCTCAAACATACTTATGTGCTTTGTAACATCCTGATTTTTTTGCTGTTTCTTTTTTTAAAACATGCACCAATTAGTGGAGCAAAAAAGGAGGATACACATAGGTAATGCTGGAGAGGCAATAGTTGTAGAGAAAAAAGGCAACTGGATAATGTATAATAGAAAACATTTGACTTCTAGATCATTCACACAAACTCACTGAATATTTGAGGCAATTGCATATGCTAACAATATGTGCTCAAGATTTTCTTCACAATGAAATAAAAGTCAGAAGATTAATCTAAATTGCATTATTGTGCCATGGTTAAATTCAGATAGCCAGTAATCAAGGGGGAAAAGTGAAGAAGTTTGGCTGTCTAGAACTGCTGTAGAGTTCCAAGTGCATTCTTTGCAGTAGATAAGAACCATTTTGTTCAGTTTTGGGAGAATTTGTAATCTCTGTGCTCAGAAGTGGGCTACTGAGTAGAATGGAGAAGAATTTAATTATATTTCTCTTGAGAATATTGTAGTGGGATAGCTATGTTCTCTCCCCCCTAGCCCCCTTCACTACCTCAGTTCAGATTGACAGCGATCTGGAAGGGGAAGTATGCTTTTATTTGCAGCATTTGGCTTGACTCACACGTGTGAGATTACTTACTCTCTGGTTTTAGAACATTATGAAGAATAATGTGGGGAGATGGAAGGTTGATTGGTCCTGTTTTGTGGCAGAAGGTTGCATTGGATGGCATTTTAGTCCATTTCAGCACTCTAATTCTTTGATATTTGAATCTGGAGGCTACTTGTCAATCTCAGCAGCACTCAGTCTTTTGTAGTTTGTTTTGTTTGTTTGTTTGCTTGCTTGCTTGCTTTGCTTTTGTTCTTGATATCATTTGAAAAATCAACTCCTGTAATTATCCAGGCCTGGTCTTTGAGTAATTTTGTATCTTAATATAGCTTCTGTGACTTCAACTGTGAGGGATGAGAAATGAGAAATGAATTGCTAAGCACTCTGTACATTGAAAAATATTACAGAAATAGTTACTAATAAATGGCATACATCCAAATACGAAGCCTTTGTACCAATTCTGATCCATGTTGATTTCTTTCACCACTTTTTAGGAGAAACGTCTGCAGCGAATGGAGTTTTCTCCTAGGTGGATGTCTGATCGTCAGCACATAAAGCCGATAAGGCAAGAGGTAATGTGTTATGTAATAGCAGAATAGAGAATGTGGGTGGCGCTGTGGTCTAAACCACTGAACCTCTTGGGCTTGCTGATTGGAAGGTCGGCGGTTCGAATCCCTGCAACGGAGTGAGCTCCCATTGCTCTGTTCCAGCTCCTGCCAACCTAGCAGTTTGAAAGCATACCTGTGTGAGTAGATAAATAGGTACCGCTGCAGCGGGAAGGTAAACTGTGTTTCCGTGTGCTCTGGTTTCTGTCACGGTGTCCTGTTGCGCCAGAAGCGGTTTAGTCATGCTGGCCAAATGACCCAGAAAGCTGTCTCTGGACAAACACCGGCTCCCTCAGCCTGAAAGCGAGATGAGCACCGCAACCCCATAGTCACCTTTGACTGGACTTAACCATACAGGGGTCCTTTACCTTACGTTTAATAGCAGAATAGGTTAGCTCAAATTAGCTATACAGTGCCACCCATCAGCATTATCACTGAATGTGCTCACCTCAGCAGCAAGTAGAAAATTAGGTCATAGAAACAGAACTTCAGGTAAGGCAACTTCATTTGGATATATTGGTATATTTATTATTTATACATACAATACAGATCTCAGGCCTATGTTTAAGGAAACTTACGCCTGATTGTCATCAGCCAGCACCTTTGTTTTCTTTCTGGAAGCTCATCACACATACTATTACACAGTTGGCACATCATAGTAACCTTAATTGTTAGTTTTACTTATTCAGGTAATGTATAACCAATTCTGCATGAAAATCAATCCCAAAGTGGGGTACAACATAAAATATATAATACAATCCTAAAATAAAGCAATATAAAAAATTAAACCACAATAAATCAAATTGACATGGCAGCAGCATAACCATGAAGCATAAACATAACCAAACATTTCCTCCAGTCAACAACCAAATGTCTGAGTAAATAAAAATGTCTTTGTAAGTTTATGTGAAAGCCATCAGGACTGGTGTCAACAAAATATGTTAGGAGGCAGCATTCCACAGACATGAACCATGAAGATTGCTCTTGCTTCAATTCTCTTTCTCTAGCATGAGTAGCAGCAGGAAGCCATGATCCCTGCCATAACATTATACCCAAACCAGTGATTGTGGTTTGTTTTGCTTCAAACAAACCTTACTGTTAAGCCAAGATTTGTTCTTAAATAGATGACAACTTCATTTATCAGTTATGAAGAAATTTTGAAATATAGATAAAGCTCTTGAAATGTCTTCATTTAATATAGAGGTGGGTTGGAAAGAATTTTTGGCTAAATGCCTACCTCCCAGATAGCCATCTGGTTGTCATCAGCACAGAACTTCCAGCCTTCAATCTAATCCAGAAACAAAGGTCTCTGTTGAAGCATTTCAAAGCATTGAATGGCAGACTCAGCCATTACTTCAACATCTGGGAAATGAGATGGTACATAGTGTCAGCACCTGAACTATATCACCACAAATCAGTGCGTTCCAAAATCTGTGTTTCACACCAAGTTATACCTGAAGTTGTTTTTTGCCTTTGCTGAAAATTGCAGTTGCATATTTGAAGTAGCCGTTTGCCTTTCTTGCTATACAGAAGTGAAAATGATGAAACTGGTCAGAGGGTGAAAGCTGGTGAGATGAGGTGTCGGAAGCTGAAAGGGTAACAAGGCTTAGTGAGCTAGGAGAGTCTGTGGCAGAGAGAAGTCAAGAATTGGAAGCTGAACTGGCAAATGGGAGGAGGGAGGTCAAGAGACAGCGCTGAACGAGGCTGGTGAAGAGGCATGGGTGTCTCCCCTTCCTGCTGTGACAAGCGCCCCTCCCTCCCTGTCACCCAGAACCAGGAGAGGCATGAAAAGGTTGGAGGAGAGAGTGGCTGCATGTAGGCACAGTCTCCAGGTGATTGGGGAATGCCCTGCAGAGGAGGAGGCATAGACAGCTGTGGGGAGGAGGGAACCTTTAGTATCAGCAAATAATTTCATAGAATAAGATCCATAGGGAATGCACTGATGTGCTCATTAGGTCTGACACTCAGCCCGGTCTATGGAGATTGTGTTTTTGCTAATAAAGATCAACTTTGAACTGGCCATCACACTCTGTGACAACTGTGGAGCCAAGGAGTATTAATATTTTCAGCTTAATTAATGAGAATAAAGTGACACTTCTTCATCATCCTGGGAGCCGCTGCTCTTGTTTAGCAGAGCAGCCCCAGGAGTGGAGTGTGCACTGCTGCATTATTTCCATTTTTAGGTGCAAGAAGTACAACAAAAATCATCCAGGAAATAAGAAGGTGCATATTTATGTACAGGCAAGAAAATTGCAAATTTGGATGTAGAGAAACAAATGGGTGCTAATCAGTAAGAGGCTTGCTGTAGGACCTATGGTGCTTAGCATAAGTTAATTGCTGCCTATGGGCCAGTGTGTGTCAGCACTCCCATAAGCTCCCAAGTCTCTTTTAATTTTTCACCTGAGGAGCGGAGGCAGGGAGGGGAGGGGTAGCAGTTATTCTGGATGCAAGTCTCTGGACATACCCATTTCCAGGGAAACACAATGTCAAGTGTTTTGTTTCATTGAATTGTATTTCTTTCTTTTTAAATTGGAAGGCTTTCCAGCACATGATGCAGGGAAGTTGTTAAGACTGTAGTCATAACACACAAATCTCTTTGTATCCGACCATGTATGGCATCTGTGGAGTTGCCCCTTCCGTCTGGTTCCAAGATGTAGATGCTGCTTAAATATGTAACTGCTCTGTAGGCGTCTAATCTTTTGCAATAGTTCTCAAACAGGTGGTTCAGATTAGCTTCTCATTAAAAAAAACCTTCTGAGCAGCACCTTCATTAAGAAGAAGCTGCGGAAATTCTAGTCGGTATCACATAGGGGGGGGAGAGGAAGGAGCAAGGGCTGTGTTTGAGGCAAGACCAAGGCATGGGGGACTGCACAGATTGTGTTGAACTCTGAGAGAGAATTTCTTTTGGGGGGACTATATCAGAGCAGAGAGCAGAAGTTCTTGGAGCCTGTTGTTCTGCATAGTCCACAGTGCCCTCTGCTGCAGGCATGTGACTGGTGCTTCAGCAAAGCAGCAGACATGCTTTCATGACTCCAAAGGCATTTTCACATTCACACAATTTATCACCCAACAATTTTTCTGTTTCCTCAAAAAAGTGTTTCTATGGCATCTTGTTGGGAATGGGGTGTGCGGGGGCTTAGGCTGAACTGAATCAGTTCCTGAACCTTCATTGGCTTGAACCAACACAACTTCAGTTACAGCTGAGCCCAAACTATGTTTGAAAAATGGTTTGGATCCCCATATACCATAATTTGTTTTCATGATGGTTTGCAAAACAATATAAAGTAAGACAGGTCCAAAGTCTTAAGAGATAACAAATTAAATTTTGACAGAGAAGAGTCAGCAGAGGGAGGGAGACAGAACAATGGGGTGTATCTTTGCAAATGCAATTATGTGTGCATAGGTTTTGATTTAGCTTGGGGTAAAAAAGCAGGTTTATGCAAAAAGCTACACATAACACAACATTTGTGAATAGACCTTGCATTTTTTAACTAGAATGTAGTAGAAAGCTCTCCAGCACATATTTTTTGTATGAAAAGGGGGCTTTGGGATCCATCTGAAATGTTTTTCCCAAACTTAACCCCCCCATACTTCCTTTTTTGTGCAGCAATCTGCTGCTGCTTGTGGCCCTAAACAGCTGCAACCTCAGGGCCATTTTTGCTCTCAGATTGGTGCATGATGACAGTACTATGACAACGGAAGAAGTCCTATTTTGAGCAAAGAAATGATACTGAAACTGCAGCCCATCTGCACTACATAGAGGCTCACACTTCTGCAGCCTGAAGACCATGCCTTAATTGCATGAGGAACACTTCATCTCTCTATAGCACCTCATAATAAAACTGCTTATTTTGTGGTAAAATAAAATATTCATGGAATGCAGACCTACCACCCCCCCATTCTAATTTAGCATCGGATGCTGTAGCCTAATGACAGAATTCAACACTTTTAAAGACTCTAAAGTGAACTCACAGTATATTTCCCTATAAATCCAATCATAGGTTTTATCCCCCCCCCCCCCCGCTCTCCAAGCCTGCTATGCCGTAAACCAGGGGTCTGCAACCCGCGGCTCCGGAGCCGCATGTGGCTCTTTTACACCTTTGCCGTGGCTCCAGGGTGGATACTAGCGAGGGGAGGAGGCGCATTGTGCGCCCCGACACTCCCCACTGTGGCGGGTGCTGTACTGGCTGTGATGTCGCATGGGGGCGGTGCGTGTGTTAGTCACGCACCGTCCCGACGTCACCTTCCCGCCCGCCCGCCCACTACATTGTAAGTGGCATGTACGCTGGTCACTGCATTGAAAGGGGGCATGTACGCTGGTCACTGTTTTGAAGGGGAGTGAAGAATACACACACAAAAAAAGGTAACTTGTTAATTTAACGTTTATTTCTATGAGGAGGAGTAATTCTGAGGGGTCAAACAAAGAAATAATAAAAAAGTGAGAAAAAAGTTATTTTTATAATGACGAGTTTTGCGGCTCCCAGTTTTTTTTTTCCTTCGGAAACGGGTCCAAGTGGCTCTTTTTGTCTTAAAGGTTGCAGACCCCTGCCGTAAACTATTTGGACATAGCCAACATGGTACCTTACTGACCTTGGCCTTGTGTTCTCAACACCTATCATCCCTGACCATGGCCATGCTGGCAGGGGCTGGCAGGACTTGCAATCCAAAGCAGGGTATCAGGTTAGCAACCCTGATCTAGAGGGTGCTCAGTGTAAGTGTGTAAGTTGTATAAAAGAAACCCACCTGTATAATAGTTCTATAAGAGAAATACTTATTGTTAGCAAAAGAATCAGACTGTATTTAATAATGTAGTTAGCTCCTGATTTTGACTTTAGTTTTTTCTGTAGAATTTGGGCTGGAGCGTTAGAGATGTACACTGCCCTTTGAAATTCTTATTTGTTGACACTAGCTCTGTAACTTTCAGTAAAATATGAAAGTCCTGGTAAATAACTCTCTAGAGAAATCAGTTAAATAGTTTGTGTATTTTGGGAGATTATCTTTTAGTATTTTAATCCTCACATAAGCGTAAGTATTCAGGCACTATTGTATCTGAATAAATTCTATAGGGACGATCCTGTGAGTGGTCAGATGAAATGGACTAAATAACATAAAAGGTCTAATTGCTCTGATTCTCTTTAAATTATTATCTTGGGATTAATTGGATACACTGGCAACACTAGTTCAAATACACAAGCTCACTTTGGTGGGCTGGGTTGCACGCAAAGGACACCTTGCATTCTGATGTGAGGAACAGGTGTTTGTATCCAGTTCTCTGCCTTGCTTTCATTTTGTAAAGTAGCCCATGTCTTATGATTTTTTTACTGTTGTCTAACTGTAGCATTCTTCTATTAAAGGACAAAGCAGGGGCCTAGGGACCTTGCTTAATGCATTGTTGTTGCTGGTGGCAAGGATGGGAGATGATGTCAGACAATTCTCCAAGGAAGCATTACTGAAGGAAATGACTAAATAGCATTTCTGCAACAACACAAATATAGAGGCACTTAGGGTATCTAGGGTGGAAGCTAGCTTGCCTTTCTAGCAATTTATCAGTGCCCCCTCAGGTCCCATTTGCAGGCAGGTGAAAAAAAAAGAAGCAATAATGGCTAAGGTGCAGGCTTTTGTCTGAATTAATGATGGGCTAAGGCCTGAAGGGCAGTGAGGAGGCTCCAGCTGATCATTAATTCTCAGGAAATAGATTGCATTGAAGACCCAGTTTTCAATGCAGTGGTGAACCTATATCTGGGCTATGCCACTTCTGGCTGCAGACAAAGGTTCCCATGACTGACTGTTCCTTCCACTTACCAAGTTTTCTATGTAGAAGGTTCATTCAACCATGGGAATTTCCATCTGGCATCTAAAGTGGCATTGTTGGGGAGAAGGGTTATAGTTATAGAAGCTCTTCTATAGCCATGGCAGGGAATTCTTTCCCAGCCTAAGGACTGCATTCCCTTCTTGGCAACCTTCCTGGGGCCACATATACCACTGGCAAACATGTCACCTTTGTACTGTAGGCTAGCTTGTGCACACTCACACTCATCTCTGTCCTCCATCCAGACAAGCAAGAGGCATTATCAAAGTTCAAATGCACAGCCCAGCCAGGGCCAAACATTTTGGGTGTAAAGCAGAGGCACTGGGGGTTGTGGCCTGGGGAGAGTTCCAGTGACCAGCCAGGGGGTCACTGTTCTGCATATAGGGATTTATTGTGTAGAGGACCATTCCATCATCTGAGCCCAGAAACAGGCTTACTTTCCTCAGCAATCCATAAACAGATTGTTATATTGTGTTATATTGTTCAGCTACTTTCCTCAGCAAGCAGTAGGCCTCAGTGATAATTTATAACCTATAGAGGGAAGGAAGCAATAAACTTCTTCTTTCTTGTGGTATTTAAGATGTATCTGTGCCATGAAACTTTACAAACAAGGTAGAAAAGTTGCCAGATGGTGCAAATATCAATAAGCTGGTAGTTGTGAATAGTATAACCAGCTTTATAAGCTGAAATAGTAGTATGATTCTATAAGCAGAAATTGTAAGCCATTGCAGTAAAGTCTCAAGTGTGTCCTACTAATAGAGGCATTTACCGTATTTTTTGCTCTATAAGACTCACTTTTTCCCTCCTAAAAAGTAAGGGGAAATGTGTGTGCGTCTTATGGAGTGAATGCAGGCTGTGCAGCTATCACAGAAGCCAGAACATCAAGAGGGGTTGCTGCTTTCACTGCGCCGCAATCCCTCTTGCTGTTCTGGCTTCTGAGATTCGGAATATTTTTTTTCTTGTTTTCGTCCTCCAAAAACTAGGTGCGTCTTGTGGTCTGGTGCGTCTTATAGAGTGAAAAATACGGTAGATACTTGCTGGACCATAACTGGTGTAAATAATCATATCCCCCCCCCTTTTGCTCACTTTTTTCTAAACTAAAAGGTGCAGATGTTGTAACCTTTCCTTATTTGGGTATTGTTCCAGCCCTCTGGTCATTTTGGTTGCCCTTTTCTGAACCTTTTCCAGCTCTGCGATATCCTTTCTGAGGTGAGGCAAGCAAATCTGTGCACAGTATTCCAAATGAAGTCACACCATGGATTTGCATAACAGCATTATGATACTGTCAGTTTTATTTTCAATCCTTTTCATTTTGAGGGACTTTATCTGATATTTTTTTTGGGGGGGGAATAAGTTAGTTTGTCATCTGGATCACCTCTATATGCTTAATGAAACTGTCAAAGAATTCTAAAAGGTTAGTGAAACAGATGTTACCCTTGCTGGTTCAGCAAGACTTATTCTTCTATGTGCTTAGTAATTCTGTTTTTAATAATGCTTGCTTCCAGTTTTCCTGGAACAGAAGTTAAGCTAAAGGACCTGGATCCCCTCAGTTTGAAAACTGGAGTGTAAACTGAAAAATTAGTTGTCACACCCTTTCTTTCTCTTTGTCTTTTTTTTTTTTAAATGTGATTTTCAATTATATACATTTCAATACTTTTACAGTCATTTTAACATTTCAAAACTAGACTTCCTTCCTCCTTACTGCGGTTCCTTAAAATTATTTTTATCATTTCCTGCATATTCTAAATTAACTTAACTTATATTCATCTACTTTTAATTATATACTCTTATGAAACTGCAGGTTATTACAATAATCCCGCCAATGAACTTATCTGTTTACAATTTGTAAATATTCAATAAACCATTTCTATTCTTTTATAAAAAGTCTGTTAACTTGATTTCTTATTTTTCTGGTAAGTTTCGCCATTTCTGCATAGTCATAAGTTTTGTATCCATTCTTCTTTTGTCTGGACGACTTCTTTCCATTTTGGGGCAAATAACATTCTTGCCGCTGTAGTTGCATACATGAATAAATTTCTATACTGTTTTAGTTCTACCCCTATAATTCCCAGAAGAAAAGCTTCACAGTAAGCTTTATTTAACCTTACTACAAGGCCACCACATATTATAGAAAGTACAGTGGTACCTCAGAGGTTGAACAGAATCCATTCCGTTCGACTTCCAAAACGTTTGGAAACCAAGGTGTGGCTTCTGATTGGCTGCAGGAGCAGAAGCTGCATCGGATGTTTGGGTTCCAAAGAACGTTTGCAAACCGGAACACTCACTTCTGGGTTTGTGGCATTCAGGAGCCAAAACGTTCAACTTGGAAGGTGTTCATGAACCAATGTGCGACTGTACCTTTACTCGGTGTTAGATACCATTTATATAACTTTTTCATGTAGTTTTCTCTTAAACCATAGCACGCTGTAAATTTTATATCCATATTCCACGATCGTTCCCACACTTCCATATCTATATTATAACAATATCTATTGCCTAATGTATCATTGAATATTTTACTTGCTTATCCTTTGTCTCCCATTCCAGTAATATCTTATACGTTTTAGGCAGCACTTTAACATTGCATTCCAATAGACCTCTCTCCAGTTGTGATATTTGTTCCCCAAACCCCCGTTTCCTATCTTTTTAAAATACTTTATTCAAATGATATTGTATCCATGTTGTTAACTTTCCTGATAAATCATTAAATTATTTTAATTTAAACTCTTCTCCCTCTTGTTTTAATAAATTTCTACAAGTTGTCCAACCTATCATATTCTTTTTCTTTACCACTATGGCTTCAAATGATGAGAGCCAAAGTGGTGTTTTTATCTCCAATAATTTTTTGTATTTATCCCATAGTCTCTACAAATTTTTCCTAATTATGTGATTTGTAAATCCTTTGTGTACTTTCACCTTTTCATAGGCGTGCCAGCTTCCAATATTATCATGACCATCTAAATCTAAGATACGTGGATTCTCCAATGTCATCCAGTCATTCAGCCACCCTAAAGTGACTTACCATATATGCCACATTTTTTAGGCTATAAAGCTGAAACATGCACTGGGCTAAAAGCTAAAGCTGTCTTATGAAATTCTAAACTGACATTCTCACTAGACATGTTGTGTCCAATATATATTGGGTTTTTAACCCACTCTCCTAAAATGGGATTGAAGCAAGGTTTCTGGTTTATGTTTTATTTAAATTAGTTTGTCTGATCCTATATTCTCAGGAGACCAGGAGAGAAGTTTGGGTGCACCTCAGCTTTCTGAGAGGGGTTTGCATGAGTTAAGACAGATAGAGCGAGAGACCTCCAGCTTCCCAGACTATCCCTGTAGTACTGTACCTTTATATCTGTGTTGACTTCTCTCTATCTCTTTGATGTTTACAGTGGTATGGCATTTCAATTACAACTTCCTGCTCCTCATACACTTTATTTGGACCTCAAGGCAAGAGGTCATCTTGGATCAATCTTCTGGGAACAAAGGGGCAAGCATAGCTTTGCTTCTTTGTTTCTCCAGCTAGAATGTACTTCCTTACAATAAGCTTTCTTATTTAAACCATGTCTCAGTCTGAATGCCTTTCAACTAAAGGTGTGCTCCAAGCAAGAATTCATTTAACTAAAGTTAACTTCCTCTGCTGCATATAAACACTAACATTTCCTACATTGTAGAGTTCTGGCAGCTATCAACTTTGTCTGTAGAATCAATTTGCATAATGCTCCCTACATAGCAGGGCTTGCTAACCCCAATCTCAGGGACCTGAGCTGACCTCCATGCATTTTTTTCTCCCCTCTCCCAAGACCCTACCAGTTAAAAAAATAGAGTGCTGGGGTGAACAATGAAGTTTAAACAATTTGATTATGCATCAGGGTGGTTATTTGATAAGCAGAAAAGAGGCAAAACTTCTCATTGACTAATCAATATGGATCAACTGAAAAGGGGAGCTTTGTGCCTCTTTGTGTGTTTCCCTTGTCTTGCACATGTTTAGTGCGTGAATGTGTGTGTAGTGTAGTGCGTGAATGTGTGTACAAGAGTGTGGAGTGAACACACTCACTTACTGGCATGCGTTCTGTGGAGGATTGGTTAAACATGGAAGTGGCCATCAGGGCAAAATGGTTAGCTATTCCTAGTATATAGGATGGCTCTTAAAAACTATATTGGCACACAATGTAACTGCCAACTCCTAATATGAACAAGAAGACCAGAACATAGCTGGCTAATTCTGCAACACAAACTGACTGCATGTTAGCTTCTGATGCTTTGAAATCTGTTAATGGCCAAGGGCAGATGGCCATTAAGATCTACTGAAGAGGGCCTGATTGTGATCCTATCTAGGCAGGAAATAAGTATAGAAGAGTGACTTTCCTGTTGTGGCTGTGACCTCTGGAGCCAGCTGCCCAGCAGAACCTTCACATATTTAAGAAGAAGATGAAAGGATTGATTTTAAATATGCTTTTAATTTGAAATACCGGGGGGGGGGGGAGGAATTTATGTTAGCTAGTTTTTTTAGTATATTTATGAAGTTACATAGTGTTTTAATTAATGCCTGTGATTTTTTTTCTGGTTTTTTAATCTTGATTGAAGTTACAGGCACAGAGCAAGTTTTCAGAATATAAGTAATTACTTGGAATTGTTAGGTGAGATATAGAACATTTTAAACAAACAAACAAACAAACAATAGGGCTGTGCTGAATTTTCTTGGAGTGTGTGTGTGTGTGTGTGTGTGTGTGTCTGCATACATGTGAAATGCAGTCATTGAAAACAAACAATACATTTCCTGCAGTTATGCCTTGATTTAATCACGTGGATGTACATTTATAAGACCAAGAGAAAAATTACAGGCAGGTGCTTTCCTATGATGATATTATCTTGTTTTAAAAATGTACAAATGATCCAATTTCTCATTCAGAGTCAAGTCTGTTTCTAAAAGCTATAAAAGGGCTTCAAAGGTATATCAGCTATTGCAATAATTTCATGTAAGGCAATCATAAGCCGAAACCCAGTGTGCTGTAATGGATAGAGAGTTACACTAGGGCTGTGGATGCTGGTCTTCAAAGTTTCACTCGGCCTTGAAGCTCACTGGTTAACTTTTGGCAAGTCACTGTATCTCAGTCTGACCTACCTAACATAAATTATGGGATATAAATATAATAAATAATAAGTAAATAGTTATGCTTCTTTCTGCAGGTGACCCCTGTGGCGCTCAGCAGAATGGATAAGCAGAGACGACGGGAAGAGGAGGAGGAACGTCAAATCCTTCTGGCAGTTCAGAAGAAGGAGCAAGAACAAATGTTGAAGGAGGAAAGGAAACGAGAAATGGAGGAGAAAGTCAAGGCAGTGGAAGGTAGGCGGATCAGCTTTATGGAACGTTTTTTAGTTGCTCTTGGTCTACAGTTTATTTTTATATGCATGATACTCACTTCACAAGCATTGTACACCAGCATGTCACTCTGTTTAGTTGTTTAATGGCAATGATTGCTTGTCTTAGTCTGACAGAAGTAATATAGTCATCATGGCTGGTAGCTTCATTGATATCCTTATTCTGCTTGAATTTGTCTAATTTCTGCATTTTGTGGCAGTGAATTTCATGCAGTGCATAAAGAAGTATGTTTTTGTATTTCGCGAATCCCTAACCATTTAGTTTCATTGAATGACTCCAGTTCTAATATTAGAGAGAGCAAAACATCTTTCTACCTACTTCCTCTGCACCACACATAATTTTATACACCTCTATCATATCCTCACTTTCTCACCTTTTCTAAACTAAAAAGGTCCAAACATTGTAACCTTTCTTCAAAGAGGAGTTGCTCCAACCCCATGATAATTCCACTGGTGACACACAGGAGTGTGAATGACCTCCTGAAACCCTGGGCATTGTGCAAGAAAACTTCTCAAGAATGTAACAGTTTTTCTTCCCTATCTGCAGAACGAGCCAAGAGAAGGAAGCTCCGAGAAGAGCGGGCATGGCTGCTTGCCCAGGGAAAGGAACTTCCCCCAGAGCTTTCTCACTTGGATCCCAGTTCACCTGCTAGGGAGGAGAGGAAGACCAAGGATCTGTAAGTAAATTGCAGTGAGTGGCCTATAAATACAGAAAAACAATCACACCCAAAACCATTGATTGTCACTGTTAATGTTGATGGCCGGAGAAAAGGCTATGGAGGAATTATACTCTGTGGCATTAAAAAGAGTGTGAATGCAGGCCTTGGAAAGCATTGCAATTGCTGGAATTTAACGTTCAGTAATAAGGATAACATACCAGAGACAGAGTTGGGGAGGAAATGAGGCTAGAGAAACTTTGCATTAATTTTGCATTTCCTCTTTGCAGTTTTGAATTGGATGATGAGTTCACTGCCATGTACAAAGGTCAGTCCCCACTCCAGACACTAGCTTTGCAGGTTGGTTGGTTTTTAAAGTATTGGCATCCATTTGTATGTGTAACAGTTTATCATCTTTTTGCTGCTGACAGTTCTCGATGTAGTGAAGGCTCACAAGGACTCCTGGCCATTCCTGGAGCCAGTTGATGAATCCTATGCCCCAAATTACTACCAAATTGTTAAGGTAAGCAGTATGAAACCCCTTTTTGCATTCTGAACATTGTGTTATAGTTGATGCAATGGAATCTGCATAATTTAGCAGGCAGAATAAGAATACATCTTTTTAAAGGATGATTGTAGCTTTCAAGGTCTGTAAGCCTGACGCAAACTGGGGTATTTTTCAGGCTCCCATGGATATATCTAGCATGGAGAAGAAGCTAAATGGAGGCCAATACTACACCAAGGAGGAATTTGTGAGTGACATGAAGACCATGTTCAGGAACTGCCTTAAATACAATGGTGAAAATAGTGGTAAGAATTTGGAACCTGAGTTCCATTTATTGTGTACATGGAAAACAGCCCAAGTCTTTTCTAGCCTCCCATAGCTGGATTGGACAGGAAATGGATGAAGAGTTTAAGCCCGTAATTCTTAATTCACTACAAACATTTGAAAAATTAAATAAATGTGCCTTGTGGCTATATTCGTTCACATTAAAGGCTTCTGGAGTAAACCCTGAGGAAAAATATGTACAAATTGGTTTGTGGGACATCTTCAGGAGAAGAAAAGACTAAGGAGTAAACCCGACACAATTCCAGTTCCTAAGACTGTTGGATGGCATCTTGTATGTCTCCTTCCAGCAACTCCTGCAGCCAAGCTGGTGCCTGAAGTATTGCTCTTCTTTCCTTTGGACCACATCAGCAGGGCTGAGAGTGGGGTATTGTTGTCTGGGTAGCCCAGGACCTCCATACATACTGCCCAGGCTTGCTCACTGGAGAAGAGGTGCACTCCATTGTCTCTCAAGATGGATGGGTGCCAACAACAGTGTAATTGGCAGAGTCTATTCTGCTTGCAGGAGTCAGATTATTATTATTTAATTCAACTATGCAACATGAACTAGAGTGGCAGAAAGTTAATAAGCTGGTATAAGCAGAGGAACATGGAGTGTTAGTTTTAGGGAAAGGATTGGGAACTGTGCTGTCAGCTGAATTTATATTAGCTGGCATTAGGAAAAACTGCTCTTTTTATGATCTTCTTTCAGACCACAGTCTTTATGTCCTCATGCTATTCTGTGCTACTGTTAGACCAGAGGCATCATCTTTCAAAAAGTTGTGGCTCCCAGAATCCTAACCTTGTTAAAGAGGCTGGATTCCCCACAGACACAAAATGTAACAGTACACAAAGCCCAGAGAAATGTGCTTAACTGTTGACATAATCTGTAGGATTGTCATGTGCATATAGTTGAAGCATAGTTCCTTCATGTACAGAGTTCCAGTTGTGTGGCTAGCATTTCTGTATTAAGCTCTGTGTAGCAGCTGCACACTAAAAAAGAGAGAAAAAGATGAGTGTGGTCTTCTGAAATTGGGTGACCTTACACTATTGGGCAACATTATGAATCATTTACTAAAATATTGTGGATAGGATTCACTCAAAGAGCCCTGTCAGTGGAAGCCCTTCACAAGGACTTCTGCATGTGTCACAGGGTTTCCCTTCATACTGCCCCCTGCCCCCCAATTGACTTAGGAGAACACCAGAACAGCACATGGAAGGACGAATCATTCCGTCTGGCAAGCTGACAGACATGGGGCACTGCTGAATTCCATTCTTTTACTTGGTTTTACCAGTTGCACACATTTCTGAAACAAACAGAACACTTACCGTATTTTTCGCTCTATAACACGCAGATTTTTGCTCCTAAAAAGGAAGGGGAAATGTCTGTGCGTGTTATGGAGCGAATGTGTGCTCCCTGGAGCCGAAAAATGAGGCAAAAATCAAACCGCGCTTCAGGGAGAAGGGAGCTCCGTGAGACAGGAAGCTGCAGCTTTCCTGCATTCTGCCTCAGGGTCTTACTGCCCACCCTGCTCTGTTTCGTTGCTGTGTTTGCTCAAACGGAACAAAGAGCAGGGAAAGCCCCTCCCCTCCAGGCAAGAAGAGAGGAGAGCAGAGCGTCCGAACAAAGAGCAGGGAAAGCCCCTCCCCTCCAGGCAAGTAGAGAGGAGAGCAGAGCGTCGCTCTATCCTGTCCCTGCTCCGGAGGGAACAATGTATGTGAAGGGAAGAGAGATTACAGGTTCGGCTTAAAATTCTGATTTGACTTCCTACTTTTTGTTTTTGGAGACACACAGCATTCAAATATGCTTTCTTCCATTTAAAAGGATGAAATCCTTAAACAGTGTTTTGCCTGTAAATTCATGCGATCTGGAAGATTACAGTGTCTGTACCTCTTAAGGGATGGCAAAGCTTAGGTTTCGCTGCTAAATAGTTCTTAATGCAGTTAAAATGCTTTCTTCTGTCATGCTGGTGGGAGAGAGAGAGAGAGAGAGAGAGAGAGAGCGCGCACGCTGGCTGGCTTGGGTGGGTGGGTGGGGGAAAACTTTTGCCTTCCTTTCCTCACGTTATAGCCCTCTCCTGCATTCTTAGCCATCTGTGTTTTTCCTTCCCTCCCCACTTAAAATGTGGTTACAAAGCATGGATCCACATGGATCCTCAGGATCTTTGCATCTTTGCATTGGGTCACCCCAAATTCACCATCAGATCACATAGCATGTCCATGGCTACAGCCTGCCCCCCCAAAATCACACACCCATTGTTGCCTGGGGCTGCAATGGTGCAAAAACGTGGTTACAAAGCATGGATCCACATGGATCCTCAGGATCTTTGCATTGGGTCAGCCAAAATTCACCATCAGAGCACATAGCATGTCCATGGCTACAGCCTGTCCCCCCCCAAAAAAAAATCACGCACCCACTGTTGCCTGGGGCTGCAATGGTGCAAAAACGTGGTTACAAAGCATGGATCCACAGGGATTCTCAGGATTTTTGCATTGGGTCACCCCAAATTCACCATCAGATCACATGTCTGTGGCCACAGCATGAAGCACAAAAATGATACGTCCACTGTTTCATTCAGAATATTTTTTCCCTTGTTTTCCTCCTCTAAAAACGATGTGCGTGTTATGGTCAGGTGCGTGTTATAGAGCGAAAAATACGGTACTTTAACTCATTTTTAAGACCATTTATGCCCAATGCAAGACTTGATATGTGAAACTGAAGTGGAGTCATCCCATTACAGTGGTACCTCGGCTTACAAACACCTTGGGTTACAAACACTTTGGTTTACAGACTCCGCTAACCCGGAAGTAGTACCTCGGGTTAAGAACTTTACCTCAGGATGAGAACAGAAATTGAGCGTCGGCAGCGGGAGGCCCCATTAGCTAAAGTGGTACTTCAGGTTAAGAATGTCTTCAGGTTAAGAACGAACCTCCGGAACGAATTAAGTTTGTAACCAGAGGTACCACTGTATGTGTTTAATAAAACACACCACAGAGGCATCTGTCTGCATTACAGTTTGCATTATACTGATAATTTAAAATAAGGAATGTTACGGAAGGGATGCATTGAAATCCATGTTATAGCTTCCAGTTTTCCAGCTCTGATTGTATTTTATTTCCTTTTTTAAAAACATAGTAAAAGCAGAGAGAGAGAATAACCTACATTCCAAGGGCAGTTCTCAGCAGAGGAACAATGTAACTACCCATAAAACTCACTTTCTTTTATTTGCTTCTTTCAACACAGAATACACTAAAATGGCTTATAACTTAGAAAGATGCTTCCACCGGGCAATGATGAAGCACTTCCCTGGAGAAGATGGGGACACAGATGATGAGTTCTGGATCAGAGAAGATGGGAAGCGAGAGAAAAGAAGCCGTCGGACTATACGTTCCAGCACAGGAAATGTTTGGACTCGATCCAGAGACTCTGAAGGACCTGGCAAGAGACAACAGCATGTGCAAAACGGAGGAAAACTTCCACCTCACAAGGCGAAACATAGAGTGCCTACTTCTTCCTCTTCTTCCTTCTTCTCTGCCGAGGGTCCAAGTAGTAGTTCTATTCATCCCTCTGGAGAAGTGGCCTCTTCCAATGGCCGAGGTTTCCTGAGCTCACATAGCTATGGTGGAATGCCCAACCGTGTGTCCCATCCAGGGCAGATGGTGAGTCCCACTCCAGTGGACCAACTGGAAAAAATATTATTTGGCGGGAATTACAAAAGGAACACCAGCAATTGGGAGGAAGTAGCATTAAGTATCCAAGCTAATACACACCTCTTTCCCTTTTTATAACAAACTTCATGTTTTCTTTCCTTCCCCTATTCCTTCCTTCTTGGTGCAGTTTACACTAGACTTGAACGAACCCAGATGTGGGGTGGGTGTGTGCTAGACCTTGTCTGGAAGATAAAAGGTGTGGAAGGATTGTTTTCCATGTAACCACTTTTTTAAAAAATTAACTACAAAGAAAGTCTGAATTTCTACTAATAGAATCAGAATTTGAAAAAGAAAGAAAAAATCTAATGCAGCCATCTTCCCTCTTAGTCTCACTTCACAGGCATTATTATGCTCACTGTCAGAGAGGTGGTATATTCAAAAGTTTGGCAATGGAGCATTTTGCTCCGGATGGTTCCGCAAGCAAGGGAGAGTGCACACTTCCCAGCCTCTCCCTAATGATTTTCCTGGGTCAATGGTTAATATGATGGGGGAGGAATTTCCTACCCAACCTCAAATGTGGCAATCAATCACACCCTCAGCAAAAGTGACCAAGTGTTCCCAGGAATAAATAACCTTAAGGTTGGATTCATAAAATTGCTTGGCCCTGACTCAACCACAGTAGGATTTGTTTCTTTCAAAACTGTTCCAGAGAGACAATTCCAGAGTTTTATAGCTGTGCTAGTTAAATTTCACATTTGCATTTGACTTCCCAGGTTTGCAGCAAAGCTGCTGCAGACCGCATCTGCTGTACATGCTTAATAGGGGAAAGCTGGGTTATTGCCATTTAAAATCGTGGGAGGGAAAGGGGTAGGAAGTGGTGAAAATACTGTTCTTATTAGAATTGCCAGCATTTGTGAATTTGATTGTTGGAGTGCTGTGTGCAGCCTGTGTGCTTCTGCTGTGATGCATCTGTGGAGAATCAGAGGCAGTGACATGATTCATCTATCAGATTTACCTCCCAGGAGAACAAACAAGAAGCTAGGCAGGAAGTAGAAACGGATGCTCTTCCTCAGTGGATGGGTCTTGACTAAGAATGAGCATTTTACTAGTAAAAGAAGAAGAAGGAGGAGGAGGAGGAGGAGATGGAGATGATTTGATTAACAGAGTGGTCAAATAATTTGCAAAATCTTTTAAGGGCATTAATGTTATGGTAACAACAAAGAAGATATTAATAAACAGATTGGTACTTATACCAATTATGAAAAAACAATTAGAAAGCTGTTGTGAAACAATGACACTAGCTTTGTTAAAAATGTAATTATTTATTTCATTACCCATCCATCCCTCAAGGGCAGCATTCTTAATTTTCTCTCTTAAAAAATCTCACCAATGCAGCTCTGCTGGCTAAGAATGGGTGATTGGTTCAGTGTTACTTCAAAGACATCATAGCTGAGTGAGGTAATGAATCTGGGTCTCCCTGGTCCCATCTTGCAGTTTAAAGTGAAAAGTGGCTCCTCAATCTGAAATGAGTTAAGTTCCATCTCCTACTAAGTTGCATAGGTGACTTTTGTTTTTCTGTACAGAGACCAGCAGTGCCAGGACCATTTGGCTCTTTGCATGGGTCTGATCCAGCAAAACCATATGGGTCACCACGAGTACCAGAACCACACCCTAGTGAGCCAGGTCAGCAGCATCAGCACTTTGTCATGCAGGTAGGAAACATAATCTGAAAGGAGCTGCCACCTGCATATTTAAGAACTGCATGCAAGTCTGCAGTAGGGAAACCTTGATTCTGTCTTACAAATTACAAACAATTACTTATTCATGGTCTTATTACTATTGCTATTGGGGCAGGTTGGGGGTACTCCTGGATCTTTTGCTGTCACTTGAGCCTCAGGTGGCCTCAGTGATGCAGAGTACCTTCCATCAGCTTCAGCTGGTGGACCATCTGTGCCCATATCTGTGCAGGGATAACCTAACATCTATTATTTCTATGCTCTGGTAACCTCTAGGTTAGATAACTGCAATGTGCTATACATAGGGCTGCCTCCGAAGATGGTTCAGAAACTTTGATTGGTGCAGAATTCAGCAGCCAGGCTGCTCACTGGGGCAACATGGTTTGAGCATATAGCGCCAATCCTGGCCCAACTGTGCTGGCTGTCAGTTAGTTTCTGGGCCCAATTCAAAGTGTTGGTTTTGACCTATAATGCCTTAAATGGCTCAGGACTGCAATACCTCAAGGATCGCCTCGCTCCAGATGAACTTACCCAGATCCTATGATAATCATCGGAGGCTCTTCTTCATGTGCCTCCTCCATGAGATGTTCAGAGGGTGGTAACATGAAAACAGACTTCTCTGTGGAGGCTCCCCATTTGTGAAATTCTCTCCCCAGGAAGGCTCAGCTTGCAGCTTCATTATACACCATTAGGTGCCAGGTGAACGTAATCAATCTGATACCTTTTTAAATGTGTTGTGGGAGGGGGTGAGGGTGTTCTTGTTTTTATTATGTGGTTTTTTTTAATCTTGTATTTTTATGTTGTGAACTGCCCTGAGATCTACGGATGGAGGGGTAGTATGATGATGATGATGATGATGATGATGATGATGATGATGATAATGTTCTAGATTCTTGGTTAAAGTGTAGTCTTGATTCTTGCTGTTATATATCCGTTACTAATGACTTTGATTTTCCTATGTCCACATTGAACCTGCCTCATTTCCCTATGTTTCCTTCCGCAGCCTACAGTTGGATTGAATGATCCCAGAGGACATCGGCTTCCTGCTCCAGAGAAGCAGGTATGTGCAGGACCAATGCACGTCTCCACAATAGGACCACAGCCTGGATCCCTTCAACTTGGTCGGATGACAGGTCCTCCCTCAGATGCCAGTATGTATTCCCCTGCACAATTTCAGCAAGGATTCCCTTCTCCAAGGCACAATGGACCCCCTACAAGACAAACAGAGACCTCAGAGGTTCCCCCTGGACATGTCTACAGGCCCTATAAGTACCTAAACCGTGCACATCCTGCTGTGTGGAATGGAAGCCATGATACAGTAAACCAGATGACCTTGGGAGTAGACAAGCGACCCTCAATGGGTCCGCCTCGTGCGTTGAGCCACATGATGGACCCTCAGGTACTGAGACCACCTTTGCCACCTAATCAGTGGACTGAGCAATCCAATTTCCTACCTCATGGAGCTCCACCCTCAGGATATATCCGACAACCAGGAAAAGGCCCTGGTCAGAGAATGCAGCAACAGCTACCAGCCTCATTATTTGGGCCTCCCACACAAATGCCAAGAGGAACCCAAGGTGGGGATTCCATGATGGACAGTCCAGAGATGATTGCCATGCAACAGCTGTCCTCCCGGGTATGCCCACCTGGTGTGCCTTACCATCCCCGTCAGCCTCCTCCCCCTCACTTGCCTGGACCATTTCCACAACTGGCCCATGTAGCATCTATGAACATTCAACCTCCAAAAACAGTTTTAGGGAATGGGAACTCTCAGGACACCAGCCAGACAGTTGATTCAGAGAACAACCAAGGTAATTGCATGTTCTTGATCTGCTAGGGCAAAATATGGTGGCTTCATCAGTTGAGCAACTGATTTATGTCCATTTGCCCCAAGCATCTGTAAAGAGTTAGGGACTGCTGTTGTCATTGGTGAATGGGGTTTGGGGGGGGGCTGTCTATTTGATGCTTTACTATGGCATGTCCACACATAGGTGGCCATGGGAGAAAGTAAGGTGACTAGTAGATTTTATTGGACACCATTTAGAGCAGCAGAGTAAGAATTTGTTTTGATACAAGTATACTGTAAGTTTTTCCCATTCAAGCCCTTTGAAATTAACAGGAGCTGCATACCTGCATCATGGTTAGCATGTCTCCACATCCCATGTTTATGTGATGTTTGTAGAATGTTAACAGTCTTCTTTTAGCACCATTTTAATTGTGAAGCAAATCTGGGGGGGGGGGACAACTTCATTTACATTTCTTCACTGTTCCTGCTCTACTTAAAATTGTGAAGTTAAGAGGTGGTAGAGTTTCACTCAGGCCTTGTGTAAATGTGATGTTAACTGGGTTCAGAGATTGGGAGCAGGCTGCAGGATCACACACTCCCTTCTGACACACATGCTCAATCACACTAAATTGTCCCACTCCCCTTTAACATGGCTCAGTATTGCATGTTATTGTTGTTAAGCCTGATAAAAATAACTATAGGGATGCTCTAAACTCCCATTCATAAAAACCAAGTTAATATTATGTCTATACTGGACCTTGGAGTTCACTGTAATTTTTCTGGATGTTGTTAGTTCATGTGATGAAAAAGATTTAACTTCTCTTTGCTTCATTTTGCACAGTGAACCCTCCACCAGGAGTGGAAGAGAAAGCCCAGTGTATTGGCCTTCCAGAGGGGACATACCCCAAGCTGCTACCTCATTCCAAGCTTCCCTTGCAAATGGATTGCTCCAGGCAGACCCAGGAAGGGGAGGGTGTTGATTCTGGAACTAAAAATGATTCAAAAGCAACACAGAGCAAGAGCACATGGCCAGCGGAGAGTAACTATACAAGTTCAGCAGCCCAAGGATGTACGCAGGACATTGTAACAGCGACAGAAAGGGGGCCTGTGCCTGAAAATGGTGCTATAGGTGATGGACCATCCACTGGCACTGAAGGGAAAACAGTGGCTGCTAATATAATGGAGAAGTCGCGTTGCACTGGGGGGAAAAACGTGCTGGAAGCAACTGTGCCTTGCGTGGGACAGAGCACCAATACTCCTGCTGCCATGGATAGCAGTCCGGCAGGAGGCACCTCTGGCCAGTTTGCCCCTCTCTACATGCCCAATTTGGAGTATCCAAATTCAGCAGCACGCTATCACATCAATCCAGGACTGCAGGGATTTAATCCTATGATGGGAGGGAAACCCCACCCAGTATCCCATTCTCAACATTTTTCTGCCCGAGGCTTTCAGCCTAGTAACAGTCCCCATGGGGTTTTCCCTCGTTACCGTTCCCACCAGGGCATGCCATACCCTTACCAGCCTCAACCTCCTCCTTCCTATCACCACTACCAGCAGCCTCCTTACTATCCTTGTCCACAGGGCTATTCAGACTGGCAGAGGCCTTTCCCTCCCCAGTCCAGTCCCACTGGTCATCCACCTGGTCCATCACCTCTGGTCAGGCCTCCTTTCTCAGACAGAGCGACCATGGGCAGCGGCATGCAGGGCTGTGAAGTGCTTACCACTTCTTTGGCTTCCCCAAACCGAATGGACATGGCAAGCACCAAAGAGGTTCCCAGCAGTGGGCAAGAGCTGCCACCCGAGGCTGAGAAAACGGATGAATCCCAAGAGAGGCCTGAGAGTCCCAAAGAGTTTCTTGATTTGGACAACCACAATGCAGCCACCAAGAGACAGAGATCAGTTGCAGCAGGAGAATACCTGTATAGTTCACCACCACCACCACCCATAAGTTCTTCTGGGCTTGGGTTTGGTCCCTCTGCTTTCCCACCGCACAGTGTCATGCTGCAGACAGGGTCACCTTATGCACCACGACATCCCACCGGTCACTTCCAGTCCAGAGCTTATGGGTCACCTGTGAATGCTCACTTGGCACATCTTCCAGCCACCAATCAAGCCAATGGTCTTGCTCATGAGAGACCTCTGTACCGCTGCCAGGAAGAGAATGTGGGACACTTTCAGGCCTTAATGATGGAACAGACAGGACGTGGAGGTGGCATGGGGGGACTGTCTCCAGATATGTATAGAACAGCAGGGTAAGACTGTTCTTCATGGGACAATGAGGTGGGGGGAAGAATGCCAGGGGGTGGGGAAGAGTGCTGAATGATAGTTGCTGTCATAAAGGTGAGATTCTAAAGAGCAGCAATGAACAGTACACATCACTACCAAGTGTGATAGAGCTTCACAAGTCACCTTGCAATGAGAGAAGGGATTGATCTGATAGTTTTGATTCTGTTCATACCTGTAATGCCCTCACAGGCCCTTATCCGCGGTTTTGGTATTCTTATATAGATCTTCCAGCACATTAACATTACATGGAGCAACATTTACAGTTCTTGTCCCCACAATCTTGGCTCATACTTTAAGTTTTTACTCTTACTGACAACCTGAAATTATTTAGAAGTGACTGCTGCAATCTCTCACAGAATTTCCTGTCTTATGGAAATTCCAGTTCCTTATATTTTTGTTCACCTGTTAACAGGAGCTGGCAGTGCATACACACCATGGGTAGAAGAGGGGAGAACTGACTTTCTGATTGATTGATTGATTGATTGATTGATTGATTGACTGACTGACTGACTAGCTGACCCTTCATCTCAGTGGATCCTAGGGCAGTGTTTTTCCTGAATTATACTACTAAACCATGAATTTATTTTCATTTGTTGAAGTTATCAATAAGGTTTCTTATATTTTTTTTAGGGAGAAAGCTATTCATCTACTTCATATTGATTGAGATAACAATTCAGTAGTAAAGGTTGAAGGTTGCTTACAATACTAACATCACTTCTTTTTGTAGACCATCCAAGCTTATTCTCCATAGATTTTGTGCAGGAAAATTTAGATTAATTCATTGTTCTCTCTTTTTTATAGTGAAGGAGAGTTAAGGGATGTACATCTAATTTATGTTCAGCAACCAGATAAAATCAGATACAGAGAACTTGGGATATGATGTCGATCTAACCGTGTATGTCACAGGGGTCAGCAAACTTTTTCAGCAGGGGGCCGGTCCACTGTCCCTCAGACCTTGTAGGGGGCCGGACTTTAATTTTGGGGGGAAATGAATGAATTCCTATGCCCCACAAATAACCCAGAGATGCATTTTAAATAAAAGCACACATTCTACTCATGTAAAAACACGCTGATTCCCGGACCGTCCGTTGGCCGGATTTAGAAGGTGATTGGGCCGGATCCAGCCCCCAGGCCTTAGTTTGCCTACCCATGGTGAATCTCCACCAAATGAATTTCCCATTGTAGGAACATACATCTTTGCATAAACTATGTGTTTATGCCATTGCTAAGGTTGCCATTTCCATTGTGTATGATTCCAGAATGCACATGCACCAGCCACAATCCCCGTTCTTAAAGGTGCCTACCACAACACCAGCCCGGGAAGACCCTCCAGCACAAAAAACACCAGCATTGCCTCTGGATCAAGTAAGTACAAATAAAGGACAGATTATAGAGAATGATGTTTGTGTTGCACCATGATGCATGAAATATGTGAGTATTAGTAGCTTTTGTGGGAAGGGAGAAAGCAGAACCAATGGTAGGCCATACTTTTTAATATAATTTGGTGAGTGATATTTATTCTTGGGATTGCTTTAATATTGTGCACGCTTTTGCTTAGGCTTAGATTTTTTTGATGGTAAGCAAGAAATCATACTAAGCCAACTGCTAGCAGCAATAACAAACAACAACCAAAAACAAACAATGCTGCATTCATATTGCATTTTGGATTGGACCAAAGCCCTTCTCAGTGTTACATACTGTTAGAGCTGCTTCCAGATCCTAGCTCACAGAGGATCACGCTAGCCAGCGATCATTAAGTAAAAGTCTTTATTGAGTTACAGTTTCCATTCTCAAGCTGCTGCGTGCAACTCTACGTCTTATGGGTTAGATCGGCGAAGCTCCGTCTGAGTCTCCGCCCCTTGTACACCAACTTAATATCCTAGCCCTGCTCCACCTTTTCCGCCTGACTGTTCTTCTCTGGGTCCCTCTGCCCCCCGTGGTCTCTTCCTTCCGGGATTCTTCTGACGCCGACCCCCCGGACCCTCCTGTCTCCTTGCGCCGGGCTTTAGGACCTGGCTCCCTTTCCGGGCTGCCTACTGCGCCACCTTCCTGTGCATTTGAACTTGGCGCGCGCGCCCAACCTTCCACTTTCCGTCTGACCGTTTCTTCGCTCCCCGATGGAGGTGTGGCCACTCCTGACTCGTGCCCTCCCCCCTGTTGTGAGCTGCCAGCGCTTGATCCCTGGCGCCCTTCCTCTTCCCTGCTCTCTGGCGGTGACGCTGGCCCCGATTTCCAACTGCTCCCCTCTGAGTCCCCTCTGGCTCTATCTTCCTGGGGTGTCCCCCTAGGCTCCCCCCTTGCCCTGGCCACTGGTGCTCCTTTCTGTGAATCTTCTGATTCACTGGAAAGACTCGGAGATCTCGGGTCGTCGTCATCACTCCTCTTTTCTTCTGCCTCCTCCCCCTCGCTCTCTGTTTCCTCCCTTGCCCTTGCCTCTGCTCCTGAACCCCTGACACATACAACAACCTTATTATGTCAGGCATGCATTACAATCTTCTTATTGCAGTTGGTAGAAAACTGCAACTGGGAGAGCATAACCTTTCTAACTGCAGCAAAATTTGAACTGGGGATTTCTTCACTCCTTTTGGGTCAATACACCAAGTTCTTACTCTTAATTCATTAGACATGGCTGTTTATTAAGTCCTTCTAAAAATGAAAAATGATTTCTGTCCTAGGTTGATGAAATAACTGCAGTGTATTTCTCAGTCTTTGCTTTCAAAGGGTGTAAAATCAGTTTCTTGTTAGGCTGCTCTGATATTGTGCCACCTGGTGGCCAGAATAATGATACATTACATGTGCATGTGTGTTTGTTTTTAGAAATAGCTGCGGGGAGGAGGAAATGGTCAGAGTAGCAGTCACAGTTCTCCTTTGGAGGAAGCTTTTAGTGGGGGATGGTATTTGGCAGGATTGGGATTGAGTGAGTGAAGGGACAGGGAGGGTTAAGCCACTCTTCCCACACACCATCTGCCTGCCCTCCCCCCCCCCCAAATGTTGCCTACCTTGAATGGATCACCTACACTTGATACCATTGTTGAAAGACATGTACTGGATTCTCCTCTGCTACCAGGCCAAGGTAAAGGTTCTTGTATTAGTGCACAAAACATGAATGTTTTTGGTCTAAGATACCTTAAGAAACACCTTTCTCTGTACATCCCAATCACTACTGGTCCCCCATGGACCAGAAGCATGACTCACACCAATAAGTTGCACCTTCGATATTGTTGGCCAAACTCTATGGAACTCTTTCCCAATTAGAAGTCTGACAGGCACCTCCCTGCTGAATTTCAGGTGTTGTTAAAACCATCTTACTTCAGGAGGACTTTCCCTCATGAATGATTCTCTGGTATTTTAATTTTTTTCTCTTGTTTAAAAAATTGATATTTTAAATTTCTGAGGTTTTAATTTTGTGATGTTTATGTTTTAAATTTTAAATTTTGTATTTTTTATTGTTATATACCTGTTTGAGACCTGGATGGTGAAAAGCATGATATAAAATTTTAAAATAATAAATAACCTCACAGTCCTGGAGAAGATCATCACCCTCACCCCCCAAGAAAATCTTTGTCCCTCCTCCAAGAAGTAAAATTGTTTGTTGCTATCCCGATTCCCCCCCTCCCTTTGCAGCTACTATTTAAAACCAAAATTGTGGTTTTTACACATTTAATATAGTGTTGAAGCTCGATCTTTATTAGCTTGATCTTTATTATTTATTCAGAAAACTACTTCTGAAACAAATAATCATCACTTTTTTGTTTGTCCCTTTTCAGAGCTAGTCTAAGGCTGGAAGGATTTGATGGAGACGAGAGCCACATATGAGTGGATGAGGGCAAAGGGAAATATACTTTCTACACTCATCTTCTTTCCCAGAAGCATCTCTTTCCAAGGTCTGGTGGAATAGAGCACCTCATAGGACTGTCGCAATGACACAGAGGGAGCAACTTGATCTAATGACATATTTCTCACCAGAGACTTAGGTTTCATTAAGAGTTTAAAGGGGCTCTGTTTGAGGAGCTTGAAACTTTCATGAACTGCTAAAACTCAGGTATATTTTTCAGGGTGAAAGACAGGAGGCTATGGAAAGTACTTGTATTAATATGTGTGTTTGGAATGGAATCCAGTTTACAGATTTTTTTTAACCTGTTGCCTTTTAAAAGAAAAATATTTCTGTTGGTGAATGTATTGTACATTATTAGGGTGGGAGTGGTAGGCCTCAATGTTGTGGGCATAGCACTGGGATGATCTTAATATGTTTACAATCATGTCACATTGAAATCCTTCAGGAGTGGGTAGATGCAGGAAATAATTGTTTTTTCTGATTTTTTTTATCAACACCATTGATTATTGGTTACCTGGGGCTAAGGCATTGCCTGGCAACTGGCCACAGGTGTTGCTCAGGAGAAACCAGTGTTCCCCAATCTTGCCCTTGAATTGTATGCACTGCTAGTTCCTTGCCACTATTGAAACTAGGAAACCAGCAAACTAGAATTTCCAGAAATTTGGAAATCTTGTTTAGAATTGTAGCAGCCTTTTCGCAAACATTGGGAATTGTAGCAGCCTTTTCGCAAACATTGGACTGGGAATAATAGTTACCCTGTCATACACCCAAACTGAGATTATGGGGATAAGAAAAGAGAATGTTGTTACATGTAATGCCAATGTTTTCAAATATCTCTTTAAAGATGCTAGAACCGGAGACAAAGGCCTGTGAGAATACTACAGAAGGGTTTCTTATGCAGCATCTGTGATGCTTTCAGTGGCACCTAGAATACAATAATATGGCGCTCTGATTTGTCTTAAGTATGTGGCTCTCACCAGGCCTGGACACACATTCAGTCAGAGTGTGAACATTTTCACTAGGCACTACTATATTCTGTTGATGGATGCCATAGGTCTGCCCATTTGTTTACTTGGATTGTGCCTGGAGTGAGCTTCAATGTATATCCTAAGTGCTCACTCTCTCGTCTCACTGTGTGTAGAAGTTAGTGACTGAACAGGAAAAAAATCCATGTTTATTTGAGCTCCTCTGTGCCCATGGAAAGCAGAGAAAGGAGCATGTGAGCCAGAAATCTATTCTCAGTCTCATGTCTAGTACAAGCACCAAGTAAAAAAGGACCACGGCCACATCTCCAGTGGCAGTTCCAGCTGACCTAATACAATTAGAGTACACAGCTCATGGACAGTCATTTTCAAAGGAAAGAAACAGGCGCTGGCACCTAGGCCCTGAAATAATTTTTTAAAACTTACGTTTTTTGTTTCAAACAACATTTCCCCTACTGATTTTCCCCCTCCCATGAATGAATATATATTAGTTGTGGTTTTTTTAAAATAGAACTCTAGCCCAGAGTCATAGCCTCATTGCAGGCAGTTAGTCTGTTGTCTGATAACTTCATAAACTAGAGAAGAAAAATTTCCATTCCTTGTATAGCAGATGTGGCTGGCTACTGGCTTTGCAAAAGTTGTTCCACTACCTCCCATCAGTCCCAGTCAACATGGCCAACATTCAAGGATGGTGGAAGCTGTAATCCCAACAACATCTGGTGGGCCACAAGTTAGCATAGTATTCTCTTCTTCCCCCCCCCCTCCCAAAAAAATCAGGAATACATTCCAAATCCGTAGTCATTTTAGTCTGTGAAACAAACAAACAAACAAAAGAATAATGTTTTGGCACCTTATAGATTCACTGGTTTGTCGTGAGATATACTTTAGAGAGCAATGAGCACACTTTCATTAGAACTGAAGCAGGTTATTGCATGTGAAAGCTTGTGTGTGCAATGAGCTTGTTAGGTTGGGTTTAAATGATCTACATGAGCTTATTAGCACATTGGAGTTATGAGATAGCTTCTAGTATCTACAGTAATGTCCGGTGAGGGTAGGACTCTGTTGCTCTCCTGGTTTCCCAACAGAGCAGGTCTCTGGCACTTGCTGAGAGGGGAGGTGTGAGGTGTGGGGAACTTAGTGTGATTTATGGTGGCAGGAGCAGCAGATTGGCCCTGCTGCTGGGAAGCCAGAAGAGTAGCAGAGCCCCACAAACTGCTACTCAGTATCCGTAAACATATGGATGTTAGTGGCTCCTAGGAAGGCATTGTAATAGGATAGTGGTGTTATTTCTTTTAAAAGTTGATGGGAAGCTTTTGCTATTTCCCAGTTCCTGTTCTGTCGTAATTTTGGCATGAGTGGTTGAATAATAAGTGTGTGAGCCTTTTGGATGGCGAAGATAGATGAGTGGCACAGCTGCAGATGGACTGATAATGGGCTTCAAAGCTTGTGCTTCTTGTAATGAAAGAACTATCTCAAGCAATAACCTCCCCACTTCTACCCATCTGTATCTGTTTAAGATACAGATGGGGTGCCACACATTCTGGCCCTGCAGGACCCCTGCCTTCCATGTGGAAGAAACCTTTTTTTAAGAGGCACATAATGACCCCTGCATACTTCTCTCTGAAGCAGGAAGGGAAGAATAAATCCTTTCCTAAAGCAGACACACTAAAAATAAAGAGAAAGTGTTAATGGTAAATGTTAATCATGTAAACAATATCTATATGAGGTTTTTTTGGGAGGGTGAGTTTCCCTCATCAAAATAATTACCTAGGCATTAAAAACCACTATTGACTGGTATTAATTACCAATATTGGTAATTAAATCCACCTAGTTGGATGAATTGTTTTACTCCTTATTGTGTCTTGTTATCAATTATGGTCTATGATCCTCAAACAGAGGTATTACTGATACTAGTGAATGCTACAGTGCTTGGATATATGAAATACTTCTAATTCAAACAAAACATCAAATATCAGCAGTACATCAATAGTGTGCCTATTGTAAAAAGTAGTTGTGTATTTCAGTTGATGTCTCAGTTCTAGATCTGAAGTTGGTTTGCATTTTCCTGTGTTTGGAGAGTGGAGGTAATGTGTTGGTGGAACTGAAAATAAGGATCTGACAGACAAGAGAGTTCAGTAGGCTCCCTGGCAGTGCACAGTGCTTTCTTCATTTGGTAGCATTCCAATATAGCCTTTATCAATAAGTTAGCATTATTTGATCACAGAGTTCTCTAGCCATTCCTTTGTGTCATCATATGTCCCAACTAGAAGCAGGAAATGATGTACAGGGCCTAGAAATCAGAAAACATAGTTTGTATCTTTGTATGAGGAGAATATGCAAGATTTGAAGTTTTCCTTCAGCAATGCTGGTTTTTTCTCAGTGAAAGGAAGTGTTTATTTCCCATATATTTAAGTGTAAAATTATCCTATACATATGTTGACTGAAAAACAAAGATGCCTCTGATTTTATAAGGCCTTTTCTCCATGAGAATAGATTCCACTTTTGTGTGAGATGCAGCTGCTCTTCCATTCCCTCCCAGCAGCCAGACACATGCTATCCTGAAGCAATATTTCCTAATCTATTCTATAATAAACTATAAGAAGATCTCCTCTCCTCCCCCACACCCCAGTAATTCAAGCATTGTGTGGAGCATCTCCTTTAGTGCCCACATTTATCACTGAATTAAATATTTTTTAAAGAATATGTTTTTCTTCACTGCTATATATTAGGGAAACATACCTAAGAAAATAAGGACTGATTCTGGCATACCTTTTCCAATACTTGTGCCTATGTTTACAGTGAGGAGTGCCAGATGTGAGATTTCATAATGTTGAAATAGTCAAGTGTTCTGAAAACAAGTAGGAATAGATACATAGAAGCAGACAGCAGCAGACCTAAATTAATCCTGTTATGAATGTGGAAATGAAACAGATAAGATTTTGAAAGAGACTCCAAAGGTTGATTGTGGGAGATGGTGGTGAACAGGACTCCAAAATGCACTTACCAGTGGTGAGCATATTTGTAAGTTGCTGAGTGCAAAATGGGAGGAAAGTGGAGAGGCTTGCCCTTGCATTCCCACTCAGTTTTGGGGGTTGGAGACTTCAGAAATCTAGCCACAAGTCCTTCCATTTTCTCTAGGGGTTACCTTTGCAGCCATTTGAGTTTCAGAGGCACTCTGAAGTGCCAAGATTTTTCACAAAGTTTGAATACCGCCACAACATGGCACATCTGAAATATCATCTTGCCCCTCTCCAGATTGGAGAGTCAGAGTGAGTGGCAGACAGCTACAGAATTTGACTAACTACAAATTTTGGATGCTGTTGATGAATGTTTGGGTTGGAGGAATCGAAAATATAACTTGGCTGACAACAGAGTTGTCAAAAGAGGTTCTTGCTGATTAGCACGTATCAGAAATTTGCTTTACTATAACGTGAATGTTTCTTTGATAAGGTTCAGGTCTGATGAGCAACAACACAGTAGGAATATTGACTGTTATCGATGGGAAGCTAAATGTAGTTGGCAGGCCCTACTGTTTTTAATTCCCATGTCTTCTGGCAAGAATCTAAAGGATTTCTGTGAAATTTTTCAAACTGTGTAACTATTTCTACTAAGTACTTGTTTAGCATTGGCAGTATACCAGGTGCTTATTGCAATATTAACAGCTGCCAAATTGCTGCATACTTTCTGTAGTCAGAGCATTGAAGGATCCAATGAATCCTGGTGGGGAATTCCTCTTAGCTTTAGGTGATCAGTGCTACCACTAATGTCAGTGATTCTTTGGGTTTAGCCACATTCTCTACTGACCACAAGATGTCACTGTTATACAATGAATTTAATTCCCTCTGCAGCTGACTTCACTGATGTTAAACAGGAGCTTCCAAGTGCAAGTTATAGTTCATATTTTATGCACCCTGGCATCTACTAATGCTTTGTTCTTCCATAATAGTTCAGTGCACACTACAGTTTGACTATTTAGCAATAAAAGCAGAGCAGTTACTGTGCTTTCTCCAGGTTTCCCCGTTACAAAAGTTAAGTATATCATAGGAGTCCACTGCAGGGAAGTAAAAAAATCCAGAGATCACTGGTGCCTAAAAATTGGGACTAGTGACTGGAACTTGAATTACTGTTGAGGTTAGGAAGTTAGTTTTTCAGTCCGGCTCCTGATTTTACACATACAAAAATCGTATCTTGCTCAATGTTTGAGTACTTTTTTCTACTGCTCAGCTTTTTCCTGCACTACTGCATTTTGTCTAAGTAGAATGAGATATTTTCCCCATGGTTAGGAAGGACAGCAAGAAAGACGTTTTCTAACTAGAGACACAAAAGAACAGGCTTGGTTGCTAGAGAATATATTTCTTAGTGATCTGAGAATTTCTAACAATACTTTTGGTTTTTAATTTGAAGTGGTTGAGCTTTGACAATTTTTTTGCCAATCTCCATCATTCCTGAAATGTTTTTTGGTGGGTGGGATGGGAGGGACTGTATTATTGTAATTAAGATTGTAAAGAATGTAATTTGCCTATTTGGGGGCAAAAGGAGAAGAGAGAACGTTCCTCTGGATGAAGTCTGATGTTTGACTTGCAAGCTGGATCCTGGTCTCTGTCAAACAGCTGGAATATCTTCTGGTCAACAGGACTACGAGCTGTGGCTGCAAGTGTCCTCTCATCATCAAGCTGTGAAAATACATTACTGAAAAACTCTGGGAGGAATCTGACATGGTTTGGACTGCACATGGCAGTGTCTGGCTGGATAAATGAATTTCTCAACTAGTTTTGAAAGGGAGCCGGCATGAGTCTTCCACGCCATAACAGACTGAACTTGTTAGTGTGGCAGGAAGCTACTGTCAAGAGGGCCCGTTAATTGGAGAGGTAACACCTGATATAAGACTGATTGACTGACTGACTGACTGACTGACTGTGAATTCTTCCTCTTGTGCTCTTCTATTTTCCCCAACTGGGACTCAGGTACCTCACTTGGCTGCCTTTTCCACTGTTCCTGAAAAAAACCCTGATCACTTTCCTTGCCCATGGAGCACAGCATCAGGGATCCTTTCCTCTACTCTTTTGCTGCTGCAAAGAGCTGGGTTTGAACTCTCCTGGTCAATACTGGAAAGGGGAATGCTATTTATTTTTATATTGTGTATATTTCGTCTTGGTCTACTGATTCCCTGAGAGCGACAGTTACCTCAATAGTTAGTTTAATTTTCTGTGTTTGGGTAATTTTTTTAAGGATCCTCTTTTTAAAAAATAAGCTTGATCCTTGAAGATCTGTAGATTTTATTTCCATAAGAATTTGTTATTTTGTATAAAGTATGTTCTTAAAATAGTAGCTGGTCTTGGTCTGTGTGTATTTCTTCACCTTAATTGCTCATGGAAGCTCTTTTATACTGAATTAGACCATTCATCCACATATCCCAATGCTGCTGATATGACTGGCAACAGCTGTCTAAGGTCTCAGACAGGGATTTTTACTTCACCTGTTTCCTAATATTCTTCTACATACAAAGCTGTAATCTCTACCACTGAACTATACGATTCATATTTGATCAGTGGTGGTAGTTCAGTGATAAAGGCCATGTTGAAACACTCATAGATAGATTACCATTCTCTGTTCTGTGATATTTAGAAGGTCTAGTGATAATAATTATGGAATGGAGTAGAACTACACTTCTGTTCTCCTTTGTAGGATCCTTAATTCAACACAAGAATTTAAGTTAGCAACTACGATTGTTCTCTACACTGGGTAAAAAAAAATCACTATATTGCCACCTGAAGCAAATTTCCTGTACAAATGCTGTTGAAAAAGACTGATGAGTCATTAAGCTAGAAGAGACCAAAGTGCGAACTCCATGAGTTGCCACTTATCAGTTATGTTGCAGATGGATCCGCATAATCTGTATCATAGTTTGCCACAACCAGAAAGGAACTATGAACAAGGAATGTGCAAAACAAATAGCTCCAGGTGACTAAAGCAACTGGGCCAAGCAACTGAGCCAGCTGAGCTACGCGGGGGAATTCAGAACAATAAAATGTAGGATGAGTGTGTATATGTTCTTTTGTCAGATTTGGTGTCCTTCAAGCAAGCGCTGCATCAAGATCTATGCTTCAGCACATAGGATCTCACATTTCAGCTGTGACATGTCACTAGCCTCAGCTCCCCCCTCTGCCATGAAATAAATAATGACAGCTTTTAGGTTTTTAGATTAATTCTAGTTTGCAGGGGTAAGAGAAAGCAAAATGGGTTTTTAAATAAAAAATAGGCATGGCTGAGGTCAATGTTGTCATTTAATGTACGAATCAGTAAGCATAATGCATACTGAAAGTATGCAATGGATATATAAAAGCCGTTGAAAATGAGTAGAGCACACTTTTCTCACCACTGAAAAAAGCATAACATTCTTCTGTCTAAAATTATGGGGGGGGGGCGAACTTCAAGGTCAGGGGAGTCCCAGCACCATTCTTTAAGAATACATGAACCAATGTAGAGGGTGGCAGAAGCTTGTAATGTAATTTCTGGTTTTGCACATAGTTACCTGCAGAAGTGCCTCCTTTCCTGTTGGGTGGAGTAACCTCTGCTCCCCCTTCACCAGCCCAGCCAGCAACCACATGTTCTCTGCCAACATTTTGTTTTCCATAACAAGTTATGGGTGCTTAGGGATTGTAAAAAGTTCATAACTCTTTTTGTCAGTGCACCAGTACTTCTGTGCCTGGAGTGCTGGAAGATCAAATCAATCGCTTTTATTTAGTTGATGTCAGGCTTCAAGGCATGGGAAACAAGCAGGGACATTTTCCAGAAGTGAGATTTTGCAACTGAAGCCTTTCCAAATGACCCGCTGTGTCTCCAGTGCAGCAGTCCCACTTGAAGATATTAATACAGACTCCTTTTTGGAATTTCTCCATATGTGGGCAGTAAGAGCTTCCAGAGATTTAATAGACATCCTCACTCAGATTTTGCTGTTTCAGTTGCTCCCTGCCTGGAAATTGATCTCGTGACAACATCTGGCCTTTCCCTGTATCTGTGCATTCAATAAAGAACGCCTTTAAAGTCTTTTATACAAAATCTGCTTTCCAGGTTGTGTGATAACAGAAGGTTTTGTCATGTGCTTAAATCATGCACTGGTTCTGACAGCAAGGTAGCCTAAAATGAGCTGTCATCTCTGCCCCTCCTCTACAAAGGGGTCACTCTTTCAGACCTGTTAAAGGAGTGATTAAGGCAGCTGCATGCTTTCAGGCCACACCAACAAGCATCGCTCATCTCTGATTCAGCATCATCAGCCCCTGAACAGACCTCAGACCAACCATTGGTGAGAAGATGTATGTGTCCTTGAGAGACTAGGAACTTTGGTGGATTCACAAGTGGAAGCCTGGGGATTCCCTTGCCTTATGCACTTGAAATCTTAACAATTTGTGAAGAAAATAATAGTTGTTCATTGACCTAAATTAATTTAAATATCAGGGTTTAGCTTTCCGTTCCTAATGCTAAAACTGGGATGGGAACATTTCACATGTTGCCTGAAACTGAAACATAGTACGGTAATTCCTCCTTCAATATCCATGGGGGTGTACCGGTGGGATCAAGCACTGACAACACAATTTACAAGGTCAGAAAAGGCAAAATATCAGGAAGGCAGTTTTTGCTTGGAGTGTTTCAAACTTCACACTCAATCCCTTGCAGGATCACATTAAGAGAACTTAGCTGAGCTGTACCTGCATTGCTCAAGACCTAGTCACATATTACCCGTATATAATAAAAAGTAATTCAGTGACAGCAGAGAAGAGTCTTGGTTTCACACACTCTCTTCCTACCAACCTAATCATAACATACTGCTGCATTACCAGTGCTTGGACTAGTTGACCCCTAGTGTACCTTCCAACTCTACAATTACATGGTAAAGAATATAACGTACAAGCTAGGCTGTTCCACAATTACAGCCTCTTTGACCCTGCAATCTCAGGCCCAATATTGAAAGCAAGGGGTGGCACTGGGGTCAGAGCACTCTGCAGATAGACATGAGTGGAACATTCCTGTTTGACCATTTGGTAAAGGGAGGGATCTGCACCGACCAACAGGCCCCACCCCCACCTCCAGTCTACAGACTGCTGGAGAGCCTCATAGCCATGGCCGCTGCCTGTCCTCTACATCAGTGTTTCCCAACCGGTGTTCCGCGGCACACTAGTGTGCCGTGAGACATTGGCTGGTGTGCCGTGGGAGGGAGGCGGGCGAGTCGGGCGGTGAGAGGCGGCGGCGGCGAGGATCCGCGTCGAGCCGGGGGCGGCTCCGCGGTGGTGGTGCCGAGGTTTCTCTCTCCATTCTCCCCTCACACACACACACAGGAAATAACACAGGATCAGCTGACAGGACCCAGCCAATGGGGCGGCGGCGGGGCAGCGCGTGCAAAAGGGAGGAGCGCGAGACAGCGGACGAGAAGGAGGCCGGCATGTCCGGGCAGCAGCAGCAACAACAGCAGCAGCAACTCCCGGCGACGGCTCCTCAAGCCCTGGGCAACCCTACTCCCTCACCGGCCTCGGCCGCCCTCCTGCTCCACCCACCGCCGCCTCCCCCGCCGCCGCCGGCCACCTCGGCCCCGCCGCCGCCCCTCCTCCGCCCGCTATCGCCGCCACCACCACAACAGCCGCCGCCGCCTCAGCTGCCGCCGTCCCTCAGTCCCTCGCTTTGCTGCCTCCCCCCCCCCCACCCCCAAAGCTTGGAGGTTCCCCGGCAAGGGGGAGGGGGAAAAATTGAAAACTTTCACTTTCGTGCGTCCCTCCCGGCGTGACGCTGCACGCTGACGTCACGGGGCTGTAATGGTGGTGTGCCGCGAGATTTTTTTCATCAAACAAGTGTGACTTTGCCCAAAAAAGGTTGGGAAACACTGCTCTACATATCTCAGTTGCCACAGTTACTACTGAGGCAGGAAACAGATGGTGTTGCCTAAAGGTCATTTATGCCTGAAGGGCCCCTAGTTTGCTGATATCTAAGAAGTTTGGCAATAACAGACAGTAATGGATTCCAGAAATAATCTGGAGTCTTGCAAGGCTGATGGCTAACAGAATGTACTGGGACATGGCTGTACATAAAGCACCAGCTTGCTGAGGTAGGTATTGCTTTCTTTTTTTGTTTCTCTACCAGTGCAGAAGTAAGAACAAAACTTAGAACAGCAGAATGCAACATATTAGTGTCCATTTTGCCCCAGGTAAAATTATTGAGGAAATTAATGCATATCTTGTTTATCTGCACACCAATGGCCCTCAAGCAAATGTCTCAGAGACATAAACTGCACAAGAAACACATTTCCCTGTAATAACATCAGGATTGATGGCCTAGAGTTTCCTGAAGGAATGAACTGCAGTGAAATGTGTCTGAAAAGTGTGTTTCAGAAGTGGGAGTGGGGTGGTGGGGTGTCAGTGAAAGAAAAGGGAGCAAATCTCCCGTGTTTGCCTAGGAATTTGACTGAAATGTCCTGGATTTTAAGGGACATGATGCTTGCTTTAATTATTATTTTCCACTTAAGACTCACATATTGCAAAAAATTTACACAGGGGAAGAAACGAAAACTAAATTTCTACACAACAGGTGTGGAGGGGGATTTAACCAGTATCTGGGTTTGTAGGAAATCCCCTACTGGCAGCAATAGGGAATTTCCTCCCAATGTAGATACTGATTCGAAGTATTTAATTTCTGGCCTAGTTTGGCCCTGGATCTACATAAAAGCAGGAAGGAAATAGTTAAAATATCTTATATATGCCCTTAAATATTAATAGGACATCTAAACCACAAAGAATCCTGTGACTGAATGTTTTACCACACGAGCTTTCGTGACAGCAGATTTGCTAGTATTTAGTCTGTAAAAACAAACATGGTTATCCTTATAGAACTTGTGTATATTTTTTGGTTGTTAAGAATACACCCTTGGATAAGCGGGATCCCTGAAGCTTAATGCAGTTTGGCCTAGCTATTTCACACAAAGAAAAACTTGCTGCAGGAATCTGGGCCGGCTGAAGACATTTTGGCACCTGAGGCGAATCACAAAATGGCACCACCGCTCTTGGTTGGGGAAGAAGGGGTGAGTGAGGATCTACATTGAGAACGAGGGGTGGGTGGGAATCAAATTAACCTTGCCTGATGGTTTAAGTAGGAATCAGACACCATGGGGTGGGGTGGGGGGTGCAGAGCCCAGTAGACCCCAGAGGGCAGCTGCTGACATTTCTTCCCTAGGGGTGTGAGGAGACCAGCAGTGCCTCTTTTTCAAGAGGCCATTGTGGAGGTGGCATGGCGGGCTGCCAGGGAGGCAGCTGATCCGGCCTCCAAGGAGTGCGCTGCAGCCATCGCTGCCACCACAGCAGCGGGCGATGCTGTTCCTGGCAGGAATTAAATGTTAACTTTTTGTACGTTGTTTTAGTAATCCTCCTGAAGCGTAGGACACAGGGTTGTCATTCTTACAATGAAAATAGAGAACAGAGCTTTGGGAAACACTGTCTTGTCCTATGGCCATGTAGTGAGTTCATAGTTGAGGTTACACTTTAATTGACTGATGTCAGGGGTCAACAGCAACACTGCATTGCTATAATAGTAGTAGTAGTAGTAGTAGTAGTAGTAGTAGTAGTAGTAGTAGTAATTAATTATTATTTATACCCCGCCCATCTGGCTGAGTTTCCCCAGCCACTCTGGGCGGCTCCCAATCAAGTGTTAAAAACAGTACAGCGTTAAATATTAAAAACTTCCCTCACTTCCCCAGTTAATAACAAAGAAAGTGTTGCTATTAACAACCAGTGAAATTACAGCTGGCACTTGTGGAAACAGTACTTGCCTAAGCAGGCTGAAATGCAAACAGTGTTTGTCTAAAAACCGGTTTTAAGGTTAAAAGCACATTTTTAAGGTGTGCTTGTTCTCCTGGGTGGAGCTTGGGGCACTTCTTTTGCCAGGCCCAAAAAGGAGAGGCTTGATGAGTACAGAGATGTGTGTTTTTTCCTCTCCCACTTACAGTGTATTTACACAAAATCACTGGGAATTTGTGAACCACCCCTTAAACATTGGATAGGCTTTGCTTGTTGGAGGAATCCAGATGTGAGTCAGAGACTAAAAACTGATAGAGAGAAGGAAGGAAGGGAGGGAACCGGCTGCTTGCAAATAAGGAAGGTAAGCTAGCTTCCCATCTTTCCTGACTTCTGAATTTGCATGTGTTTCACTCACAGGGATATATTCTAAAACTTCATATTTCAGAGACAGTCTACAATGCATGCTTTTCTTTATGAAGTCCTAACTCTGAGGAGGAACTCAGATTCCTAATAGTTATAAATGAAGGACAGAAATTATTTTGTTCTGTTTAGCTATTTCTTACAAAGATGTTCTTTTTTTTCTCTTCCAAAAGATATTTATTAAAGTTTTTAAAATATAACAATGAAAATGAAAAATAAAAAGAAACAAAATACAAAATACAACATAAAAACAATTAAAAAACAAATAGTTTTCCATAACATATCTTCCTTACGCTTATTTCCCCAGACCTCCTCATACCTCCCTTCTTTGTATTCCACTTCAATTTGTTAGTTCAGCAGATCCTTACCATTAAGCTTTTACCCATTTGTAAACCTTTTTTTTCGTATCTCCTAAAGCATTACAGCTGGAAACCCCTTAGTTTCTTTCCAACATCCTTCTAACATTCATTAATTTTACAATATTTCTGTAAATAGTCTTTAAATTTCTTCCAGTCTTCTTTCACCAACTCTTCTCCCTGGTCTCGGATTCTGCCAGTCATTTCTGCCAATTCCATGTAGTCGATCACCTTCATCTGCCATTCTTCCAGAGTGGATAAATCTTGTGTCTTCCAGTACTTTGCAATGAGTATTCTTGCTGCTGTTGTAGCATACATAAAAAAAGTTCTGTCCTTCTTTGGCACCAATTGGCCGACAATGCCCAGGAGAAAGGCCTCTGGTTTCTTCAAGAAGGTATATTTAAATACCTTTTTCAGTTCATTATATATCATTTCCCAGAAAGCCTTAATCTTTGGGCACGTCCACCAAAGGAGAAAGAATGTACCTTCCGTTTCTTTACATTTCCAACATTTGTTATCGGGCAAATGATAGATTTTTGCAAGCTTGACTGGGGTCATGTACCACCTGTATATCATTTTCATAATATTCTCTCTTAAGGCATTACATGCCGTAAACTTCATACCTGTGGTCCATAACTGTTCCCAGTCAGCAAACATAATATTATGTCCAACATTTTGTGCTCATTTAATCATAACAGATTTCACCGTTTCATCCTGAGTATTCCATTTCAACAGCAAGTTATACATTCTTGACAGATTCTTAGTTTTGGGTTCTAACAGTTCTGTTTCTAATTTTGACTTTTCCACCTGGAAGCCTTACAAATATGTTCTTATACTGTCAGGGACCTACATGCCTCACACACAGTAATTTAGAGACAAGGGTTCAAATGTGTAATGTTGTTTGTGAGCTTCCTGATAGCTCAGTTGGTTAGAGCACAGTGCTGATAACACCAAGGTTGCAGGTTCAAACGGGACAGCTACATATTCCTGCATTGCAGGGGATTTGATACTAGATGATGCTTAGGGTCGCTTCCAACTTTACAATTCTATGATTCTAAGATTATCCTATGCCACACCTTCCATTGTTCCTGTGGGTACAACTGTTCCTTTCATTAAATGCACACCAGAGCAGCAAGAAGGGAAGGTCTATATGTTTCTTTTTCTTTTCTTTTTAAAATGATATTCTACCCTGCTCCTGCCAACCTAGCAGTTCGAAAGCATGAAGTGCAAGTAGATAAATAGGTACCGCTCCAGTGGGAAGGTAAACAGTGTTTCCATGTGCTGCTCTGGTTCGCCAGAAGCGGCTTAGTCATGCTGGCCATAAACCGGAAGCTGTACTCTGGCTCCCTCGGCCAGTAAAGCGAGATGAGTGCTGCAACCCCAGAGTCGTCTGTGACTGGACCTAATCGTCAGGGGTCCCTTTACCTTTACCTTTACCCTAGCTAGCTTATAGGAGAGTTGTTAGCCCCTGTTCTAGAGTGGAATGCTGGAATAGATTGCTTTGGACTTCAGTAGCCAGAATGACACTATCTGTGCAAACTGCTACCACATTTCAGATTCTGCTTTTGGCACTTGTGGTATAACTCATGCAAATATGCCCCAGGGTTAGGTCTGAAGGCACATGAGGTCACTACCTTGCTGAGAGTAAGTAAGTGGATGGGTGTCAGCCTGAAAACCAAATGTGCACCACCTTGGAAGAAATACAGTATGGGATATAAATGTGAGAAAATAAATTTAGTGCATGCATGTGAATGATGACTAACTGCAAAGTCACTAGTAGTATTTTGGTAATAAACCGAACCAGAAAGGTATTTTGTAGCAACAATATTATTAAATAATTCTAGCTGGTTATATTTGACTAATTGTTTATGTGTGACTCATTGGCTTTGCAAAATTGTTGCTTGACTTCTTTTGGCATGGCTGGGCAAGTAAGTTATATAACACACAAACAGCATAATGATGACCATGAATACACACAGTCTTTTGTTCAATGATGGCCGCTAAGGCAACAGCAAGACACTCCCAACCCCTTCAAAAGCATGGAAATTGTTTGAACATGCCATGCCTTTCATGCTTCCCCGTTGTTGTGATCCTCCAGGAGTTCAGAAGTCTTTTGCTGCCGCCTTCAGGTGAAGTAAAACTAACAAGATTATCTTACTCTCATCTCACTGCCAGAAAAAGACCCAGATTCAGCAGCTAGTCTTCTAAATTTCACAGAGATGCAACATTGATCTCTTTTTATTGCTGATCTCAAAGAATGAGATACTTAACAAATAATCTGCAGTAGTTCCTATTTGTCCATCCAAGCCAACTCCCCACTCACAGCACACTTCTGGGCAATCTTTCATGGAACTCCAGAACCTCACTTTTTGGTACCTTCAGTACCCACTAATTTCCCACTTCAGAGATTAATAGAATTATGTCACAGTTCTATGCATCTCCTAGTGATTTTAGTCATCATTTCCACACCAAATTCTGTGATCAGTATTATAGACTTCAGGGGGCAATGTCTGGTTAATGTTCTCTAACCCTTGTCTCATCCCCCTTGGTGAGGCATGTGCCCACATCCCCTTCTCTCCTCCGCTGAAGATTCTTTGGCCTCTCTGGGTCCAGAATGGTAGGCGTTTCCTTGGCACTTCTTTTACAAAATAGTGGCTTAAAAGTGCCCAGGTTGGGTTGCATTTGAGACAAAAACCCCTCTTTTTGTGTCTGGTGGCCTCTGGGAAGCTATTCATCTGACTTCACTATTCTCCAGGAGCTGATTAAGTGATAAATTGCCTCTATGTTTTAGAACTGACACTGTCATTTGTTACCTGTAATATACCCCTGGCAAGCAGCATGTCAAGAATCACTAATGGTGTTCTCTTCCCCAGCAGAACAAAGACAAAGAGGAATGCGCCTCCATATTTGAAAGAATTTTCCTGTGTCAGCAGCACAAGCAGCTGCTGCTTTCACCAAGAAACAACATCCCCAAGGAACAATGAGGGACAAGAAGAAGATTAGGTCAGCCCTGTCCTTTTTGCTCCTTGCCTTTTGAAAGTGGGGAATTCTATGCTCGAGTGATATAAATGATGCTTAGCTTATCTGTGGGAACTGGTGGACAGGCAACAGGATGGAGCAGAGGATAGTTAATGTCCTCGATTTTTCAGACATTTTTTGCTAGTTTTAATTCTGCCTGAAAGGCTGAATAACCTGGCTCAGTGTTGTTCAAGTTGTAAAATAGCCCAGAGCCATCTCTAAGCTTGCTGCTTGTGGATATTATCTACCCTGTAAGCCTGGTGCTTTCAGTGTCGACTAGGAACATCAGAAGAACCCTGCTGAATCAGACCAAAGACCAATCTAGCTTACACTAGCCAGCTAGATGCCAATGGGAAGCCCATAGGCAGGACATCGGGACAATAGCCCTCCCCTGCTGTTGTTTCCCTGTGACTGGTAGATCCTGGAGGCTGTATACAGTCATTGTGAATAGTAGCCATTGGTGACCTTGTCCTCCTTGCAGTTGTCTAATCCTCCTCTAAAATTGTCTGAGTTGGTGGCCATCACCTTATATTGTGGTAGTGATTTCCAGAGTTTAATTATGCTGCTGTGTGAGGAAACTCTTCCTCTTGTCTTCCCTGAATATTCTACTGTTCAGCTTCATTGGATGATCATGGGTTCTAGAGTATTATGAGATAAGGAGATAAAAGAAAGACAGACAGACAGAAAGAAAGAAAGAAAGAAAGAAAGAAAGAAAGAAAGAAAGAAAGAAAGAAAACTTTCTCTATGTTATGCATGATTTTGATGCCCTGATGCTTCTGGTCCTGACAAAAATGTTTCCTTGTGATTATGGGCATGAACAGAAATTATGGTGCAGAAACAGTGACTAGTCCACATTACTAGTACAGTGGTACCTCAGGTTAAGAACTTAATTCGTTCTGGAGGTCTGTTCTTAACCTGAAACTGTTCTTAACCTGAAGCACCACTTTAGCTAATGGGGCCTCCCGCTGCCGCTGCACAATTTCTGTTCTCATCCTGAAGCAAAGTTCTTAACCCGAGGTACTGTTTCTGGGTTAGCTGAGTCTGTAACCTGAAGCGTCTGTAACCTGAAGCGTCTGTAACCCGAGGTACTACTGTACTTAAAGTGACCTAGTGAAAGTTGAAGGGAAGCTGATTCAAGACTGATTCAATACACTTCTTCACACAAGGCATAATTTGCTTACAGAATCTGCAGCCATAAGATGCAGTGATATGTGTTAGTTTAGGGGCTTTTCGAAGAGGCATAGAAAAATTAATGCTATATCTATGAATGGCTTGTAGCTAAATTGAGCCTTCGTGTTCAGAAGAAGTTTGCTTCTAAAAACTAGTGACTAGAGGGTGTGTGTGTGAGGCTGTATGGATAGACTGTTGTCTTCATGCCTTCTTTGTTGGCTTCCTGTACACATCAACTCAGCTGCTGTTCATCCTGCACTAGATGAACCAGATCCAGCAAAGTTCTTTTTTAAAAAAGCCCGTATGTGCATTGCAACTGAATGTGAGTGCCAGGATGAGCACAAGAGAAGATAACAAAGGTGAAGGTCACGGAGGCTCCTATCACAGCTCATGGAATTGCTTTAAAGCAGGGGTGGGAAACTTTTTGGACCCAAGGGCTGTATAACTGTGGTGGAAAGCTATCAGGGCATGCACGTATGTCTGCTGCCTTGAGCTCCTTGGAGAAAAGGGTGGGTATAAGTGTGGTGGTGACTAATAATAATAACAATAACAATAACAATAACAATCTGCTAGAATCCGTGTACCAAGTAATATCATTGTAACTTATCTTATACTTTACAGCCTTCCAGCTAAGTTAATCAATGGAGGTATAGCAGGACTTGTGGGGGTGACTTGTGTTTTCCCCATTGATTTGGCCAAAACCCGTCTCCAGAACCAGCAAGGACAAGCCATCTACACTGGAATGTATGTGTTGTAAGGCTTTGTTTAGTGTGATATGTGTGGTGTGGCATGGGGTATTAGGCTCTAAGCTGGGTATTAGAGTCCAATCTGGTTTGAATTTTGTATCTTTCAACCCTCACTGCCTCTCAGTCTAATCTACCTCACAGGGTTATTGTGGGGATTAAATGAGAAGGGGGATAATCATGTATGCCACCTTGAGCTCTTGGAAGAAAAAGGTGGAATATAAGTCTAACAAACAAACAAACAAAGAAGTTGGGGATGGATGAACTCCTTCCAAGTTCTCTCTTTTCTACTCATTCTTCTACCCATACTCCTAATTCTCAGAGTAGACCCATCGCAATGGATGGCTATGACAAGTACTATTTTTCTAGAAAAAGAGGTGCTGGAACTCACTCAAACATATGTATTCTGGTTTTTTTTAATTTACATTCTTAAAAGTAGCTAAAAAATTCTTGCAAATATAAAATGCAAACGTCACAACCAACCAAGCAGCAGGGATATATCAACCACAAATTAAATTCAGAAAGTGTCCTAAAAAACACCACCACCTTTTCTTGTTGCCCAAAGACCAGCAGAGATTGGGGAGAGCAAATGTATTTGGGAAAGGAGTTCCATAGTTTTGGTGCTATAGCTGAGAACGCTGTGCCCCAAGTAAGCACCTACTGAACATCAGACAGTTGGGGAAACTGGTCAGAGTCACAAAAGTCAGTCGCAATCTTGAAATACATGTTGCTAACTCTTGTTTCTCTCTATTCCTCTCTTATTCTAGGAGGGATTGTTTGGTGAAGACAATTAAATCAGAGGGGTTCTTTGGCATGTATCGAGGTAATGCTTATAAAAATGGAAAGGCCATCCTTTTTGTCTGAACTGCAATCAGTGGCGTAGCGTTGGTTGTCAGCACCCGGGGCAAGGCAAGTAATTTGCGCCCCCTAACCCGTGGATTTGCGCCCCCTAACCCTAACCCCCAGATGTTGCGCCCGGTGCGGCCGGCCCCCCCTGCACCCCCCACGCTACGCCACTGACTGCAATAGCAAAGCGCAATGGGCAAAATGCTTTTGCTGTTGTTTAGATTATATCAGTTGAACAATAGAGATAATCGGGTGGGGGTGTGTGTTTGAAATGAAATTTTAAATATTGGTATCAAAAGAGCATATTTAACAACATAGCCAGACACTGGAGAGACCTGTCAGGAGTAAGCATGGACCAATGGTATCAAGTAGTATGGGAAACAGCCTTATTAGAAAAACTAACCAATAAACTGAAACTGACATGGGAACATATAGAGGAAGACACCTTCACCCTGGTTTGGTTCCCCTTTATCACATATACAGCCCAACAAGACAACAAGAATCTGCCAACAGCATATGAATCAATCTGGCTAATACACACTCACACCCCACTTTCTCACAAAAACAACTCTCATTACAACCAACCAAAGACGACCCAACCACACCCTAAGTCTTAGGGCCTAAGCTACCCTCAACCTCTCTCACCACCAAGGAAATATGACAAGTGAATAGTAATGAAGGGGAACAGTTAGGGTTACCCCAAAAAGCCCTAAGACTGTTTGTGAATCCCCCCCCAGCCAGGCCTCGCCTCAAGCATTTTTAAAACTGCATTTCCTCCAAGACAAAAAGCATTAGCTAAGCATATTCCGCTTGCTGTAACTAAAAAGATTGCAACAAAGGTAGAGAACAGTCCATTGTTTCTCAGGCCTTTCTCAGGCTTTTGGCCTTGCTAAAAACCACATTGCAACTTGCTTTCTGTCCAGGAACCATGCCAAAGCACAAGAATGAAACAACTGGAACACTCTGAAACCCTCTCACCCCCTTTCTGGGAAGAGTCCAAAAATGGTCCCAAGACAGGAACTTTCTGTTCATGCTCAGGGGAACTCATGGGCAGGACTCTTGAAGAAGGAGGAGAAAAGGGGAGGGAACTGGAAGGGGGATATATACTCTGTGCAAATGCATGTGAACTTGTGCTTGTTTTGTGACTTATCACACTTGCTCCTCTGCCCACCCGGGATGGCAGAATAAAAAGCTCTTTCTCTGGATTTAACCCCTTGGTGTCATTTGGTTCCTTTCGTCCCTGCTCGGGTGCAACATTTTCCTGTTCATGGTTTAAAAAGGCCTAGAAAGGCTACAGTAAGAGAACCCATACAAGTAATGCTGACACAACGCCCCCCAGTAGAAAAATAGAAGCATAACCACCCGACCGCAACCCACTCACCATTCCCCGCTCCCCCTCTTCCCCTCTTTCTTTCTTTCTTTCTTTCTTTCTTTCTTAAACCAATTAATGAAGCAAGAACCTGTACATTGACCACTAATAATGAAACATATGTTGTAGATATTTTTCCACATTTATGCTATTTTTGTGATATACAAATGACATGAGAAAACTTGGTATACTTGTATGTATTCTTGTTTATAAGACCCAATAAAAGAGAGAGCATATTTTAATAAAATGTGGGAGGATTTTCATAATGCATATTTTTTGTACTTCAAGGAACTGCAAATCTCTCTCTGTGTGTGTAAAAATGGATAGCCTTCTGCTAGGCCGCACCAGTCCCCACAGTATTGAGAGATGCTGTGCAGACCAGGGCAGTCCCCTCAGTGTCTCCCCACACCACACAGGCCAGTGCAGGCTGCTGCTAGGCCTTGCACCAGGCCATGCTGGTCCCCACAGTGCCTCCCAACACTGTGGGGTCCAGTCCAGCCTTCTGCTAGGCCACGCCGGTCCAGTCTGACAGCATTGGAAGATGTGTGTGAGGTCACGTGATGTCTGGCACATGTATAATGTCACATGTGCGCCAGCCCCTCCAATCTTGGGGGCAACCCGGCGCCTGTGGTGGTACTTCCTGGACTGCACAATTTCAGGTGGCCAGTGACAGATCAAAAAGGAACTTTTGGAGAGTTCAGGGGTGCTTTTTTGAGGAACCCAGATTTCCTGCTATGCCTCACAGGAGGCTATCAGGGCACTAAAATGGCTGTCTGAGCATCCTGTAATAAATTAATTCGTATTTCACAGTTACTTTTGTTTAACTAGCTAAGAGACTACCATTTCCCTGTTGTCCCATCACAATCTTTAAAACTGACCAACAGTGCCCTCTTGAGTTCATTCTTCATGCACCAAGTCTAGAGAGCAAGGAGTGTCTTCTGGAAACTGCAAGACTTTATAAGCAACTTTTTCTGACATTCGGCACTCCATGTTAAATTGGGGAAATATTTCTAGTGCTAGTTTTTCATCCAGTTTAATATCATTTTAATTGGGATATCATTAATACTTTAATTTGCTACCTTCCAGAAACCTCCAGGAGTGTGTTTAGTACATATTATTTTATTGTTGTTAGCCACCCTGAGCCTGGCTTCGGCTGGGGAGGGCGGGATATAAATAAAATTATTATTATTATTATTATTATTATTATTATTATTATTATTATTATTATTATTATATTACAAGAGGAGTAATGTATTGATGTACCATAAAACTGGGTGCCTTATTGCCTCTCCCATCTTCTCACAGGGGCTGCTGTAAACCTGACTCTTGTCACTCCTGAAAAAGCAATCAAGTTGGCAGCCAATGATTTCTTCCGACAGTTACTCTCCCAAGATGGGTATGGGGTAAAAAGCATTCAATAATTCCAGTTTCTTTGTTTTTATTATTTATTGATCTATTCATCTATCTTTCTTTATTGTTATTTTGCCATTTGTGGGATGTTCTTCAAAACCAAAAAGTCCTCCTATAAAACAGTTCAAAGGGTATAATGAAACACCAGAATCTCATCATGAATAAATTATATATATATTTTTAAAGCTAAACACCATCAGAGCAGCATGTGAAAATAAATAGTATGAGAATAATAACAGTCAGCCTGACATAATCAAATCCTGATAGTGGCCCCATTCCCCCACCCTCTAGTATATCACACCACAGTCAATTTGTAAGCCTCCTACCAATGTCCTGGCTTTAGGTCACAGTGGCAGTGTAGAGGAACTTTTGTGTGTGTGTGTGTGTGTGTGTGTGTGTGTGTGTGTGTGTGATAAATCTGTAGTCCTCCCTCGGTGTTCCTCTGACAGTGTTCACTCCTGAAATTCCCACTAACAGAGGCACAGCAGGCTTGAGCTAAAATAGCCACTTTCACTGTTCAAAGTGGAGAGCCGCTACCTGACTCCTGCCAGTGTTCTTTGGTGTAGTCTGTAATTGCAGGATACGAACTATAGGCAGCTCATATCTCAGGTGAGCCAAGAGGCTTATGTATCTGTAGAGAGAGGAGGAGACATTTACACATGGATCCTAAGATCTTTGATGAAGATGTTATAATTTTGTGTGTGTGTTTCTCATAGAGCTTCTGCTCTTGCACCTTTAACAGTGACTTCCTTTGGCAAACAATGCTCATCTCCACAGCTCCACTAATTTCATCTAGCCTTGGTAGCCAGGCCAAAACTTTTGACCACTAGGTCCTTGCCATTCCTCTCCAGTGCAACCCTATGCATGTTTACACAGAGGAGAGCTTCACTGTGTTCAACAGGGTTTACTCCCATCCGAACATATATAAGAACGCAACCTTTGTCCCTGACTTGTGGAAGGGGAGCAGAGGCTTGTCTTAGTATGAATCACCCAAGGTGCTCTGAGTTCCTCTGTAAAATGGCCTGCAGTGAAACTTTAGGGGCTGGATTCAACTAACCTGGTGTGCTAGTAGAAACTATTGTAAAGAGTTCTGCTAGCACAATGGGCGTTCACCCACTCAAGCGTCACCCAAATCTGCTCTGGAGGATTGGGAAAACCCTCAGAACAGTGTGGGAGAAGATTGTTCTGTCTGGCAAGCAAAAATGCTTGTGCCATTGGAATGATTATCACAGTGCAACACTAAATTCCACACAAGGGCTCACCATTCTGATGGCAGGAAACCAAGCCACCCACCATCAAAAGGACCAGCTCAACCTTTATCTCTTGACAGGAGCTGGAGAATAAATGGGTATCTTTCCCCTTTTTGTCCTCAGCAGCAAAGCACATTGCACAGCTGAGTCTTTTTCTCTCTCTCTATCTCCAAGCTAGACAGGAAAGCTGGGGCTAACCATGGGAGTGGAAGTGTGGATCCCTGTTGATCTCCAGGCTGTGAAAAGCTTCACTCTATGGAAGGCACAGAAATAGCCCAGACCATTCCACTCTCATGATAGTTTGGCAAGCCTATAGTTGTGGAAGTGCATTTATTTTGCATCTATGCTTCTTTTGACAGAAAAAACTTGTCATTGGTGAGAGAGATGCTTGCTGGCTGTGGAGCTGGGACTTGCCAGGTAGTGGTCACATCTCCAATGGAAATGTTGAAAATCCAGCTCCAGGATGCTGGGCGGCTAGGTAAGTTCCCATTCCACCCCCCTTTTTTTGGGGGGGGGTTGTGGAATGATGGTGAAAGCAAAGTCTTGAATTAAATGAACTCCAACTATCTCTATTTCTCAGACACAGCCCCTAATTCCCATTACTTATCTCTGTTATACTTCTGTCCATATTTTGCTGTTGCTTAATAGTGATTACTTGCCAAAATGTGCTTTTACTGGGCAAATAAGCAAATTAATATCTGAGTTACTTAGAGTATAGGTGTGGAGAACCTTTTCTGTCCAGTGAGCTAGGTTCTAATCTCTCCTTATCTCCTGTTGCTGCTATGCTTGAAACTCTAATTGTTGGCACTTCAAAGTGCAGAGTGAGGCAGTTTAAATGCCCGTTTGCAGATAGCTCTGCACGGCTCTTTAAACCAATGGTTTTCATACATTTAAAGAGCATTGTGGAACTGTTTGCAAAAGAGCTTTCAAACAGCTCCACACCACACTCTTGCTGCAAACACCTGTTCCTACTAGAGGAACAGAGATACATGGCCAGACTGATCAGGATTGAACCCTCCATTCACCAGCTGGTGATCAAAGGGTTCAACCCTGCTGGCTGCAAGGGTCTGTTTCACCAGCACATTCCCTGCATTCCCCGGCAGAAATGAATCCCACTCATCTGCTGGCATTGGCCAGTTATGTCAGCTAATGGACAAGTAGCCATGGTTTGTGGAAAATGGCTTCACGGACCAACTTGAACCTCATAGTGGGCCAAGATTGCCCCCAAACTGGAGGTGTCCTCCCCCACTGTAGTAGTACCAGAATATATTTGGATTGGGGTAGTTGTTGCTGGAGATGGTGTGATATGATGTTCCTGAGACTGCAATGCAAGGAACCCATGGAGTGACAATGGAAAGTTAGGAGTTTTATTGCTTGTTTTCTTTTAGCTGCTCATCAGCAGAAGGCCTTGGGACAGGATGGACCAGCTGCTGCCACCTCCCATTCACCACCAGGACAGCCTTACACAGCCGGGTCCACAGCAGCCTCTAAACGCCCCTCTGCTTTCATAATTGCCAGAGATCTCCTGTGCACCCAGGGAGTTGCAGGCCTGTATAAAGGGCTGGGAGCCACCTTGCTCAGGTTAGAAGAGAGTGAACTGTTCCTTCCTGTTCATTGTAGGATGGCAAGCTGCTTTAGTCTAGAGGTCTTGAGAAAGGAAATTTAGCATTCAGGCTACCTAAGGCAGGCTGAGATGTGCTGGTCCCAGAACAAGGAGATATCTTCTCAGTGTTGGTCTGCACCTGGAGAGGCAGAGAAGAATGCTTCAATTTCTATAAATGCCCTAGAAGGATTGATTTCCCATTCTAAAGGAGGGTCTTTTGCTTTTAAACCATCACTTGGATCCAGGAACTCCATACTCATGAGCTCCATACTCATGAGCTCTGCACGTAAGTCCCTATTGGTTGTTTACATGGCTGCCTGAGCATTTAAAGCTAACCAGGGGTGGGAGAGAATTAGTGGGAGCTTCATATTGTGCATGGAAATCTGGATCCAAAGCAATTGCTATGATCTATATTGAGTCTACAGCCCTCTTTTCCTCATTGTGGGGTATAAGAAACTAAAGGTTGCTAACCCATATACTAACCAAAGACCTCAAAGTACTTCATATTCACAGGTGGTCTCCCACTCAAGCAGCTTATAAAAGGTCAGGATGCTTCCACTTTAGAAGCTTCATCTAGTGCAGGATGCAGCAGCCGGACTGCTCACAGAGGCAGATTACTAGCAACATGTTACTCCACTGCTGAGAGACACTGGTTGCCAATTTGCTGGTGGGCTAGGTTCAACATCTTGTGTTAATTCACAAAGTCCTCATCAACTTGTGCTCAAAATACCTTATGGACAGGCATTCACAATATGATTTTCTCATATTAACCCAACAGTATCAACTAATGTTTTATCGATGCTTTTAATTATGTTTTGCAGATATTTAGCGATAAATGATACTGTATTTTATGTTGTAAGCTGCCTTGATATATTTTTTTTTACAAAAGTAGTGATAATAAATAAAATAGTTTTAGCTGCTGGAATGTGTCACATCTTCAGACTGTTCTCTGGACATAGGGACTTTGCTCTCAGTTGCACAAGGGTGGGTTTGTTCAGGGTGGTGCTGGGATCAAAGCTAAACGTTAAGCAGAAACCTAAAGTTTTAAAATTCCATGATACATTGCAACTGTGGGGAAAGTATACTTGTGTGAAAATATAAAAGCCTGTAACAACTGCGAGGGTAGAAAGTATGGCAGTCCAAATGGGAGGAACAGTTGAGCTGTGAAAGGGGAAGGTGAAAATTGGTTGAGAAAAACAGCTTCAACAAGAGATTAGCTGATTGTATTGTTTACCTAAAATGTCTCACTTCTACTCTCAACAGGGATGTGCCCTTTTCTATTATATATTTCCCACTTTTTGCCAACATCAACAAGCTGGGGCAGGCAGATCTTGATGAAAAAGCCTCTTTCTTCCATTCATTCATCTCTGGCTGTATTGCAGGATCTGTGGCAGCAGTGGCCGTGACCCCATTGGATGGTAGGTATTAGATGGTGCAACTATCATAAGGCAGTGACTTTTGCTTACGTGTGCGTGTGTTTATGAATTTTATTCCCTCCCAAGAGGCCGCAGTAGTGCTTCAAGTGAACTATTAAGACCTTGCCAACGCAGACCCAAGATTAATTAAGCTCCTTATAAGGCTGCTTTCTAAGTTGCATTGTCCATAATGTTTTACGTGCTCTGCAAAATAATCTGCACTTCGCACATGAGTATATAGAAGCTTTTTCTTTCCCAACCACATGAATGGGCTGTTAGCAACTAAGAGTACTTACTGTATCAGGCAGACTATTTATTCCAGGAAAATAGAGGGAGCTATTTCTTATAATCAGTGATGAGTGAGCCTTGTCTGGAACAGCGCCGACCAACAGATTAGCTGGGGCAGCATAATGATTAAGTGAACCTTACTAGAGAAACAATATTAATGCAGTGAACAGACTACATCCGATAAGAGTGTTGAACCTGGGTTTCAGTTGCTGCTTGGATAGAAAGCTCAGTGGTGATACTGGGACAAGGCACAACCCCTTCATCTAACCAACTGCTAGTGGAGAACCATGAACTCATTGGAGAAAGGACAGATTTATTTTGATATATCTATTTAAGATAAGATTGCCATGAAAATACAAACATAAACACTGAAAAATTAATGATAAGCTTATATGCTAGAAATCCTCAAGTCACAGCACCGGGTAGCCTGGGAAAGCTTAAATGTAGAAATTTTAAAATAAATAGTACATCCCTTTGGCAAATCCATGTTTTCATACTGCAACACTGTTGTGAGGACAACAGAACTTATATACGTGAAGTGCTTTAGTGAGGCACCATGTGTTTACTATTATGGTGATGAATGATGATCGATGAAAAACTGATGTGGAATAACAACACTGCATTTTTGACTAGTACCAGGAGCATGTATTCATGCCAGGAATGAAATGAACAAATAAATAAAAATCCCAATTTTGCACTAAGAAGTCTGTAAAGCATGCAACTTTGCAAAGGTTTATATCAGTTCCTGCTTGTTTTAGTTCTAAAGACCCGAATTCAAACTCTCAAGAAAGGACTGGGAGAGGACACCTACAATGGGATTGTTGACTGTGCCAGGTAAGCAGACCGGAACTCTTGTTTTACTGGTACTCAGGTCATTGCTCTATGTTAACAATGTTCTGCAGTGTACATTTTGCAGCACGTCCTTCTGAAATGGCACCATCCACTCACAAGAGAAAGATGGCAGCAGGCTTTGAGGAACCCTAGAGAGGATGGAATGGAGTAGTGTTGCTGGCACCCTTAACAGCAGCATTCTACACTACTTTAAGGTTTTCCCGTTTCTGCTTCATTCATTCTTCTTAGGAGGAAAAAGCTGGTAACTGAGCAAGCTGATGCATGATTTCCAATTGTATACTGGAAAAACATAGTATTTCTGAGTATAAGCTAGCTTTCCCCCTTGCAACAGCATTTAAATAAGACATTGAAAATGAGCAGCCAGCAAAGGAAATAAATATTCATAGGCAGCAGCTCTGAGTAACTGACCACAAGAGGCAGTGGAACACAAATATGACGGTTCCCAATTCTTGCCGTGGCTGTTGCTGACATATTAAGTTAAACACAGCTTACTCTTGGGTGCTTTTAACTTTAAAAAGCAGTGGGGTGTCAGAGATGAGGAACTCTCTGATTCTTTATGTTACTAGACTGCAACTCACAAGATCTCTGCCCCTGGGCTGTGCTGGTTGGAGGTGAGGTGGGTTGGGGTTCAATGACTTCTGGATGGAAGTCTTGGTTGCTTTTTCCTCTCATGCTGTGGTCCTGGCCACCTTTGCCTCCACCTCCCCAGCTGTTACTTGATTTGGGAAGGCAGCTCTCCTGCCTTGAGAAGAAGCTATGTAAGTAATCAGGAGACTCATCTCTGCCACTTTGCCTTTTACTCAGAGAACCCTAAATAGGAAAAAAAAAACCCTCTAACTGATAGTAACAGTAACTTCAGGAGCTGTTTTACCAACCCACTCTGTTTCTCTCCTCTCCAGGAAGGTCTGGATTCACGAGGGCCCCGCTGCCTTCATGAAAGGGGCAGGATGCCGTGCACTGGTTATAGCTCCTCTCTTTGGCATAGCCCAAGGAATGTATTTCATCGGCATTGGAGAACAGGTCATGGAATATTTCAAATAGTACCCATTCCAAAACACACTGGATCATGAAATAAGATCGCAAGAGTTCTGTGACACTAGCTACTTGAAAAGATATGGAAACACCCTGTAAATACTTGAATGGCTGTGAACAACTACCCAGTCTACCACTATCCAGGAAGATGGCCTAAAAAACACCACTTCCAGGTTTGTCATTGCTTCATTTTCTAAAACAATCCTCTGCACTGGGCAGATTTCTGGGACCTAAAAGGTAACATGCCAAAGGTTGTGCTATGAAAAGGAATGGGTTGCAAGTGTTATTTCTTACTTGCACCAAACGTTGGCCAACACTTTTCAAGCTGATCTATCACACACACCACTGCAGACCAGGATGTATAGCCAGAGATTGAATCTGGATCCATCTACTTACAAAGCTTACACTTTACTAGGGATCTATGGGGTCCTTCACAGTGCTGCCTGGTTCTTCTCCATTACAAGTGCATTTATAAATATCACGACTTCATATTTTTATGTCATTTCGTAAATGCTTCCAAGTTGGATCAAGGATAGCAGTTTAGTGGAGGTTAATTTCACCCTTGCTGCCCTGATCTCATGCTGGAAATATTTTCCTGTACATTTTATTTGGTGATCCTGCACTGCTGTATACATTTCACCACAGAACCCTTTCTGATCTTTCATTTTAGAAGCAGTCTCATCATTGCCACCCTCTTCTCTTCCAGTGCATGTATTTGCACACATAAATTAATGGCTGTTCTTAATTGTGTATTATGTTTCTAATGTGACCATCTGAGCTCAGCAAGTTTCTATTAAGCCACTTCTGCATCTGTAATGGGATAGTGTTAGTTACAGCATCTGATGACAGTCTGCCAACTGCTGTTCAGCTTGAGGTGGGTGGGGGAGGTACGACCTTTCCCATTTGCTGTTTGTGCATAACCCAGAGCTGTGTTTAGACAACACAGATACATACACAAAGGAAATATTTGTGTTTGCCAAACCCTAAAGCATGCTGCACCTTAGTGACTGCTCAGCAATGCAAATCAATGGTCAGGAACCATCTTCCTCACCTACTTTAAATGGAAGACAGAAAGCAAATGAAGTTTCCAGCCCTCGTGTCTCTGGCCCATTTGACTTTTCCTAGACTACACCTCTCACTGGCCGTGTTCTGTGCCCTCCTTGAGTTCTCTTACTGCCTGCAAATTGTCTTTGAGCTTTGATAATGCTGCTTGCCTGGATTGCATGTGGAAATGTCTTTTTGATGGCTGAGATATAGCCTACTGTGCAAAGGCGAGAACTGCATCCATTGCTCTGCCTACTGTTGCCTCTAGCCTCAACCAGTTCTGCCATGTGATTCTCAGGTGACTACCAAAGGAATGCAACTCTTGGGCTGACAAAAGCTTTCCGCCCCCTTGTTTACTCATAACCACAAGGTCCAGAGGCATTATATTTCTGAATACCAATGGCTGGAAACCACAGGAGAGGAGACTGCTTTTGTGCTCAGGTCCTGCTTGCATTTTCCCCACAAGCATTTGGTTGGCCACTGTGTGAACAGGGTGCTGGATTAGGTAGGTCTGATATGTTCTTTAGCACGACTATAGTTAACAGCAACCACCATGTCTCTCTTCCACTCAGTTCTTGATAATATGAGACTTCATTTTTTGGTTAGAATGTGTAGCTTTCACCACTGCACAGAAAATCCTAAAAGTGGCAATAGCAAAAACGGGCCAAGGATTACCCTAGTTGGTGTGTGCAATGGTGCTTTGATTGGCCAGAAAGATGACTAGTTTCTACCCCCTTTCCATGGAGAAACTAGCAGAAAAGTAGTACCCATCCAACCTCAAACAAAAGAATCTTACTGTAAACCTGTTCCTTAATGCATGGAGAAATAAAACTTTAAATAAAGTAGTTTTGCTTCATTAGACTGATATAGCTTTTAAAAAATGTAGAATTTATGGTTTGTTATGCTTGGAACCCCTAAAAAAAGCCAGTTGTAATTACCAACTCCCATGCTACTACCTGCTGACACCCCTGTTCTGCCTTACCTTCTGCAACATGACCACATAACTTTTTGCAACCTGCCCAGGGAACTCTGTATTAAAAAATGTTATATGTTAATCTTGGCAGGGTGGTAAAATGGCTGCTTCTGACCTTAAAAAGCAGCTTGTCTCTTAATAAATCAGATTGCTTACAGTTTGCATAGTTTATTTCCCCAATACCAATCTTGAAGCTTCCAACTTTATAGAGAACTAAATTTTAGTCTAAAACTCCCTTCTGATAAATGGTACCATTGATTCTCAGTTCTTTTTTTTTACACTCCCTAACTGAAACTACATGGAGGGAAGGTGTTGCTGTAAAGCTCAGTAACATGGTTGCTTGATGACCTCATACAGACTTATTCCTCTGGGGGCAGAAGCAAAGGAAAAACAACAAGTTTCACACACCTTTTTATTTTAATGATGTATAGGCTGTGCATGTGCACAAGTCAAGTGTGTGTATACATATATATATATATAATTTTTGAAACCACATATACAGAACAAGAATCTGGGGTTGACCAAATTAGCATAAGTTACAGTGGCCCTCGAAAGAAACATATGCCCCCTATTTAATGTAATATCAAACAGCTTTTAAATAAGGAAACCATGGATAAACAACACAGGTTGGCGACATGCTTTGAGGGAAGTAGTCAAAGCAGAGACTGACCCCCAAGGAATCTGTCTCAAGGGACCTAAACGTCTCAATTTCTGTTTTACATACCACTGTTCTGTGGACAGAGGTCTTCCAGCCTCTCTTCAAGTCAGGCTAAGCATAGCAGGTATGCAAAAAGAAGAAGTAGTATAACTTAACCAAAGAACATACACAGGGCAACACAATATAGCACTGAGTATTACATTTTAAGAGGGGTGTTGGTTTATTAGGGATGCTCCAGCATTCCCTTCATAATGGCAGTGGAATAATTTCCACTGTTACTTGAAGAAATTTAGTCCATGAACTTCCTATTGCTGTTGGCACCAAAAAGTGCCGTTCGAATGTCTGGCATCATCTGTTGAAGGAAAAAAAGCGAAGCAGTTACAATGTGTTTGGTGATGGCACAGAAGAACAGGAATGTAACATGCACCAGGCACTTTGTTCGATATTGCAGGCGCAGGCACCAGCCCTGAACTGGCAAGATAAAGGTCTGGAGGGACACATCACACAAACTGTGCAAGACTGCACAATACCAAAGGAAGTAGGCCCTTCCCCATGATGCATGATCCTCCAACAAAATGCTGGTAATGAGGACTAGCACCATCAAACTGAGTCTATGACCTCAGAGCAAGCACCTGTAGCCACAATGGGCTGCACTGGGACTGAAAAGCTGAAGGGAAACATTCTGACCTTCGTTATTGGCCAGGGGGCCACTGGGACACTGTAGTCCCTGCCTTCCAGGCAGAACATGATGGCAAAGATGTGGCATCAATGAATGGTCAGAGAGAAAGAGCAGGGAGCTTGCTTCCCCTCTCACTGCCAGAAATCTTCAACTACCAGTTGCCCCAGGACTGCAGAAGTGAAGGGAGGCCCCCCCTGCATCAGCCAGGAGCTTACAGGCTGCTGAGTTGTGTGGGGCTTGGGACTACTGTAAGATGCCTTGGCGATCATTGGATTGCAAGATGGGATACACATCAAAATAATTAGTGGTGTACAAATCATTTGCCAAGGATATTAAGCTCGGAAGAAATCGGGGGTTCAAGGATGGTGGGGCAGGAGAGAAAATGGAAGGTATTTCTCAGGCTTACTTGCTGAGCAATTAGATCCAGCCGGCTTTCCAGAGTATTGGAAACCTTGATTCTATTGTCACTGTTATAGATTTCAACACCTCCAGCTCTAGAAGACACAAGCAAGATAAACAATGTCTGATTGAATGAAACAAAACCGACAAAACTACTGTTTTAAGTCATGTGCCAGAGGGATGAATCAGTGTCACCTACCCAACCCTTACATTTCACTGCAACTGTAATTTATTCAATCCAACAACATGTGTACCTACATAGTGTGTCTTCATAGTCTTTTTAAAACGTTAGGATCTTTTTCTGTACATGCTCGGGCAAGAATAGCCACTTCTGCTTTTTTGGAACCACTGTGCAGAGACAATTTGGTGAATAAGAGGATCAAATTCTTTAATAAAATTTAGCATCGCCTAGGAGTAAATGCTTGATGGGTTTGACTGTGTGTAATCAGGCAGTTCCAAGTCATCAACAGGGTTGGTTAAAAAACTAATTGCTTTCTGCAAGATCCTCTGCTGACAGCAGTTCATTGCCTTTTCAGGCTATGCATGGCACAATACAATTACTGTGTGAAACGCACACACAAAATTCATTGCTATTTTTACTTAAAACAGGAAATGAAGCAAAATGTGCACTGCACCCTGATTACATTTTAGTGGAACACCAGTGGGCCAAATAAAATTGCTTTGGGAGGACGGATGTCGCCCATGAGTCACTAGCTCCCTAATTGTGCTTGAGCATGGGTGTCCGTACCAAAGTTAAATCAGAGCATGGTAAATATTTCCCTCACAATTTTCACTTGTAAGGAAAAGTTTTAATGAATCTGCATGTTTTACAATGATCTTTGACAGTTGTAGCTAGGGGCATTTGGATATTTGTTTCTAACAAAGCCTAGGTTCCTGATCATCTTACGGAGAAGCAAGATTAAGATATAGGACTTACTCCACAGTGTACATAAGATCACAGACTAACACGTTTACCTGAAAATAAATTCCATAGAGTACAATGGGACTTCCGCATAAACGTGCCCAAGGGGGAGGGGACTATTAAACAATTCCAGCCTTGGACCTAGAAGTAGTCCTCCCATCCTAATCTGTTGCTGCACTGTGAAGCTTTTGAGTGAACTGGCTCTTCAATTAGTCTGGTGTGATAGAACAAGATGGCATTTTAAAAACACAATAATGAGGAAATATCAAATTCCATCCCTTTTGGAGCTACAACTGGATGATCTGCTGTTTTCTGGGTGTATGTGAAAGGTTTATGATATATTGGATATGTTATTGAGCATGTGACAGTGTTAATTTCCATTATACAGTAGACTCTTGGGTTACATTACCTTCGGGTAACGTAACTTTCAGTTGTGAATGCGGCAAACCCGGATGTGTATACTTCCGCGTTTCGCCGCGCGTGCATTGCAGAAGCGCTCTATCGCGCCACACACAGAAGCGGCGCCTTATGTTGTGGACTTTTCGGGGTACATAAGGACCCCCGGAACAAATTAAGTTTGTATCTGGAGGGTCCACTGTATACCGTTAGATGTTAGAAAGTTATATTTTTAACCCCTGCTCTCCACATGAAAGTTCTATGTATAGCACTCTGCCTCTACCTGTTATGTAGTACCAATAACCCCTTTTCAGTTATGTATCTTTCTTACATGTCGTCAGGGAGAAATGATTCTTGGTCAATATGAATATCAACTTCTTTTTTAGTGGTAGCTTTGTAGACTGGGATGCTCTTCTGGACAGCAGCCTGAAAAAGGATTTATATGGACATATATGTTATATGTTCACATAGGAAAATAATAATTTGCTCAATTCCATTTACAGTCCCAAAATAATACCACCTCTTCATTAGCCTCTCAGGTTGCATAAGAATTCGTGCCCCTCACAGGTCATTGGTTAGGCTTGCCATACTTTAGGAAAATTCCTGTCGTGTCCTGGTTTTCGGGTGTAAAAATGACATCGGGGGAATTTGCTGAATTGGTAAAATATCAGGGGAAACCTGGATGTATGGCAAGGTGATTGAAAAAGCAGTGGAAACAGCTCCAAAAGATTAAAAGCTCAACACTTTTGATGGGTTTTTGAAAAGAGCTCAACAACTTTGTGGGTGTCATGAATTTTGAAATATGGCAAGCCTATCACTGGTAGAACACAAGCTCTGATTTGTCCCTTATGGGATTACATTCAGATTTCAATTGAAGAACTCATGTTGTTTCACTGCGAGTCTAGTGAATTGGAACTGAGCTAGATGGACCAAGGTGGTTTCATTCAGCACATGAAAGGCAGCTTTCCATGTGCAATTCAGGCACTTCCTTGAGGGTGTGCCATTCAGTTTGCAGAACAATGCAGATAAATTGCATACATCCGTTGTTGACAAGGGCCCTGCACAAACTGGATGTGCATAGAGGGAGGGGTGACAGCTCAGTGGCAGAGCCAAAGAGGTAGGGAAGGGAAAATAGTTATTTAGACCAGGAAAACTGTATGGGATAACACATCTACCTCATGCCACGTCTCTGATCAAATTTGGGTTCTGTCCCCACCCCCCTGCTACTTTAACTATACATTTATTGTGTGGTTTTACACCAAGGAGCTTATCAGCCACCAGACACTACATTATGACCATTTAGTAAAAAAACACAACTTACCTTAACCAATTGAAAATCCTGTTTCCGGCATCGGACAGTCATTGAAGGCTCAAGTAACTGATAAAACCCCTTTTAAAAATAGAACAAGAGCTTAATGTGGCTTGCAAAATTTATACAATCCGAGTTGACAAATCCCTTAAGTTTAATGAACACCTTTACACCCAGGACAATTAAAACATATTTAATTTTAATTCACGCAATACTGGACTTAATTAGCCTAATGCGGAAGGTTTGCCAAAAAGGAGTACAAAACTTGGGTTGGGTAGGCCTCTCTGGGTAACAGCTTCCAGAGTTGACGGCCCAAAATGTAAAAAGTTCTGCTTTAGAAGTTTAACATTCTGAATGGAGAAATGGAGGTGGTCTTTGTCTGCTGAACTTAAGGGATACAAGCACATTTAGGGAGACAAGTGGGAAAGGTAGAAATTTTAGCGAAGATAAGAACTTGACCATTTCATGTTGCATTGGAGTTAGTAGATTACATACTATATACATGTTGGAGTGCTGTCTCAAGCTTAGAGAAACCAGAGGTAGGGAATTTAACTGGGAAACATCCTAAGAAATACAAAGGAGAGTTGATAGTGTGGATTTAAGAGGTCTATATCCACAACTAAAAGGAGACCATAAAGATGCAAGTTGTTTTACAGGGAAGTGTCTGTAGGAAGCATGGAATATGTTTACCTGTAGAACTAATCCATCCAACAGACTCTGGTACCTGCCAGTATCCTTTACTACTTTAGCCAGTCTCTGCTTGGCATCATTCAGCAAATCCTACGATGAGAGAAAAATGCAGATAGAAAAGATCACACCATGTCCTTCAGTCAAACACCAAACCTCAGGCAGACTCCCTCTGCTCCAACCCCTGTTCCCAATGCACAGGCTCAGTTAAGGCATTTAATTGTAATTGATGCAGTCAATTTACTTTATTCTACAGAACCCATTCTGGGTTCTGTTATTCAGTCATACCACAACACTATATTTTAGTTTTTCATTTTGGACTGAATTCCTTAAATTTCCTTCCAACCCTGGTCACTTATCTAGTACAAATATAAAGTTATGATATAAAGAGGAAGTTGGAGCGTTTCATGCATCACAAGCATGTGACTGAGCTGTTTGAGTTGATTGTGAAAGAATTCATGTTTCTTAGCCTGTTTCCTTCAGACCTCTCCACAACAAGTACAGCAAGTGTTAGCACATCCTGCCAGAATCAATTCTTATATCAGAGTCAAATTGCAAAAGGGACAACTTTCTCTCTAAAAAGTGATACAGTATTCTGAATTGTTACGGGAAACAGGAATTAAACAATGAAATTTCTACTGCAGTGAGCTCTGTTTATGGAGTATCATTATACCACTCTCACCTAACAGTGGAGTGAGCAAAAGGCATTTTGTAGTGACACACACATTAACTGTAGCCCTCCAGCTCATTTTTAATTTAAGCCAATGTATTTCTAACCCAAATAACCAGCAGAAAGAATGGGAATGTTTTGTAACTATGTTTTATACTGTCATGCCTGTTAAAAACAGAATTAGGCAAGAAGGCAATGCTGGAAGTGTTCCTTATTAAACATCAAACAAAATCAGAATCCAGCAAAAACAATACTAATGCATCAGGAGAAAATATGGAAACTTTCCCCTGACATGCTAATTTTCTGTATTCAGGAAGTTGCTCTGTACAGAGGACCATTAACTCACATAAGCCCTCACCTGAAGTAGTGCAACCTTAAGAACTAGAACAGGCTCACCCACTCTACCATTTTAGGAGGAATTCCTCCCCATTAAAATGCCACTGAATATGATTACTTTCTCTTTCCCCACACTGTTGTATTGTGCAAGAGTTAAATGCTAGCGGGGGGGGGGAGCAATGAATAGGCTGAAAGCAGAGAATAAGCAGGATGCATCCTTTACTTCTTATTTATTCTCCAGTATAGCAGAAAGTAAGATCAGTATTACCTTCCATTTATAGTATATATGGACCTACAACAACATACAAGTTCCAAACCCAAGTATTTTCTACATCAAATAGGCCCCCAAGAGTGAAACCTGAAAGTTTTGTTTTTTTAAGACACCAGTTGTGAGTCAGACAAATGGCAAGAATCCTCATTCTTTTATAATGGGAAGTATATACTTACGGCAATCAGATCATCCCTTGCTTTGAGAACCTTCAGTCTTGCCTGATTCATCAGGTTGGACATCTGACTGCAAGTCAGATGGAAAAACAGAACTGAGTGCCATAAGCTTCAGACAGTCTAACCAGCAGTCATTTATTACACACTCCTCCCCCCCCCAAGCATACCCCATATTGGATCCAGACAGGCCCAAAGTAAAGCTCTTTGTAAACACCCTTTCCCCAACTCTCATAATGTCAGTCCACTTCTAGAATCTCTTTAACCCACCACCAAGACTTACTCAGATGATCACACACAAATCTCTGCTTAAACAGCAATATGCAGCTATTTATCTGAGATCACTTTATATGGAGTGACATTGTTTCTTACATTAAAGACCACTACTTACTGCATTTTTATTACAATTTACCAGTGAGCAGGATCATGACTGCAATTCATTTTGATGGGACACAAGTGGATGCAGAAATTAAGGTGGCTGGAACAGAGGTACTTTTCATCAACACATCATACTCTTCCTTCAGGATTTTATTTATTTATTTAAGGAGGGGAGAACTTATTCAGGGTCTCATCACTTCCCTCAGGAAATGACATGTTGTCTGTGGAATTACCTCTCCTCTAGTTCCGGTTGAACTGCATACCATGTTGGCTACTTGCAACCAAGAATAAGTTAGGGGTCACAGCAGACTACTTACATTTTCTTCTGCTGTTCAATTTGTTTTTCTTTCTTTTCATAGTATTCCATTATTTTCAGTCTCTGTGTCTGAACAAGACGACCTTTCTCAATGTTGAATTCTTCTTCAGCCTGTTAGGAAGAATAAGACTCCATCTGGGATATATGCTGCTTTTTCTACTAAAATAGGGTGTTTTGCAAAACACTGCAAAATCCAATTACCGTATTTTTCCATGCATAAGCCTAGGTCCCCCCCCCAAAAAAAACATAATGTCCAAAATTTGGGGGGTGTCTTTTACATGGATAGATCTCCCCCTATTTTCTTAAATCAGAGTCCCCCAAAATAGGGGGTGTCTTATACATGGGGGCGTCTTGGAAAAATCTATTGCTCTCATAGCTAATGAATGTCTTCATTGGCAACTGAAACTTCATTTGGTCCCAGCATCCTACACTTCCATTCCCTTTTAAAACTTTTACTAAATTCTAACTACTAGAGTATGTATACATGAAAACTGATTTCTGTATTCAAGACTACTAAACTAGAGAGGAATGTTAGGCTGCAATCCTATGCACACTTACCTGGGACGAAGCACCACTGAATTCAGTGGGATTTACATCCAAGTACAGATGCACAGATCATGCTTTTATGTTCACTTTAGACACCAACCATAACCCCTCACCTTCTTTGTTGGTGATACAGTGTTAAAAAGATTTGTGCATCCACACATAGGGCTCATTGAGACATTTCAGGAGGAGGACTGGCAAACATTCAGCTTGCCACAAATGAGCTTTTAGTTATCTAAAGAAGCCAACATCTTTTATGGAAGTTCCACATGCAGGAATGATACAGATACTTTTTGTTTACCTTAGCATCTATTTCTTCTGCCTTCTCGTTGGCTTCCTGTTCAATGAAAGCCATCATGTGCTTGATCTGTAACAGAAAGGAGAGTTATATTTTCCATGAAAGCCTGCAGGAACATTTCTGCTTTTCAACACCCAGGATTTCTCACAACCTATGTGTTACAAGTGGGTTTTTTTTGCCACCAAGACTGAAAAATGAGCTTCCAAATATTCAAGCTCGTTTTTTTTTTTAAAAAAAAATGTTTACCAATTCTTAGTTTCAGTTAACAGAACATACCCACAAACGGAATACAGAGCTTAACAGTTGTTTGGGAAAGAAAGAAAAATATCAGCTGATAGTTGTGATCTTAAATGTTCCAGTGCAGGCCGTCAAATGAAGGACTTCATGTTTCAATGAAGGGTGAATACCATGTTCAACTGTCCTAACATAGTCAATAAAAGGATACCATGTAGTATAGAAGGTGTGAGTCCTCCCCCCCCTCCCGATTGATGCCACTTTTTTGAGACTTAATAAAATTAACCACAATACATCCAAACTCTGCTGGCGGCAATGAAATTTCCTTGGTTCTCTAATATACATGTGGTGGTTTTTGCCCACAAATTATTCCCTTTTGGGGGAAAATCTTTCAAATAATCAGATAAGAGGACAGCCACTACAACCCAAACCAAAACTAGCCCCTTAACTTATTTTACTCCTCATATTAAGAATACAATTAATAAAAATATAATTCTTCATTTATTAACTGCATCTAGATTAGTGATAGCAAAGAAATAGACAACTTTAAATGCAAATCTTTTTGAAGCTTGGATTTCGTAAGTACATTATGGGACGTTGTGCTCATGGACAAATATTCAAACCCTTATGAAGTTAAACACATTCAAAATACAAATGGTGTAGGGACATGGGACGGGTACCCCTGTGCAAATGTTATAAAAGATTATTATGATGCTAAAGCTGTATATGGTTAGGTGCGTTCAATCTTTATTTATCTCAGTGCAACTCTCTGCTGGATGATTTGTGGTCAATGTGTGCAGATCACAAGTGCCTATCCGGGTCAGCCCAATGGCCCATCTGGTCCAGCATCCTGTTCTCACAGTCGCAAGCCAGATGTTCACTGAAAGCCTGAGAGCCAGTAGTGTAGTGGTTAGAGTGCTGGACGAGAACTTGAGAAATGGCGGTTTAAATACCCACTTGGCCATAAGGCTCATTGGGTGACCTTGGACCAGTCACTGACTTTCATCCTAAATCCTAACTTACCTCACAGGGTTGTTGTGAGGATAAAACAGGGAAAAGGATAATTGTGTGTGTGCTACCTTCAGCTCCATGGATGAAAGGCTGCACATACCTGTAACAAACAAACTAGGACCAGAGAGCAACAGCACTCTGTCCACTCACAATTCACAGTAACGGCTATGCACTGCCTGACAATGGAGGCGGAACACAGCCACGGTAAAGGTAAAGGGACCCCTGACCATTAGGTCCAGTCATGGCCGACTCTGGGGTTGCAGCGCTCATCTTGCTTTATTGGCCGAGGGAGCGGGCGTAAAGCTTCCGGGTCATGTGGCCAGCATGACTAAGCTGCTTCTAGCGAACCAGAGCAGCGCACGGAAACGTTGTTTACCTTCCTGCCGGAGCGCTATCTATTTATTTACTTGCACTTTGATGTGCTTTCAAACTGCTAGGTTGGCAGGAGTAGGGACCAAGCAATGGGAGCTCACCCCATCGTGGGCATTCGAACCGCTGACCTTCTGATTGGCAAGCCCTAGGCTCAGTGGTTTAACCCACAGCGCCACCCGCGTCCCTTATTAATTGCCACAATTAATAGCTTTATCCTCCATGGATCTGTTTATCCTCTTTTAAAGCCATTCAAGTTGGTGGCATCACGGCCTCTTGTGGGACTGAGTTCCATAGTTTATGCGCTGGGCAAAGAAGTGCTTTATTTTTTCTTCCCTCAATCTTCCAACATTCAGCTTCATTGGCTGGCTCAGAGCTCTAGTATTATGAAGACTTCATAATATCACTCTACTTCCAAGGGACCAGAGGATTTCTACTTCAAGATGTTAAGCAGTTTTACCAAATGTGTAGGATAATATGCGATCTTCATCCTTGGTGTGCAATGCCAGGCAAGCGACCTTATCTCAGTGGCAGAGCATATAATTTGTAAACATCATTAGAAACTGAGATATGAAAGCTTGGAGCTAAATGGCACCTTAAACCTAGGTTATGGGTGCAATAATGGAAATTCTAGGCGTGCTTTTTTTATAAGAGTACAAAGCTGAAAATGAATGAGCTGCAGCTAAAATACTGTGTTCATTTTTCTCATGGTCTAATCCTTCCCCTGCCCACCCCCCTAATATTCATAAGAGAGTCCCTTCTCCAGTCTTCAGAGAGTAGCTGGAAGTGGGGAGGCAGAAAAAGGTCCTCCTTTCCTTCCATACTGCAGTTTTAATCTGAAATCTTTGGCACTGTACTGCACCCAGAGCTCAGAAACTGTTTGTGCTAATGAACTTCCATGTCACAAAATGTGCATAGAACAATGGGAGTTTTGAACACTGTTTGCAAACTTCTGTATGTCTGCAGTGGTGATACAATGACCACTGAGCTATGGTCCTTTTCCTGGCATTGGAGAAGTCCCGATATCCAATATCTCTGGCTGGAAGATCAGGTGATGGGAAAGCTCTTTTCCTGAGATACTGGAGAACTGGTATCTGGGCTCAAACAAAAAATTGACCTGCTCCCAAAGTAAACCTCTCAATAACAGTAAGAAGCATACAGTGGTCACTTATGTGAAGAAAGGCTCAGCTCATGGATGTTAAACACTAAGTAAAAATTATGTACTCTGCCTGTCAGCTGTGAGGGGACAATGTTTTACCAGCACTGGCTGGATCTATGCAGAGTTCAGCACAATATTCCATCCCAAACCTAGCTCAGGGCAGTTCTACTAGGAAGGACACTATTTACAGTCAACAGGACAAGCTCTAAAGGACAGCCAAATCACATGCACTGTATATCAAAAAATTCCATTGTGCAAATGTTCCTTCAGGAAAATGACTATTTTAACTGAGTGTTGTTGCTATTTTCATATATATATATAACTCCCGAAGATCAATATTATTAATTTTCTGCAGAAGCCCTCAAAGTGGTATTTGGTATTAAAAAGCCACAATGAACCAATTAGAGTTAAATGTTACAAATCCCAAAGTTCCACATGCGCCAAAGTTTCAGTTGCTGGGACCAGAACTTCCTATTTTCATCAGTTAATATGAGTCTTAATAATGGGCTTTTCCAGTTTCTAGTTTCATAGTCTGAAGATTAAACATTCCTCTGCCCTCTTACAAAAGAGTTCCAAAAGATATCCTCTGTTTACAATCAAACCATATGTTGGGATAAAACATGTCTTACTGATAGGCATCTATTCCAGAAGTAAGCAGTATAAGCAGAGAATTTATATGTCTTTGTGGTCAATGGCTGAGCAGTCACACTTCAAAGCAAGCTTGTCTTTTAAAGAAATGTTTTTATCCCGTTTTTAGTGCCCCTTGGTATACAAGTGCAAGTAACAAGTAGCAGTGGCACCATATTATGGCTTGTGAGCACCCAAGGTCTATCATTAATGCCGCAAGAACCCTTGGCTACAAATTGGTTCTAGCTGGACTCTCTCAAAGCCCATTTAAAATATAGCTAAAGTACAAATATTTGTCTTTCCTTTATTGTGTCTAATTCAATAGTAAGACACTTTAGCTTCCTGTCTAAATCCATTTATATCCAACTTCCCCACCCAATAGTCACCCTCCCCTCAAACTCAGCCAATTTTAACTTTACAAACGATTTTGCAACCCCACATTGAGCATCTTCTACTACACAGCAAATCCTCACTCATTTCTAACCTATCCATGAACAAACCATTAATCTTACACTGGTAATAACACTATGTATTGATAGTTGTGAATATGGGAAAAAAGGAAGATAGGAATGGGTACAAACATTTGGGTACAAATGTTTGCTGTTTGTGAACAGCAAACATTTCCCATCTATCTACTGCTTGAGATATACTTAGTCATTTTTACTGCAAACACTTCGGTTCAAGGACACATACTCAAGGACAAGGTAGGACATGATGCTGCGATAACCATAACCATGGTAATAAAAAGTAGCTTTCCGCACCTTCTCAGTACATCTCAAAAACCTCAAAATGTGTGTTCCTGTTTGGGCACAAAGAACTGGGGAGGGGATAACTTTTCACGTTTATTCATTGAGAACACAACCATGTAATCTTGCATATGAGGTGGTGAACATTTCTAATGTAACAAGCTTTTCTTCTTACCTCATGCCCCCCTCAACAAAAAATACACACATGAATTTCAGCTTCAAGTTTAAATCCCATTGCAGCACAGTCGTAACCATATTTATTTGGAAGTCCCAAATTCAACAGGTATTCTGCCCAACCTCATGCAAATTTACTTGAGAAGAAACCCCAATGCACTAAGTGGGAATTTACTACCAAGTAAATGTACAAAAGGACTTTCCTGCTCTGGTCACTTACTGCCGGGGTACTGGATTATAAAGTGGATCTCTTCCACTTTTTATAGCGCATTAACTATTTTCCTGTGCACATAAATAACACGGCAGATATTCAAAAAGGTGTTTAGGAGGATGTTTCATTGAACACAGTGAAGCTTGCTTCTGAAAAAACCTCACAAGGATTGTGTTGAAAGTGTCATGCATGTACACTTCTACAGTTTCAGCCTATGCATGTTGATTCAGACGAAAGTCAAGGTGGACTGAGCCCAGTGGGATTTAGGAGTAGGGTAGGGTTTACACCGAAACTGAGCATACATAGGACGAAGCCATACAGTTATTGTTTTATTGATTACCGTTGTATACCACCTTCTCCTCCAAGAAGCTCAAGGTGGAACACCTGACTCTCAACTCCTAATTTTGTCCTTTTGACATCCCCAGGAGGGTAGGTTAGGCCATGACCAGCTTCATGCCTGAGTGAGGATTTGAACCCAGGTCACAGGCCAAGCACACTACACCACACTGGCTCGCTACTAAACCTTTGGGGGTTTTTTGAAGAAGAAAAATCAAGCAGCCCGTTACCCTTAAAAATCACAGAATTGTAGAGTTGGAAGGGACCTTGCAGGTCACCGAGTCCAACCCCCCTGCAATGCAGGAATCTCAACGAGGTCATACATGACAGAGGGCCATCCGACCTCTGCTTAAAAACCTCCAAGGAAAGGGCGTCCAACCAGTGTTTCACTGCCTAAGATACAGCTCTTAGAAGGGCGGTATCCAAAGAACACTTAACCATAAGGAAACAAGATGCAATTATTTGAGAACAGAAAAGCAAAGCAAAACCCAGGTCCCTAACACATTCTCTCAACCCATCCACAAAGCAGCTCTGCAGACTCTCAGGGTGCAAAGTGTATTTCATGATGCAAAAGGTATTTCCCTGGAAGTCCCCCGCCCCAATCATTTCAACCGCTGAATTCCCTTTTCCACAGCTTAGAGAAAAGGACGCGCGTCACATGACAGCCCGGCCAAGGGAGCTCAGGGCCGCGAGGGAAGGGAGAGGCCGGATGGGGTTGATAAGGAGGGTCTCTCCTCAGGGCCCCCCCACCCACAGTACCTGCTTCTTGACGTCGTCATCGCTGAGCGCCATTGTGAGAGCGAGCGGAGGAGAAAGCGGACAATATAGGCAAGGCAAGTCGTCCGCTCGGGCCGAGCTCCTTGGAAGGCTGTAATGGAATGGGATCAAATCCGGTTCGGGTCACTCAGCAGCTGACGCAAGTCTCCGCCCACCCTTCCTTCGTCACCGTGTCTCCGCCCCTTACCCCTGGCAATGCGCCAATGGGGAGGCAGGGTCCGTCCCGACGCCGCCAAGTGCGCCCGCGCTTGCGTGATGACGTTTCGCTCTGAAGGCACGGCTATCGCAGCGATAAATAAAAGAATCAGAGTGCCCCTCCTCAGCCTTAGTGTAGAGAACTTCCGGGCTCGCGTTGAGCAAAAAGTTCCCCAAATCGCCACCTAAGGAACTGCCCGGAGAAATTTGTAGAGCAACCCCGATACGTTCCTGCGTTTATGGTTAGGAAGGCCTCCTCAAAATGAAAGGTGTCAGGAAAGGGAGTAGCTCTTTGTCATTCTAACTTTTATGTTTCATTTCGAGGTGTGTATTTTTAAATTATTATTTTAAAATAGTAGTGCCAACGCAAGCTTCATGTTCCATATCTCAAATGAGTTTTCTGCTTGGACTTCTCAAATAGTGCTCTCATTGGGTTTCTAACTTTCGTGCAACTATTAGAAACTGAGTACTAGTAACCAACTTCATCGTTTATTGCAAGGGTTTTTTTCGGGTGAGTGGGTGAGGATCTGTAGCAGAGTACGGATTGCAGTAAACCTGCAGTGTAGTTCCATGTTATATACTTAAAACAGCTGTGATATTTATTACTTATTCAGTATATTGTTGTTGTTGTTAATAATAATACTTTGCCTTTTTCACTGAAAGGGACTCAAGGCGGCTTTTGGATAAAAATAAGAACAGCTAGGAAAAAAATAATCATTAAACAATAAACACCAATAGAAATAAACGCTATAGTTATAGGTTTGTGGTACCAGTGTTTGTGGGTGCAAGTCGCCCATAATTCTTAAATTCAGTAAAGTTTTAATTCATCATGGTTTGACTAAACTGCGCCAAACAGACTGATGTTGGTCTAGCCATTAACCCATTAGGAGACAGTTAGCAGAGACAAAAGGCCAGCGGTTCAGGAGGGAAGGGCAGAATTGTAGTGGGCAAAGAGGTAAGTCACTTTTGCAGGGTGGGGTGAGGTGTGGAGTAGAGCAGGAGGAAGTTAATCTGTTTTATGCTGCAGAGGTCTGGGGTCTCTTGGAATCTGAGGCTGCAGCAATGAGAGGAACAGGACCCTCTTGGGATGTGATTCTTTTCATCTAGACTCAGGTTGTTTGCAGCACTGAAGTGACTCTGGGTTGCAAGCCTGAGCAGTGCATATGAATAAACCATATATCATAAAAAATATCACTGTCTCCGCTGTGCCTCATTTCTGGAGGGAACAGAAAAAAAGTGCTTGGACTCCTGGAATCTTGCACTGCTGTGGAAATTGGGGTGGAGTGTAACAATAAAAAATAAATTAAACTATACAAGTACCGTAATTACAATAAAAACATTACAACATCAGCTCTTTAATTAAAAGCAGTCAGTCCTCCCAAAGAAGCCCAGGGCAGCAGTTGAGGGCAGGGATGAGTCTGACAGTGCTTACAAGTAGGGTGGAACTCTGTTCATGGGTCTCTGAATTATTTGCAGTAGACCAGCAAATGTTTCTAATTCCTAAATGTTTCAGCAACAGCAAGAGCTTACTCCTTAATTAGGCTGTTGAAAGAAAACCAGGAGTAGATTTTCAAGTGAAGCAATTCAGATTGCAGTTCTGGTTTGGAAAACATATTCCTAGGTTGAGCATGTAATTTTAACCTTTAAAGCCCTATACGACCTAGGACCCTCGTACCTACAGGACCGACTCTCCTGGTATGTCCCACAGAGGACCTTATGGTCTGCAAACAAAAACATCTTGGAGGTCCTGGGCCACAGAGAAGTTAGGCTGGCCTCAACCAGAGCCAGGGCTTTTTCAGCTGGGGCTCCGATATGGTGGAATGCTTTGTCACAAGAGACTAGGGCCTTACAGGACTTGACATCTTTCCGCAGGGCCTGCAAGACAGAGCTGTTCCACCAGGCCTTTGGCCAAGGCACAGTCTGACCCCCTCCTTTGGTAATCCTCACAGAACTCTAGCCCAATGGTTGCCATTAATTTGCTTTTGAATTGATTTTATAATGAATTGATTTTAGAATGCTGTATTATTTTACTGTTGTTAGCCGCTCGGAGCCCGGCTTCAGCTGGGGAGGGCGGGATATAAATAAATTATTATTATTATTATTATTATTTCAAATCCAGTTCCTAAGTTCTATGTCTGCTCCCTGAAACACTATTACAGGCTAGAGGTTAGGCTAGAAATGGGAATAGGGTTTGGGTCAGTCAATGTGTCTTTTTCTTTGTCACAGCAGCTCAAGCTGTAACGTGAAACCGGCAGTGTCTACGGGCCTAATCGGATTAAGTCTACTATCTCCGCCTACACACACTACATTTTAAGACTGAGTGGATGTAGACTTTGTAGCTTCAGCAACAAGGTAGCTCTCCCAAACCCTATTGCTCAGCCTCCATCCAAATGAAGACTTATGCAAAATTCAGAAGCTTGCTTGCTGTTTTGTGACGTTTTGAGTGGTCCTAACAAAAGTAATGTCTGACCATGGATCTTGGCTGTTTTCTTATGGATCAGTATGGCCTCCTTTACTTGTTGAAATAACTAGTTATTATTCTGTTGCTGATTAGAAACTAATGCTGAGAGATAAGTGCAAGGCCTCTCTGTAAATTTCAGAATGTGTGGACCTATTATTAATTAAAAAGTAATTAGTTCAATATTCGGTTAGCAACCATCAACAGTGTAGGCACAAAGACAAGTAAACAATGAGGCCCGAAGGGAATTAAACACAAAGAAAACAGGCTGGGCCAAATTATGCTAAAGCTTAGGTAAAGGTAAAGGGACCCCTGACCATTAGGTCCAGTTGCGGATGACTCTGGGGTTGCGGCGCTCATCTCTCTTTACTGGCCAAGGGAGCCGGCATAGAGCTTCCAGGTCATGTGGCCAGCATGACTAAGCCGCTTCTGGCAAACCAGAGCAGTGTACGGAAATGCCGTTTACCTTCCCGCCGGAGTGTTACCTATTTATGTACTTGCACTGGTGTGCTTTTGAACTGCTAGGTTGGCAGGAGCAGGGACCAAACAATGGGAGCTCACCCCGTCACGGGGATTCGAACTGCTGACCTGATCGGAAAGCCCTAGGCTCTGTGGTTTAACCCACAGCGCCACCGCCTCAGCCACTATTTGCACCTGGCTCCAGCAGGTGGACTTGAGGGGTGGGCGGTTTCTATTGAAGTAGATCCTATAAGCATGAAATCAGCTCGTTTCTGCCAGAGAAAATCGTATATTGAGTTTGCTACAGTTCGCTTTGTGACCGGAAGTCCAGGCTGTGTACCGCTCTACCCTTTCCCCTATCTCAAAGGCCGCGGCGACCGCACAGGCGGCCGAGCTGGGAGCGAACGAGCACGCCCAGGCGCCGTTCCGTCGCGATGGCGTCACGACGCCCGCAGCGTCTGAGGCGGGCCTCCGACAGCCGCTGCTCCTTTTTTTTTTTTGCCCTCCTCTATCATGGCGGCGATGGAGGCTTTCATTTAAGGGCTGACTGGAAAAGCGTTGCGCGCGCGCACACACGCACGCATATACCTACATATGCACAAACACGCATATATACATATATAAACCTTCATCCAAGCGCGTGCATGTATATATCCTAACGCGGCCCCGCGGCACGGACATTTGGCTCTTCCCCCAGCGCTCTTCCCCGCCGTCCTCGTGAGACTCGGGTAAGCAAAACAAAAACACACTCCGGAGGGGCGGGGCGGAGGGGGAAAGAGCCGAGCGCCTCAGTCTCCTCGCGCGCGAGGTCACAGTGTGGGCGGTTGGGCGACCTGCTTTGGGCGCGCGCTGCGGGCGGTTGGCGGCAGCCCCTTATGAGGTGGGTGGGGAGGCGGTCACTTCTTCCACCCCTTCCCTACCGCCGCCTGGCTTCTCCTTTAAAACACACACAAAATATTCACCCCAAATGTGGTGGTGGTTTCTGCCCACCCTACCCTCGTCCTGTGTAGAGTCTTCTTCATAGGCTCCCCACCCCACACCCTACTTGAGGTTGGTGTTTCCCTCATGGCCTCTCGCCTCCTCACCCGCGTCCCTTATCCACGGTTCACGTGCGTGAAAGGCGGGACTTTTCCCGGCACTTGCGCCTTCGGGCGGTTTCTCTTTTGAAGGGCAAACTAATTCCCCCTCCTCCCGTCAAGGAAAGGGGGGACCGGCTGAGGTGGGGGGGGGAAGTGTTGCGTGTTGTGTTTGTGGTGTGGGTTGTTTCTCCCCATGTTCTTTCCCGTCGTTCTCGAGTTTTTAATAAGGTGGTCAGGGAATGTAGTGCCAGCCCACTCCCCACCCCCCTCTTTTAAATAGTTATAAAAATGTAGGTTGGCTATTGTCGGTCAGTAGGAGCGCCCGCCCCCCAATGCGTGGCGTAAAATCGTAGTTATCTCCCCTCTGTTTGAAGCGGTTGAAGGACAGGCCCCTCCTCCCGGGGACTGAGCAGGGTCAGCGTTGTTGACAATGGTGTGCCCTGTCAGCTGCCAGATCTCTTCTGCTCCCAGAGAGAGCTGCTGCTGATTGCTGCTGCTGCTGGAGGAGGAGGGGTGTGTGAACGTGCTCGTGCTTGCGTGCACTTGTGCTGCTTTTTCTTCTCGTTAGCATCTCCCTGCTTTACAGCTGCATTTCCTCAACAGTTGGTAAGAACGGCGTTCTTCGCATGGGTGTGATGATGGGAGGAGGGAAGGCAGCACCGATGCTTGGTGCTCTTTCAAATTTATCCTTACAAGAGAAGGCTGTGCTTAAACCCTGGCCCCATGTACTGTCTACTGCTATTGTTTGTGAGCTGGCAAACATTCACATTCAGAGGTACAGTACAGTACCTGCTTAGAACTCCAGAGTTGTCTGCAGTTGCTGAAACTTTCTGAAAAGTGATATAATCTTTCATTGGTATGTTTGCTTATATGTACTGTTGTGACACATTTCTTTTGGATGGATATTGTTGATCAACATCTTGCTTTGATTTTTTTAATAAAAAACCACACATACCTAGCTAGGTGTGCTTCTAACATTGCTCATCACTGTACGGTAGTTATCTTGAGAGTATTGTTCTCAGAGGTTTGCTCAGTCTTTCTGCTTACTTTGCATTTGTGTAGGAGACTTTGAAAATATGACTTTTACTCTGTAACATTTTAATTGCTCATATTAAGAAATGTACTTTCACAGCACATGGATACATTATTGAATTGATGTGGGTTAGATGTATGGAAAGGAGAGTTCAAAGTATGGAAAACATTAAACCTTCATGGGAGATAATTCAGTTAAATCCATTGAAAGCGTCTCTTGTTTATAGAAGATTGTGGCAGTATAAAGTTAAACTAAAACCACAGCTCAGATAAAGTACTAAGGCTTTTGTTCCACCACCCCACCCCACCCCACTGTTTCATTCTTTGGAGAAAATGGTGTAACTATGATAGATACACTTCAATTTTCAAAATTCCACAGAACCAGATGTTTATAGATAAATGAGGTAATTATTGAATGTCAGTTACTGCAATGCTGCCTGTAAACATGGATAGTATTTTACAGACTTCTGCCTATAATTTCCCCCTGATATCTAATGTGCAGAGGTAAAACTTTAAAATGAAATAAGATTTGGAAGATGAACTGCACTGGGGGGCGGGGGCGGGGGCGGGAGCTAGATATGCAATGCAGACAAGTTGTTTTTGAAATAGGTGTTTTCAATATATACATATCCTTGTGGAAAATTCCCAACAAGCTCAAAGCTCACCTAACCAAACTAACTTTGTAATCTAATGTCAAGTGTGCAAGTCATGTTAAGCCACAAGGCTATATAGCTATCATATGGTTTAGTTTTGGATTGGAAGACTCAAATGGATGAGAACTGGCCTTCTTTGCAAATCAGACTGAACCATAGTTTTAACTGCTGTTGTTGAATGTGGAAGAGCAGTATGATAGCACATGCTACTGAAGTAGCAAGAGCTTTGTTCCTTCCCTGCTCCTGCTGCTGCCACACTGGCAGGAAACAAGGCATGATCTGCCTTGTCATCTAAATCCAGGTTTATGGTTTGTTTCTTTGCACCAGAGAATTGTAGAGTTGGAAGGGACCATGAGGGTTATGTAGTCCAACCCTCTGCAGTGAAGGAATCTTTTGCCCAACAGGGGCTCAAACCCACAACCCTGAGATTAAGAGTCTCGTGCATCCCAGGTATCAAACACACTTTGAGAACACTGCTTTTTCATATTAGGAATGTAGGAAACCTCCTTATACTGAGTCAGACCATTGAGCCTTCAAGCTTGCTATTGTCTACATTGACTAGCAGAAGCTTTTCCAGATTTCAGACTGGGGTCACTCCCAGCCCCACCTGGAATTGAGGATTGAACCCAGGATTGTGAACCATGTCAGTGACAGGTACACAAAAGGGGGCAACTTGTTGCAAACTAAGTTTGCTATTGTGACTTTTTAAAATTATGGTGACTGATTTGGATGATTTATATTCTGCCTAATTGTAAAACAGAATAGACTTCAAAGCTGTGTCTTAGGACACTGAAGTCTTGCATAATGCTTCAGGGTCTCTGATAAGCCCTCATATTTTAGACAATAAAAAAGCATTAAAGGTGTAAGTAGTAGTGCTTGACTCCAATTGAATCAAATTATACATCTACAAAATTATATGGTGAACTGTAAACAGTCTTAAGAGTATCACAGTTTTGAAGCAATTGCATATTACATATTTATATATAAAAAAATATTATTACATTTGTGTTCCACCTTTCTTCCAAGGAGCCTAAGTGGCATAAATAGTTCTCTTTAATCCATACAACAACCCTGGGCAGTAGGTCAGTCTGAGAGACAGACTGGCTGAAGATTATTCAGTGAGCTTCATGGCAGATTGAATTCTTATGAAACAATAAAGTCTTGTGGCTCTTTAAAGACCAACAAACTTGTTTATGGTATAAACTTTTGGGAACTACAGTCCACTTAATCAAATGCATGGAATGCTATTCCAAGTTAGCAAGTACACCCATGTTTATTATACCTGCCAACTTAGAAAAACATTCCATGTATCCGATAGAGTGAACTGTAGCCTATGAAAGCTTATGCCTTCATAAATTTGCTAGTCTTTAAGATGCCACAAGACTCTTAGTTGCTTTTGCTATCACAGACTAACATGGTTACTCCTTTGGGGTTGAAATATTTTTGTGGTAAGTGCAAACGTAGCAAAGCCCTTTTTATAAGAGGATTATAACTGTTTATTCATTGTTAACCATTGCTTTTCTGTATAATTGATATGTAATCCATTTGTGGATTAGGATCACTCGAAGCATCTGGAGATACCCATCTGACTGACTCGATTTTTCCAAGCAGCTCAAAGTCAAATGGATAATGAAAGATTTTAGTGTTTGATGTGGTGTGCAAGGAGATGCTGCCCATAAATTCACTTATATATTGCAAATTTTACTTTGTTAACTTCAATGTCTTGGAATGCATTCCATGGTTGAAATGGGGAGGTAGCAATCTTAATTGCTTTGTTTAAGGTCAGGGCTGGACATATAATGCCAATTCTTCTTAAAAGAATAGATACCTGTTGATCTTTTAGCAGAAATCCAAAGGCACAGTTGAAAAATATCTTTATTTGGATTTAAAATGTCAGAAGTGTCACTACTTCATTACATTTTAGTTGATTCTATTTCAGATACTACCCTATTGTGGCTCTTGCAAATTCTTAGGTACCGGAAACACATTTTAGGTGCTTGCTTCTTCCAATTCAAGGGTATATGAACTTGTTTTGAACATTATGGTTTTCTCTTGCACTTTGCAGAATATACCACTGACTGTGTTTTACTACATTTCCGTTTTCTTATCAGCCCTGGCTAGAGCAACATTTGAGAGGGCACATAGATGGCAGACTACATTCTTATCTCCTCCTCCCACTGAAAGTAGCCTATTGGCAAGTCCCATCGCCATATCTACTGTAATTCTGTTCTTCCATCCCAGAAGTAGTACAGTGGTGCCCCGCAAGACGAATGCCTCACAAGACGGAAAACTCGCTAGACGAAAGAGTTTTCCGTTTTGGAGGTGCTTCGCAAAACGAATCTCCTATGGGCTTGCTTCGCAAGACGACAATGTCTTGCGAGTTCCTGCTGGGTTTTTTTCCTCCCCCCCCCCTTTTGCTAAGCCGCTTATCAGCTGATCCGATCAGCAGATAAGCCACTAAAAGCCGCTAATAGCGCTAATCCGCTAATCCGTCAATGGGCTTGCTTCGCAAGACGAAAAAACCGCTAGACGAAGAGAATCACAGAACGGATTCTTTTCGTCTTGCGAGGCACCACTGTATTAGAGTGGTACCTCGGGTTAAGTACTTAATTCATTCCGGAAGTCTGTTCTTAACCTGAAACTGTTCTTAACCTGAAGACCACTTTAGCTAATGGCGCCTCTCGCTGCTGCCACGCCACCGGAGCATGATTTCTGTTTTCATCCTGAAACAAAGTTCTTAACCCGAGGTACTATTTCTAGGTTAGCGGAGTCTGTAACCTGAAGCGTATGTAAGCCAAGGTAGCACTGTATAGTGGTGCATACAGTAGGAGTTGACAGCATTTTGCCACAAAAGGTGTTACATTTGTTTCATAACTACAATAATACAGTTTTTTTAAATCTTTTCTCTGCTATTTTTAACATGATTCATAGCTATTAAAAAAATTACGCAGCAAGGGCTTCAGGAATGGGAAATAGCCTGCAAAGGATTCCAGGTATACTAAATAATATGAAAAGAGGTGAGGCTTCCTGAGTTGTCTAAAAGTGGTAGTGTTCTACTTACAAAAACAAATTAATTCTAAATGTTAGAAACTGATGCTGCCCAATAAACAGCTTTACCTTTTACTTATAGAGAGGCTGAATGAATTATATCTGTTGGTTTTTCACTACAAGATATGGCAGTGATGACTGCATCTGAACAATTGTTTTCAAGTAGTGTCTCTGAAGAGCATTTGACATGACAAAAGAGGGAAGTCACATATTAATTTGTCATTGAATTCTGAAACATCTCTTTAAAAAACGGTCTGGGAGCTACTATTTAAATTTCCCTCAGTGAGTCCAAAGTAGTGTCACTGAATTAAGGACATTGTGGGAATTCAACCAGAATTAATTCAGTTCTGCTATGATCAAATAAACCTGCAGAAATGTGCATAAACTTTCAAAAGAACTACTGATATGATTCTTTCTGAACCTTAGTAATTTTGAATACAGTACAGTTATGTAGCAGTGTTCTGGATCTTCCTCTTCTTTCTCTCTGGAGAAGAAGTAGAATATTTATTTCACCTGCTATGTGTTTCCGTAGTTTGTGCAACTGTTGTTTGACATACCATAGGGATGTTTGAAAAGCAACTTGCCAATGGGCTACTTTCAGTAGGAGGAAGAGATATGGATTTAACCTGCCACCTATGTACCCTCTCAAATGATGCTCTGTCTGGCCGGAGCTGATGAGTTCTAGCACAATTGCATTTTGTATTTTGTGTGTCTTGCATGTGTGTACATAATCTGAATATGATTCTAATTACGTTTTTTTCATTTTGATTCTTCATTTTTCAGATCTTAAACAGAGAAAATTACATAGCTCATAATCCTGTGGGGCATTGGAAGCCAACCAAATGGCATCTTCTACTACTGTGCCTGTAGGTTTTCACTATGAAACAAAATATGTTGTCCTCAGCTATTTGGGTCTCTTGTCACAAGAAAAGCCTCAGGAGCAGCTCTCTCTGCCAACTCAAGGTAATGCTTTCATTCTACTCTTGTATGCAACACTTTTGTATACAATTGTATACAATTTGGTATTATGTATTTTTAATATTTCAAAATGTGAATGCACATGAGGCGTTTTGGTTTTTTCTTTTCTTCAAATGATAAAATAACACACCAAAAACACAACGTACTCTGGATAATAATGAAATAACACAGTTTTTAACTTATTAAATGATAATGTTTTTATTTCAGTGTATTCAACTTTTCTGAATAATCTGATTAGTATGATACAATTCAGACTGGTCTTTGATCCTCAAAATAAGTGTAGTTAAGTTCACAGGTCACACCTAACTTATCAAGTGGGTTGCAGTAAAAGCAAGAATTGGCTTTTAACAATAGAAAATAAATTATACAAGTAATTTATTTTCAAGTAATACTTCAGTATATTTTTAGCTACTACCTTGCGGGTGGCGCTGTGGGTTAAACCACAGAGCCTAGGACTTGCTGATCAGAAGGTCAGCAGTTTGAATTCCCGCAACAGGGTGAGCTCCCGTTGCTCGGTCCCTGCTCCTGCCAACCTAGCAGTTGGCACGTCAAAGTGCAAATAGATAAATAGGTACCGCTCTGGCGGGAAGGTAAACGGCGTTTCCGTGCGCTGCTCTGGTTTCACCAGAAGCAGTTAAGTCATGCTGGCCACATGACCCCGAAGCTGTCTGCGAACAAATGGCGGCTCCCTCGGCCTATAGAGCGAGATGAGCGGCGCAACCCCAGAGTCGGACTGGACCTAATGGTCGGGGGTCCCTTTACCTTTACCCTGCTCTGGAAAATAATTTCTAGAGCTTTTTCCAACTTTGTCCCAATTATTGGCTTTTTATATACACTACTATATAATTGATCTATTACTTCTGTGTGAAAACTCTTGATATTATAACTATTTCAATGGAATCTGATTCCTATATAAATGTTAGGATCATTTCAGTATTCATCCCCTCCCCCAAATAACTTGCAGCTATTTGCTCTTTATACAATCATAGAATCATAGAGTTGGAATAGACCACAAGGGCCATCGAGTCCAACCCCCAGCCAAGCAGGAAACACCACCAGAGCACTCCTGACATATGGTTGTCAAGCCTCTGCTTAAAGACCTCCAAAGAAGGAGACTCCACCACACTCCTTGGCAGCAAATCCCACTGTCAAACAGCTCTTACTGTCAGGAAGTTCTTCCTAATGTTTAGGTGGAATCTTCTTTCTTGTAGTTTGGATCCATTGCTCCGTGTCCGCTTCTCTGGAGCAGCAGAAAACAACCTTTCTCCCTCCTCTATGTGACATCCTTTTATATATTTGAACATGGCTATCATATCACCCCTTAACCTCCTCTTCTCCAGGCTAAACATGCCCAGCTCCCTTAGCCGTTCCTCATAAGGCATCGTTTCCAGGCCTTTGACCATTTTGGTTGCCCTCCTCTGGACACGTTCCAGTTTGTCAGTGTCCTTCTTGAACTGTGGTGCCCAGAACTGGATACAGTACTCCAGGTGAGGTCTGACCAGAGCAGAATACAGTGGCACTATTACTTCCCTTGATCTAGATGCTATACTCCTATTGATGCAGCCCAGAATTGCATTGGCTTTTTTTAGCTGCCGCGTCACACTGTTGGCTCATGTCTAGTTTGTGGTCAACCAAGACTCCTAGATCCTTTTCACATGTACTGCTCTCAAGCCAGGTGTCACCCATCTTGTATTTGTGCCTCTCATTTTTTTTGCCCAAGTGCAATACTTTACATTTCTCCCTGTTAAAGTTCATCTTGTTTGTTTTGGCCCAGTTCTCTAATCTGTCAAGGTCGTTTTGAAGTGTGATCCTGTCCTCTGGGGTGTTAGCCACCCCTCCCAGTTTGGTGTCATCTGCAAATTTGATCAGGATGCCCTTGAGTCCATCATCCAAGTCGTTGATAAAGATGTTGAATAAGACCGGGCCCAAGACAGAACCCTGTGGCATCCCACAAGTCACTCTTCTCCAGGATGAAGAGGAACCATGGATGAGCACCCTTTGGGTGTTTAATTGTCAGTTGGTTCACTTTTTATATCATTCTGTGCAATATTTTAATTAGGGTTTAGAACTTTCGAGGTTTATGGTAACATATCCTTGCCTGCCAATTTATAAACAAGTGGGCCAGCAGAATAAAGTCATTGCCTACCCTCTCTCGCTTCTCTTTTTCTCTTTTTCTCTGAGTTGTGTCCCCAAGTTCTGTGTGTAGGAGATCTATGTGTATTTTTTGAGGGTGGAAGAACTTCTACCATTAACTGTCCACAAGCAGTGGCAGAAGCAGCACAGAGAGCTTGTTGCTTACCTGTCGTCTCACAGTTATCGCTTATGTCTTGTTGGTATTTGCATTCTACTCTGTAATAAAATTCTCAAGGCATTTTTGATTCAGTGGGGGAAAACAACGTAGCCTGAACAGTAGGTTTGCCCTAGTCAGCGCCACAAAGAAATGGCTGTAATTGAAGCATAAGTAGGTTTCTCTGAGGTAACTATAACATTGCCAATTCAAAGTTCAAGTGTTGATTTTCTGCATCTTCAATTTGATAAAAGATATTTTCCCTCTCTAACCTTTTACAAATGCAGTCAAACCTCGGTTTTCAAACATCTCGGCTGCCGAACATTTCAGAAGCCAAACACCAAAAACCTGGAAGTGAATGCTTCCGTTTTCGAACGCACCTCGGAAGTTGAATGGCTGCCAAGGCTCATTTCTCTATTTTTTCAATTGAATTCTCCAACAGCCCATTGAGCCTCAGTTGTCAAATGTTTTGGAAGTCGAACGGTCTTCCGGAACGGATGATGTTTGACAACCGAGGTTCCACTGTACTAATGTTTGTATACAGCACTGATTACATCCTCCTTACAGCCAGTCCCCCCCCCATCCCCCCATTGTTTCAGTTGCCTCTTAAAACACTCATTCATTTTGGCATCCGCTTTGATTTTTTGACAAAGTCATAGGGGAGCAAGGCAATATTAATTTAGGAGTACTATCAAATTGTGAACCTGATTCTTCAGATGTAGTGTGTGATTTGGGCTGGTGTAGTCTGGCAAAAGCCAGTGTTCCTTAGATCTCCAATCATCAACATCTTGTCTCAATCTGGATTCAGTTTTGGGTTCTTGATTGTAGTGGCCTTTGTTTTGAACTCCCCGGTTCTATTAAGGGATTTTGTATTACCACTGGAAATTCAGTATTATTCCAATTCAATATTATATCTAGTAAAGAAAATATTTTATTTAAATTAGTATGCACTACCATCCTATAAGAGGAAAATGATTCTCTTTTGTGCTTTCTTCACAGTACTGTATACCGTTGAAATGGGGCACATTGTTTTACAGATTACCACTGAGATACCTTCCCGTAATGTACTTGTCAGAACCACTAATAACAAGAATACAGTAATTTGCAGTCCATGGAGCTTAGGAGAACTCTTCTGAGAAACCATCAATGTCTTCCCTTCCCTGCCCACAAAGTACAGCTGAATTTTGCTTCCTGTACAGTCTGGCAGTATTGCTTTTGGACCAGCCAGAAATCATCAGTTGAGAACAATATATTGTGCTTTGTTTCTCTGGAAGGGGCAGACATTTAAATTGTTTTCTTCTGATTATTTACAAAGAGCTGTGGAAATAAAGAGAAGGATAAAATTACTTTTCTACTTATGAATAACTTAGTTAAATAGTGTCGGGAATTAGACAGGTTTCCTGTTGTTGTCTGTCAAGTCAGTATCAAAATCAGTTAATATTTGCTGTATTGTCTCCTTTAGAGCCTCTGAATAGTGGCTGGTTTTTATTCATTAGCAGTACTGAATGGTTGAATGTGAAAGCACTGAGGATACAACATTAGGTATCTAAATAGTACTCCTGTGTACTTTAAAGGATTGAAATTCCTTGTCATTTTTTCAGCATGGTTTCTTATCAAGTATGACAGCCTGCCATGTATGATCACCATCACTCAAGTTCTGTGGGAAACAGGTGCTCTTCTCAATGGATTCCTTCTCATTTGGGCAGGGCAAGCCTTAACTGAGAAGTCTAGATTTGAGTTTTCTTTATGTAACTGTAATTCATTATTTCCTGATGGGAGGTATTATACAACTAGTTAAACTGTCAAAGTAAGTTTCTCTGCTTTCCAGACAAAACTCTTTCTTTAATGTGATTTTATAATTTGTGGTACTTCTGATAGAAGCCTACTTACCTCCAGGTCAGAATTCCAGAGGCACATCACTAACAACACCTAGGGATCATTTCTTGTCTATCCCATCCTATATCATCATTTGGACACAGGACATTTTGATGGTTGTACACGGGGGTGTTTATGCTTTTTCATACATTGTTTGTGCAACTACAGCAGGAATTGCAAGTTGATGTGATCAGATAAGTGTGGTATAACTTAAAGGGGAATAGAATTGATTCTACTTACTGCTCTTGCCACTGCTGTCATTGTTTGCGTTGTAACCAAGTTCCTCTCCCTAGCAGCAACTAAGTGCCCTGGAGAGCAGTCAGCAATTTTTATTTCTCAATTTTCCATCTCCATTTTTGTAGGAAGAGGGGAGTAACATTTCTAAAACTGTGGCAGAAAGAGTTAATGGAATAAAAAATTTCAAGTGGGTAAAATGAGATGTGGCTGTTAGAAAACTTCCATTTGCAGGGGGAAATGCATTTCTTCTTGAAGGACAAATATATTGGCATGATATAGTTATAGGAGCGGGGAGAAGGGATGTGTTGTCCTGGAAGTTTGGCTCTTAAGCATCACATGATTTGTCAGTTTGGTTGACTCTTGGCATATAAATTGAGCAAGTGAATCTGTCCCTGTGGTAGCATGTGTGTTACACTAATTCTCCTGTCACATTCCACAAAATCATTTCTGGAAACGGGAAGAGAAGCTCATTAGAGGCCATCTAAATTCCGTAATATCAATATTAAAATCTGTTAGAAGAATATGGTATTCAAATAAAGACACTTAAGTATCTGGGTTTCTCTAGTGAAGAGGGAGTGAGTGCATACAGTTTTATTTGTCTGATTAAACTATTTGTTTTGTGAGTCTAGTAGCAAAAACTCCAGCATCCATAAAAATGAAAGAAAAACATTTTTTCATGTATTAACTTGGAAGTGGAGTTCTGAAATAATTAAACAAATGGCCTGCAAACATTTTTGCATGGTGTGGACATTAAAATAAGCCACAGTTTACCTTAAAACTTGCTTTAATAATTTGTTCAAGCAAACCATGTGGTAACTTTATTTCTGGCTTACTTCTTGTAGTTTGTTTGAAACAGAACATGGTCTAGGTTTGAATCCTATATCAAACCATACTATGGCTTGTTTGAGCCATGCAGGCATCATATGGTGGGTGGGGGAGTCATGTGGGGACCTGCATGGCAGGGGACACAAATTCATGTTTAAACCATAGATAAATGCAAACAAGGCCACTAAGTATAGGAAAACATCTCCAAAATTAGAAGACAACTTTCTTTCAACAGATTTTGCTGTTTAGAACAAAGTAGATTCTTACATTTCAAGGAGACTGTGTTAACGTTTTGTAATACTGGATCACTAATGTTTGGATGTTTCTGCCTTTCTGTTGAAACACTCTCAGCAATTTATACTGCTGGGGAGATTAGAACTTCATCAATTCGGCATGTCATATATTTGTTGGGAAAAGTCATTTTCTTTATTACATTTCTTCCACTTACTTTCATAAATACAAATTTATAGCACTAATATATATGTCTACTTAGAAGTAAGTCCCATTGAACACAACTCTGTCATCCCTTTTCATTTGCCATGCTGAGGGGGCCTTAGCTAAATGCACATGGGATTGCAACCTTGTTTATTTTTCTTAGGGAATTTTTTCCTCACTAGAAATGATTTGTTGTGTGAGAAATTGACCTGGATGCTCTTGTGCCATAAACACTAATTCCTACTTATTTTTATAGTGAACTGAAGTTCTTTTGCTTTGATAGAACTGCAAGTGTTTGTAATTGATGAATATTTGTTGCTCTTCTGCCATTATATGCATATCCTAAGAATCTACCTTTTTAGCTGAACTTTTTTGTTTGTTTCAGTGACTGATCCATCTGCGGTCTCACAAGCTTTAGATAAGGAAATCCTGGAGAAAGTTAAAGCAGAAATTGAGGAGGAATTGAAACGTCTTGATGAAGAAATTTTGGAAGGTCTGTGCAAGTTGGTGGACTTACTTTCTTGGTTTCTTATGTTATGTTCAAGAATTATAATTTTCCTACAGCCATATTTTCAGAGGGAATATTAATTCATGTTTATGACAATGATGTATTATAAGCCAATGTAATACACATTTCAAACTGTAAGTGAAAACAGCTGTATTTTCAAAGGGAAAATGCAGTCAAAGATTAGTGCAGGTTCTTCAGAAAGATGTATTATAACCCAATATAATAAATACACAGTTCCAACTTCAAGTAAGATTGCTATTGAAGTTTTATTTTCTTTTTGCAATAGCTGCCTTAGATGAGACATAGTTATGTTTGTGCAAAATTACAGAATAGTTATTTTTATTGGTTCTGTATGCTTAAGTGCAAATTCTACCTTAGAAATGTTTATTTTATATTTTCTGTCCCACCAGGAAGGGTATTAGGGCACTCCTCTCTCTAACCTCAGCATTTGTAATTTTAATCATACACTAAAGGCAAGGATGGGGATCCTATTTCAGTTGTTGGACTACAGTCTCATCATCCCTTACTACTGGCCATACCAGGTGGGACTAAAGAGATTTGGGGGTCCAAAAGCATTTGGAGAGATGCATGCTCTTCATCCTTGATTTAAATATTGTTCAGCCAAGTTAAATATATCTATGATTTTATGTTTTGTTTTACACCAGCCTAATAATTATTATATTGAAAGGAGCTATGCACATCATAAATATGTACTTTTCAGCCCTGGTGATTGCAGTGGGATATATTTGGCTCATCTACATATTAATCATAGGATCACAGAACTGTAGAGTTGGAGGGGACCCCCAAGGGTAATTTAGTCCAACTGCTTACAATGCAGGAATGTCAGCTAAAGCAGCCATGACAGATGGCCATCCAACCTCTGCTTAAAAACGTTCAAAGAAGTAGAGGCCATCACCTCCTGAGGGAGTCTGTTCCACTGTCTTAACGGCACTTAGTTGGAATCTCCTTGTAGCTTGATCCATTAGCATGGGTCCTATCTTCCAGAGCAGAAGAAAATAAGCTTGCTCCATCAGCCATGTGATAACTCTTTAGATATTTGAAGATGGCAATCTCAGTCTCCTCTTTTGCAGGCTAAATATACCCAATTCCCTCAAACGTTTTCATAAAGCTTGGTTTCCAGACCCTTGAACATCTTGATTGCCCTCCTCTGCACACATCTTGGGTTATATACCTTATTAATTGGCACTCTGGTACAATGTAAGATTGTACTAGTTACCAATTGCTGAAAAACAGAAGGGAAAAAGTCCTTTCTTTTTTTTTGAATTCTGCTTGTAGGTTTCACACAGGCATCTAGCTGGCCACTCTGAGAACAGGATGCTGGACTAGATGGGCAATTGGCCTGGTGCAGCAAGCTCTTATGTTCTTAACCAGCTAAGTCATATTTGGAGCAGACCCAGTGAAATCAGTTGACTTAAGTTAGTCATGACTGATTAAGTTAGTCAATTGATTTCAGTGGATCTGCTCCAAGTATGACTTACTATTTCAATCTCACTAACAGTATGAAATCTCTCTCTTTTTTTATTTCAGCTTTTACCAGCACAGGCTTTGACTGCCACACATCTCCAGTATTCAGTCCTGCCAACCCAGAGACTTCAATAGAAGATTGCTTAGCTCATCTGGGAGAGAAAGTATTCCAAGAATTGAAAGAACCTCTTCAAAAGGCATTAGAGACCCTACTTAGCAAGTGAGTTCTCATTTGCTTTGCTCAGCAGGGAAGGTACTTGCTCTTAAAATTCTCACAAATACAGTAATATTGATTATCTGACTATATTTTGGCACAACTATTTCTAAACCTGATTCACTTTCCTTCCTTAATTATGCACTTGATATGAAGTGAGCTAACAATTTCCCATCATTTAAACTTACGAACATCAGTACACTACAATGAAAACAACTTCTTTCAAAGCCACTGCTTATTCTGATAGCTGTAAATGCCCGAATGTTTTCCTTATTAGACAGTAGTCAGGGTAGAGTCCTTCCTCCTAAGTGTTTAAAATCTGGATGCTGTACTACAATGCCATGGGGCTAATACTGATATCTCTATATTTTAGGTACCCCAGATGTTGCCAAACATATATTGGGTGCACTTCTGCTATTGGAACTACTTCCCCATTCTCATAGTGGGAGCGCTTCTGGCCTTTAATAAGAGGGACAAGTAGGAAGTAATAGAGAAATTGCGTTGAGGTAGCACAGACACGTGTTTCATGTAAGTCAGTCTGCTTTTTTTTCCATATAGCAGGGTAGACCCTCAATGTTGACATGAGATAGGGAGTAGGTCATTTCATTGAATTATTCCAAATGAATATGTAGAGCTGGTATATTATAAAACAAAAGTACTGACATTTGATTGTTAGTAATACAAGCATCGGAGGGATAAGATAATTGATTCCACAATAGCTTAATAAATTTGGCAGTTCCTGTCTATTGTAAAGCTGCATAGGATTTTGCCATATTGATTACAGCCAGCACTTTTTACCTCACTCTGCTGCATGTAGTGGCAATGTATAGAAGTTCAGGTCTGAAAAGCAACTTTTTTCATAGTTTGAAAATAAAACACAATAGAAAACTTTCTATATTCTACTATGCCTTATCTGAAAGTTGAACCACTCATGTTAATAATACAAACTATCACATCTTTATTTACGACAGTTCTCCTTGTATAGACAGTCCATACCATTCAGAAAAGCAGTTGTAGAGCAAAAAAGGGAAACAGAGCTTTTTGCCAGTATTTATAAGCCCTTCTTACATAAGTCAATGTTGAAAGGTGCTGAGATACTGTATACAAGCAGTTCCTTGAATTATTCTTCTTCTAAAACTGTCACAAACATTTTGTATAAATTTGACTTCATTACACATCTCTACCAGTATCAGGCTTTGTTCATTTTAAGTTAAGATACAGAAAATCACAGGAACACTTTAAGATTGCTTTGCCTAAATCAGGGGTTCTCAACTTTCTCCTCACGGGGCCCACTTGACATGGGTGAAAATTACTGAGCCTCACCTGTCAAAAAAGATGGTGCAGAGGCAGAGCCAGTCACAACATGGTGATAGATGGAGGCAGAGTTTGGCATAATCAGCACCCTCTCCCACCCTTGCATGTGTCTCTATAGTATTTTTATCCATCTTGTCATTTCTCCTTGTTAGATCTTATCCCGCCCCGCCTCTGAAACCAGCCAGCTGTTTTCATCCCTCCGCCCTGGTCCTTTTTACTACCTTCACTTATTTATGCTAATAGTTTTTCTCTCTTAGCCCATTCTGTTGTATTCCCCATTGAATTATTATTAACAATAAATATATCTTTTCTCATCTAAATTCCTTTAACACCTCCTCTGACTCTTCCTCTTAGAGAAGGGAGACCTGCCATGAACTTCTGTCTCCCAGCCATCTTTACTCAGCATGCAAGGAGTGGCTGGGGAAACCCAGCCAGATGGGTGGGGTATAAATAATAAATTATTATTAAATTATTATATTGCATAGCTTTTGCTATATGCATACCTACTTCCACAGATTACTTACTGGTTCCCAATAGCTTGGAGAAAGATGGAGACTTTGACTGAAGTTGTATGAAAGCTTTTGTTTTCAGCACTGGGATTTTTTTTTTCAACAGTCCCAATTTAATACTTTTTTACAGCTCCCTCCCAAGATCAAGCTGATGCCTTTAATATAAAGTTTTTGTTGTCAGCTGAAAGTGTTTCATTTCCTTAGAGCAATTTGTTGAAATGTGCTGAACTTGGGAGTTGTGCCTTAAATGTAATTTGTGTTAGGTTGGCTTTTAGATGCTATTTTGAATGGATGGGTTATAGATTCTTAATTATACATTGCCTTATATGTGCAGTATTGAGATAGAAGGAAGTCTCAAAGATTAGAAAACAATTGTGAAAAGGATCAAAATGCCTAGCTCCCAGGCCACTATTTTATTATGTTTATACTTTGCTTTTTAGCTAGGATTCGCTCCCAGATAACTATAATGCACATACTGCTGTGAAATGAGCCAGAGTCTGGCACCTTGTGATGTCTGAACCTGGGCTTGTGGTTTGTTTCTCTCCAAACAAACTGGGGGTTGTAACCAAGGTTTGTTCTTGGTTACTGCTGGTGAGTGAAAAACCTGTCTCTGGAGCTAGATTTGTGATGGCTGTTCTACACACGCAGCTCATCGCTGATGTTTTGATTCATTTTAAGATCTTTGAGTTAAGAAATTGCAGCACAAGTGGAAGCTTCTATATTTGGTAAATTTAATTATCTAGCAGATTGATCAAAATCTATAGCAAATGATGTGGGAAAGTTATTTAATTGTCCTACACGTAGTTGTTCTGTGAACATGTAGATGCTTTCAAAAAACTGCAGTATAGCCTTCTATTGAAACTGTAAGTCATTTATATTGTTGACATGGTGATATGAAGGTTTCCAGCCCTCGTGTACTGAGTAAAGTAGATGTAGCAGACCAGCTGTCCTTAAGCTAGACTCAATAAATGCATCTAACCCTTGCTTAGGACATGCTCATGAAAGAAGTAGGAAAATGCGGATTAGGGAAAAAACCTGCTAAGCATGGAGTGTTGTGTTTGTTGAAAAACAACATACAAAGGTCAATCAGAAGGAAATATATCCAGTAGCATCTCATGGGGCCAGTGCTGGAACAATTTAGTCCTATGTAGGACTAAAAATTTCACTTCTGTCCTCCACCTGCATGTTAGGAGGTAAAGATATATATATATGCATATGGAAACTTGCCAATCACCTGGGTTGAGCTGGTTAACCTGTCACTTTAGGCTGTGATGCACTGGGTGAAAATAGTGGCCAGTTCACTTCTTCCCCACTGCTGCTGCACTGCAGGGGTCTAAACCATGTTTTGGCTTAGTGTTGTACCCAAACCCTGGTTCATGGTTTGTTTTTCCCAAACAAATCACAAGCATTTGGCTTCAACCTGTAGTTTGTGTGGAGAGAGACAAATCTTGAGTCTGGGTTTTGAGGTAACACTATGCCAAACCATGGCTTAGCTCCCAGAAGCAGGGGAAGAATAAAGTGACCACAATTTTTGCTCCATGTACCAGCATACTGCATGTTTACTTTTAAAACATCCTTAAGCTTAACTGTGATTTAAAGGTAATATCACTCTTACATAGTTTAAGCAGCTTGATCCTGTGCTTATTTAGATGTGTTTAGTGGGGCTACTTCCAGGTAAGTGTACATAGAATTGTGACATATACACACAGTAATGGGAGTTTCTCCTCTCTCTCAGATTTTGCATTCAGTCACATGTTCAGTAGGTGGGCAAGCAAGAATTGTTACTATATCTTAGTATCCAGTCAGCAGACCAGACCCAGATCTTGCCCACCTGTTCATCACCTGACATTTTATGACACAGAATAATTCAGACTTGAAAATAACAATTGGGAGTGCACTCTAAGTGGGCTCCCAGTTCTCCCCTTCAGCTGCAAATATCTTGCTGAGCCATCCCCACAGAAATTGGGCCTTGTCGTTGCAGTGGAAGCACCTGCTCAGACACCACTGGCTCTGGTTTTGGCTGTGCCTCAACAGGTTTCCTGATTGCAGCCATCCCATGGAAGTCACTGACCACAATAAAAGTAGTACTAAGGTGGCAACTCCTGAAGGAGTTCAGTTGTAGTATTCTAGTATTAAGTTTTTTGTCAGTTGTCTGCATGAGCTGATTCAACAAAAATTTTACAAATCATTTCACCAACTCTGTAATCTAATATTACTAGAATTGACATATCTCTCTGTGCTACTATTACCATTTCAAGACTGTGCAGAAATTGTTGAAAAGGGAGTTATGCCTTCTTGTTTTGCCTTTGCTTTTTAAAATCTTGTGTTTTGGTTTTATTTGTACAGACCAGTAACTTACAAGGAATACAAGGAGAGGACACAGGAAGCATCAGCTCATGCCAGTGGATGGAGCAAGGTGCTTGCCAAATCACCCTCACTTTGAATTGACTAGATATCCATTATAGACCTGTGCCAATTTAAGGACTCAGTACTCTGTTTTATCTGCCTCATCTGTGCCGTACTGCATGTTCCAGGTTTTATTAGCACTTAAGTATAGGAGTAAGTGTAGTTGGTACATTATTACTATGATATTTAATATGATTCTGCAGTCAAACAGCAAACAGGAAGTCAGTATATGGAGGTTCTCCTCTTTCTCTTTTAAAAAAAGCAAAATTCCAGCCCTTTTTGGTGGTAAAGAAGTATGATTGTGTGTTATCTGTGTAGCGAAACACCATGAGAGGGGGAGGCTGAGCAACATTTCAGGTAGTGATGATGGGTAATACCTCAGTTTTGTTTATAGGACTTTCTTCCATAATCATTAGAACCAGAATAAATAAAATAAGCAAATATATGCACATACTGAATTTAGTTATTCAAATTTCTTTTCATAATAGCGGATCTGAGTTACTTTCTGGCAAAACTTGCTTTACTTTGAATAGAGAGTGACCATGGTCTCTCTTGTAGGACAGATTTACAGGCAGAATTACTTTTGAAAGCTCAAATAATAGTAGTAGTGACTTGGAGCACTTTATCTGTTTACATCTGATAGGCTAGGCCACATTCCTTCCTAGAAAACGCTGGCTTTTGATCTTCATCACTTTTTGGGTCTCTGGGATCAACTTAAGCCATGTCCTAGACATTGGGCTTCCACTGAAAGAAGTTGATGCTGCAACATGCCAGTGTGCCATGCACTTAATTGGCTGTCAAGAGACTCCAAGTCTGCTGCTGGTGTTCTTAGGAAAAGCAGCATTGGTCCAGCATAACTTTGGGAACATTTCCTCCTGTATAAGGTCCCTTGCTCTTCTTGATCAGCTTTATTGGATGTCCATTCTAGTGTTATGAGAAAAGAAGAAAAACATTTCTTTACTCACTTTCTCCATGCCATGCATAATTGTACAAACTTCTGTCTTACCACTCCGTAGTCACCTTTTTTCTAACTAAAAAGTCCTAAATGCTGCAACCTTTCTTCATATGGGAGTTGCTTCGTCCCTTTGATCATTTTGGTTGCTCTTTTCTGAACCTTTTCTAATACTACAATATCCTTTTTGAGGTGACCAGAACTGTACTCAGTATTCCAAATGTGATCACACCATACATCTACCAGTCTTTTTAGAAAATGCAGTGTCTGCAATTTATAGACTTTTCTGTAACATCTTTTTGACTACATACTCTAACAATATGATTGCTGATACAGATAAAGCTTGCAAAACAGGTTGCGTTGAAAACAGTCTTTATTGGAATCACCACTTTTACCCAGTGGCTATTTTTATTGAAAACCTGCCCTTTAACAGAGGATTTTGAAGGGAAATGAAAAGAATTAAGAATCCTTCCATCCTATACAGTTTCTAAACTGATAAACTAAAGGAGAATACAAAGGTCACCATGAGAAATCTTAAAAAGTTGTGAACTTACCTGCAAGGAGCTAAAAATGTCATTTGCTTTCTTGCAAACCAAATGTTGATTGGATTTTTTTATTGAGTGTCTTCTAGGTTGAGAGGAAATAAAACAGCTATAGTTGGAAGGTGGCAAATGTTCCTCTTTTTTCAAAACAACAAAAAAAACCACTGCATTCTGATAAAATCTTTCTCTACTGAGTTACAACTTTTTGATACCAGAGCTGGAATCCAAAGAAATACTTTGGCTCACAGAAAGGGTTGTGTTAGTCCAGTGGAATTTTTCACTTTCAGCTTCTGATAACTGTAACTCATCAGAGTAGCTTACAAACTCTCCTGAGTATCAAAATAAGGTCACTTGGTATAGGGAGCTATTGTTTAAGGAAACAAATCGGGCCTGAAAGCACTTTCGGACTCATGGAACTAGTTTATGGTTCTTTGGAACCTGGCCTAGGAAACTCAAACTGCTCTTATGGCTCTGAACTTCTTTTGTATAAATATTTGTCCAAATGACAAAGGGAAAGGGAAATAATTACTGTTGCTGAACAGGATGAAGGTGAGGAAGGGACTTCTTTCTGAATGATTTTTATTTTTTGTAAGTACTGTATAATTCTGTTATACAGCATCCACAACAGAAATTGAACATGACATTTTGCGTCAAGGAAAAGGAAATTTTGTGTATGGGTGAGAGACAAACCTCAGACTGAGCAGGAGGAGGCAGAGATGCAGATGGTTTTCATTCTTTCCTTTGTAGGGGATAGGGTTCTCCATTGGTATAGTAGTGGGGCTGATGGGTGAAAATTGCATTTTCAGTAGCATTTTTCTTCCCACCCCAGCACAGACTTTTACAACTTTATCCATGTCCCATATCCAGATGGATCTCCCTTTGCCAAGCATTTGGTGTTGTTCCTCTCCCTATAACCCTTCAGGTCACCGTTACAGTCCAATATAGTGTGTATTTCCATAGAAGGCAGCCCTGGGGTATTCTATGGGGGTTACACCCATGTAAATGTATACAGGATGACAACTTTCCTGAATACATGGATTCCAAATGCACTCTGAGAGAGCAAAGCACGACTATTTCACTCTAAATGCATAGCACAGAAGGAGCCAGTTGTATCCAGTTTTCTGTTAACAGATAGAAAGAAGCCCATCCTTTTCCTTGTGAAACACTCATAGACATTTCAGTCTCATAGAAGCTGCCAGCTTCTTAAAGGGTTAGACATATAGTACATCGATTAGTTTTTAATGAATGTTTTCAAATAGATTCTTTTCAGCCCATCAGATATTTATTTCAGGTACTAATTGTTCCAATTCTATTTTATGATTGAATGGAAAAGATACTGTCACTTGGTGCTATGCTTGCTAAAAGCCCATAATGAAAGGGCTTAGTATCTTGGTGGCGCTATGGGAGAGAGCCTTGGTTACCACTCATGTTAGGGAGCTTATTTGGAGTAAAGTGGATCTCTCTGGGTTGAAGCTTCAAGACTCCAAGACAGCATTGACTTTCTCTCCTCACAGATATTCACATAAAAATACCCTTTTAGGTGCTAGTTAATTTCTTTCAAGTCTATTTGAATATCTTGCAAGAGAAGATAAATCAGTATTGACTCTTCTTTGGGATAAAGTCAAAAATAGAGAGTGGTATCCCTTGGTAATTCTAGAAATTGGATCAGATAGTGGTGATTTAATTGAAAAGTCACTGTTAAAGAAGGTACAGAACGTTACCCTGTTGCTAGTAATGCATTCTTTGCATTTGAAAGTCCTTGAAGCTGATATTGAAATTGTTTTTCTTGGTGTTGTATGGAGCGTTTGAAGATTATAATGTTGCACAGCAGCAAAACTTTCCAGTCCACTTTACGTTGGGTCACTTGAAGAAGGGATACCTAGGTCCATTATTCTCCTCCCTTTCAAATTACTGTTACCATTCTGACTGCCTGTTCATTTTAAGCAGTGGAGACCCTGCAACAGTAGCAGCAACTCATTTACCTGCCCAAGAAGTAGTGAGGGGTAGGGAATGATGAGTTGAGAACTCATTGCCTGATTCTTGAGACTGACTAATCTGCTTTTTGGCCAGGGTTCTGTGTTCTATGCATTCTCTTTCTTAACTGAGTACTTGAAAAAGATTATTAATATTTATATTTATATGGGCTTAATGTTGCCTCCTTCAAAGCTGCCCTCCCACCATGCTTGTATCTCATGTCCATGCATGCAAAATTAAAGTACTTACGCAATAAATGTATTTAGCACTCTCTGGTGCAGTGGCAGGATTTTCTTCCAAAGTACTGCAATTCCTGATCATGTCTCTTCCTCTCCTACCCTTTCTTCACTCTTTACTCCAAAGGTTTTAGTGCCTCTGGTGATCCTTCAGCGATTCCTGATGGAACTGACAAGACAGGGCAAAGAACCACTTGGGGCACTGCTGAATTTTGGAGTGACCTACCTAGAAGACTATGTTGCAGACTATATCATCCAGCAAGGTGGATGGGTAAGGAAGTTAAATGTCCAACTGTATCTTCCTCCAGAGGTGATGAACAGATATGTGCATCTCTCTGTACAACAATTGTATTTAAGATTTACTAACTGTTCAAAGGAAAGCAGTGTTGATTTTTTTGTCCATAGCAGAACATATAGATATTATTTAGGATAATGAACAAGAACAAAGATAACAGCATTATTTTTAAATTGATCTTAATTAAAATGCATTGGTCTTCATATGAGTTTAGTTCTGTTTTCGTGGGGCAGCAGAATTGAGCTACCTCATAGTTATGAACAAGTTCAGGCTATGCATTTAGATTGAGCTTGTTTTAATTTTATTGAATTTCTCAGAGTGCTTTAAGGTGTATTTCTCTAGATTCCTGTGTGAAATGGGTTAAGAAAAAATGCGTTCCACTTAAAGTGCTATTTGAAAATTGTGTTTTGAAGGCACAACGAAACCCTCTAAGAATATGCAGGCCCCCTCCCTCCCATCTGTTTCTTACAACTTGATAGTTGAACTGGAGCACAGTGAGCATACAGATTATTCCTCTCTGGGAGATAGAACACTGCCAGATTTAAACAGAATTAATCTGGGATTAGTGAAATGACTCCCAAGTTGTTTTTATTCTGAAAGTAAAGCTGTTCAGTGGTTAGAAAATCTAAATAGCAAAACATACTAATAACCTTTAAAATTATATATTTTTCATATTGTGATTTTGTAAAGTGTACTAGGAGGGTGCAAACAGTGGTTTTACCAGGGGCTTTCCCCTCGCCCTCATCTGCTTTGTTCCCTTATTTTTTCATAAGAATAAATATGTTTCTTGACTGTACAAATTGCATATTTGCCTGGTGCAAGAGCTGGTGTTTAGATTATGCCTTTATGACTTCCACTTCCTGCAGAATAAACAATGACTCCTACATCTGGTTATGCTTTGGGCCTTGATTTAATGAAATATCTTAGATTTTTTGGTTTTGGCCAGTAGATAACTTCTTGCATTGTGCCCTCCTGTTTCTTTTGATGTTTTGGTACCCTCAGAAAACTGTGTTCCATACCTCAACGACTTCTGTAAAGCCTTTTATAAACATGTGTGTCATAATGCATAGCTGCTTCTGAAAACACACAGCAGCCTAGCTGTGTCTAAGAGGGAGGGAATGTTCACTGTGTGACTGTTTGTAGTTGACTTGGCAGTTCCATGAACCATGCACTTATCTATTCACCTCTAGCCAGGCATAAAATTGGACTGACAGAAGCTGCATAACCAACAGGGCAGAGCTATTTTTGAAATGGTGCAGGAAAGGTGAAGAAAGAATTGAAATGGTGATAATTTTTAAACTGAATAAAAGTTGCCATGATTAACTACTCTGTGGTTAAGAGTAAGATCTTGGGTATTTTGATCTTGATCTTCATGTCATTATGCACGAGGTTCAGTTTTGTGGCTGGTACCTAGTCTTATTTTGATTTGGTTTAACAAATTTGTGTTTTAAAAAACAGAGACTGCAATATTTCAAGTTTTCCTGAAGCATGGTACTACCATTAAGCAGTGCTTTTTGGTCGTGTTTAAATACTTGAATAGGGAAACTTCAAATTAATTGCTCTGTTTGGAAGCTCAGAATGCACAGCAAATGTTCTTGCTGGTCTTCATTAATGGTACTACAGCAGAATTGGAGAATTAGCTGTGGTACTGCCCCTGAGCTGCTTAATCCCAATGTGTAAGGTTCAGCTAGACCTCCTAAATTTCCAGTCATGGTGAACCTGTCCAAGGAAGAAGAAACAACAATGTGTATTGGGGGGTAGGAGATAGCTTAAAAGCTGCTTAAAGACTAAAATCACTTAAATGTTCATCTACTCCAGCAGAGGCAAGGAATGGATTAGTTAAGAGTGTCTTAACTCTCTGTGTTCCATTAGTCATTAAAGAGTATGTCATGAGGGTCTCCCAATTCCTTGCACGAAAGTCACAAATAGTCTTTCTATAGATTTAGAGCTTTGTGAAAACATCAGGTCTTTCTACAGAGGGAGCAGTGTCAAAAACGGTACAGCCTCAGGAGCTTTAGTAAGTGGAAATAAACCAGACCGAATGAGCTATTTTGTAGACTAGGAAAATAATTAGACTGAAGTAAAAAATAGTCATGCAACATGGAACACACTTGGAGCAGTAAGATACTACAAACTGAATATATAGAATCTTAATATTGGATTCATCACCCAGTGCCATCATTGTGTAATGGAACATCAGTCAAGAGTAGATTTCCTGACATTTGGAGGATTTTTGCAGAAATGGCAACCTTTAAGAAGAAGATTGGTTCTGGGAATAAGTCCCACAGAACTCAGCTGGGCTTGTTTCTAAATAGACCTGCATAGGATTATGCTGCAAGACTATAAAAGTTAAATGTAGCACATTTAAAAAGGTAATATCCTCCTTTTCATTGTTCTGATGGTTTCCAGACATTTTTTCTATGTTGCTTTTCCTTTTCTAATGAGAAGTTGTGTTGCACACATTTTGAGTGTGAGCAGTGAGTAACAAGTAACGTTCTTCAGTGAAATCTGCATTAAGTCTGCTTTTGTAGTAATTTCAATATCAGGAAGAATCAAAATGCAGTTGCAGTTTCTAAGTTCTCATAAAGTTTTGCATATGTAAGCAATAGCTTCTGACCTAAAAGAAACAGAGTCATGCAATGTTGTTGGTTACTGAACTTGAAAAGGATTATAAGAACAATGCAGAATATATACTTTTGCTTTACTTCTCTTCTTGTAAGGCAGTAGATTGGTTTGCTTTGAATTCATTTTCAAGGTAGCAGTGTACTTCTTTAATCATAAGAGGCAGAGATCTAGCTCTGAGCATTTTTGTAGACATAGCTTGCTCTCTAGACATTGTTGATGGAAACCAGAAGAGTCACAGAAAGGTTCCATGTTTTCCACTGGGTCAAAACAAAAAACGTTCATTCTAATTTGGCAGCAGCTTAGCTCTACAGCTTGCCCTGAAGCTGTATTAGAGCACAAACAAATTGATGTGCAGTGCGCATACTCCCTCCCCATTCTCTGTTCACTCTCCCTCTGTTTGCTGTGTCTGCTGCATCAGAAACTTCTCTTGGAAAAGTGCAGAGTAAGAACAGTCAGTTTGGGTAAGACTTTACTACTGAAGTAGTATAATTATGCTTTAAAAATGTCAACCTTGTCCTAATTTCCAGTGTTTCATCCACATTGAAAAGGACTTGTGGGAGATCTGAGAACAGAGATGACTAACTATTTTTGCTTAAAAGTTGTTATTCTGTTTTGTCACCAGTTTACATGCTTGTGGCTTGCTCTGCTTTAATAATCTCTGCATGAAAGTATAATTAAGTGCCTTAGGAAACTTTCACATCCATTTGACTTGTAAAAAGCGAGCTAGAAGCTGCAATGCACAAAAAGTCCAAAGCATTGCTTTCCTTGCCATTGCGATTGTGATTGAGTTTATAGAATGATACGGAAAGCAGGCTACTTCCCCTAGTGCTTGACTCTGGGTTCTATTTTCAGTCTTGGCATTGTTGTTGTCTTTAGAAGTATAAAGTAGTCATTCAGTTTCTAAAACTGAAGTTGGTGGTAAGTAGGTGTGCTTTAGACACCAATGGTAGAGGTATAAGAACAAAATTCATTTCCATTTTGAACTTGATAATTGCATTCTTATTAGAAAGACAACCAGAATCTTGCACCAAGGTTTGTTTGCTTAACAAAATTTATGTTCTGCTTTAGTGTAGTAAAACCTCTAAGCATCTTGCTCTTCAGACTATTAATAGTGGCATACTTTCAGTGAAAAAACAAAATTGTCTGGTTCTTTATTCCAAGATTTGACTCTGGATGGCAAGGGACAAATCTTTAGGCAATGTATTAAAATAGCAGCATGCTTTGTTGGAGAGTGTGTTTTGTAAGAGAGTAAAAGACTGTACCTTTATTCAGACTTCACTTGCTTACAGAAGTGAGATAATGGAATCCAGGATAACATAATGGATGGTGTAATTTAAAAATAATAATTGCTGGAAGGGATATATCAATAAATGCTAGCTGGAGATTTGTAGGCTTGTGAGACATTATTGACTTTTATAAAGGAGTCTACTGCAGATTTCAGTATTAGATAACAATTCCTGTTTTAGATGGCTTACCTCTTGACTTAGTTTCTCCTCTCTGCTTGAAAATGGAATATTGTGGGCTGTAATATGTAGTACTGTACATAACTGTACTGTACATAACACTGTAGTGTTGCTTGCACAGACTAACCGCTCTTGGAATGAGAGTTCCTCTGTCTTTTTGTATGCTTTTCTAAGTGAAATGAGCAAGTGTTTGTTTTTAGCAGCATGGGTAGTGTGACTGATTAAATTTTTTTTTAAAATAAATTTTTATTGATTTTCCAAACACATAATAAAAACAAACTATACACAAGACAATAACATACAAACAAATAAACACGTATAATTTCTTAGTCTTATTTTCATACACCTTACTTCCCGGACTTCCCCATACCTTCCCTTTTCTGCATCCTTGTTTCACATTTCTTCAGCAACTCCTTAAATCTAATTAAAAAATTCCAATCACTTTCATTAGATTCTTTTTTCTTTAACTTACTGGTTTCAGCTGCAATTCTCTATTTCTTAGTTCCTTAACATCTTAACACTCCTCAATTTTACAACAGTTTTTAAGATATATTTTAAATTTCTTCCAGTCTTCTTCCACTGTCTCTTTCCCCTGGTCACGGATTCTGCCGGTCATCTCTGCCAATCCCATGTAGTCGATCACCTTCGTCTGCCATTCTTCCAGAGTGGGTAGTTCTTGTGTCTTCCAATACTTTGCCAGAAGAATTCTCGCTGCTGTAGTAGCGTACATAAAAAACGTCCTATCCTTCCTTGGCACCAATTGGCCGACCATGCCCAAGAGGAAAGCCTCAGGTTTTTTAGAGAAAGTCCACTTAAGGACTTTCTTGATTTCATTATAGATCATTTCCCAAAAGGCTTTGATCTTCGGGCAGGTCCACCAAAGGTGATAAAAAGTACCTTCAGTCTCATTACATTTCCAACATTTATTATTGGGCGAATGGTAAATTTTTGCAAGCTTGACTGGGGTCATGTACCACCTGTAAATCATTTTCATTATGTTTTCTCTTAAGGCGTTACATGCCGTAAACCTAATACCGGTGGTCCATAACTGTTCCCAGTCAGCAAACATAATGTCATGGCCAATATCTTGTGCCCATTTAATCATGGCTGATTTTACCATTTCGTAATTTTAGATCTACTTGATACTTAGCATTTTTACTCTTGACTGTTTTGAAATACTAAAACAAATCATTGTGATCCTGCATATGCAGTTTAAATTTGTTTATCTTTGTAACCTGTTCCTATATCCAAGGCTCAGGACAGTGAATGAAAAGCATAAGAATCCTATTAGGACAAAATAAAGTTGGGCTTAGAGAAGACTCCATAACCTTCAGCACTCTCTTACTTCACTGCATGCTAGAGACAGCTTCACCCACCTTTCTCGGTGCCTGCTATCCCACACACTTACTCTTCTGTGTCTCAACCCCTTCCATGGTGTATATTTCTCCCTCTTATTGAGGTTGTTCCTATTCCTTCAGCTGACACCTAGGGGAGCAGCCTCTTAACCTATTCTTCTCCCCACCACCCCCAAGCCTGGAAAGCCAACCTCTTCAGGAGCCTGCACTCTCAAATTTGAGATTGTCTAAGATGTCTTTTCCTTCATTGCTACTTAATATTCCATGGCTCTATCTTTTCCATTATTTCTTTTTTTAACTGCTAATTCCTGGCACATTTAAAAGCTGTTAAACTGCACTCTGAAGACCTTTGTGTGACCTTCAGATAAGAACAGCACTGTTGATGTACGAAGATTTAGTATAACACCTCAAGTGGCATAAAATAGCCTGTTCTGTGGATCATGTGGTACAGATAAAAGGATTCTGTAGCCTGTGGTGCAGTTTGTGCTGAAATGGAGGTAACAACAACTTTCCTTTATGAAGCTAAGAAATCTATTTGAGTAGTATTGCTGGCTAGATGTAACTGAAAATTCCACACTCATTGTTGGGGAAGGGCTGTAGCTCAGTGGTAGAGCACAGGTTCTGCGTGTAAAAGCGAGTCAGTGTCAACAGTACTAAGAAAGATGGACCCAATGATCTGACTTGTTATAAGGCAACTTACAATGTTCTCATTTGTAGTATACACAGCTTAATGTTATTCATCTTGGGGCATAATCTTTCAAGTCAGATACTAGATTATTTAATGAAACTGCCTAGATAATTGCATCAGAGTGTCTGTCTTCAAAAATTAGCAAAATTGTTTTGCAGAAACTTAGTATTTGTAGAATGATCTTCCCTGGGCAAGTTTTGTGTCCTCAATTAAGTAAAATACAGGCCAATAAGGTTAAGTTGTATGAAACAATATAAGCGAAATGACACTGGGAGTGATATTAATTGAACTCAACTCTCTAGAAGTAATATTTCAGAAGTTAGGCCTCTGGTGCCTAACACATTTTTTATTCTTTCTTAGTATTGATTTATTTTAAAACATACTCTACTTGTTTTTATTTTTTTTAAAAAAAACCTACTAAAATATCTTTGATGGCAAAACCTCTTTGCTGCTACCTGTGCAGACCTCTTCTCAGTATTCCTTTGGTTTTCTGATGCAGGGTCATTGTTGATTAGAGTATCACAAACATCTGATGGGAGGGTCTGTCTGCATTATAGTGCTCTGTGTTCTGATTTTTGTTTTACATGACTCTGGTTCTGAAGCAAGGGTGAATAGTGCAAGCTAGCCTGAAGCTATGAAGAGGGCAGAGGAGTGGGAACAATTCATAGCAGAATAACATGTACTCTTCACCATAAAGCTCCTGAGCTCATGAGACAGCTTGATCAGCACGGAAAGAGGGTGGATGGGGATTTACTGAGTAATTACTTTCTGTGTGGCGGCAGTCCAGCCCCTGATGCAGCTTTCTACATGTGCCACATTCCATTAGCACAGATGGATAGTTGTGAAAGGCAGCCATCAACAGAAGCTCTGAGAGCTTTGCTTGAAGGATGCCTGAGTGGTTCTGGTTAGCAATGCTCCAATATTCTTTGTATATTAACAACATCTCTCTATACAGATACCAGATTATTATTATTTTTTTAAAAAGTTCAATTAATTCAAATAGGCTTTCAATTATTATAAGTTATGAAGAAATTCTGTTATGTCTATGGGTGACTCTTGAATAGATTTCTAGAAATAAAAAAGTAACTCCTATGCAGTACAATTTCAGTTGAGGCACTTTCCTAATAGAATCAGCATTCACCATAGAGTATGTGAGAGATTGCAACAGAACTACAGTTGTACCTTGGAAGTCAAACGGAATCCGTCCTGGAAGTCCGTTCAACTTCCAAAATGTTCGGGAACCAAGGCACAGCTTCCGATTGGCTGCATGTGTATTGTGAAATAATGTACATCAGATTCATGTGTTATGCTCATAACAGTCCTGTGAAATAGGTTAGGGTGAGTGATCCTGACTTTTGTGTGCATGCACACACATAGAATTTCATAATAGTAGAGAACTGAATCCAGGTCTCTTTCCCATATCCAAGTACAATACTTTTGTCTCAAACCAGACAGAAGACAATTACTGTTCAATACTTAGTTTTGACAATATGCAAACCTCTTTAAGTATTAAAGTTTTGTTGCCTCCCCCCCCCCCCAATAATTGCATGCATCTGCACTCTGATGGAAACCTGTTGTATCCATTGGCTGTTCAACTACCGTATTTTTCGTCCTATAGGACGCACCAGCCCATAGGACGCACCTAGGTTTTTTTGGGGGGGGGATAAAGGAAAAAAAATACCCCCCCCAGCCGCGCTCCGGGCAGCCTGAACTCCCGCAGGCTCCCCAGGCTTGCGGATAGCTTCCTGAAGCCTGGAGAGCAAGAGGGGACAGTGCACACCGACCCCTCTCGCTCTCCAAGCTTCAGCGAAAGCCTGCATTCGCCCCATAGGACGTACACAGATTTCCCCTTCATTTTTGGAGGGGAAAAAGTGTGTCCTATAGGGCGAAAAATACAGTATATGTAGCAATTATACCTTCTCTGGGTCGTTCTGAATTAAGGCTACCATTCTTCTGTAATGTGGTTGTATCATGTAAAATTAAGTGCTGCTAACTTCATTGATTATGTGCATTTTTCTTCTAGGGTACTGTTTTTAGTTTGGATTCTGAAGAAGAGGAGTACCACGGAATAATTGCCGAAGATAGCAATGACATCTACATCCTAACTAGTGACAACTCAGGCCAGGTGAGCCCTCCTGAGTCACCCACAGTGACAACATCTTGGCAGTCGGAGAGCTTGCCAGTTTCTTTGTCGGCTAGTCAGAGTTGGCATACTGAGAGCTTACCTGTCTCGTTGGGGCCTGAGTCTTGGCAGCAAGTGGCTATGGATCCTGAAGAAGTGAAGAGTTTGGACAGCAATGGAGGTGGGGAAGAAAGGAGTGAAAATAACTCTTCAAACTCTGATATTGTTCATGTTGAAAAGGAGGAGATACCAGAGGGGGTTGAGGAAACAGTGGTGTCAGAAGTGGTCCTGCAGGCTGCAAAGTCTGCTTCCCCAGAACCTCCAACTGCATTGCTGGAGCCAGAAGCTGAAATTGTGTCTCTTAAAAAGCCAAGCTCCTCTGCACCTTCACATACAGAACATCAGAAAGAGGGGAAAGAGGTGCTGCTGCCAGAACCTGAAGCTCCAGCCTTGAGTAAACCTGTCCAGCAATTAACTCAGTCAGAAGAAAAAGCTACCCCCAAATCTGAAAGAATACTGCCTCCAGAAGAAGAAATAAAGACCAGAAAGGGAAGCTATTCTGAAGAAACGGAAGAGAAGACTCCTGCTGGAGAGGAGAAACCCATCCTCTTACCAGAAGGCAAATCAATTCTACTATATGGTGGGGCAGCTGCAGTGGCCATCCTAGCTGTGGCAGTAGGTGTAGCACTAGCTTTGAGGAAGAAGTAGTGAATGCCTCTCCTCAAGGAGGTAGCGCCTGAATCTACACTTAGTTGCATTGGCTGAGGGTTGTGGTGCCTGCTGTTAATGGGAAATTCATGTAGCAAAAAGGGTGATGGGGCAAGGGTACACTATAAAGCTAAGCCTGGGGACAATCATGTTTTTAGTGGACTGGTATCGGATCTTCCTGTTTAACATATAGGGGTGTCATTTTGAAAACCCCTGCACATTTAATATGTATGTATAACTGAGAAATGGGGATGCTTATACACTGGAAACCGGCACAGAACATTCCAGGGGAAAAGGAAAGTTTGTTGTTATCCCTGGAGATTTCCCTTCCATAAGCTGCTCTTGCAGCCTCTTGGTTCCCCTTTAACCTCTTGAATGAGAGGCTCAGTGTAGCATGAGGTTGGTAGCTCTTTTGTCTCGGCTTCCTCAGGTATTGCACAGCTCCTCTTGACCTCCCAGATCTCTCTTAAACCCCAGTGGGTTAGTGCTTCTTCAATACAGTGGTACCTCGGGTTAAGAACTTCTTTCTTTCTAGAGGTCCATTCTTAACCTGAAACTGTTCTTAACCTGAGGTACCACTTTAGCTAATGGGGCCTCTCGCTGCCGCCGTGCCGCTGCTGCACGATTTCTGTTCTCATCCTGAAGCAAAGTTCTTAACCTGAGGTACTATTTCTGGGTTATCGGAGTCTGTAACCTGAAGCGTCTGTAACCCGAGGTACCACTGTACCTCTTTGCTTTATACCTTTTCTACCCCCTCATATATATTTAATGAAATTCTTAAAGCTCTTTAATGTTGGGTGGGTAAAGCAATAGTCTCCCATGCAGGGATGAAATTATAAGAGTTTGGTGGGAAGACATATTCTTTGATCCCTCATGTGTATCTGATCTCTGCTACTTTTGTGTTTTCCCTCTCCCGTTGCCCTTTTAATGCATCCTGTTTTTTATATCTGTTTAGTTATCAAAGAGACCCTTTTATCATTCTGATGAATAAAAAGGAGAAATGTTCAGCAGTTGTAAGCTGAACTGGCACCACTTGCAAAGTCAAAATATAAGCACCTGCTTTGGACATCTTTTCCCTGTTGTGTTTGCACAAATTCAAGAGTGAAAGACGCTTAGCCTTAAATTGACCTTGACCACTGATAAAAAAGCCAAGCACAAGGTCTTCAAAGAAATGAAGTCACGTAGTTCAACCGAAGCAGCATTGTGCTGTCCCTCCCAGTTGTTTGCCTGGTTTTGGCTGTAGAGTGAATGGTGACCTGAAAGCCAGTAAGTCATGTAAACTTGCCAGATAATAGCTACCTGTGGAAAGTTTATTTTTAATCCAGCCAGGTATGATTTCTACCCAAGAGGAATGAAATAAGATATGTCTTATCAGTGTTTGGTGCTGTGTGTGTGTGATGGAAACAAAATTTAAATATTACTCTGTTGGTGTTTGCTGGCTCTATGGAGTGGAAGCTCTCATGTCCTTCAAGCGATTGCTGCAGCTTGTTTGGGCTGCTGAGATGTGTATAAATCAAAAGTAAAAAAAAGACCTTTTTCAAACATCCAAGCTTCACCATAGTAGACATATTCAAACTTTCCCCCTCGTTATTCTGCTAACCAAAGGATGCCGAATGAACGCCTCCCCCTTCTCCTGGTGTACTAATTGGATATGATTACCTGTCTGGCAATCAGGTACCTCTTTACTATAGTGCTATTTAGGAATGTGAAAGTGTTGAGTAGTGGTTTTCTCTAGTTCCTTGCCATAGCTGCCTTTTCCAGTTACCCTCTGCAGAACAGATGATCAGGAAATTCCTAAGATTCCCTTCAACCACATTTGTAGGCTGAACTTCTCCATTCATGTATTGTAAATAAAAGAATCATCATCTCAAATTAACACATGTATACTCATCATGTGGCAGTGGTGATTTTCTTCTTCTCCAGTGCGTGTGTTAACACGTTACATTTTGGAGGCAATGTCTTGGCAACATGTGGCCTATTCATTATGACCTGTGTTGAATTTTTTTGTTGCAAAAATTCTTAAGGCTCAATTGCTTCTTAACAAACAAACAAAACAACAATTTCAATTCATTTTAGGGGTGTGATAGTAAATAGAATATGCTCTTTTGCCACAGGAAGCATCCTATAGCCATTCCTAGAATTCATAGACTATGTAGCAAATTGCTACAGGTCTCAGTGTACGTGATGCAAGTAAAAGTAAAAGTAAAGGTACCTCTGACCGTTAGGTCCAGTCGTGGACGACTGTGGGGTTGCGGCGCTCATCTCGCTCTGTAGGCCAAGGGAGCCGGCATTTGTCCGCAGACAGCTTCCGGGTCATGTGGCCAGCATGACTAAGCCGCTTCTGGCAAACCAGAGCAGCGCACGGAAACACTGTTTACCTTCCCGCCGGAGTGGTACCTATTTACTTGCACTTTGACTTTGACTTTACTTGCTAGGCAGGCAGGAACTGGGACCAAACAACGGGTGCTCATCCCGTTGTGGGGATTCGAACTGCCAACCTTCTAATCGGCAAGCCCTAGGCTCTTAATTAGATGCAATTTAAAGGGAAAGTAAGGAGGTGAAAGACACTCTTTAGAGTCTTTGAGCTTTAGCTTAGTTTCATTTTTAATCCATTCACCTTTCAAAATCTCAAATTTATTATTACTTATTTCATGTTGTTGTAATTGCGATTTACTCCTGAAACTTCACTGGGCAGGCCCTTATTCAGTGTAGTTCTGATTTACATTTAATGAGTGATAGTTGCCACTATGACAGTCTGCATTCCTGTTTACCATAAAACTGTCTTCCATCTTACTATAATGGTCACTTGATTGTTTGGAGCATCCAGGATGTCTGATGGCAAAAGTAATTGCAGTCAGCCATAGTTTTAGCACAGTAGCCAAGTTGATGAGGGTTTGGCTCTAATGATTGTGAAGTTGGGAGGAAGTATCCTTACACACGTTGTGGTAGAAAGCCTGGGTTTACTATCGGTTGGCTATTTGAGAGGAAGCCACTGCCAGTCTCGCCTCCCTGGTGAGTATGCATGTATAATACATAGTTTGTGCACACAAGGGGTTATCTTCCCACATTACATGCACACCTACAAATGTTGTATGTGAAGTGTCCTCTAACCATATGGGAATTTTTGCTTTTTGATTCAGCAGGATGGGAACTTTGCCATGGCGGTTGGGAGTTGCTGGTTAGGTAATTTCCAATGCTTTTTTCTAGTGCTGTCTTTGTTACCCATTTTCCAGAATAAAGTGCCTCAGTGTATTCCAGTGGGCTTTAACAGTTTTCCTTTTTTATATTTGCCTGCTTTCTATTTTGTAGCCCTATTGTCCAATAGTGAGTATTCTTGAGCTATAGCTCCAAAAGCCTTTGGGGGAAAACCTCCCATGCTGGAGGAAGGTAAAATAAATCATAGCTGCTATGTCATTAGATATTAGCATTGTTGCAAGAGTTAATATAGCTCAATAGTAGCATTTTGGGTTCTCAGTATTTAGAGATGCACTAGTATTAGACCAATTCAACCGATAATAGATGGGAATGGTCTATAGCTCTCAATAAATTTGATGGTTTGAAATGGATGTTGTTTCCTCTGTGTGAATATTTGCAAAACTCTTCTTTCTCCACTACATACCCTCTTAAATATGAGTTATGCATGCTTTGAAATAAGCCCCTCCCTTATCTGCTAGGGCTATTGCCAATACAAATTCTCATTTTTCTAGCAGGCACTACAAATTAACTAGGATAAACTGGTACTGTTTTTCTTTTTCCAATACTAAGGTCATGTGTTTGGCCCGGGGGTGGGCAAGAGAGACAATGGGCAACTGTAGATTGGTATTCTTCACCTGTTAATTTCGCTAGTTTCAAAATGCTAAAAAGAACGTTAGATGAAAGATTAAAGGGTGTAGAACTGTGAACTGCCACTTTCAACCATTGACCAGTAATAATCTGTTCTATTTTCTGTAGGTTTCTGAAATAAGTGTGTGTGTGGGGGTAGTCTTTTCTTGAAGATATTAGGGCTTCAAGATGAAATAGGACTTGGTAAAGGTGTCTCATACTATAATTTCTCTTATTCTGTGATATATAGTCATACATTTATTTAGTTGGTTCAGATGAATGTCTGTTTTTAGCAGTGAGATGGATGCTTTGAAGCAGTGTTATTTCACAGCTTTTCTTGAAGCATCACTAGAGAAGGGCTAGTCCGTTTATAAATTAACAACTAACATTCTATACTCTGGCAACAGTACTTCTCAGGGTTAATGTTCATATAGCACAGGCAACAGGCTGGAGTCTATATGGTTTTTGGAGCTGCAAACAATAAACTATTTAGGAGAAATCATGAACATATGTGTCATTGTGTTAGCAGAAACAGGCATAGAGGTGGACTTTTAGAAATGTATTCCATGTGAAATTGTGTCACCTAGAGGTACCCATTTATATACTGTACTATTTATGAGCAGGGTGGTCTACAATTCTGCATTGGAACACCTAAAATTATTAGACTGTACCATACAAACCAAGCCACAAATGCACATTCAGACAACAGTGTGGCTGCCATCCTCTCTCAGCCCCCCCCCAAATCCAGTGAGCAGGTGGCTGCCATTGAAAACCTCTTTCCTGTCCGGGCAAGCAACAAGGCAAGAAGCAGCAGCTTAAGTCTAATTTGACCACCTCTCTTAGGGGTGATAGGTGTGTTGCTCCCTGTGGCTTGTATTAGAGTTGGCTGAAATAAGCCCAGCTACTTATTTAAGAGCAAAACAAAAGCAGGAAGTAGCTGGGCTTTTATCTCAGTAAATCTAAAATTGATTCCCTAACTCTCTAACCCACTCCTGCACTGATTTCTGGTGCTCTAGCAGTCTTGTTTGGCAGCAGCAGGGAAGCTTCAGGGAGACATGTTTGATATGCTGCATACTAAAACTGCAGTAGCTACTGGAAAAACTATGTTTCCCAGAAGCTAGTTGCAACAGGGGGGAGGCTATTCCTGCAGCTGCTGCAGTAATTCTCTTAATTTGTGGTTAAAGGAAAGGTTTGTGTGGGTTTGACTTGTAATACTTCATATATCAACCCCAGAACTCTTTATTTCCATGGCTAGAAAGCTGAGTTTGATTACATTGTTATTCCTTAAGTGATGCCCTCTAACTACTGATCATGAGGACTTAAAGCAAATTTTGTCTAGGAACTGTCCTAGCAGTATAAACCGTTACAAACCAATGCAGACTTTCAGACATTGCTCATTTAAGTAGAACCTATTTTACCTCTGATAATGCTGTAAGTTATGTTGGAAGAGATTGAAGCTTGGTTGCACTCTAAAAGATTATGGATTTTGATTGTGAGAGCAAAAGAGATGAGATAAACAAAAGGCTATATAACAAACCACAATTTATCCCCTCTATAGAGCTCCAAAACTGTAAAAGCAACTTATCAGCATATGGGTTAAAAGCCTATTTCAATCCTGTTCATACAAAAGCATAGAGGATTTGAGTTATGACTAGAGGTTTTAGAAAAAAATTGTGTTTGCTTCTAGTGAATTCCTAAAACAATTGGTTGGTTTTCAATAATAAGCAAATTTGCATTCTGAAATACTGATGTGACATGCAAATCAGTTAAGTGTTCAAGGATCTGTATTTTTCTAATTCCTTATGCAAGTACAGCATTTTCAAAATTACTGTCTGAAGCCTTTTGTGCCATTTGATGAAGTAAAAAAACTTGCTATTTCCAGTGTTAAAAAGGAGTTACCAGCTCCCTCATCTACTGTTTATAAATTGAAGGGGTATGTTTATTTTTTCTCTGCTGATGGCGCTTTGTTGTAAGACCCATGCCCCTAGCCCTCAGTTGCACTTTAATAAAGTCAGTTTTGAAGAAAAGATGTGTGGTTTTTCCTTCTGTTTAGTGCGGGTGTGGGAAAACTGGTGGGCCTGAGGATTGAATATGGCCATGCACAGCTCCCCATCTGACACACAGGGCTCTTTTTGGGCTCTAACCCCTGCCCCATACATGCCCACTACTGCTTTTGCCAGTCTGGAAAGTGTCACATTATGCTTTTTGCTTGTCTGGGTGGAGGGGTGGTGGTATAAAACCTTGATTTTTTCTGTGGTAGGGTAGCTGTGTTCGAGCTACAGGAATTACATCTGTTATTCCACAGACTTTTCCTCTAACACCAATATTAACACTCTGGCTGCTGGTAATGGCTTCCCTTTAAATTCTGAAACAGAAGAACTGCAGCTAGAAAGAAAAGGGATTAGGAATACAGGATCATTTTTTTTAGATCTTAACCTTTCATCTCAGTATTTTATCAAAACCACATTCCCGAGCACTCAAGTTTTGACAATGAAAGCGTCAGCATAAAATCCCAGCTCTCAAAATATTCTTTCTGTGCTGACATAAAGAGCTGAAGTGAAAGAAATAAAAAAGCAATTTTAGCTCCATAGGCTAACCTTTTCTTTCCTTTTCTTAATAAAAAGAACCATGTTTTACTGTTGGACTTCTTGGAACTCCTCATGTGGAATACACATTTCCAAAATTCCAAATTAGTCCATAGTTGAACTACATTTTACTTTTTTCCAAGTCAAGTAAATTTGGCTAAAATTGAGAACTACTAAGGCAGTACTCCCACATACACCCTGTGTACACTTTCTCAACCCTTAATGCTGAATCAAAATTTTATTCAGGATTATAGGGTGTGGTCCAATAGGGTGGGGGGACACACCTTTTCAAATTTAGCTGGTGGTGTAAGGAGAAGGCCAGCAATCCACACACATAAACACAAACACAAACACACCCTCTGCTTGCACCTATGTCAAGAGATTTATAAACCGATACCAACAGCTGGCAAGTTTACAAAGAAAGAGCCCAGGGCTACCTAATCTATTATGAGCTAGAAATTCCCAAGTGCAAATAAAACACTTTCATGACAGAGCAGAACCCACCAATCGAGCAACCTTAAGGGATTTTTATTGGACACCACAAGGCAGCTTCATTTAAAGCAAGAGTGGGTGACCTGTGGCCACAACATTCCCACTCATTTGGGCTGTTTAGGTGGCAGGGATGAGTCCAGAAACACATGCTACCAGGGCAACAGGTTAACCACCTTTGCTGTAAAATTTGCTGCCTAATGTAAAAAGAAAACAGGAAACAATTTTCATAGTTGAAATTTTACAAACAGCAACACAAATACATATATATCAACTACTTGAATTAACAATGATCTGCTAAAAACTGGACAACAACTGGCTCTTTAGAGCCAGTTTCCAAGACAACAGGAAAGATGAAGCTGCTCCAAGGCTAGGTACCATGGGGCACTAGCAGCATACATAGCCAGCACTGTTCCCCCAAGCTAAGGTTTTTTTCACATTAGTGCAATTCCTTTCACTGATGCCCAAGAGTGATGTCCTTAGATGGGTTGGAGCACCTGCTATTGCTCATTAAGGCTTTGTAGTTTTATAAGTGATCCCAAACACTCCAATCCAGTTGGCAACTGGCAGAACAGAACATCTACCCTTTGCTCCAAGCTTGTCATTTGCAAGGAATGACTGACTGCTCCCGCCATGACCCCAAGAAAAATAGCCACTTGCCTCCTGAGATGTAGAGCAGGACCAAGTATTTCAAGTAGAAAAAAAATGTCATTCATAATTCATACTTTAGAGCAAGGTAAGCAGCACAATGGAACTAATTACTATTGGTAAAAATTGCAAGCAAAGCTTAAAACAGTTCCTTACAACTGTTTCCTGGTTTAAAAAAAAAAAAAAGATTTCTTAAAGGTAGACATGTTGTGTTCCCTTCATTCACCTCTAGAAGAGAAAGAAAAGAGGGAGTTATGTTCAGTCCACTACAGTTATATTCAATGGTCCACATATTTAGGTATTTCCCAAACAAGTGAACGCCAAAAGGCTTTTTCTTTCATACACACCCTGCATGTATGAATAATAATAATAATAATAATAATAATAATAATAATAATAATAATAATAATAATAATTTATTCTTTATACCCCGCCCATCTGGCTGGGTTTCCCCAGCCTATCCTTTAGGGTCCAACTGAAGGCAGGTTCACAAGTCAGAATACATATTGCCAACATGGCATCTCTGGACACACATGTGCCTGCAGCAGCCTTCCCTTACTCCTCCCTGCTGCAACTGAAATCTTGCAGTTGATGAAACAAGCTTCAGGGGTCTCTCTGTGTTTTGCTAACAATGTTTTCTCTGGTTTGCAAGCCCCAAAATTTGGTGATCTTGGAGTTAGGGTAACACACCAAACAGAGTCAAAAATGCTCAATTTCCTCATCCTAACAGAGGAAGCGTAAGGAACTTCAGGCCCTCGGGATTTCCCCCAGTCCATTTCCCCCGTGGGCACCCTCAAGTCCTTCTGTCTGGCTGGAATGTATCACTTGAGCTGCAGTGACTGCCTCTTGCGTGTGAGGATGCACGATGGGGAGACTGTATAGAAGTCATGCCCCATTGTTTTGTCTCTGGCCACAACAAGCACCACTTGCACATGGACCCCAGTTGTGCATCCTATTCACACATGATGTAAAATCAGGGACCCATCAAACTCCTTTCCTACAACATTTCACACGGCCTGAATAACCACTCCTTTCCCCGCTAGCTTCCAAAGTAGAGCTGAATTATTCACTGGGCGTGGAGATAATTAAATAGCAACACCTGGATTTTATTTTACATCACCTCAGGTTCCAAGTTGTTCACATAACCACGGAGGTTCTGGTTGATGTAGTTCACGGTTGTGCTGAAGACTTGTTGTAGAAGAGATGGCACAGTGTTTGCTACTTTTTTGGCTAAAACCATAGCTACCACTAGCATGGCTCTCTCCTGCTCCATTTCCAAAGGCATCCTTCGCACAACTTCCTTCACTACTTGAGACAGGTGATTGGTTATTGCCTAAAGAAAAGAGAGGGGGGAAATGTACCTCTTTGAAATGCTGCCCTTCTGTTCCTTTCTACTCCAATCCCTCACAAATAAAACCTATTTTCTCTTCCCCCTTGTCCCCACACACCGCAAGGCATTTGGCGGATCTGTGTTTTGCTCCTTTGCTGTTTACATTTCAATAGTTCCAAACATCAAATATCAGTGTAACAATCATTAACATCCACCAATGATAGATTAATTTAAAAAAAAAATCTAAATTATACATGGGTTCATTTATGTACGGATTTCAAAATTCAGCAATCCAATAATATGTCAATAGCAAAGTAACTCCTCAAAGAAGACAAAATACTTTTAGAATATAATTTGCAGGTGTCAACTGTTTATAGGCCTTTACCACTGAAGCTTGTGTGGCATTAAGTTGCATTCTACTTTTTTATAATCATGCATTGGCCACCCACTTTAAAATAATGACTGCCTTCTCCATTTACAGTGGTGCCTCGCAAGACAAAAAGAATCCGTTCTGTGATTCTCTTCGTCTAGCGATTTTTTCTTCTTGCGAAGCAAGCCCATTGACGGATTAGCGGATTAGCACTATTAGCGGCTTATCTGCTGATCGGATCAGCTGATAAGCGGCTTAGCGGCTTAGAAAAAGGGGGGAAAGGAAAAAAACCCAGCAGGAACTTGCAAGACATTGTCGTCTTGCGAAGCAAGCCCATAGGAGATTCGTTTTGCGAAGCACCTCCAAAACGGAAAACTCTTTCGTCTAGCGAGTTTTCCGTCTTGCGAGGCATTCGTCTTGCGGGGCACCACTGTATAGCCATGTTTCTGGTGAGTAACTTAATGCAATTTATTGTGGGGGAGATCAAAATGGAAATAGACCTTCTAACATAAATGAAAGCAACTAACCCCGCTCCCGGCCAAATGAACCACAACATGGGTCAATTTTGCTTTGCTTGCTCCACACCTCCAACATCTGTTGTTAGTAGGCACTCCTTTGCTTAACTGACAAGTAATTCCTTTTAAAACAATTCTCACCAATAGACAAAAAAACAACGGCTGTACCTCTTCCATGTTTTAAATTTTCTTTAAAACATGCTCCCACCACCACAGAAGTACTATTACAGATTACAGTCATAGAATCAAGATTCTCCTCCAGTGAAAAATGATGTTCTGTTTGCAAGGTTGTGCCTGCTTCATCACACATATGGGGAGGCTGCTTTTATGAGAACACCCTCCACAGAAATAATGGAAGTCTGGTGACATAGCTCAGCTGGCAGAGCATGAGACTCTTAATCTCAGGGATGTCGGTTCAAGCACCAAGTTGGATAAAAAGATTCCTGCTTTGCAGAGGGTTGGGCTAGATATCCTCATGGTCCCTTCCAACTCTATAATTCTATGATTCTACCTTCCAGGGGGAGGGACTTTAAAAAAATCACCCCAAGGGAAGCAGTGGGAGCAAGCCTTGGACTCGCCTGCTTCGTGGAACACTGTTGTGCCCCAGGGCCAGTTTTGCAGCTAAGCTGAATGCCTTGTTGTCCTCTGTCCAAGAAGAAGACATATCCCTACATTCCTGAAGTAGAAATTACTGCCTTTTAGCTCACGAGATTGTAGGAGAATCCACAGCAAAACATGCCTGAACTCACTCTCCCAACTCCAATTTTATGTTCCTCAGTCCCAACAGTAAAGCTGAAGTAATTATTATACATCCCATTCACCAAGTCACCTCTGCAAGAGAAGCATGGACTTTGCAAGGGTTCCCAGAAAAACCACACAGCAGTTATTTGGATCCAGGATTTCACTTATCATGGTAGATGAAACTCTGAAGTAAGCCTTAGATTTCATTCCTCTCAATCACCTCTTTGGACATGTTCTCCGCCATAAAATGCCGCACAAGATTCTGTATGAGCGATGGGTCAATCTCGGCAGCCAGCTGATCTCCGATTTCAGCCAGCTGAGCTCCAATAATCCGGAAAATTTCCTCTTCATCTGAATATATGACTGAAAAAAGATTAAACAGAATGGAATTCTCTGCTCTTCCTCTCTGAACTTCCAGGGCCTACTGAAGGCTTTTTTTATTCAAGCAGGCATTTTAACTGATGTTTTGTTTTTTAGTGAAAACTAGTTGTTATTTTTGGTATTGCACCTTTGAAAAAAAATCACTGAAAGACTACTGTAGCTAAGTGGTATATAAATTGTTCAAATAAATAAGGGGCATATCCACACCACACAGGTGAAGCACTACCCAGCACACATTTAAAGCAGGACTTCCCCTAAAGAATCCTGAGAACCGTAGCTTCCCACTCACAGGGCCCTTTACAAACTACAGTTCCCTAGATTCTTTGGGGGAAGTCATGTGCTTTAAAAATGCACTGGATGTGACACATGCCGTGGATCTGCCCAGGTTGAAGTTAGGTTCCAAACAGACAGCTGAGGAGGACAACTCAGAGGATTTGCTACAAGTGTCCGCCGTAGCATGGTGGTTACAGCACTGAATTTATGGCCAGGGTTCAAATCCCTGCCACAAAGCTTGCTAGGAAACCTTAGGGCAGCCACTGCCTCTCAGCCTAATCTACATCACAGGGCTACTGAGAGAATTATGTGTGCAAGGGGTACACTGCTCTGAGCTGCTTGCAGAAAAGCCAGGATAATAATGTACGTTTTTGCATGTGTGCTTTTAAATGGCCTTAACTGTTTGCAGAGCTATTTTTAATAGTTTTATTTATTTAACTGTTCTTAAAATATTTATATTTATTGCATATTTGTAGTTCTGTCTGTTTTAATTTATGCTGTCAGCAGCCTTGGTCCTGCACTGAGGGAAAAGCCAGGGTATCAAACAAACAAACCAAACTTGTTTGCTCAAGATAAAATACCTACTGTCCTCAGGTTGCCCAAATCTGTTGCCATCTGTCTGAAGCTCATCATCATCGTCCTGCTCTGAAACCAACTGGTTTTTCAAAGCACGAAGCTCTGACGCAAAAGCGCAGTCGGAAGACTTCTCCAGGAAGGAGTAGAGAAGAATCTTGGTTAGCTGTGCCTCCTGAAAGGGGCCATTATAATCACCCTATAATTGGGGGGGGGGGGGAGAGAAACAGAACAGGTATTATTTATGATAAACAAGCATGCAGCCAACTTCATTTAATGCTTATTTAAAAATATTTATAATAGCAGTTCTAGTGCATGAAATCCTTTATCATCTTGATCCAGGGGTTATGCATATCTATAACCTTACCCTGTGAAACTGGAGAATATCAGTTTATATTTAAATACAAAAAAAGGGAAGTTAGCAGCTCTCAAGATACTAAAAATACCAGGCACTGTCAAACTCTCCAGAGTCAGAGCCAAGTATGGTTTCTAGTGTCCCAGGGGCAGTTATTTTGTAACTCAGTTTTAGTGTAGTGCATTTCTTTTTCGACTCTGCCCTTGTCTTCAAATCACCATGACACCATTGCTAATAAGGCGATCTTGGCATCTTTTCATTCACACTTGATGTCTGCAAAATAAGATTAAGGACCAGCCTGACTGAGCCTTGTGCCAGCATTAGCTTTCGTGGACTACAGTCCATTTCATCAGGCGATGTCTGTGGAAGTTTATGCTATAATAAACCGGCCTGTCTTTTAAGGTGCCACAAGCCTCTTTGCTGTTTTTTGTCGCAACAGACTAACACAGCTACTCTTCTGGAAATGGTCCCTCGTAGTTGTGCATGCACAATCAAAGCCAGCTATCAGGACTGAATTCTCAAGTGATTCTGAGCTAGAGCTGCCTTAAAAGGGCAGTGCTTTCCGCAAGAAAACACTTATCTAAACATATGGGATCTGTGCTTGTGCACTGCAGCAATTTGTAAACTTTGAGAACTTGGAAGAGACAGGGACCACCACTCCTAAGCAGGGATTCCCTATGTCTCTACATAGCTCAGGAGTAACTGAGAGCCACAGCTTGCTCCTAACTTTGTTCTGCTGAACACTTTTAGGGGGAAAGGGGGTTGGGGCTTCTAGAAAAGGTGACTCGAAAATATCTTTTCTTGGACAAACAACTCAACATTTCTTCAGACGATACAATCATTTGCAAATAATTTTTGATCCAACCTGGTCCATCGTTGATGCTGAAGCCAGGTTACTCGTAATCTTCGGAAATCAAAGGGCTTCTACCTGCAAAAGAAGAATTGCATGTGATTTCTTTTCATCTCTTGGTTAATTCTCTCTCTGCAGCTCAAGCTGGCCAGTATATGCCCAGCAATTACCATCTGAAGATCATAGAGGCCTCCTTGACAGCTATTTCAACACCAGAATTTTATATCTTTCCACAGACTGGGGGAAAGGGCAGAACTTCTCAATATATTTTATTTGCATATACTGCTGCTGGTGTTTTCGCTGATGATGAATGGGTTTTATTAATATGTATTTATTTGACACTTCACTGTGTGAGGGGGTGGTCCCTGCTGCATTGAAACAGGCAGTGATGCAACAGCTCCTGAAGAAACCAGCTCTGGACTGGAACAACTACTGACCAGTTGCAAATACTCCTTCTTTTGGGGGAAGGTAGTGAAGAGGTCTGTGGTGGGGCAGGTGCAAGCATTCTCTGAGGACCTTTGCAGACAGGGGGAGTGCAACCTTGCTCCAGCTTCTTGATCTCTCATCAGCAACCTCCTGGACCGGCTCCAGGGAATGGAAATTAGGGGCTGCAATCGTACTTCAGGACTGAGTCCAGAGAGTAGCATCAGAAGAGTGCCTTTTGGCTTCCTGGCAGCTACGCCACAGGGGACTCTCTTATCTCCAGTGCTATTTAATATCTACACGAAGCCATTGGGAGTGGCCATTAGGCGTTTCGGGGCAAGGTGCCGTCAGTGTGCTGATCACACTCAACCATAATTCTCCATAACATCTGAATCAGGAAAGGCTGTGCAGTCCCTGGGACACTGCCTGGATGCAACGGTGAAAATGATGAGGAAAATCATTCTCAAAAAAGGAAATGGCCCAGGACTCAGTTGTAAAAAGTTAAGGGCTTTCAGGTAGCAGAGCCCAAGTCTTGGGGGCAGACAGAGGAACCAATAGATGGACCAATGGTAAGGAAATGCTGGGAATGATTTGCTCTGCCCCACCCCTGCTATCAGGAACCCCAAAGTTTTTCATCTCCAAACTACAACACCTTGGGCTGGCTTAATTAATATATCTGCATGCTCCCTTTCATGCATAATTTCCAGATGCTCAATGCAGCCAGACAACAATGTCACTGACGTTACATGGGATGGAAATGTTTTCAATGATTTATTTTTGAATGGAAAATACCTTGAATTATTATTATCCATAAAATTATTTTTTCAGGTTGATTACTGCTAGGGGATGTATGCCGATGTAACAAATAAACCAGGCATAGGCAAACTTGGCCCTCCAGATGTTTTGGGATTACAATTCCCATCATCCCTGGCCACAGGTCCTGTTAGCTAGGGATCACGGGAGTTGTAGTCCCAAAACATCTGGAGGGCCGAGTTTGCCTATGCCTGAAATAAACAGCTTTTCCACAAGCTAAAATTAGTGTTAGTAGGCCTCAGCGCTTTCCTTTTCTCCCACTTAAATGGTAACAATGAAAATCAATGCCTGCAGTCAAGCTGTCATGAGCTTAACTACGTTTATTTGAATTTAATTTAAATATATATGCAGGGCATTCCTATGCATATTTACTACCCAGGTAGGTGGTAACTTCCACACTGGCTTATTGCACATTCTTTTTTCTTTTACCATCCCACAATGTCCGCCTGCACACTCCGCTGCAAATCTTGCTGTTCTTTGCCTAAGCAGTTTAAGCACAATTAAGCCTAGCTCAGACAAGGAGAATGAAAGCAGAGTACAAAGGAAGTGGGGACGCTGAACAATAAACTCCAAAGGGGAAACCTCAAAGGAATAGGAAATCACTAAGACAGACCAAATTGTTTTAACTTGGTAATAAAAACCACAGGAAATAAGTATCGGTCTGCGGCTCAGGCTCCAATTATCCACTAACGACTGGAAATGTATTCTTCTTATTATAACCAGTTTATGACCTGCCTGCCCACCACCCCAAGTCCCAGCGTGGGTTGAAACAACTAAAGCACCATGTTAAATACAGTTTAAAGCCACTTACAACCACAGAAGGTGGGTCCAAAAAGCATACATCTCAGGTGTCAAAAGCCAAGGAGAGAGGTGTGCCACTTATCACCTAATGCAAGTGACCAGTGGCTGCTCTGATGCACAATAATAATAATAATAATAATAATAATAATAATAATAATAATTTATTATTTGTACCCCACCCATCTGGCTGGGTTTCCCCAGCCACTCTGGGCAGCTTCCATAGACACCAAAAATACACTAAAATATCACAGATTAAAAACTTCCCTGAACAGGGCTGCCTTAAGATGTCTTCTGAATGTCAGGTAGTTATTTATCGCTTTGACATCTGGTGGGAGGGCGTTCCACAGGGAAGGCGCCACTACCGAGAAGGCCCTCTGCCTGGTTCCCTGTAGCTTTGCTTCTCGCAATGAGGGAACCGCCAGAAGGCCCTCGGCGCTGGACCTCAGCGTCTGGGCAGAACGATGGGGGTGGAGACGCTCGTTCAGGTATACTGGGCCGAGGCCGTTTAGGGCTTTAAAGGTCAACACCAGCACTTTGAATTGTGCTCAACTATCATTCATGGTGGCCGGGCTCGATGGGAGCTGCAGATCAACATCACCTGGAGGGCTACAGCCTCTCCACACCTGCCTAAAGCAAAGCAAGCTGCAGTACTGTTGCTAAGGTATGGCTGCCACGCAACCTATGTGACTGTTTTATACATGCTTTTAATATACTGTAAATCCCTTTGGGATGCTCCATGGGAAGCAATTATAAATGAATTATTACTCCTACTCCTACTATGAGTTCCCAGTCCAAATCCCAGGCTGCATATATTAATCTGTGGCAATATTGTAGATTCTATGCTTCACAGAGCCTGCAGTGAACTTTAAATGAAGCTTTAAAGTTCAAAGCTTTGGTAAATCTGTTTGTTTTAATTTTTGCATGTGGGGGTAATCACAAAACGTATTATGTTGTACAAAAATTAGGAGCAATCCTATACTGAATGCAATGTGTGCAGAGAAAATGTTGGTCAAGTATATAAGAAAAAAACTTAATAGGTTAAATGGAGATAACAGAACCTATGTAACCAAACTATAAAATGATTGCAATGTTTACTGGTGCCACCTAGGGATTGCCACCAAACTTCCAATACAAAACAGTACAAACATTTGTCAGAACTGGGAAAGTGAAATAGCTTTAGTTGCAAAGGTTGCAAAATACACCAAAGCATTTAATTCACAGATTGGCAAGGGGATACAAAAGAAAACCAACTTTTTGTGGGGGGAGAGAAGGCACAATAAACACTCAGAAATCAAATTTATATAAGGCTCCAAGGAAAAATGCCAAAGAGACTGAATTTTCAAAATGCAAGGGAAGATAAATGCCTTTGCATTACTGATTCATTCATCCCACACTTTTGACTACACTTCTCCATCACTTTCCTAACCACAAAAAGTCACTTCCTTTTTTAAAAGTAGACCTGTTGCACCACGGCGACTACATTAACTGCTGAAACCTCAGGAAAGAATTCAACACTGTTTTAAGAGAAATGTTCCATCAGCACAAGCAGTTCAGCCTGTCAAATGGAATAATTTCAGGGGGTGGGCTTGGAGAGGAGAGAGGGGAGAAGTCCCATTGTGCAAGCAGAAATCCTCAGGGCGGGGGGCGGGGGAAGCTTCTGCTGATGGGACACATTAGGTGAATCTCACCCTAAACTTTCTGGTACGTGCTTGAATCGCCAAGTAAAGATATGAAGGGTGTCAATCATATAAGGACAACAGTCATCATAATATCATCGTCACAGCCATGAAAAAACATATGTTCAAGTCAACAACCTAAAAAAAAAAAAATGACTCATGTTGCAAAGGTCATATTTATTAAGAAAGTAGCTGTCAACATCAAATTCTCAGCTCCCAAGTTCCAGGAAACACAAAACATTGTATTTCTGGAAGCAGGAGTGAATGACAGTAGTTCTCTAGGTAGACTTTTTTGGTCAAGTTGAAAAGCAGAATAGTAGCTGGCATCTATTAATACTGGATGTGCTCCCTTTTAATTTTTTTGCTTTGTAGGCAATTATTTACACTGATTGCTTGCTCACCTCAAACTCCAATAGTAAGAATGAGGTCTTTGGTGATAAAACCCCTTAATTCCTTCAGTTGGGTATGATTCTTTTATTTTATTTTTAGCAGTTCTCCATGTCTGTTCAGGTTTCCAGCTGCTAAGTGTCTGGTTTGACAAGAGCCCTTTTTATTCCTGTTGCTTGTGGGAATCATCTTGCACCTCTAGCAGAGTTTGACATTTCCCATGTGCCAGGCTCATTTTTCACCTGGCTATCGGTCACTTGCGACCAAGTGAAGCCAGGAGCCAGCATGGCATCTGACGTCTCCACCATCTGGAGGCACATGTCTGAGGATCCTTGGATCTTGCCTGTTTTCACACACTAACAACACATCCTGTAGAATTCCGTCAGTGATATTTTATCTGCATAATCAGAATGAACCCAAGAGTTGCATTGAAAAATATGCTTTTGAGCTATCTGGCCCCTAAATGGCAACTAAACATTCCATTTTGGCAACTATAACCCTGGTTTAAGGACCCACCTGGGTCCTTATATCTGAGTTTCTAACACTGACTCTAGACTGTGATTTAGGGGGCTTGCAGTGTTGTTTTCATTTATGATTACATTCACAGTGTCTACTCACAGGCTCACTAGCACAGAGCTACCTGCTCACAGGAAAGAGACCTACCCATGTGAACCATTGAGTGAAGCCTGTCAAATGCGGAGAGGTGTTTGCGCAGTGGACAGACAGCCTGAACAGCTCACGTGCTGCCAACTTGAAAAACTTTTTTTTTTTTTTTGCCTCAGGTAGTTTAACTGTCAGCTGCACACCTAAAGACAGGTGGTGGTGGAGAAACAGATAAGAGATATAGCAAGTAGATGCTGAAAAAAGTCTTACTGTTCCAAATGTAACAGAGACCAATCTTATCCAAACCCACAGGAGACTTTAGATATTCAGAGGGTAACAGGAGCACACACATGTGTGCAAATAATTCACACAAGCACGAAGTTCCTACGGTAAGGTTACCAGATTTTTTCCGATGAATCCAGGGACACTTTTCAACTTCAATGGATTTTGTATGGGGACTGATTTGTAAATCCGGGGACTGTCCCCGGGAAACGGGGACGTCTGGTAACCTTATCCTATGGGTTATGGCCTCTATTCTCACACCCTGGCTCCAGAAGAAGCTTCTTGCAAGACACACCTGCCTCCAACCACAGTGGCAAAAGGGAAATATAACTGAGGCTTCTCAATTTACTCAATGGGTCACTGGCCAAAAATATTGTTATTAATAAAAAGAATAATATTCCAAGGCTGAAGTTAGACCCAAATTCACTTTGGAAAAGGAGGCCATTTCCTCCAATTATGAGCAAACGTGAGGAGGTTCTGCTGCAGGGGTGAGCTCGATTTTCTTCACATTTGCTCTTGTAATGAAACATACAGTCTCCAAATAAAACACAACAGCTCCCTCTCTAGTGCATCAGGCATGCTGTCCACATTGTTTTTTATTTCAAGTGCCTTATGTGCATGTTTGTTCCATGCTTTAAAAAAAAAATTGGGTGGGGTGCTGGGTAGAGGAAGAAAATGTGGCTTTGTGACTAATACAAAGGCCAGACTATCAAAGTGGTAAAAATCTGGCTTCTGCTGAAAACTGCTGGTTTCTTCCAACCAAAATGTGGTGAGGATACTTCCACTGCAGACTGGCTGCAAAATGATGTACTTCTGCATGCAAGCTATACTTCTGTGAAACCCACTATCAAATCCAAATGCATACAAGAATATTATCACGCTCTGAAAAGTGAGCAAACTCAGCACTGTTCAAAGTTGTAACACAAAAGTAGAATACATGCAACCTGAATCAGGTCCAAAACACTTGTGTGTATTCTTCGGCACTTACCCCTTTAAAATATTAGCAAGGTGGGAGAAATCCTTTCCTAACGCTGCTTACCTGCATTTTAGAGAAACAAGCGCCATATCACACACTTCAGACCCTAAGCTACCACTTATGGCCTCTATGGTGGATGGGAAAGAAAGGCAGTTGCAGGACCACTCTTCCTATTTCCTTGACAAACCTATTCATCCCTGAGGCTTCTGCAGCTGTTGTTATGAGATGCAGGGACTGAATATGACACATGCATTGGTAGCAAGTGAAGCTGGGAAAATGCCTAGAACTCCCTTGCCTCCCAGTAATCTTGGCAGGCTCTTCGGTACTTTAGCTACAGAAATGCTTGTTCCCAACGTTGTCACATTTAGGTGTGACTGAGGACATGAACATTAAGATAAAGCTTGATATGGAGAAAAAGCTCAGTGTCACCTTCCTGCAGCTGTGTCCCACTTTATCCTAAGGTAAAGTGAGTCACTTGTTGCCATTCATCTCTATGGATAAAGTATAGCACTGCATTCAGGAATGTGATTGTGATGTAATGTCTCACCCCATTCCACTCTTGATGATACAAGGTGGCCTTGCACCACTAGGAATCTGGGGCAGGTGGGAACAGAAAGTGAGAGGATGCGTGAGATGAACTGTGCTTCCAATATTCAAGCTCTTCCTACACACACACATTGCCTGCCACAATAATTTTTTTTTAAAAAAAGTTATATAAACAAAACCTAATTTCTCGCCTCTTGTTGTTTGGTCACACTGCACTAGGAATCGAGAACCTGTGGCCCTCCAGATATTTTATTTATTTATTTCAGCATTTAGATACTGCTTAGTAAATAAATCAAAACAGTGATTTCCTGAACTCCAACTCCCATTAGCCCCAGCAAACATGCCCAAAGATCAGGGATGATGTGAGCTACAGTTCAACAATACCTAAAGGAAGAGAAACTGGAGAACTGTCAGGGCTTTGGCGGGGTGCCAGTTAACTTTTTCCCTAGGCTGATGTATTTATATTGCAACTACAATTGAGAAAAGAAAGGAGAGAAAACAACTGGAGTGACATGGGACTTTCTGGACAAATGGATTAACATTTGGCAAAGAAAGAAGAAAAATTATGGACAAATAATTACTACACGCAGTAGCAAAAGGATATAGATCTTCATTTGTGGACATAAATTATTGAATGTGTTAATACAAATAGAAGTTATAAACGTTGCAGCTGCTGAATGGATTATAGAGTAATTACGATTGGAATACAACTGGATTAAGTAAGACTTTGGAAGCAGATTTTTTTAAAAAAACAAACCTGTAATTCTAGCACACGGGGGGGGGGGGGGACCGACCAAAATTATACAATTGGGTATTTGATTTGGTATTGTGATTTGATATAGATATAATGAGGTGTATTTTGGATTTGGAAACTAATAAAAATTATTGTAAAAAAAATACAGTTCAACTATGTCTAAGAGCTGGGGTTCCCATGGGCACCCAAAAGACACCCCTGATAACACTTGCCACAGCCCCCTGCAACTCCCTATTTTATATATAAATACATATTAAAGGGGGAGGTTGTATTTATTTTGAGGCAGTGCAAATGTTTTTGCAGCTTATGCAAAACGGGTATTTTTTTCATGCTCATGTCTGTTTCTTAGATTTCCAAAAGTGCTTTTGGGCTAGAAAGATTGGGGACCCCAGATCTACAGTACATCCTCCTGCCTTCACCTGGCAAATGCAGCCAGGGCACCACAGCCATACAGGGTTCTCCCTCTGGACCCAACCAAGGAAAGTAAACAAGTTGCGGCAGCTGCTGTTTCTGCATCTCCTGGCTGCTGACTTTCCTGCTCCATCCATGCTTGCAGGGAGAGGGGTACTGGCAGCAGGGAACTTTGCCCCATGAAGGGAGCCCCCAAAGCTCAAGGTCCTGGCTGAACATGCCACTGTGGGCATCTCTCAAGCAGCCAAAGAGGCCTCTTGTTCCCCCAGCTCGGCCTGCCCAGTCAAGGAGCCGACAAGGCGCCCCGAGGCCTGCCCTACCCCTGACCACCATCACAACCACGGTTATTTCCGGACACCCCCAGTGGGGAATGTTTTGGGGCAACGTCTGCCTGGGACGTGCGCGTGTCTTGCAAATACCTCCAAATGGGAGAAAAAATAGGAAAACCGCGCATCAAAACACGAGGCGGGAAACCCAGAAAGAGCAACCGCACCCACCCAATGCTAAAAACAGAATAATAAACCGAATTAATCGGCTGTCCTCTGTCTTTTCATGGCTCTTCGAGGAGTCTCCCTCAAAAGCGCGCACACAAAAGCCCTCAGGAAGGGAAGACCAGACAAGGAGCGAATGCTTTAAGAAAACGGCGCGTTCCCTTCGGCAATACTTTTCAAGCGTAGCTGCGGGCTAATAGTCTTGCCACGGTTTTTGAAAACGAATAGCAACATTTGGAGCAACTACAGTGGTACCTCGGGTTACATACGCTTCAGGTTACAGACTCCGCTAACCCAGAAATAGTGCTTCAGGTTAAGAATTTTGCTTCAGGATAAGAACAGAAATCGCGCGGCGGCAGCAGCAGGAGGCCCCATTAGCTAAAGTGGTGCTTCAGGTTAAGAACAGTTTCAGGTTAAGAACGGACCTCCGGAACGAATTAAGTACTTAACCTGAGGTACCACTGTATATGCTACTGCCACAGAATTGGGGGGGGGGGAAGAGCCACGAGGAAGCGCCTCCAGAACATCATGCAAGCGGGTCTCGCCTATGGCTGAACTAGTGAAGGAAGCGCGGGGAGAAGGAGGATTCCAGTCAGTGCCTTCTCAACATTCCCAAACATTTCTGACTCTCTTTTTAGGCCGGAGATCTTTCGGCGGGGGGTGAGGGAGGGGGCGCCGCCAACCGGCCGCCAGCAAAGCCCCCCATTGCGACCACACCCTCGCGCGCGCGCCGGGGAAAGAGGGTCTCTCCAAAGCGGGGCGCGGGAGAGGCGGGAAACCCCGCTTCTCCGAAGCCACTCACCATGCAAAGCGGCTCTGCCCAGCTCAGGTCCCGCAGCCCCGCCGCCTGCTCGCTCGCTTGCTCGCTTTCTTTCCTTTTTTCGTCCGCTCCGCTCCGAGCAGCGGATTCGCCACCGCGAGACTGACTTCACTTCCTCCTCGCGCCGCTTTTCGCTGTGCGCTCCTCCCCTCCAAACCCCGCTTTTTAAAGCGACACGGGCCCTTTTCGCGAGCGAGCCTTTCCCACGAGTTGTACCTTGGTCTAGGGAAGAAGTGCTGGCAGCGGGACGGGGATTACACATTTCTGATTCAGCGACGTCCAGCCAAGGCGCTGCTCTGCGCTTCTGAGAACAAGCTTTCCAAGAAGCGATTTGCCCGCCGCGTCCCGTTCAATGCGCCGGGTTATTCGGGCTATGGCGCGCTTGAAGGCAGCCTTCTGATCGCGGGAGCTTTGAACTTCTGGGCCAAGTTTTAAATGCCTGCTGAAAACTTTCCTGCTCCGCCAGGCTTCTGCAGTCAATTAAGAATCCGTCCTTCCACAGTGCTTAACTGATGTCTGCTTTTAACTTCCTTACGGTTTTTACGCTTTATTGTTGTAAACTGCCTTGTTATATTTTTAAATGACATGGTGGTATATAAATTTTTAAATATATGACCAAACATATGATTAATCAGATAATTCTGCATCAGTTTGCATAGTTTATTGCAGTAATGGTGAGGTGGGCCAGAATACCCGTTTTTAGGTGTCACACTTGCAGTTAGGGCCAGTGTGGTGTAATGGTTAGAGCAGCCTTCCTGAACTTGACGCTATCCAAAAGTTTTGGATTCTGCAGCCAGTGGTCAAGGAGAATGGGAGCTGTAGTCCAGCAACATCCAGTGGGCACCAAGACATGGGGAAGTCTGGGTTAGACTAGGCCTAAGGAGACCCAGGTTAAAATCCCCACTAAGCCATGAAGCCAACTGGAAGACTTTGGGCCAGATGCCATCTTTCAGCCTAACCTACTTTACAGGGCTGTTGTGAGGATAAAATGGGGAGGAGACTCACATATACCATCTTCCGCTTCTTGGAGGGGGCACAGGAAGTAAATGGCTAATGATGGGGTGGGTGGGGTAAACTTCCCCCCTTTTTGTCAGTGGATTGCATTATATTGAATTATAAGTTTTATAAACTGCCTGAAGGACTTTGTTGACGGACAGAATAAAAATGGCATAAATAAATACTTTGAAAATAAACGAATGTTCACACAAAGCAATATATCGGAAGAGGCATTCCCTCCAAGGTGTGGCATAATAATAATAATAATAATAATAATAATAATAATAATAATGAAACTCTTCTAATGCAACAGCTGTCACCCACAGACTTCGAAGTAGCAGCAAGTTATTTTAAAAATGCCCAAAGTTGGCCTGCCATGCCTTATACTTTAACACTATCTGCTCTGGAAACTTACTTTGAAAACAGTTCTAAAAACTGCAATGAAACTGCCAGAATCATTGCTGCAGGCAAGCAAGGTGGGAGTGCTAATTTGCAAAAAGATGAGGCAGTCGGTGTTTTGGAGGCAGGAAGTGGTAGGGAAGGAAGGGGTGCACCGTATTTTTTGCTCCATAAGATGCACTTTTTTCCTCTTAAAATCTAAGGGGAAATGTCTGTGCGTCTTATGGAACGAATGTGTGGTCCCTGGGGGGAGGGAGAACCCAGGCTTCCCTTGCCAGCCCCGACAAGCTCTGGGAGCAGCGGGAAGGCTGCGTGCAGTCTTTCCGCTGATCCCCGACCTGCTCTTTGGGGCTGATGGTGGCTTTCCCCAAAAAGCAGGTCAGGGAGCAGCGGAAAGGCTGCTCCCCGAGCTTGTGGGGCTGGTGATGGGGGAAAGCAGCCTTTCCACTGCTCCCCGACCTGCTCTTTGGGTCGAGCAGCTCTGGGGTAACCCACGAAGCCTTCGCAGGGCAGCGGGGAGCCTTCATCCCGCTGCCCTGGGGAGGCTTCGCACGGCTATCTCTGGCTTTTGCGGGAGGTGGGGGAAGGGACAGAGCGAGGCTCTCTCACTTCTCCCGCAAAAGCCCCCAAGAGCCGCTTTTCTCCCCCCTTGAATCCCCCCCCCCAAAGTAGGTGCGCCTTATGGTCAGGTGTGTCTTATGGAGCGAAAAATACGGTATGTGAAATCTGTCTGTGCATCCTCAGCTAGCCTCCTGCCTTCAGGTGACAGTGGCAACACTAGCATCACCAATGTGGAGGTAGGATTTAAATGCCTTTCCAGTTGGGTATTGTACATGGAAAACAGCAAAATACGTTGTGAGGCTGAGAAGCAGCAGCTTGCTTAAAGCGACCTGTTGAGTTGATGGCAGATAAGAGATTTGACTTGCTGGTTTGTTCAGTTTGCAACCCTGTGCAGACTTACACGGTAGTAAGTTAGACCTGCTCTCTGTTCATGTGATTGCTAAGGAAATGAAGCACCCTGCAGATGTTCTCTAGAGAACACATGCAGAGTGAGTTTGGTGCTTCCTTATAATGGGTGCATTGGCTGTGAGCTCAGCTGTTTTAGCCAATGCCGTTTCCCCTTCCTGAAGACGGCAGGTGTGGGCTCAGTGGGGAAGAATTTGGGAATTCCACTGCTGAACAGGTGAGCTGGGACACTGGGGGAATCCTCTGTTTTTGCCCCACTGAAAGAATGAAACGTCTTTAAAAAGTAATGCAATGAGGTGCTTTCCTCACTGACTCATACTATGTCTCGTGGTGCTGCAGGAGCATGCAATTGTTATGCTGTGTTCCCAAGACTACCGCACATGAAGAAGCAAAAGTGCTATCGATGGCTGTGTGCCTCTGGAGAGGTGGGGAGAGAGAGTTGCCACCTCTTCTCTAAAGTCACAGTTGTCAAAGTGTGCAAGAAGTGCAAGATGGACCCCAAGGTAACAAAGGCAGGGACAGAAAACAAAAGCAGGAAGAGATACATGTAATAGGTTTCTGCTTGTCTTTCTGCTTTTATCAAAGGAAGACCCTTTTCTGAAGAACTAATAAAGTGACATATAAAAGTTTTTTGCAGCGCCTACCTGCCATCAGAATGACAGCCTGTACTCCCCACCTCCCACATTTAATCTGAATTTACTCTTCCCAGGGTGGGAATGGGGGAATCCGGTAAGTTAAAAAACAACAACCCTGCTTCTAGCAACTTATTTATGATATCTAAATGAACAATTTGCAGTATTAAGCCCCCATCTGAAAGCACCCTGATACTGCATATGTAATTATAAAAGGATTGGGTGTGTGTGTGTGAATCCTTTTAGGCAGGTTCTAGATCTGGCATTCAAAGCAGTTGCCCTAATGGTTTCTTATCTCTGCTAAGGAGAAAAAGTAGGTCTTTCAAATATACCCCCTAGTTTAATAAATCATGATAAAAATATAAAAACTGCTCCTTCTTAGGAATGCTTCTTCGTACACTGTGACATAGCAAGACAAGGGACTGTGCCAGTTTTATCAGCATGTAGTTCAAAGGGTTCATTTGCTTGAAATAGAAAGGGGTGGGGTGAGAATGCGGCATAGACTCGAACTGCAGATTCATACATTTCAAAATCTTCCCAACACTGTCTTCTGAACTTCCTCTTTCCTAGCAATAGAAAGTGAAACTGACAGCTGTTTTTAGCATGTCTGAACCGAGAAGTTATGAACTATGTATGTATGCTTCACCCCCAACTCCTATCTGATAACAGTACTCACAACTGCCCTGCCACGTAGGTTAGGCAAAAAGAGACACGGCTGTGTCTCAAGGTCACCCAGGAAGTATCAGGGCTATCTACGAATCTGAACTTGGGTCTCCTTCAATACTTAGTGCCGTGTCATATTGCCTGAACTGGCAGTATATAAATGCATGCATATATATGCGCATATGCCAATGTTTTAATTTTATTTATTAAATAGTTATTCTATCCTTCCTCACAAAGGAGACCAGGGAAGCAAAAACAAGCGATAAAGCCATAAAAACATCTTACAGCCCATTCCAGTACAGATGCAGACAGTGAAAGATCTCAACTTAAAAGGCTTGTTGGAAGAGGAAGGACTTCACTATTCAAGCGGAGGGGATTCCAAGGGTGGGTTCCACAACTGAGGTGCTGGAAACTGAGTTCCGGAGAGTTCCAGCTGAAAAAAAGCCCTGGCTCTGCAGATTCACGTATCCGAATATCCGGCTTTCTTACTTTCTTGGTTGTTTCTGCTGTGCTGGTCAGTGGTGGCCATTTTCAGGCAGCAACTATGGAAGAGGGGAGTGATAGTTGACAAATCAGAGAGCGGGGGGGGGGGGTCAGACAAATCAGGGAGCAGGAGAAGTCGGACAAATCAGATTGGGGTTTTTTTGTTTTTACTTTGTCTCTCTTTTGCTGATTGGCTGTAGTGATTTCAGGACAGAGGGGTGGGGTTGAGGAGAGACATAGCAAACCCTGCATTACAAGTGTTCCCATAAGAAATAATGGAAATTGTGGGCTCATTATGTGAACAACTTCCTGGGGACACATTATGTTTGTTAAGCAGGAGTTGCATGTATATGCTATTTATATGATTTTTTATATTTGTTTTGATATGCTCTGAAGGCAGCTTTTAAGTAAAAAATTGGCCATAGCATGTTGGGCTGCTCTGAAAACAAAATCAAATTTTTCAGCATCTTGAGATACATCCTCTTTTGCTTTGGGGTACTATATATATAAATGACACGTCCAGCATGTTATAGAACTTAAGCCACCAATGGAACACTGGAAACACATCATACAAGTTGTGGTGGATAATTAGGAAAGCAATAGAAAATAAAATTGCCAATATGGTATAGCGTCTTTATAACAAGTCTATGGTGCTCTCAAACTTGTAATACTGGGTTTGTGCTATAGTGGTGCTATTGACATTCTGCTCATGCAATAGGACTTCTAATTCCTCTCCTATCCCTGCCCCCCCTAAATGAAAACTGTTCCAGATGGTCCGCCAACCCTCTAGAACAGATTTTTAAGGGGAGAGAAGGGGCAGTACTGTTGCACAAGTGTAAGACTTGCAGGAGCAAAATGGCAGCATTGTACACAACCGTGTACTGCTCTGGTTATTACATCTCAAAAAGGATAGTGTAGAACTGGAAACGGTGCAGAATAGGGCCGCCAACAATCAAATCAAATTCGCAATGAAGTAAGAAAAAATTAATGACTTTATTTTTATTTATTTTTTTTAGTTACGTTGGTGACCTGAGGTGCTAAACTCTCAACACCAACAAAGCAAGTGTGCATAAGAACGTACAGAATGAAATGCAACCAAAAATAGGAAGTAAAACAGGGGTTGGGATGTTTTAGACATGAAAACAGGTACAGTACACAATTTCCTGTTACACTGCACACACGCCAACAATAAAACAGTCTGAATATCAGAGTTCCCACCTGTCCCAAGGGGAAGATACCACAGTTCCTTGGGACAGGGTTGTTTCACATACATACTTCTTTATATATATATATATATGTATAAAATTAAATTACTGCAATGCCATCAAAACATGACATCCCTTCCTCCAATAGCTTTAGTGACATTCTCATCTACCTTCCTTGCTTATGAAGCTCCACTGCTAGTGCTCTCGAAGGCAGCAATTCTTTGGAAGCCTTCTGTCCTCTTATCATGCATTGAGAGAGAAATACCCTCCTCTACCTCTTCATATCAAACAGACTGTTTCGTGGTACATTTTTATTGCAAACAATCACAGCATTTTCTTTTTTAAACATGAGGTTGGAAAACTAATACACCACTTTCGTCTCAGGGCCCAAATGTAAACATTCTGTTAAATACATTTTCTTAAAACCTTGCGGGGAGGGTATCAACTGTTTTTTGTTTTAGTTGGCCATAAAAAGAATTTGTGCTACTGGGTCATGCAACTCTGGATATATTTGTTGATGCTCTAAAATGCCTTTGACCTGGATGTATTTTAAAAAACAGATTAAAAACCCAGAGGATGCAGCAGGTGTGCTTGTTACTTCTGCATTAGCACCGTGTCATAAAAGGAGGGCCAGACACTGCATTTAAAGAAACCTCTTGACTGACAGCAGGATCAAGCACAATCAACACAACATATTACAGGAAATGTTAAGAGTGGAAGAGGAAATATGATTAATGCTGCTGGTGCTATCATGGGCTCTAAAAACCCCTCTCCTCTCTCTGCAAGGGAGTCTTAGCTGCCCAAAAGAAGTCTGGGCTAACTAGAGGCAGAGCTACACAGCTGCACTGGAGCTGGAAAGGACTTTCCCTTCCACTTTCTCAGACAGACTGTTCTACTCTCATTCCACATGCAGCTATAGGCAGCTTAGGAAGAAGCTTAGCGTGTCAACGTTTTCCTACAGTGAAAAAATTCAAAGAACAGATAGAAGTGAGTTCAATTACGACCACTTTACAGAACAATCCATTTTCTCAGTTCCATTATAAATTGCACCAGGCACAGCAGAAATAATTAATGCAAATTCCGATTTGCCTCTTTCATGTGGCTAGACACCAAATTTTAACAACTGAATTCTAGCTCCATCCTAAACGAAGGGGAGCTTAACTTCCATTTTGCCATACACTCCCCTGTTGGTCTCTATGGATGTCTAAGATGCTGTCTGAGACAACTGAAGTTATATGTTCTTTTTCTTCCTCAATTAGGGGTGGCTAACCTTCTACTCTCATTGGACTCCCATCAGCCCCATCCAGCATGCTCAGTAGTCAGGGATTATGAGAATTGTAGTCCAGTAATATTAGGAAAGCCAGAAATTAGTCCCCCCCCCCCCCCGTTTTGAAAGCTACAAATAAACACCAGTCCTAGTGAACACCCCCCCCCCCAAGTCTCATGAACCATGAACACACGAGTGCTGCTTGTTCTGGGACTATATGTGGTATGAATTCTGCCAGTGTAGCATCACAATCTTTCAATATCTTAATATTCAACAAATGCCAGGCATGGTACCCCTTTGGCATAAAATCTTCTGACACTACATTTCAACACATGCTGTTGCTTCAACAGCTTTCTGTTCAGCGTCATCAGTACTGACATTTTATTAAACAAGGAAGTGGATGGGTGTTTTAAAACCTTTCCCCATTTTTTCTTTCTAGTCTTTCCTGTTTTGAAAACACAGCATTTCCTGTTTTGAAACCTAGAGATAAGATGGTGGCTGCTTTAAAGGACATGCCTTTTTCTTGGGATGACTGCTTCCCTAAAAAAAAGTTAATTAAAAAAATAGTCTGCACTTTGTTAGGAGACTAGAACTACTGTACAGCTTTCTTTCTTTAAACTAAGCCCAACTGGAGCTAAAAAATGCGAATGGAAAATTCTGTTTGTGGCAGGTCGGCACTTTTGAGAAAGTTATTGTGAAAGACATGGTGTGCTTATGGAACCTCTCAGCTGGTTATAGACAAGAGTCTATTCTGTGTTATTTCCTATTTGCTACTGTACTGTAAGACCTTTTTCTGAGCCAACTGAATGAAGGCCTAGGACAAAACCAGGGGGGCTTGTGCTAATCCTTCCCTTGGGAGGCAGATTTTTACAGAGCCAGCATGTGTGGGTTTTTTTTAAATATATGGGGTAAAGTGGCAATGCCACAATTATAATTACAAAAACCTTAAACAGCAGTAGTTAAAATAAGCACAGGTTTGCCATTCAGGGACAGAGGGTATGGAGTGCAGGAGCAAAGTCTGCCATCACTACTCAGCTTTGTGAGCTCTCTTTGTGAGGATGCAGCTTAATTGAGAAGACACCTTACCTGGGAACCCTGCCTGCATATTTCCTAGGGTTGCCCCTCAACGTGGTGCAGGGACAAGTCCAAAGTACATAAAAGCATCTCCTCTCCACATCAAAAGTAGCGTGTAACTGTGACAGCATTAATAGAACTCTAATAAATAGGTACAGGGAAAGGGAGAACAGCAAATTAAAAATAGGAACAACAAAAGAAAAAGGTTGGGGAATGCAGCAGGCACACAGATTCACCACTCAAACATTTGCTCACTTCTTAAAAAGGTATAAAACCCAAATCTTTCAAGTATTAAAAAATAAGTTAATAGACATTAAAGGGTCTAAAGTGACTAAAGGGCCCGGGTAGGTCTTTTGCTTCATTTCCAACGTGCAAAAAATAATAAAGATATATATCTATAGATATAGATATATACGCAAAAAACAAAAACCCATTGAGAGTCCATTCTTGGGGGATTCGAAGCAAGGGGTTTCATCCAAGCGTTCCCGCAAACTGCTTCATAAGTAACCCATTTTCAAAATCAGCACTTTCCAGTGTCAAAATTGTCACAAGGTTCACAACAGAGCAGTCTACTGTCAATGGAGACAGAAAAACTGTGACTTTCAGTCCAGAGCACTGCGTGGCAGAAAGGGGGGTGTCTTACACACTCTTCCCCTCTTAGAACAATGGCAACTTGTGGAGGCTGCAGCAAAGAGAGCTAGTCCACTGGAGCCTGTATCTTCTGTAGAAACCACACAGGGCAAGTATTTCATGTCAGCCAGCCTTCCAAGTCTCCAGTCCTCTCTGAATTCAGGGTTCCTCCATACCCAGACAATAATGGCAGCTTCAGGCTTCTTTGGTGAGGAGAACCTTAAACATACACACAGTGTGCTCTGGGGTACAGAGTGGTTTGCTCTCCCGTGGGCTGCTGCAGGGTGATGCTTCAGAAGAGAGTAGCCACTTCTCGCCTTTGTATTTCAAAACGAAAACAAGAACACAACCAGCTAAGTAAATATGAAACGGACAAGCTACGGCCCACCTGAATTGGTTAAAGTTGTGGTGTATTTTTATTTTTTTTAAAATAAAATGTTTTCATCTCATTTTTTAGCCTCTCTCAGAGATCGCAAAAACTCAATGGCCTCTTTGCACAGGTCCTTGAGGAAGGCACACAACCTCAGCTGACCACCTCAGGCTTGGGGTTTGCAGGCCTCATACAGGCCTCAGCACTTTTTGATCCAACCCCCTCTCAGGAAGAAGCACTCAGGCGCTGCAAGAACCCTCAAGAGGTTTCTGTGCCAAGGTATCTCCTCCATCCAGGCAGCTCCAGCCAACTTGGCACATGCCAACTGGACAACGCAGATCGGCAGACGAGTGCGCTGCTAAGCTCAGGACCAGTTTAAGTTGAATCCCTTGGACAGCATGACTGCCTCTAGGTCCTTGTCTTCTTCCTTCTCCCGGAGTCGCTGCTCTTCGAGGAGGGCCACAAGAGAATCTCTCTGTTCCACCACCTCTAGCATTTCATTCAGGATCCTTTTCTCTTCTGACAACTCTTCATCTGTCTTTAGGTGATCTAGGAAAGAAAGGGGCAAGCAGACTTGTCAAACTAGCCAAGGAAGTAGCTGGGGCTTTCTACTGGGAACCAGAGTACATCGATGAGACTTACCTTCCACTGCCATCCTCTCCCGAAGTTCTTGCTGTAGTCGGCTTTGCCTGTCCTCCAGCTCCAACTCCCGAGCGCTGCAAGGAGAGAAGAATAGGCAAATGTCTGGTTTGGGTTGTTTCAGCAGCAGTCTAAGCTACTGGCTTAAAAATCTAACATGCTCAGGTAGTAAAGTGTTCCCTTTCAGTACTGATTGTAAGGCAACCCTTCAGTTGTACTAAGAACCTTGTTCAGAACAACCTCCTTTGATGAACATACATGTTGGTTTTTCACCTAAACCCATGTTGTGGAATGGTCAGAAAGGCAGATGAGAAAATAACAGGAAAATGCCAAGTCACTCCATCTGGCCCCTACTGCCCACTGCACATCAGGGCTGAGCTGCAAGGGACAAGATCTTCCTTCTTACACTGACCTTATTTGGAATCATGAATGCGAAGGAAATGCTAAGAGAACCAGGTCTCAGAAGCAGATCACTTCATCAATTTTATAAAATTTTATTTTACTTCGGGCGCCTATGGGTCTCCAGAGCAACAGGATTCCCATCTGTACATTGTCATCACATCAAAGGTGAAGACAGAAACAAGTTCCATAATGTATCTCTGCCTGGGGATAGTTGCCTCGTCTTTCCCCTTCTTTGCGTGGACCAAGCATGCAGAAATTCCTCTCCTTACTCACAATATCATGAGCTCTGACTCATAGCGCACTAAGGCATTCTTCTCTTGCACCAGCTTGAACCACTCCTGCATCAGCTTGGGGTCGTCCTTCTTCCCCATGCCTGCCAAGAGAACAGTTTAGGTCAGCTTGGAGAAAGATTCCCGCCATTTCCATAAATCCAGCAGGCAGGCAGGCAGGAACAAAAATGGGAGTGGGGCAAAATGTGCAAAGAAAGCTGAGCTAGATGCTGCCAGAGCACTCTTGTCAGATCTGCTTGTTTAGTTTGTCTATGGCACACAGGAAGGAGGGTCACCTCCAGTAAAATAAACAAAAAAACCCCACTGGATCCATGTGCCCTGAATCTACCTTCCCCATCACATCTCCCGCCAAACCAATAGCCATAATTACAGTCACTTTTCAGTATTTTTCTACTGTTGTCCTTTTCAATTTGGACACTTTCAAACATAGCTCTGACACTTTCCAACACTTTCCAACAAAGCCTACCTGTTTCAAGCCATGTTTTCTCACTCACACCTTAATCAACACCCATTTGTCCACTTTACATATAACTATAGAGCAATTAGTGAACAGTTCCTTGATGGGCTGTTTCAGAGTTGATTCTGGCTCCTACAAGTATTGTGGTCTTACGTGCTGTGCTCTCCCCTTTTCAAGCCACCTGCATTAACTTAATGACTGAAAGCAACCAGTTCCTGACCACTGCTATCAATAATTTCCCTTCCTCTTGGCTTTATCAGTCACACCAGGCAGATCTGCCTCAATGTGTCTGCTAGAGATCCCTCACTTAAACAAAAAACACGTATTGTGTGGCATAAATGCAGGTTCAATCAGTTGAAGTTCACCAGCTCAAGACCACTAGTGCATGGTAGAAAAGCACAAGAAGAAAATCTGCTCACATAAAAAGGAAGAGGAAGCATGGTACCTTCCCAGGTATAGTCATACCTCGGGTTGTGAACGTGATCTGTGCGGGAGGCACGTTTGCAACCCACAATGCTGCATCTGCGCACACAATGTAAAGCAATTCAGCGCTTCTGCGCATGGGATCATTTTGCGCTTCTGTGCATGCACTGAAACCTGGAAGTAACCCGCTCTGGTACTTCCGGGTTTGGCGCGGTCCGCAACCTGAAAACACGCAACCCGCAGCGCTCACAACCCGAGGTATGACTGTATTTCAATAAAAGCTTAATCAATGAAAACCAAGCTAGTAGACCCAGTAGCAAAGCCTGATATGAAATAAACAGCATAGCCATTTTATGTTATTTTAGAGAGCTACATCCACAACCCATATCTAGTAATGAAATATGCAGCTCTTTATGGGTAGCTGTTTGGATTCAGATCCTAAAAATCAGTTTGGAAGCAAGTGAAGCCCTGGTTATGTGCTCCAGGTGATCAGGGTCTTGGCCTAACCACTGTAGGCCCAGAGGGATTCCAGCTGTTTCCTGTACCTATCAGATTTCACCATCCTATCAGAGGTGTCAATAGTTTAGGAAACTAGTATATGGAAAGAACACAGTGAAGTTGCAGACAGGGTTAACTCCTGTTTCTCATCCATACCATAGATGAGTTCTCATCTCATATAAAACTAATGGGGACATCTATTCTAAGGAAAATATGATGCAAAATTTGTGCCTACTTATGTGCAAATGGCAAAATATTTGTATTAGACACTATTCTAATTATTCAAAAATGCAGACTCTTCTTATGGGGTTATGGAAGCCCAAGGGCGACACTCTAGAATGGGGATGGCCAGCTACCAAGTCAGATCCAGCTACCAAAGCAGCATTATCTGTTCCTGGTAGTGCTTGTCAGTATTGGATGACACTGACTAATGCGTGATTTGTAACTGAGGATGCCTTTATGCAGCAAGACATTATTTCCCATCACGGTCAAGAAAACAAAATGGTCCAGAGGTTCTTGGTAGCCCTGTTCCTACCACTTATTCTCAGGTAACGAGAATTCTCCTCCTCTTTCAAAACCACCAACACAGCTCCAGAACACGAAAATCTCACCCTAGCCAATCATGGCTGTGGATGGCTGTACCTATCCATTGCTTGGTCCCAATTAAGCCTCTCTGAGCATCTCTGCACAAGGTGCCCTCATAGCCATGGTGGAAAGAGAGAAGAAGCTTACACATGCAGATGCCCAGTGCATTGGAGCCATGAGAAGCACTGGGGAATCTCCCCACCCTTTCCACTGTGAGGATAATCAGAAAAGAAACTTCTGCACAAAACAACCAAATACATGTCAACACTGACCTATGGAAACTTTTGTTCATTTGTGGGATGTAGATTTTTTATTATTATTATTTTTAGACAGCCAATGAGCAGAGGGAGAGGCAGGGGTGGGGAGGAAAGATGAACAATTGATGAAAGCACACCATGAAAAGCAGAGAGAGTGGTTAGCCGAAGTTATACATGGCGGTCACATTCCACCCCTTTTCCCCCATGCCTTGGGAAATGGAAACACTTCAGTGGGAATCTGGTTCCACTTGGGATAAAGAAGATGCTTAGCAAGATACGGACTGCAGGAGACCAGTCTAGATTATGGCAGATCAGGAGGGTGCCTTTTCAAAGCCAAGGGTTGTTGGGGAAACCAGTCATTACAAAAGACAGTATGCCTTTAACCCATGTGTATTATTTTTTTTAAAGGAAGTAGACTCACACCCCACTCCCCTGCAAGATCATCCAACACGCCAAACAGAACCCTTAAGGCATGAAACTGATGCCACTACAGTCATTTCTGATCAATTGCGCCAATAAACTTCAAGACTATCCTTATCCCCACAATGCACAGCTGAAAAAAGGATACTGTACCTTTACGATCCTGCCAGACACACTTCATAACAAGGTTGTTATAGAAGGTTTCTTTGAGATTGAAGGAAAGAAAAGTTTGGCGGTGAGCCACTTGATATTGTTGCTAGCTCACTAGTGTCTCTACACCAATCCAATGGCGGTTTGGGAACGGAATGGAGGGAATGCAAGAAATTACATTACCTTCATGGGCACAGCAAGGGCAGAAGGAGAGAGGTCTACGGCGTGGTGTCCCGGCATTGGGCTCAACTTCAATAGAACCAAAGATGGGAGAGGAAGAAAGGAAGGGAAGAGGAAGTTGGAAGTGGAGAGGAAGAGAGGAGGAGAAACAGGGTGAAAATAAACAGACAAGCAAAAGGACAAAAAAGCACAAGAGTGAGAAAGAAAGGAAACAACAAGAAGAAGTAGAAAAGAAAATAATAATACAAGAAATGGAGAAGCAGAAACAAGGGGAACAGTCTACAGATGGAACATCCTTTGTCAACACGAATAATGGAGAAGAGCAGACTGTGGCACTGGGAGGGGAAACAGTGTGGGCCACAAAAGTTACTGTGATAATGGGGAAATGCCAACATTTGACATTTCTTGTGCTTGGTGACTTTTCACCCCCCATGTCACATGGTGCAGTTAAGAGATAAAAGCACTAAGAGGAGGGTGGACAACATTAAGTTTCTAAAAGACCAGGAGAGCAAATAGGTTTTAAAAGGCCATCTTGAAAATTAGCTTGGCACATTCAATGTGGTTTTTTTGTGACATTGTCCAAGGAAGTAGGTTGACAGTGGCAAGTATTATGTGTTTAGTAAACAAAGGCAGATCATGGCGCAAAACAGGACTGACTGCCTATGATGGGCAAACAAACCAAGACTAAACCAGGGATACAGAACCTGTTGTCCCCCTGCCCCAAAAGATTTTGGATTCTCATTCACCCCAGTCAACATGACCAACAGTCAGGGTGATGAGAGCTGTAGTCCAGCAACTTCTGGAAAGCCAAATGTTCCCCTATCCTGGGTCTAACCAAAGCCTTGACCGGTATTTTACACATATTCATGCATAGTTTGTATTTCTGGCCCTGCCAATATCAAGGGTAGACAGAAAGTTGAGGACTATGCCCCACTGGTATGTTTGTTTGTTTGTTTGTTTGATTGGGGGGGAGAAGTTTGAGTATGTGGCAATTAATTAGATAAAACACAGTAAATTAACATTTCCCAAATTTCTGATAAAAGAGGTAGTTTGTATTAAAAAATAATAAAATGGGAGGAATACTTCTCAAACTTACACACTCTGATGCAGAGAATAGCCTCTTCCTATGGGTTGGCACTTATAGGAACCATCAATTATCCAATGAATTCCTCAGTTTGGGAATTATTGCGGTAGATTATACATAAAGAGATGAATAATCTTATAGAATAGAGATGAGGAACTGGGTGCTGCTGTGTACAGAAGCCCCAGCAACCAGCTGATCACTGGGGCTTGAACAGCGCAGTCCATGGTGCTTTGTTAACTCCCAGTGATCTATATATTACAGAAAGACCTGTGGCCCATTGACTAATCTGTGAGTAGGATGGAAGTGAAAGAAAAATGCCACTGTGTAACAAGGAGTGACTGAATTTATAAAAAAGAGGACATTCATAACCCACTGGAATCAGATCTACACGCACATATAATGGAGAGGGAAAGCCTCAGTTCTCATTTACGAAGATAAGGTCTGGGAAGGGAAGAGCTTTTAGAAGGGACCATCACAGAACTAGAGCAGTAACACACAGGACAGACCAAAGTTAAAAGGGAGGAGGCACATCAGTTTGCAAATAGTGTGTGAATGAGCAATGTGAATCTCTCAACAGGAAGAAACATGTAAACTCAGTGTGAAAAGGGTTAAAAGTACCGTACATCACATATACATGTTACATGCTGCCCATCTGTACGTGAAGACTCATCTTGTTTGAAGACATTCCATAGTATCCCCAGACAACTTTCTTCTCTCTCCCCCCCCTTCCAAAAAAACCAAACAACCAACAAATTGAATGCCTTAAAAGTATTTTTGTCGCTTGGGAAAGAGATCCATGAAAATCCATGTAGTGTAACAATGGACACAGGTTTTTCTTTAAAGTGGCAATGCAATGGTGCTTTGTTTTTACTTCACAGGTCTCCTTCAAGGGCTAGTCTTGGATAGATATGTATTCCATTCTTAGTATGTGTAAAAAATACAAGAATACAAGTGGGTTGCTTGGATTAAATGGTTCTAAAATGCACAGTCAAGCTGTACACCAAGGGAAATACTCTCTGAATATTCTTGCATTTGCTGAAGTTCTTCCTCAGTCATGATTAAGGTTAAGATGACCTTTATGTTTTGCTTTGAACTGGGTGGATTCCATTGTGTACTGGGCTGCTACTAGACCAGGCTTCTATGCAGATTCAGTGTGTATCAAGGCTATATATGGAGCTTCTACCACTTCCATGGTTGCAGCAACCTAGTTCTAGCTGCCACACTCAGTGATACAGATCCTGAATGAGTGGTGGCAACCTGTGGCCCTCCAGATGATGTTGGGCTGCAATTCCCATCACTCCTGACCACTACACATGCTAGCTAGGGCTGATGGGATCTGTAATCCCACAAGATCTGGAAGGCCACAGGTTTCCCATTCCTGTCCCACATGCAGACGCCAGTTCACATAACAGTACCTCTATGCAAGCACAGACCACCTCCCAATTTTGAAGGCCATTGCATGGGATCTCACCTGAAGCTTTCCAGGTGAGATAACAGTGAATTGAGCTTGGAGGCAAAACCACTGCTAGTGCAAACCATGGTTTGACATAATATCTTAAGTATCTCCATGGAGCCCCCCGACAATCCCCTCCGTCTATGGTGTAACTAAGTCAGTTGGAACCACAGGATACCCTTGCTCCCAGAGTCTGATACTGGAGTCAGCAGAGACGGGTTTCAAGAGATAAGGCAGACTGAAATATCAACTATGGAGGGTGGAGGTTCTTGGGCTTATTCCACCACATCGATAGGCAGGCCTCTTGCTACTATTGTCAATAAACCTATATCCAATAGCTACAATGTTTTCCCCCAACAGTACCTGCAGCAGAAGTTGGACCATTAATAGAATGTCTTATCCAACTCCATGGATAATCCCCAGAGAATATTCATAGCATCCGATTAGTAAAGATGTGTTGAATAGTCCATTATGTATACAGATAATTCAATAATATACTGTAAATGGATAAATCCTTTCTCCGCATCACTGAACTTAAAGCAAAAAAAGATCACAAAGGCTACTAGACAGAAAACATTTCTATTGCTCGTCAACAAATGCCTATATTAGCAAGTTATGTGTAGCACACAGACCGCCTGAAAGTACACTCAGAACAAAATGTCTAATAATTTATAAAAGCTCCCATTTGCCAAGAGATGATGATTCACCACTGGTAACTGACTAGTGAGAGACTATTTAAAAGCCTGAAGCAATTTGTGAAATACATATCTTATTGAAAAACTAGACTGATCCCGTGATCCCGATCAACTTTTTGCTACGCCAACTAGGATCAAGCGGCAACTCCACTCACTTTGGGTTTGGTCAAGAAATGCCTTCAAGTACCATGCAGCAAGGCATCAAACTTGAACATGATCACACCATCCTTTTTGTTCTGCTTAGGACATGAACTGAAATAGATCTTATGTAGCTCAGATACTTGCAGAGTTCCAACACAAAGAATGCATCCAGCAAAAGATAATTATTTAGTGTATGTTTCCAAAACTAGAAACAAAAATGCCCAAGCTAAATGAATCTTGGAATCCAGTTCTATGCATGTTTGCTTGGAAGTACAGGTGCCTAAGTTCTGATGCAATGCACAGTCATCTTGCATTAACTGAACTACAGTTGTATCTTGGAAGTCGAATGGAATCCGTTCCGGAAGTCCGTTCAACTTCCAAAACCAAAGTGCAGCTTCTGATTGGCTGCAGGAAGCTCCTGCAGCCAATCAGAAGCTGCAGAAGTCCTGTCAGACATTTGGGTTCCAAAAGAACATTTGAAACAATCACTTCCAGGTTTGCGGCATTCGGAAGCCAAAACATCTGAGTTCCAGGGTGTTTGGGATCCAAGGTACAAGTGTATTACCATTGCAAAAAAAGTTGACAGTAAGACGCATGAGACCCAAAGATGTTACTTTATTACCATAAATGTCTCCCTTTTGTTTAAGCACTAGGTAGAGGTACAACTTACAGTGGATTATTGTAGGGTTCCATATGTCTGAATTTCTTGGACACCACGTTGTTTTGGCATTTTTGTAACAAAAAAAAGAAAAGCTCCTGGTTTTTGAAATATGGTAACCCTAGATTATTGCAGCACTAAAATAACTTTAAAACAGATAAACCCACTGTACAAATGCATGCACACATATGTGCACTGGATGCTAACACTGGATACAAACCCAAATTCCATACATTTGGCTGCAGTTAGTCTTCTGCATATGATACCGTATGTGATATATAATAAATATGAACCACCCCTTCCCCCCTTTTCACTGGATATTGATAATCAGCCTATAAGTGTGATGTATTCAAATCGGCATGCATAATGGTATCATATGATCACTTAAGTTTGGCATCAGATGTTCCAAAACTCAAGAATTCACTCAAGAGTTGGAGAAGGGTGTCCTGCATTATGCATCACCAGGCAAAAAAGTCAAGTCAGGGAACTGAAGCAAGGGTGACTGCTGAACCACTGAGTAGTAGTAGTAGTAGTAGTAATAATAATAATAATAATAATAATAATAATAATAATAATAATAATTTACATTTGTACCCTGTCCATCTGGGTAAGGTGAATCCAGAGAGAAGTGAGGAAGTATAAATTTCTATTTGAGCCATGTTTGACCCTCTGCATTTTAGTCTGAACATCTCTCTTGTGAACATCTGTCAGACCTGCCCCTCCATCTCTGATCAACTCTGTTTTATAATCAATTATACCTCCCCTTTCTTCCAGTGCAAGATTACTCAGCCATAAGCCTGGCATTAGCATCAAATGCTGATAACCATGTTTTCCTCCTGCTACAGAGTCCTTGGAACTGACTCCTTACATGCCAAGAGACCAGTACTGCCTCTACACTCCTTGATACTGTTGGCTACACCACTGCCTTCTTTTGCCCTGGTTTGCTAGTGCTTAAAAATAATTATTCCAATATCACTTAAGAGACATCCAAAAAGATTCTGGCTAGTGGATACATTTTACTATTACACAATAAAATTGAAAATTAATTTGCTGTACAAGCTAAGGATAAAAACAACATGCATTCAACCCAATATCATCAAGACCTCCTGATCGTTGTCCCAAGGTGAAATATCCCCCCCCCCACCTCCATAATGACAGTTCTAAAGTCCCTGGTATACCAGAAGGCCTCTGCCTAGGCTTACTACTAGGGGATGCTCTGAAAGGACCTTGCAGTGGGTTCCTGAGCCACCCCTGGCAGAGAAGCCCAGGCAAAGTCAAAGGGGGAGGCTGAATCAACCCCTCAGGCTTCAAAGACATTGGGGACAGAGGATCCAGCCCAGGCAGCTAGTCAGTGAGAGAATGCACACTTGGGAGTGCAGTGTTGCTGTGTAATTATTGAGTCAAAGGCTCATTGTAACTAACAAAACTCAAGAGCAAAGGCTCTTACGGCAGACTCAAGCACCTGAAGCTGGTGATGGCATGGTTTGGGAGTCTAGGCTATATCAGGCTTCATTTGGAGTCTGCTGCTTGTTGAAGACAATCCACCATCCAGCTCCTTACTTCTGAACCTGACTCCTTTGCCTCCCCCTGCTTCCTTCTTAGAGCTCATCAGTTGCTGAACCCTGGACCCCAATCTTACCAATGCTGTCCTGGATTACTTTTGGACTAGACGGATCCCTTCTGACCTTGGTTTGATCCTGGCACAGCTTTCCGGAGTCCCCTTGCTAAGGTCTGGTGATACCATGGCTGGGCTTTATTGTGCAATCTGCCTCCATCTAACCCACTGACCCAGCTGGAGTATGAGTCTGACCAAAGGGTTTGGAGCTTAGCACCAATAGCCCTGAATGTAGCCACTGGAATTTTGCTTCCAATGATGGATATTGGAGTCCAAACCAAGAATAATGGGAGACACCTTCATGCCAGCACCCGAAATTGCTGCTGGTGCTAAACACCTAACGTGATGAGAAGGAAATGCCTGCACTGAGCCCCTTCTCAGCACAACATCCTTCTCCTGTACTCACCAGGTGATCAAGCCATGACTGCTGAGCATTTCTTAGGCCATGCATATGCCATACAAGAACATGCGCAGGCATTCATGGGTGTGGCAAATATCTCTGCCATATATAGCAACTGTTTCTGTAGGGGTCCTAAGAATACATCTGCACGCTGAATCTCTCTCGTATCAAAGCAAGAGCATTTAGTAGCCGGATCACAAATGAACATATGCCCAGGGAATAGCAAGAATGTGGTTGGAACATGTTTCCTCCTTTATCTTGAGCAGAACCCATTGTGAATGCAGAAGTCAACTCAGGTTGAGACCCATTGGTTACATTTACTGGCAAGATGAAGGAGAGGACTTTCTTTCACCGCCTTTAGAAGTATATATAAATTTTAGCATTTATGCGGTGCTTTGTGAAGTGCCTTGGCTATTCAAACCAATCATCCTATTATATCTATTACAACAGGCATAGAAACATATTATATGCAACCATTTAAGGCAGCCATTATTAAGCCCATACTTCCCCAAGGTGGCTTAGTGAGAACAGCAGAGGTGAGGTCTGAACCAGGGATTCCCTAGCTGACAGTCTCTTAGCCCCTACGCTACCGTGACTCTGAGCACTCTGGCAGCCCTGTGAGGAAGTACTGAACAAACACCAGTCACAGAGGAGTATAAAAAGAACTAACACTACAAAGCCACGTGTGTCTTTTTCTGCACATAACACTGCATTTTATTTAAAGGGATACTGCCAAGTAGTGAAGTTTTCTGCTGGGGATTAAAAGAAAGAAAGAAATCAAGATAGATTAAAATAATAATGATCTTCCATTCGGAATTGTGAATTATTACTGCTATCTGGGCTGGAGTTGAAACTAGCAAAAATAAAAAAATAAAAAATGTCTTTAAAACCCCAAAAGTGTAGGGAAGAAGTAGCCATGGCCAATATTGCGTACATTTATCCAAACAGGAAATGTAGGGAACAAAAGGATATAATCGTGAGAAGCAAATGAGATTTATTAATTTACTTATGCTAGTTCTTTATGACAGAAAGTGAGGTTAGTTAATGTGAAAAACGACAGTGTCCCTTTAAATGACTCCGATGACTACTTTTTAAAGCCACTGTTAGCAAAAATGACAAGACTGCTGCCTTCAAGAGGGAATTAGGAAGGGAAGGGGGGGGGGAGGAGAAGGAAGTGTGGGAGCTGCATCAGCTAGGAGCAGGACCTGTTAGGTGTAACTTTGCATTAACCCTTTTACAGCTCTGTCTGTGGGCACACAATGCCCCCTAGCGGCACACTTGGAAAGAAACCCCACATAGGCAGAGCACTGGTCTCCAGAGAGGAGCCAGCAACTCCTTCTAGCAGTGATGTGACATTTTGCTTTGAGCAAGGGCTGGAGAGCCAACAGCATTTGCTCCACCTACTGATTGACTCCAGGTGAGTGGAGGCATGGAGAAAGGGCTTAAATCTTTCTGTTCTCTCCCACTACATGTTAAAACAAGAAATAGTTTGGTGGGCAAGCACCTCAGGCACTTAACTCTCCAAACTGACCTCTGTATTTAGCTTCCATGTTAGCTGCTGAAGTATGGAGGGAGAAAACTGGCAGAGCATTTTGCTGCTCACAATGGGGAAGAAAGGGTCTATGTCTCCTTTGCATGGAAGAAAGGTGCAAAATAATGAAAGGGGGACCCTTTGAGATTTGGGACTATGATAGGGCCAAGTTAGGAAATTCCTGGGGGCCTATAACCTCCTGGGCTACCACTTACCTATTTCTAAACTATGAGGGTTGAAACCACAAAACACTGTTGATCTCCTTAACCTGCAAACTGCCAGTCTGAAGAACACGGGTAGCTTGCTTGATTTTTATGGAAGAGACGCAGCAATAGTTCAAAAACATTAGTGATATACAAAAGTCACTTTAAGGAGACTTGGCAATACATCCTTCTGTCACCAACTTCCAAGGAGTAAGGACCAGAATTTAAGACACCTTGGAAAACAGCTGTAGTACCAAAGATGTGTTGAATCAGTCCTGCATGACTGGTAACCCACCATGTCAAATGTAGCCCACCAGGGTTTCAAGCAATATCTGATGTTCTGTTTTGCCTCAGACTGCAAAAACAGGAAGGCTATCAAGTACCTGCAATGTCATAATACATGACCGGTAAGCTTGATGGGACACAATTTGTGCTGGCCTGTGTTAAAGTTGTAATATTACTGCAGAGTGGGGGGGGGGTGTTATTCATAAAAAAGTCACTATACATGGGAGTGGGGGGGGGGGAGAGAAAGACAAAAAAGAGAAAAGAATAGGAACTATATCATGTTGTGGTGATCTTTGAGCGTGAACTTTACACAAGGAAAGAGAAAGAGCCTGTGAATATCATCTGAGGGCTTGTTCAAACTCTTTAATTTTAGAAATGACAGGGCATGTGCAACATTTGTGTACTCTCCTGGCCACCCACCCATTTGTAGGAACTCTAGCACTCAAATTGCAGTTTAGCAGTGCAGATTAAGTGTGATAATCTGTACAACTTTCCCTACAATAACAGGCAACGGTATTTAAAGGAGCATAGCATTTAAAAAGAAAATATAGCAGTCCTTATAAAGTGTAACAAAGTGTGTTGAGGGAGCAGCTGTCACTGCTTTGAGGGTTGGGGCAATCCTTGAGGGAGAATAAAGTATGTAAGTGCTAGATTATCTCTGGGAAGAAAAATCTAATCAATAGTTTGGATTTACTTATCAACAAAATGCATAGCACAACTAAGTTTAGGGGCTAAACTGGGGGTGGCTAACCTATGGCCCTCAATCAGTCCCAAACAGCATGGCCAACAGTCAGGGCTAATGAGAGTTGTAGTTCAACAACATCTCAAAGGTTAGCTACCCCAGGTTAAATGATGAAGTTTGAAAAGAGGCCATGATCCAGAGAGCTCCTTTAGCTAAAGTCTTGTACATGTACCCCAGAGGTCCCTCTGTTTTTCATTACAGCACCACCACCTGAAACTACATTCAAGCTACAACTACTTTTCACAGCAGACACTGACCACTGGCAAGAGCAGCAATCCCATGTCTCTCTTTCTCCTCTTCCTGGATCCCCTGAAATGCTTAGAAATTAAAAACATGCAACATATAATATTGCACTTCCTTGTCCCCCTCCATTTCATTGGCTGCCACAAAATGAATGGGAAGTCTTTCATTGCAATAATGTGGCACTACACATTTTTAAATGCCAGAAGGATAGTCAAATTAGAACACTGCGGCAAAAACATAGTCTTGCGGCACCTTAAATACTAACACATTTTTATGGCGTAACCTTTCATGGACTGAAATTCTTAAATGTCACCAATGGAGAGAGGAGGAGGAGATGACTCAGGCTTTTTTACCTCCATGTTTCAGAAATGGTTTCTCCAGTATTATTGTGTTGGAGGAAAAAGAAGGCACCCAGCTTACAAGAGAGTCCCCTGTGCATGCACAGAACTCAGCATGTGACACTTTGGATCAGGCCTCCAGTGAATCCCAGAATAAAAAAGGAAAAATTTCAAAATGTGTACAAAGGACAATTTGTTGCCCAACAAATTTTGAGTATTAAACTTCTTTCTCAGGAAAGGTTATTTTAAGTTGGTGCAGAGGTTTATCCTGGTGGGGAAAAGAGTAAAAAAATCAACCCTTGAGAAGGGGTTTAATATTCAAAAAGTGATGAGAAATAAATTCTCTGTACTTCTGCACATCTCTTCCACTTTCATTCCTGGTTGTTTTCCTACAGGAAACCACAATGGAAACCATTGCCGCCGCCCCCCGTCACTGGGGTGTTTTGCAAAAAGCCTAGACTTCATGTGACATGGCCCAATTGTGCACCTGACTGTTAACTAGATGGCTGGTGGTTCAAGCCCACCCTGGGAAGGCTGTGAGCAGGATTCCTGTATTGCAAGGCGTTGGACCAGATGACCCTCAGGGTCCCTGCCAACTCTGCAGTTGTGAGATTCTACGATTCCAAAACACTGCTCATTAAGGACTGCTAGTTCTCCTCCGAGCTGGAAAAGGGGTTGTGCCCTAGCCAATCAATTAGGTGCAAGACTGGTTTCTTCTCATTGATTGTGAGGAGCCAGGGATGGAAAGAAGTAGGTGGAGGGAGAGGGTGGCGGGAGCAGGTGTCAGCAGGGTTAGTGCCAGCAAAGAGGTTTCTGCCATACATACCACCCAGGTGCAAGTCGATGAGGTCACTGTAATAAGACTCTCCCCAATAGTCTACAACAAGGAATCGGTGAAGAGAGAGAGTTATTGGTTCAAGTACCCACCCCTGCTAGCCCTCCCCACTCCCTGCCCAGGATTCAAAGCACTCTGTAAGAGAAATTGCATACATAAGAGAAGCAAGACAGGGAAAGAGAGAGACAGAAACAGAAGAAACAAGAAATCATGCAACTCTATAATAAATATATACACATACATATATACGGTATATACTGTAAAGACAGGGGGAGGATAAAGTATTCCCTGGTAAATAGGCAGGGAGGACAGGCAGGCATGGATTTCCAGGCAGAGAAGGAGAGCAGGCTGGACTCTGTATGAGGATTTGTCACCTATACTGGTTTGTATCAAGATGAGACACTGCACTGTTATTTTGCGGGACATTAAGGAAGGATCCACAAACATTCTCCAGTAGGGAGGGAATTCGGGGAAGGATACATCTCCATTCAAGAGAGCAGGGGAAGGCGTTGGGCTGGGTCTTCTCATTTCATCCTTCTTTTTATTCAGCTACATTGTTTTGTGTTGGCTAAGCAACCAGAAAAGTACTAGGGTCTTCACTCTTGCAGCTTCTTTTTGGTAAGTTTTTTCATCTCCGGTGTAAATCCATAAACAAGCCCAATGGAATCTGGGATCTTTCATTTAAGACTGACCTTGGGAAAGCTAAGGGCATAGCCAACTCTTTGGTAACTTTTCTCACACATCTACATTCCTGCGATCACTTTCCATAAATGGCAGATACTGTTTTATAGGATGTGTTGTCAGAAGTAGGAAACATGAAATGGCCACATGGGCCATGGGTGTCTGGATTTGGGCAAGGAACTCAACACCATATAGCTAAGAAAAACTAAGCAGTTGCCATGCCCCTTCTGCAGAATGTAAGGGTTCTTCCCCTAAAATAAATATGTTCTACAAAGAGTCTCCATTCTGACCCAAACAAAAACCCCTCCAGTTTAAATAGGGCATCCAGTATGCCTAATAATCATGTCAATGTCTGCTGGGAGTATATAACATTTGGAAATCTTTATACATTCTGGTAAACTATGAAGAGCCTTATTAAAGCAGTAATGATGTATGCAACAGACTTTAGGGTCACTTAACTCAAGAGAACAAAAATATGTATGGATATTCTTAAAGCAGTTCTTAAATCCTCTGAACTGCTCATCATAAAGGGTTTCCTTATGTTTTCAGCATGGCACTTTTCAAATTAATTTATTTCTAATCAGAAATAAAATGTCAATTGTTACTTTAGTTTCAACCCCTGAGAAGGAAGCACCACGACAGACTCAAGAAAATTGGTGTCAGAGTTGGTCCAATGCTCAAAAATTTCACTTGGGTCAAGACAGGTTTGGACCTTCTATTATGCAAGCTGAGCCAGTTGGCCTCAGGTGCCAGATATTTTTGGGGAAACCATTAAAGGCCACCAAACTATAATTAATTATTATTACTACCAAGTAGTAAAGGGCACTACAGTCGTACCTCGGATCCTGAACGCCCTGGAACTCAGACATTTTGGCTCCTGAACGCCGGAAACTCAGAAGTGATTGTTCCAGTGTGCGAACGTTCTTTTGGAATCTGAACGTCTGATGGGGCTTCCACAGTTTCTGATTGGCTGCAGGAGCTTCCTGCAGCCAATCAGAAGCTGCAAATTGGTTTCCAAATGTTTTGGAAGTCGTACAGACTTCTGGAACAGATTCCATTCGACTTCCAAGGTACGACTGTACTTGGATTTTCTGCCTGGAATACCAAAGTGCATTGGGCTGTTTATGGAATGCACAAAGTATGTTCCTTTGACACATCACACAATAAAATGAACTTCAGTTTTCAATATATAAAGTAGCATAGAAAGTGTACAAAAGTGCTCCAGGCAGAAAATCACTTCCTATGTAAACACAATGTCTACATACGGCAAGGGCATGTATGCTGTGTGTTTATTACAACATGATAAGCACATACCATGTCTGTTTCACCACAAGAGCTTTTGTGTATTTGTCCCATGTTAAAGTGTGCATGCAATGCTCTTAACATTAGAAGCAGTTATCAATGTAGAATAAGTCTTGCATGAAATGGACACAAAATCCTAATTAACCCATACACAAGGAAGCTGTTTTAACAATAAAGAATGGGTAGTTTGGGGAAGGTGTTCTCTTCCCATCTGCATTACCAAAGCAGAAGCTCCTTTTCCAGCAAACCTATTACTAGCCATTAAGAGAATAGGGCTTTGTAACTGTAGTCTGCAAGGCATATCGGTTTGGCCAATACTACGTACGCTGCATAAGGCAGTCAAGGTTGTTTGGACAGTATACAGAAATAAGTTACTGCTGATATTGAAGGTGTGTAAGGAAAAAGAGGTTTTAAGGCACATGAAAATCTAAAAAATTAACAATTCTCTCATCTCAAGAAACAAGAACATGCCCCATTAACAGTCTATTTTTCATGGGATTACTGAATAAATCCTAAATTCAAAAGGCAATTATTAATACTCATAGGCACACCTGTGAGGCCCAAAAATTAGCCAGCCTTTTCATTTGTCTCTCCCTCTCCACTTCCCCATCACATTTTAGATATCTAAAGCCATCTCTAATAATTTTCTGCTTGCCAAAGCACCACCACTGCCCATGAAGTGTGGCAAGTAAAGCCCTCAGTTGTTTGCAAAGCTCCTCAAATTCTGATGACACCACCTATAAGGATGCTGGGGGACAATGAAATGAATGTCAGGTGACAAAAAAAGAGTTTGAGATGGCTGTAGACTGTTGAATGTAGAGGTGCATAATTCTTTCCATTCTTTTAAAACTATATACCTGCATTCATTTTATGAAACAATTTAAACAACAATATTTAAATAGTTGTAAAAGTATTCCAGGGATTAAGTTGGGCTGAGTACATTATTTGGCCCCAGCTGATGCTGTGAGCTACCACTAGCAAAACGCTGCACTCTGCAGTCCTACCAAAACATATTCTCTATAGATTCTCTCCCTTTCAAGTTGGAGGCAATCAAATTCTCTCTGATGCAACAAGAATGACTCTGAAAGCCTGCAAAAAGCATTTTAAACCAGAGTCAACTGCAGGATAAAATAAGCAAGTTTGGGCAGCTAGTGGTGATGGCACTATCAAAATGTACTCATTAACTAAAAAATGTTAATATCTGTATGTAGCTTTAGGGAAGACTGCCTTTGAAAATAAGGACAAGGTATGATGCTCAGTTTGTGATTGTGGTGCACTAGATGTTGCTGGTTTCAATCTTAAAGAGATTGAGTCCCACACAGTTCCCTCCCCGGGGCTCCCTTGCAGGTGCCAAGATCACTGTAGGCCACTCCCTGCAAAGTAATTTTCAACTGTAAGGATACATAAGGCTTCCTGAGGTCTAATCCACAATTATGGAATTCCTAATTTTTTAAGATTTGCCAAAACCTGGGTATCTAACACAGGTAGGGAAAGTCTCCAGTAACTGGGGTGTCATTTGGTGGTCAAGGATAGCACACAAGGGATTAAAAATTAATTCATCCTGTGTTGCCTTTGATATTGTTACATCTGTCTCAAATAGGCTGTTATTTACCAGGAAATTTCAGAACAGGGCAGGATATACATTGTAATAAAAAGAAATACATTGTAATAATTAAGTGTAATGTTCAGGTAGTATCTGTTCTTAGTGCACTGATCAAGTGACAGTATTGAGAATGCCTTGTCCGGTCACTTATAATCCTACACATTCATATTGGAAATTTCAGTGTGTCAATCCAAGCTTCAAATAAAGCAGAAAAGCAATTCTTCCAGGCTGTTTTGAGGAAAGTCAATTTAGTTACATTTCCTTCCCAAACTTCAGGTCAGTAAAACAAAAGGCATATCTCAAAATTAAGTTCAATTCATTTTCACCAAGTAGGTTGCCTCTTACACCTCTGGTAAATGGATCATGTGAAATAACCTGGCCCTTTGTGTGTTTGCCTCTACTCGTTTCTCAAGGAAGGAGTGTTAGGATATATCAAGCGAGGAAAGCATCATCTAACTATGTTCTCTCCCACGGATGAACTAGACATTATGGCACACAGGGCTACAGGTAAAACAGTATTCTCATTACTACTTCTTCCTCCCCTATAAGGTCTAGTGAAACTCACCATGTGATGTGGCACTGTCTTGCAGTGAGTTCTCTCACCTCGGCACCCAATGAAGGAGGGAGGGAGGCAGGGAAAGTCAAGAGTGACGACATCACGTTGCATAGCAAATTTCACTGGCCATTAAGAAGGGTATGTGGGCAGAAGACTACATACAGAGTTTTGGGTTTTCAGTAGCAGTCCTGTGTGTGCAGTAACATCTAGTTCTGCTCTTAATGTCTTTCATCTATGTTAATTCCAAGTACCATTCATTAGACCAGGCCATTAAGTATAGAGGTTCATTCTATTAACAGCAGGTGACGATGACAACTGTTTCACATGTTGTATTGAATTTCATTCTACATGCCTTGAAGCTGTGTATGATTTTGCAGAGATCATGTGGTACTTGCTGGGGCTGTTCTGTGATGGTCCCTTATGAGGGTGCTAATGCTGATTCAAGGCACAGTGAATTAAAAAACACAAATTTATATCAATTACTTTCTTCTCTTTTTCATCTTGCTGGGCAAAGCGGAAGCTTCCTTGCCACAACCAAGTTTTATTTCCTAAAGGAAAGCTAGGCAGATGGGTAACCTATATGCATTACCACCTTTTTGCAATAATTGGACTAAACTTTGTCCTGAAGAGGTGAAACGTATTTTCAGAGCAAATGAAACCCGGCTAAGGGAACTTGCCATTTAGGTAACTTCACAGGCAGAGAAGCCCAAGATCTGATAGAGAAGGGAAATGGTGAATTTTAATTCATTTGTTTAAAAAGATAATTTAATAAAAGAACTTGCAGCTTAGGAAGAGACCAGTCTGTATAGCTAGCACACAGGTTGCTATGAACCTTTGCATAAAAATGTAATAAGAAAAGAAAAACACAAGATGGAAGACTGGAAGGTACCTGCTTCTCCCCTAAGAGCCTTCTCAACAGCAACTCCCCTCTCCTCCAGCTGCCTTTGCTTCTCTTCTACTTGCTCCAGCTGTCGTTGGATAATCTATGGGAAAAGAGGGAAAACACACACATAGGTTCCCATTCTCCTGTGTTCAAATGGCAGGATACTAATTTCAAGAATCTCCAGTGCTTCCAAAGCAGACCAGCGCCACCTAAGAGCTGTTCCAGAGGAACACCAGAGGGGCCTTAAGGTTTTGTAACTGATGATCAACTCCTGGGGGAAAAGAGAGCATTGATGTTTTCCAAACAGTGGCCCATCTGGGAATTTTCCCCCCAAGTACCTGGTTGGGCAACATGCTCTCTATGTGCCCTTAAAAATGGTGGGTGAAGGATTCAGGGTGTGCACACTATGGGGACCAGGGGCTCGTCTGCACTTTTGCTTTCCCCCAGAGAAATCTACTCTTTAGCACTGAAGAGTGGGTTTTCATGAGGCAAGCAGCGGGGCGAACAGAAAACTTCTCGGACTCGTGCTTTCTAGGCATGGGACAAGCAAAGTATGGACAAGCCCTAGATGTGTGGGAAGTACTCACACACCTTTCTCAAAAATACCTTCAAATAATTTGGAATCTTTCCTCAAATCCTATCTTTTCCACAACATCTCTTAACCACAACCCCCTACTATATTTGAGTTATATGAATTCTTCCTCTTGCCCCAGTGCCCACCTTCCTCTCCTTTGTCTCCATTTGGTCAAAATCTAGACTGAAAGCTCCTCAGGGCAGGGATATGCCTTTTTGTTTGTGCTGCTGTGTGAAATGTCTTCAGGATATTGATAAGTCACACATTCTCCAGCTACTGTTTCGGATCCGTACAAGGCAGAAGTGTACACAGGTATAACGCTTGCAGCTGCTCATACTGGTGTCTTACAAAAGCGGCACTCCAGGCAGTAACAAGAGAGTAATATGTATCAAACCTTACATGTAGGAAGTGCAGTTAATTATGGGAAAACTTCAGGACCATACCAACAGACAGGTCAATGTAATGTGACCTTCCTCGAGACATGCAGTTTGCTGATGCACACTGCAAAGATGTGCACATAGAAGGTCATCTTCTTAAAGGCTCATGAATTTTTCTTCCTGGAAATTATGGATGAAAATTATGGCTTTACCTGAGCCCTGTGTAACCTCTTCAGCTCCTCCTGCTTGGCTTGACGGCGAGCAGCTTTCTGCACCCGCCTGGTCAGTTTGGCATTGAGCTCATCCTCCGTGTATGCTTTCTGCAGCAATAAAGAGAGGAATGCATTTCAGTCCCTTACAACAAAGCTGTCAGCCTCAATAAGTAGGAACAGAAGGTGCTACTTGCTGGGCTTTCTTCTCAGTGGGCAAACTGTCAATTTGAGTGCTAACAGTGCAGTGCGTGGGCCTTGGTGCAGAAGTAAGGTGTGAAGGAAAGGCATGAATCAGGTGCAAAGCAGTGATTTAACAGAGAGCTTCCAGTTACAGCTGCATTCTCTTCAATTCTCCTTGTGGCTTGCCCTAAAGATAGGAGGTGTCCCTGATTTCATCAACTTTCTTACAAAGAAGGGAGCCTATTGTATTACTTTTTGACCTAGGCAAAGTAAAAAAAATAAACCCATGACCAAATCATCTTACGAAGTAGGCTGAGAGTTCGTTGTAGATTAAAGCACACGGTATACTGCCTATTTCCTTGTGCTACCATGAGTCCAGGTTGCAACTCCTACCAATCACTTAATCAGCAGGGCATGGAACCACTCAACCTGCATTTTCAATGCAACAATAGAGGAAACTCATGATCTAAAGGCCTGTGTAATGCACTAAAGGCCTATGTAATCACTTCAACCTGCAAGAGGGAATAATGGCGATATGAATTCTTTCCTATATTAAAAAGTCAATTCTTAGCACATACAAAACTAGAACACAATGAGGAAAGCTACACAAATATCCTTCCAGCTAACATAAAAACATTCTAGGCAAGCATACAACTGTGAGAGCACCCTAACGGCAGTCTTAAATGGTCAAGTAGCAGTTGTGTCACATGGGCCTGCTGATCATACAACTTAACTATAAATTTGTGGGGTGAACTAGCTCTATGGGGTTATAAGCTGCCTATGTCTTCTAGTTTTATGGACACATGCTCCAGTGTCTTTTAAACATCTTGTCAAAATCATTAATATACACAACTAGTTTCAAGATAGACATGCAACTTACAGAGTTGCTTTGGGGCTGAGAATTCACATCCATGTTGTAACAAGATGTGTGGAGCATGTGTTTTCCTAACCTATTATCCTCCCTTGACAATTCAGAGCAGCCCCCATTGACACAAATATCCCAGCATCCCCTATTACCTTCATGCCATTTTAAAAAATCAAGTCAACAAGATTTGGGTGGCTGAAATCCTGGTCAGATTAGAGATTGGAAGTCATTAGCGTTACCAGAGTTTATTAGTGCTAAAAAAATGCTAAATCACAGGAAGATCACTTTGGAGCCCCACAAAGCCCATACCTAACATTTTCACCGGTAGCTTATGTAAGTATTTGGCCACAGAATGTGTAAAAGTGATGTGTTTGCCCTGAGAAAAGCAAATCCGTGAATTGCCTCTTTCACTGTTTTCTTATTCAAGACTCCAACCTGAAACCAAGTGCTACTTCTCATATTATTTTTATATGTTAAAATCCACACTTCAGCAGGAAAACCTGCATTTCCTAAGCTGAGAATGCTTGCACATTTCTTTCCCATTTGGCTCAATGTATGCATCAAGAAGTTAAAGCATATACTACGCCAAAAGAAGAAAACACACCGGGATGACAACTCTCACACTACAATGTGCACGCCTTCATAGATGTGTAGATTTCGACACACAAAATGGTAACATGAGAATATAACCGGTGAGCAGAGTTGGAAGGCATGGCTGCACAACAAACTTGATACTGGTTTCTCCCAAGAATCTTGAGAACTGTAGCTTGCTGAGAAGTCAGTTTGACATATCTAGGTCACACTCACATAGAACTCAAGAGTTCCTTAGGGAAATGGAACAGGTACAAAACCAATTACAGCCACTGATGTGAATGTGCTTAGAATGGGAAGAGGGGCAACTGAGGTGATATTGTGATACCCCAGCTTTTATCAATAATTCAGAATTAACCAAATGATTTGGAGAACTGTGGGAATGAACACAAGTATTTGCAAAAGTTGTTGTTGGTAAAATGATGCTTGTTTTGTGCACTCTACCTATGTGTATACTTATATTTTTACACTGACATATGAGTGTACAGAAACATATCAATAAATTATAATGGCCAAGGCTACTGTGTGGCATGGTGATTAGAGTAGAGGACTACAATTGGGGAGATCCAAGCTCAAATCTCCATTCAGCTCACTGGGTGACCTTCAGCTGATCTCTTCCTCTCAGCTTACCCTACCTATCAGGGTTGTTGTGAGGATAAAATGGGGAAATCTTGTAAGCCACCTTGATCTCCTTGGAGGATGAGCGGAATAAAAATGCAATAAATAATAAAGTAAAATAATTTCAATTTATACCAGATATAAGTAAGTACCTAATATGTCCAGCAAAATACCCTTTAAAACCTTTTTAAAAAGCAACAAACCAAGATCAACAGGTTCTCTCTCTCTGGTTGATCCTTGATGCACATACTGCATGCATTTCAAGTGAGCATGAAGGTTTAGGATTTGACATTTCCTTGATCAGGTTGTCCTTATTTTCTTTTAACCATTTCATACATGCACAGTCAGGAATTACATTAGTACAAACAAAGGCAGGGAGATGGGACATAGACTATAGTTCTGGTAGGTTAATAATGGGAATGCATGCAACTGTGGCCAGTCAATGAGAATGGAGACACTACCTTTGATGCGTATGATCTCTTGAATGCCAAGGCGTGTGGGACGTAAATCGACTTTAAAAGGGGGAGGGGGAAGGAATGGCAAAGGCAAAAATAAATAAATAATAAAACCCACACACGTAAAATGGAGCACAGTCAGTTAAACATTAAAACGCTGAAAACAAAATGAACAGTAACAAACACAAAGGTTGCTCGATGTGCAACATGGCACTATGTATGAGGGTGAATGCTTCAGAATCAGGAAACACTTGACCAGGCCTGCACTGCCTGTGAGCCAAACCCAAATGCAACCTACAAGCCATGTATTGTGTAGCCTGTCAGATGTACAACCCTACCCCCTACCCAACCCCCGCTGCCAATTTTGGTAGCCACAGGCAACAGAAAGAGTTGGTTCATCAAAGTCTTGGTGCACTAATCTACATGGCTTGGGAGCACTGTTCAGCTTGGGAGATGGCAGGGATCACAACTTGTGGAAGTCCAGGCCAGACCAATTTAGGTACAACATAGCAACAAAGCAGCTGTTTTTAATTAAGAGACGTTATTATTGTTGCTCAGCCTACTGATTCACTATCATAGGCTTAAATGCATGCAGAAGCTTAATTCTCTTTGCTCCTGCATGAACAGTAAAAAGAGGATTACACAGAGCCCTCTCCTTGTTTCACTCTTCTGTTGCTTGCATCCTTGCCTGGGCCAAGGCAGAAGCAAATGGAAGTTTGCAGAGCAGGTGGATTGGAAGAAAAGGGTTCTGCAAAAATAGTCACACAACTATTTCTTGTCTAATGAAACTGTGTATGAATGCCTAGTCTGACATTCAATTCTGACTCCAATCTTCTACTTGAATTGAGATTTACCTTTACAGACGTTATGGTTTTCCACAGGGCACCTAGGCATCCTTCCACCCTGTTTTCACTGGAAAGCACTCAGTTAAACAATTTTGCAAATGAAAATTTGCACGTGGTGCTGCTTTGGATAGTTATGCAGGGCAAAGAGCTAAACAGGGCATTGAAGCCCGGTCAATTACCCTGGAAAATCTTCCTCCTCCCCAAGGCATTACCCATCTCAGAAGTGTTATAGCAGGAATGGGGGAACTGTAGCCCTCCAGAAATTGTTGGACTACAACTCCCATCAGTCCCAGGAAGCTCAGCCAAAGGACAGGGATGAATGGTGTCCAGCAGCAGCTAGTAAACCAGAGTTTCCCCATCTCTGTTTCATAGGCTATAAGTGTGACTCTTTTTAAAAAAATGAAATGTGATTTTTCAGAACACTGAATTTTGTGCCCAGTTTTTTTGCAATTGTATGGTACCTTTTATGGAATTGCTTAAAGCACACATGTCACTCTGCCTTTCAGTACTTTCATAGTACACTTAAGGGTAAAGGTAAAGGTACCCCTGACCATTAGGTCCAGTTGTGGCCGACTCGGCGTTGCGGCACTCATCTCGCTTTATTGGCCGAGGGAGCCGGCGTACAGCTTCCGGGTCAGGTGGCCAGCATGACTAAGCCACTTCTGGCGAACGACAGCAGCGCATGGAAACGCTGTTTACCTTCCCGCTGGAGCGATACCTGTTTATCTACTTGGACTTTGACATGCTTTCGAACTGCTAGATGGGCAGGAGCAGGGACCAAGCAACGGGAGCTCACCCCATCGCAGGGATTTGAACTGCCGACCTTCTGATCAGCAAGTCCTAGGCTCTGTGGTTTAACCCACTGCGCCACCCGAGTCCCTTGATTCATAGTACACTTAATCTTCATTAAATAAATGCATAAACATGAAGGGAAAACTGAAGTGCAACCAGAGTTTAGACTCTGGGTCCTCCAATGTGACACCCACAGTGTCAAACATCCCCCTTAGCATAAGAGCATAAGAAAAGCCTAGTGGACCAGGCCAAAGGTTGATCTGTTTTGTAACTAGCAGGGGTCCTCCATGACCGTAACAGCCATGACAGTTGGGGACCCCTGCTTTAGACAAAACCTCAGCCTTCATCAGGCTACCAGAGAAGGAAATATTTCCTTGAACAAACAGCCAGATACTAAGTATATCAAATATTTACAACATCAGCACATACACACATACACTGACCAAAGCTCCAAGAAGCACATATCCCACAGGAAGCTATACCAGCATTTATTTAGAAGCTGCTTCTAGTGTTAGACAGCAGACAAAACTAAAGAGCTAATCACAAACATTACAGTAAACCACATCAAACAGGCAACCTTTGGGAAGAGGATCTGGTATTGCAACGAGAGCGCTAGCTGCTGGGGTTTGGTCTATAAGCAGTTCATGATCGGTCATGTAGCAGAGAGAAGAAAATACTGGCTCAGGAGGTACACACAAGACCATGCCCTTGCATTCCAGATTAGTAATCAAATTAAGACCGTCCCACAACACCCTGCCATTTCTGTTCTCACAACTCACCAGCATGGAAAACACCACACTGGGGCAGTGAAGAGCAAAGGTGGCTCTATGAAGTACAACTAAGCAACTGCAGTTGTGTATTTCTTCCTCACAGCTGCTCCCCTCTCTCCTTCACTGCAGTCAAGCCATGTATTGTCACTGACACAATCCTGCAGCCTGCTCCTGATCTCTCTACTGAGGTGAGGGAGCTGCTTTGTTTTATGCATCCCAGCTCAATATCAGAACTGGAGAGGATTAGTTAGTCCATGGAACGTTTAACCATCCTTTCATCCATGTAACTGGAGGAGTTAAGATTGGTAAAATGACCAATTACTTCTACTCTTTCAGTGCATATTCCTTCTTGATGCAACTCTCAATGCATATTAATAACAGTTCTTTGCTGAGGATTAAGATACCTGGAATGTCTGCAATATTCAAAATACACAACAAAACAACCATTAAGCACTCCAATGGCTATTTAGGGGTGAAGTAATTCTCACTCTTCATCACATGTTGGCCACCTGTGTGAATCAGATGTGGTAGAAGCGCTAACCAATCCATGCTAAGCAGCTATATGAACGTTGAGGCAGCTTCGGGACTCTAAGCCAGGGATTGGGTACCAAGGCCCTACAGATGTTGCTGGGCTGCAACTCCCACCCTCCCTGTCTATTGCCTATGTTGGCTGGGGAAGGTTGAAGTGGGAATCCCACAACATCTGGAAGGCCACAGGTTCCCACTTCTGCTCTGTGCAGACATGAATAAGTAACTGCTTCATGACTTATCAGAACCCACCACATTGTTACTACTACCCTCTCCCATGATGCTGTTTCCAGCATCCCCAGGTACCTCCTCCTTCCTTTGCATCCCAGATGTAATGTGGAACCTGCCAGGAAAAGCCTGAAGGCAAGCATGTGGGAAGTTGCGGGGGGGGGGGGCAGGGAAGGGTCCAATAAAAAACAACAACAGCTCAAATATAGGTATGTTAAACATGGGAAGAAACTCAGCGTCTGAAAGACAGTCACATTTACAAGCTTACATCATCATCCTTGGACAGCTGCCTGAGCTGTAATTTATCATCAAAGATAAAAGTGGCCAGTCTGAGTGCTTACTCACAAGCAGATCTTTTAGCAGGAAAAAGTACAGATTATTTACTCGACATGCAAATAATCATACTTGCAAATAAGACCTCCATCTTGCCATTTGAAACAGCGCTTGTAGGGTGTTCTTCACTGTCACAAAACTGAACAGTGCAAGGAACTTAGCACCTCTTTGATGAGGTAGTGACTTTCCCATAAAGCTTGGAAATTGAGTCCTAAACCAGTGATATGGTTTGTCATGCCATTCCCAGTACACATCGGAGGAACAACAACTGGAACAAACATACCAGCTTTGCAAGCTGCATCTCATTCTCAACAGGAACAATGTGAGATGATAAATTGATGCTACAGATCACACAACTCAGGTTGAGACATAGCTAGTGGAATCATTTGGGAAAGAGATCCAGCATTCCAGGCCATAAGTGAGGATTCCTCAGGAGGACCTATATTTCTGGATCAATGTGTTTGTTCTATACCCCAGTGGACAACTGATATAAAGCAATTAAGTGGTCAGTGTGCTAAATATGCATGTCACAGTTCCTACATTTGCTAAAAGTGTGTTTGTATAGATAGGCAGATCATTTGACCTATGTAGATACCATATATAGTTATTAATAGATGTGAAAAGCAATGTTCTTCATAAACGCTGAGTTTTTACAGTATAATCCCAGATATATCCAAAAGTGGGCTTTTGTCTGCAGGTTTCTTCCAGCCCAGCTAAAGTAAATTGATAGGCAATATTAAACATTAATCACTTCAGCTTTCCTAAGGTTTTATTATTTATCTTGGCTTTGAAAGAGCACAGCTAGCTCAACATTTCCCACCCAGTTTAATCTTACCTCTCGCTTGGATCTCTGTGAAGAGCGCTCTAAGACGTCATCGTTGGAGAGGTCAGAGTCCTCAGAGAAGCTTAAGTGTCGACGTAGTTGCAAATCTGCGATGGTAAAGAAACAAATCAGATGACACAGCCAGAGGAGCAGCTGGCATCATAATGAACTTAGATGATGAGTCTCTTGAAGTCTGAAAAAAATAACACACCACCCGCTGCTGCTACATTGACTAGAACAGACACCCCTTTCTCCCGGAGCAATGCCCTGGCCGTTTGTGATTCCCCCTCCCCATTTTTAATGATGTTCTTTGACATCTGTGTGCTCAACTTCTTTAATGCTGAAGGACACATTTCTCCTCCATGGTCCCTACTAAATTTATTTCTAACCACATCACTGAGAGCCATGGTGGTGCAGTGGTTACAGTGTCAAACTGGGCAGGAACTGGGGAGACTCGGGTTCAAATCCTCACTTGGTCATGAAGTTCACTGGGTGACCTTGAGGTATTCACCTAGCCTATCTCACAGGGTTGTTGTTGTGAAGATAAAAAGGAGTGTGTGTTTATGCATCTATGAGTTCGGTGGAAGAAAGCAAATAGACACCAGGTTTATCTGTCCCTGTTTTACCTACAGTAAGACTACATCCCTCCTCTTCTGTGACATGGGAAAGAGATACCGTGCTACTGGCATTAATTATAATAATCTGCAGAAGATCTAAGAGTGTGACCTTTTTGCACCTCCACTAGTAACTTTCTCAGATGCCTTGATTTATACTTCTTCAATACTTTTCTTCAAAAAGCAGTGTAGATGTTTCTTGAAGAACAGCTGGGACTTATTCTTTCCATGCCAAGCAAGTTATCCGGAAGGTATGCTACCAATTAGGCCGATACCATTGCAACTGGAATGGAAGTTTATGAGCTGGGCCTCAAGCTGCAAGTTGCTGAATATTTCTGATTTTGTCTGAGGCACCATTATTACTTATTCTCCAGATAATCAACCTGCTATTTTAAAAGTTATAAACTGAGTCAGACAATATATGAGAAAACCATCAGATCACTCAGAACACTATCCTCCAAACGGATTTGTCCAAGTGGCTTAAAATAAGAGCAGGGCACAGAACCAGATGAACCTAATCCTAAACTCCCAAGCGTGGTTGACAATGAAGCAGACTGTTCATACTGACTTCACCAGGCTTGAGATGGGAACTGGGGGGAGAAAACGATGACTCATACATCAAGCCTAACACTGCTGCTGATTCAAATATCCCTAGAGTCTGGGTGTTGCAGCAAAATGGAAACTCATGGATGTGTCCAGTCATGCCTCACAAAACTAGGCCACACATGGGATCTTTTGTAGCCCATTTGGGGCCCTTGGATAAAACAGCTGCTCCCAGTTAGACAGGGGACAGTAATACCACTGGGTAGCTGTGTACCCCTCCCCCAAATGTGCATGCCTATGAATATGCTGCTTAGGAGTAGGGGGCTAATTCTCAATCATCATCAGAGCAACTGCCCCCCCCCCCCGCAATCCGGCCTCTTTCCCACAAGAAAGCTGTTTCAACAATTTCATTTTTAAAAGAGAAAGAGGTTGCAAGAATTGAAGGAGTCCCTGAAAGCACCCACAGAAAATATACATGTGCCTTGCATACATCACTTCAAAGGGAGCGTGTGGTGTGTTGTTCGCCAGATACCATCCATGACTGCTTGGAACTGGGGTACATGAACATCCAGAGGAACACATATTCCTATTCCTCGAGCTAAAACTAGAAATCCCATGCTTTTGTAAAATACTATTTTTTTCATGCTTTCCTTGTTCCTCTTCTGCCTTTTTATGCTTATCTCTCCCCTCCCCCCTTAATCACCTCCCAAATCACAGGTTACATTGCTCAAATATCTCTTGGGCTCATATTCTGTGCACGGAAGGAATCTGCAAAAGATTTTCAGGTTCACTAAAGAATACAGTCAGTGACACTATACCTGCTGCTCTAACTATTGGAGATGCCTTATGCTTCCCAGAATCCACTGTGGCCCCACTGGAAGGTGTACTAGGGCAGGACTTGTCATCTGTCTTTTTCTTCTTGTCTTTCTTATAGCCAGAGAACACAGACTTCCACAGTGATTTGGGCTTCGTGGCTTCCTCAGCCGCACTGCTGGATTTGTCAGAGAGCTTGCTGTCATTCTTGGACTTCTTCTCCTTTTTGTTCTTGCGGGGGGAGAAGAGAGAAGTCCTTTTCTTACTCTTCCCTCCAGAGCCTTCTGAGGATGTGACTGACCCATCACGCCCACTGGTGTCTGCAAAGGGTGAAAAGAACCTGTCACTACTAGCCTCGTGTTTCAGCGTGGGGCCTTCGCCAGCTTTCATACCCAAATGCTTCTGGGATTCAAAATACAGCTCTTTGGTCTTTGAAGGCATGGTAGATGCCTTGTGCAACTTGGCAGCGCCAGCAGCATTGGCCATCTCCAGCTCTTTCATCTTGCATAGCTGCTTAGCCATGGCATCGCGTAAGGCCTGGCTCTTGATGGACTTCTCTCTGGCTCTCATTCTTTCCTCTGCTAGCTCCTTCGCTTCTGCAGAGACTTGAGAGAGGCCTCTCTTTTGCTGGCTCCCCCCTTCCATTGATGGTGGCCCACCATTCTCCTTAACAAAATGTAGGTGAAGAGACTTCTCTGGCCTCGGTCTACTGGGGGGCGTGTAATATTTTTCATGGATGCTCGAATCCTCAGTCCTCTCATCGTAAGTGTCCTCCACGTCATCGGCAAATGGTATCTCATCTACACTCTCCACAAATGATTTCCGTACCTCCTCTCTGGAGGGCTGGGATGGCTCCCTGGCTGGCCGGATCCTTTCATTGGCTGCTGGTGGCGGGTGAGGTGTTTGCATAGAAGCCGGCTTAGACTCAGCCTCGTTCTGCCAAGTTGCCTGGTGCCTTTTTCTCCGTAGTGTTGCTGGCTCTTCGTTTTGAGGTGGTGGAGGAGGAGGGCTGGATGGAGGAGTGAGCATGGTGGAATCGGAGGTGTTGAAACTCTGGCTGGCCAATGTTCTCATGTTTGATGAACTGCCCTGAAGACCCAGTCCAGAACTGCTGGACAGCTCTCTCTTAACATCACTCAAATTTTTCAACTCTCTCTCTGATGGGGACTTTGGAGTCAGCAAAGAAAACTGCTCACTGTCTAGCTTTGCTGTGACTGGCTTCTTTGACTGAGGTTTTACAATGTGGATCCCCTTCTCTTCTGAAATACGCTCAGGGGTGTATGTTTTCAGGGGGGCAGACTCAAGGGGGGAAATGGTAAAGCTTGGCTCTGGTCCCCTGCTTCTGTTCACAGGGGTGAGACCCAAACTCCTCCGGATTTCAGCACTCTTCATCCAGAACTCCTCCACAAGATTATTCCTTTTCAAAGCTTCTTCTGCTGTGGTAGGGCTCCCCAATTTTTCCATCTCTCCATCTTGATTTTTTAGGGCAAGCTTGGCCAAAGGAGTGGAAGTTAAGGCTGGGACTGGCTGGAAACACACAGGTTCCCCTGGAGATTGAATGGATGCTTCACCAGAAGGTAAAGGCTGTGAACAAATAGGCAAGGGGGTGGCAGGTGGAGATGCAGGTGCTGCAGGAGTTGCTGGCTGCGATTTTACAGGTGATGTTGGTGTGATAGTCTCAGGCATTGCAACTGGCTGGGACCGTATTGGAGAAAGTGGTGCAGGTGGGCTTTTGACTTTTTGGTCATCAGAGATCTTGACTTGCGCCTCCTCTCCTGGGAGGAACGGTTCAGGGAAAAACCGTACATCTGGGGATTCAGCTTTGCAGGGCGCTGTTGCAAGAAGCTCCTTTGAGTCCTACACAGACAGATATAAAACACAGAGCATCATCAGTGGAACAAAACACCCACCAGCAGGTTCTAGACCAAGGAGTTCCAAACTTTGTACATATACCAGCTGCTCCATGTTTGCCACAGACCCCTAGATTGTTACGAGCAATTCTGGGAAATATTCTAGAATGCACACTCTCCTCATATGAGGAGGATGCAATATTGCTGGCTGCAGGGATCTGGATTGCCAGTGTGTCACCTACAGGGAAAGTACTGAACAAGTAGACCCAAGCAGGATTGAAAAATGGGTGGCCAAGACCGCAAAGGTCCTAAGTGGGAAGAGAACCTAACCCTGGGGGAGAGGGGGACAGGAGAACTGTCCCCATGTTGCAGGTTGGTTTCTCATACTTGTTTATGGCCCCCATGGTGATAGCTGATGCAGAAGTTTGTTTGTGGGAGTGGTAGTGACGTGGGTCCAGCTCAGGCAGCCGCTACCTGCCATATACTGGTGGTGGCAACAGCAACAATAGCTGAGTAAGAAGCGGCCATAGAGTAAAGTGGTGTGGCATCGTTGGTGGTGGCGGTGGTGGTGGCTGGGTCTAAACTGAGCTAAGACACGTTGGGAGCATTGACATGGGAGAGGGAAGGTGGCAAACAGACCTGGCACATACACTAGTCATCCACCAAGGGTGAAGTTCCGCTGACTACAGTGATCTGTTCCCAGCAAGAAGCATGCTGGTGAAGAAGAACCCAGCAAGACTGAACCCTTCTGCATTCTGCAGTGCAGTTGGGGAAGCAAGAAAGAAGAAACAATTTCTCCTTCCCTGTCCCAGTTGCATAGGATCTAAAAGAACCAAACTAAATATTAACCCAGCCTCCTGAATTGATTTGGGGCAGGACTGGGGAGCATACACAGCCCTTGTAACAAATCACATTTTCCAGTTATAAATATCAGGGAGGATTTTGTTTCTAAGAATTCCCATGCAACATTGGGTACTTTCCACTATCAGAATTTAATTCACAACCCTAGCTCTCAACAGATTCAGTAATATGAGGCAAAACAGACAGACAGCTGGTGAATAAGGACCATGATTAAGGACTACAGTACTAGCCAATATGAGTTATTCCTTCTTCAGGCATTATGACAGCTTTACTTTTATATCTATTTAGATGGCTGTGTACTTTTTGGACACTGTGTTCTGTATTGTTCTGTATTTTTTTGAATTTAAGCATTTACGTTGTGCTAAAAAAACCACAAGGCACGTGGATTGTATTTCATAACACTAGTTCAAGTCACACGAAGTGCCAGCAAAGATGATTGTTGGGTGACTTCTGACACATCCTCAAGGAATGACTGACTCAGCTCTGAATAAGTTGGAAAATTGTCCTGCAAAAGACTGAAGTAAAGAAGATTCTGGGAAATGAGTCTTTTACCTACAAATCTATGGGAAAGAATAAGGAGAAAGTCTCATTCCGCCACCGCCCACCCCCCTTGTCACAGAATATAGCCAATTAAAAGTACTGCTTGATACTAGCAAGCTGCTTCTTAACAATCAAAGTAAATCAGCTTTTCAAAAAGCTAAGAAAACTCCAGAGCATGAGGTACGAAAGTCAAACATGGCTTCACCTAAGGCAGGGGTCTGCAACCCACGGCTCCAGAGCCGCATGTGGCTCTTTTACACCTTTGCCGCGGCTCCGGGGCGGATACTAGCGAGGGGAGGAGGCGCATTGTGCGCCCCGACACTCCCCACTGTGGCGGGCGCTGTACTGGCTGTGACGTCGCATGGGGGCGGTGCGTGTGTTAGTCACGCACCGTCCCGACATCACCTTCCCGGTTTTGCGGCTCCCAGTTTTTTTTCTTCGGAAACGGGTCCAAGTGGCTCTTTTTGTCTTAAAGATTGCAGACCCCTAACCTAAGGTGTCAGCTGCCTCACATATTGTATCCATGACCTGAGAGCCTTCTCTGTGATGGTGTCCCCACTGGCCTCCTGTCTTGTAGTGGCCCTTCTTTCATTAGCTTAAAATGATTTTATTTACTCAGGCATTTACAGTGGGGGCGGGGCAGTCATTTGAAAGATGCGTATTTTCTGTTGTTCTATAGACATTTAGCTGATGGGTGGGATATAAATATTTCAATAAATAAATAAATTCTTGTTAATCAAATGAAGAGTAGTGTTTTCTAAATGCATATGCACTGTGTCCTTACAGAATAATAGATGGATGCACTGCGGGCTTTGCTTGCAAAAACAACAAAAATGAGAGCACCAACAGGGATGAGATCACACCTTCTCCATAGGTAGGTTTGTGTTCCTAGGATTCTAAGTGTGTGGAAAGGGCCTGTCTTGATTTTTGAAATATGCTTTAGACTGCTGAGCAACTTTATGAATAATAAATACTGTTATTAAAAGCCACTATTTGTACAAAAGCACAGTGTTCACAAATGATGCCTCTGTTTTGTACTCTGGGTTTTTTCCCCCAAGTACCAAATATAACGTAGGCAGCACTCTCACAAATTCAGTGGCTTCAGCTACCTCAATTAATTTCTTAAAACGCATTCCCATTAATTTTTCACCAATTTTTGTTCTAAGCATATTCATGGCAGAATGTTTGGGACTTGTTTTTATACAGAGATTCCAAACCAATTATTTGTCAGTCCTGTTTCAATGAGAGAAGCACTTCCACATGCATTTATGTTGCAAGCCAATCTATTATAAAGCAACACAAATAAAAATTGAAAATAAGCTTACAAATATTTTGTGTATGGAATCAGGGGTTGTGATCAAGTTTCTCTTTTAACATTTTACTCAGCTGGGTACGCAAGCATTAGCTATTAAGAAAATCACAATCCCTTTTCTTACTTCTTTTTCTTCTTCCTTGTGGTTTTCAGCTGGAGTCGGCAGAGCAGCCCTCTCACACGGTGACTGATCAGGCAGACAAAGCTTGCAAGGGTCTGAAGGAAAACCAACAAATAAGTCCATAATTATTTTAAACCAAATAAAGTGCATTGAGTTTACTGCCGCCTCCTTGCTTATTTCCAGATAGTCAACTTGGTACTTAACTTGAACACTACCATTCCACCCAGTTATACAAGACAGTCACAGTGCTATGGTCAGTGTAGCCTGATGTGATGCATATTACTTGGCAGCAAGTACTATTAAAATGAGTGGCGATTACTCACAAATAGGTATGCACAGGATTGTAGCTTTAGATGCTAAAATATTACACTGCTTGTAGAGGTGTGGCTCATTACAGGTCAAAAAGAAATATGTTTAGCAGTAAAGGGTAGTTGGACCAGACACAAGGTCAATCCTAGTCTATCCTGCTTCCCATAGTGGCCTCTGCGATGCCTCTGAGAAGTGCACAAGAAGGATTCAGAGACACGAATTGTAGCTTATAGTCATTGATAACCCTGTCTTCCATGCATTTGCCTAATTGCTTCAAAGCTACGTAAGCTAGTGGCTACCACCACATTTTGTGGTAGCAAATTCCATAAATTCTAGAAGGGCAGGATGAAAATTAAGCCAGAAGGTGACAAGAGAAGCCTTCATTTCCAGGGAAGATAGTAACAAACCCCAAAGGCAAGACAGCAGAAGCAGCTCCACAAGACTCATGCCAGTCTAAGATGGTTCTATAGAGCCAAAAGAAAGCCACTGATGGAAACTAGCACCACAGAGGTACCCCATACTGAGAAGACTCCCCAATGTGAACATGGCTCCAGCTAGTACCCCCTTATGAAGCCTGAATATCCAAGTAAGATCAGCTGCCATAAAAATGTCAGATGTCAAGTATTATTCCTTGGCCTTTTATTCTTTTTCGGCTATTGACAAATCAGGTTTTAAAAAGGCAGCCTAGACTTAAGCAAGACTATCATTCCCATAACCTGACACAACATTTTCCATGTGTACACCTTCATGGCAGCCACCTGCAAGCATTCCCTGAGCAGCAAATGTTCTCTGGCAACTTTGCCACCAGATTTACTTAATGATAATGAGAACCATGTGTTAGAATACTGTACTGCCTGCAGTGCAGACTGCTCAAAACTGCCTGGGGCTTCAGACTTGATGATTAAATTTTGGTACCTTCTGTCTCAACGGAAGGGGCAGCTGTCTCTTCTTCTTCTGCTTCTCCTTTTTCAGAGACTTTCAGCTCCAGTTCTTCTGCCTCTTCTTGATGCAAGCGGCACTCTGCTTCTGCATCAGATGGGATGTCATCTGCTCCCCATTGTTTTTCACATGGAAAGGAGCAGAACAAAAACTAAAGGATCTGACATGCAAATCTAGAGTGTCTTCGTGGTAAGATTTCACTGTGCCAACCCAGAGTCAAGAGAGATGAGTGAAATGATGGCTGTGACAGTAAGATCTGAAGGCAATCAGATGGACGGAGGGTGGCTGGCTCACCTTCTGCACCTGATTCTCAAAACGCCGCCCCCCCCATTAAAACAATCTGCTGGCCAAGGACTTGGCACATTCTCTGAATAATTAACATAACCTTTATTACTTTTGTATACCCATTTAGCATATGGCTAGCTCTAGGTCAATATTGATAGCAATAGGTTCTCTCCACTCATCTCAGAAGCTTTCTTGAGCACCGCTAATCCTCAAATGAATAAAACATTACAATTGTAATGACAACTGTCTCCACACACATTCACACACTGCTAAAACAGCACATGCACTGAGCTCAAATGTTTTGGGGTTTGCTAAGTCTTGCACAAAATACAACCACTGCACCCGTTTGAGACATGACTTTGTACTACAGAAACTACGTTTGACAACACACTAGGGAGTTTGTGGTCCCATACCATCATCCAACTCTGCACCGGTGTCCCCATCTTCAAGAGCTTCTGCAGGCTCGGTGCCTGCCTCATCTTCATAGTCGTTCTCCTCACACAGGGCTAGAATAAATATGATACATAAAGAAACGGGGGTAGGGGAGAAAACAGATCTATGTAAGTTCAAGTTCTAAGTTGTACTGTGGTCTCTTCAGAAGTCCACTTTTGTGTGTGAAGATCTAAGCGCCAGAAACAGTAATATCATGTGATGCAGACGCTGCTGAACTATACCACTAGTTAAAAGTGAGGTGTGCTGTATGTTTGTATGCTGCCCCCATAAAACCACACTTTGCATATTAAACCTAGCATGTCAGAGAGAAAACTATATAGAACATTTTTTTTAAAAAAAACCTAAACAAAACATGGAAGCATTCAAACCTATTTGCATTTGAAATGGTAAAGCCAACCTTGAGTTGCACTATATTACACTACTGATCATATAGCTCAGCTCACAGATACTTTTAATTGGTTCACTTTACCCATCTCTGCCCTGAAATTGCCTAGGCGACCTCTTAGATCATAATCTGAAAGTCTATGACACCAGATTTGTTTTCTGTTGGGTGCATTTTGTCTTGCAAAGCAGTAGTTTCAAAGCACAGTCATATTTGGCATACGTTTACCAGACTTTGGCTGGTCTGTGCAACTATCCAAAGCAAGCACTGGTTGGGTAAACTGGAATATAGCATCTCAGAGACTAAAAGAATTGGCACTAAGTGATGCAACATTTTGGAACATCCTTTTTAAAAAATGAAATGTTGTAATTGCCCAAGCTATCATGCAATTTCCCATGACTGCCCTGTTAACATTATCAAGATATATTTATTTTATTTATTTATTGAATTTATATACCGCCATGCCCGAAGGTCTAAGGGCGGTTCACAGAATAACCTTAGGCTGATTCACAGAATAAAAATAAAGACCTCAGAAGTCAGTGACATGTTTAATGGAGGTACAGATTGGGAACACGTTGGTGCAAACATATATTGGTGTGGTGGAGACACGTACCTATTCACAATTATTGTACAAGTATGCATTTACACACACCAGGCAGTTAAAGATGAAGTGCAAAGGGATAAAAGCTGTCACACCAAAATTTGTGAGCTATGCACTACTGTAGCCAGAAACGAATGGAGCCAACATTTTGTCCAAGTTGGTCAGCAGCCACAACTGGGTAAGGCGGTATGCAGCCGTCCTGTAAGCTCTGCTGTCAGAAGCAAAAGGTTTTAGAAATGCACTAACTACATTCATGCAAAACTCAGGTGCCAAATCTCAAGTAATCACTTTTCTATTATGCAAAATTAAGTTTCTAGCTTGTAAAAACCTGGTTCTTCTTTCCTAAAATGCCCTCAGTGACAGGGGTTATTCTGAATAATAAGTGCAGGGAGGGAGTAGGGCATTTTCCAGATGTTTTAGACCGCAGCTTCCTTCAGTCCCAGACAGTATGCTAAATGGCCACAACATCTGGAGTGCCATGTTGGCTACCCCTGATCCAGAAGATGGTCTGGCAAGAACAGCTAACATATTCCATCTTTCTCTCATATTTTAGGGTTACAACAAGCTTCGGTTTGTTAAAGTGTTTTCTCCTCTTTGAAATGAGGCCAAATTCAGGGGGTGCCCAGGTTTCTCTCAGGAATAGAAGAACTTAGAAATTCACAACTAGGGGCCGCTGTAAATATGATGCTTCCCAGTCGCTGTGATATTTTCCAGCCAGGTGCCTGGGACTACACCCGGCTCATGTCTGCCATATGCACATGGGCTATTGTAGCATAGTGGCTGTGAAGAAAATGTCTCTAATCCAAATGTCACCTCTGCTATGAATTCAGAGGAAGCTACAAGGCAAGCTATCGTCTCTTAAAATGAGCTGACATCTACAATGCAGGAATAATCTTAACCTATTTTACAGGATTAATGAGAAAAAGATTAATGATAGAAAAATGTAACTTGAATCCTTTGCTGTATAATGCTATATAGTTCTATATAAATGGCCTTATTATTATTATTTGCATAAAACAACCTTCAAAACATAGAGGGATCTGCATAGCTTCTTTGAAGTGCCACGTACAAGAAACGTTAGATTTAAATTGGTCCTAATTTCCTACTGCACAAATGAAAAACCCGTTTCCTCCTCAACAACAGCTGCAGTTCCTTCATAATACACATGGACCTCTTTTTTGTTTGGCCTGCCTTGGGAGAGGTTAACGTGGAAGCCTAGTTCATGCAAGAATTAACCATCTCAGTGAGACATGCAGCCTCCTCCCTTCTCCTTCCTCCCCAACCCAGCATGCAGTAGCACCAAAGGCATAGATAGCTCCATGGTTAAAAAAGGGCCAGCAGCAGCTGGAACACTAAAATTCCGGGCAGGTGGGAGCACCAGCAGTGGCGGGCAGGGTTACTTGTGAGCTGTAAAACAGAACATCAGCAAAACTACCTCCTGGGACTGCTTCCAGCCACGCCTGCACTGCCTCGTGGCGTATGGAGGGAAGGTCCGATGCTGAATTAAAATAAAATAAAATAATAATAAATTTCAAAGCAACGAAACAAACACTTTGAAAGTGAAAACATCTGAAACGGAAACATCAAGGGAGGGAAACTTCAAGAAGAGCAGACAGACCAAGGAGACACCAAACACAGGGAAGACCAAAGTCGTCCCACCCCCTGCTCCGAAAGGCGGGGGGTGGGGGGAGAAAGATGAAGCATGAATCCTTGAAGCATGAGTAATTGCTGCAGTGGTTTTTGCTACCCACCTGCAAGGAGAGGTGGTGCAAAGATGTTCGTTTCTGGTTGCAGATGAATCCTTGTCCGAGCTCTGGATCAATCAAGCCTCACTTAGACTACTGCGGGCCATTTCTTTCCATTCAAATCACAACAGTCCTGCAAAATGTATCCCTTTCCCTATCTGTATTATGTCCCCGCCTCCCTTTGGATGGTTGAACTGATTCTTCAATTCCCATGCATTTAATGCATTGATGTGTATGAAGTGCTGTATCAACTTTTCCCAAACTGTTGCCTTCAAATATTTTGGACTACCACTCCCACCAGCTCCATCACAGTGGCAAACGGCCAGTGATTGTGTGACTTGTAGCTGAACACACCTAGAGGGTGCCAGGTGCAGTCAGGCACTCAATGGCCTAAGTCCAGCACAAAGTTAGGCTTACTTAAACTCAAGGATTTCATTGGGTTTATGTATGCCTAACTGTTGGGTTTAGAACAGTGTCCTCACACCAAAGGCTCTTCAGTTCTCTATGTCTTCTGCCAAGCTTATCTGTTACAGACTCATTTGATGCCTGCATTACCCAGAGTGCTGTTCCCTATTTCCTAATAGTCCTTCAAAATCATCAGGTTCTTACTTCTCAAACCTGACAAAGCCTTTCCTGTAGAACTGTAGACAATACAAAGGAGTGACTTTATTTCTAATTTACCATCTTCTGTATGGTACTCCTTAAGCAAGCCCTAGTCTCTTTTCACCATTCTCTTGTATTTGTTATTTATGTGACAAGGAAGAGTACTTTTATACTAAATTATTCTGTGGACAGTAAAAGCAGCTTACAGTTTATAAAAATCAAGATGGTGAATAGGATAAGAGGAAAGAAAACTCAGAAGATTCCAAGAAGGGCACACAGATTCAGATTCTGGGTCACCAGTGAAAGTTTATGTAACACACTCATGTGGAATAAAGCAAAAACAAACATCTACTTCTCTTATAAAATTTCCTAGGTCCCGAGATTTACTGGCATTCCAAGTTCAATTTTTAATTTTATTTTACTTTGAGAAATAAGCTCTCGGTGTTTGGGACTGGGCCTTCTCAGTTTTGGCCCTGTAACTTTAGAACCAGGAAAGAACAATTCCCTTGACCTAAAAAGGTTTGCTATAAAAAAAGTTTGAGACTCCCTGAGACAGACAGATTGAATATGCAGTTGGATGATGAAAGGCGTGGCTGAAGACTAACAGCACCTATGTGAGGCTTCCAAAAAAAACAGGAGAATTCTGGCTGGGAAAATTATGCAGCCAGAGGTTGAAGGTTAGGCATTTCCTGACATCTGAAATGTGTAGAGAATGAAAAGATAACCTTTCTCTTGCAAAGAGTGTCCACATGACCTACTCTAATTAGAATTTATTTTCAATATAAATCAAACACAGAACATCCATTAAAAGTTAGTTCTATATTAGAGGGAAGACGAGACACTGCAAATCATTTGGAGAATATAACCAAAACTGAACCTAAACGGACTACAGATCCTGACAGCTTTGTAGCAGCAACATGCTGCTCTCTGAATACTAGGCACATGATGAATCCCTGCAGCTGAAGAATTACCTAGAGAGAAGTCTGGAACCCACTGCAAGAGGAAAGTAACAAGCTGCACAGTTATTGTGCAAAGCAATTACTTTATGGGAAGTACCTTAGCAACACAGACCTGGAATGACATAACAAACATCAGCTCCAGGCAATGGCAAAGGCAGGCACCTCCTGGGAGCTCTGAGCATAGGAAAGGGCCCACTATCCCAACAGCAACAGGTTTGCTTTGCACAGAAAGTCAGAGGCAATGCAAGAGAATTTTCAAGTTTCCACGCCCTGCTTTTTTCTGGTTAACGAGGCCCACAGAGAATGCTTTGTATGGATTTCCCTGCAAATCCTGCATAGAATAAGGAGCATTGAGCAATACCTCTTTCGCTACAGGCAAGATACTTAAAAGCATTCAGTGTCAGCTTTTAAAAGAATTATCCAAGGAAGAAGAATCCAGAACTGTCATAGGCAATATTTGTCTTATACTTAGGACATTTCCCCTAACGTTTAAGAAAGAGCAACCTTCTTAAAACTTAATTATTTAGCACTGCGTTCTCTATTCTTCTTCAAACATTTCTCAGTCATGCAGTAGATATAAATATATTTAAATAAATGCAAAAGTAAAACTTTCCTCTTCACAACGAATATACTCAACTCTTTCAGATTCTCCAGACATAATTTGGCTTCTAGGCCTTTTATCGTTCTTGTTACTCTACTCTGGATCCCAAATTCCAACTGAGGTCTCCACAGTACTGATGTTTTTTTTAAAAAAAATGGATTGGCCTTCCTATGTAACTTTCTACACCTCTCTGCTCCTGATATTTAGGGACTTACTTGCTTTCACATTTCTGACTTGCATTAGCCATCACCACAAGCTCTCACTAGTATAGAACTGCTTCTATCTGCTTTAGGAAGCCCAGAACACTTAAAGGCCTGCTCAAAGGACTGCCTTCCACTATACCCCACATAGGCATACTAGCAGACATCCATCATTGCAACCCTGTTCTCATACTTTTTCACCATTCCATGGCATATTTTCAGGCTCCTTAAAGCCACTTCCTAAGCCTAGGTGCCAAAACTTCCTTGAACAAGCTTCTCAGAGAGAGGACCATCTCTGGCTATGATATCTTTATTAAGTTCAGAGCACCGGGGAAAGTAAGACACAGCAGGAAGTGCCATGAGCCTCTCTTCCACTCAGCCTCAGCAAGGGTGGGATCACCTTTCTTATCTTCTGTCCACTTTAAGATTAAGACACTTCTGCTCATATTGAAGCTGGTTGAAAGAGGAAACCAAGACAATTCCTGCTCTCATATCCTCCTCTGTACCTGGAGCCTAGTAGGGCACTTAGCACCTAGTAGGGTTCCTTAAATCTTCTCCTTCCTACCTAATGCTAAGCAAAACCGTATCAGATACCAACTGTATTGTCAAAAAAGGAGCTGACATTGTACTATCTTAAGAAAATCGGCACTTCTTGCTTTTAGACAAAATTTGAGATCCACACAGCTCTAAGTTGTGGACACAAAGAATAACAATTTGTTTTCAGAGTTAAATAAAATTCCGCTAAGACTTCCTGCTAAACCATGCCAAGGGTCTATCAAGTCCTGCATTCCGATCTTTCTCCTGCTACAATTAGATCCTTATAAGTAGGAGAGCATCAGAACGTAAATGTAACCAGGGATGCAAGCCTGGAAGATTCCCTTTTGATGGCCTTTGTAAGCAACAACAAACGGAGACCAACCTGAAATGAACATTAAGTGATATTAAGACATTTGAGAGTTGGCCTTTCTGGAGATACAATCAATAGGGAACAAATGTCCTTGTGATGGAAGGGGTCAACGCAGCAGACACGTTTACCTCTGGAGGTGGAGGACTTAGAAGTAGGGCCCAGTTTTTCCTCCTCCTCTTTCTGACGGATGTGTGTCCAATGCACATCTGCCAAGATCTCCAGTGGATCAATCGGATTTACTATCTGCTGCAGCCTCAGGTTTCCAGCTAGCAGACAAGAGGCCAATGGTGGATCATGTTGATGGAGTGGCAAGGGATAAAAGGGAGGAAAAAGAGAGGGAAGGAAAAGGAGCACACACAATAGGAAAGAAATGCAGGGAAAGGGAGGGAAAAATGAAAGAAGTTACTTGCGGAGATCAGCTGGCAAAAGAAGACAGGTAAAATTCAGCATCATGCAGGCATATGCTCCCCTCCAGACTCACTCGCCCTCTCCCACACATGCACAGACAGGACTGCAGTTTGGAAATTCCACTCCATGCCAAAAATGGTTCAATGGTGCATATTATTAATCAAGAATTCACCATCTCTAAGTTTTCCTTTTAAGTATTATTATAGGAAAAAGTCACAGTCTGTTAGTAACTGGATATCCATGTTCATAGAAAAGTACACAAACCTGCACTTTTTAGCATTCTTTGCTTAATACTAAGAAAACCCAGGAAGATGACATTACAGAATGATTTATATATATAAAAGTGACTTCTTTTCCAGACAAAAGCATTTCAAAAAGTAACATGACTGTCCTATTTTTAATTAATACCTTTCTAATTTGACACAAATTGAGTTATAAAACTGAACTGTGGAAGGAAAAATGCTATTCAGAAGTGAGTGATGAATCCTGGTGGCCACATGGCACCTCGTGCTGTCAAGTCCCCTTGATGCAAGTCCTTGGGTAAGTAGAGTTAGTGTTTATACCACATCACACAGCATTAGGAGTTAGAAGGGTGAGTTTCAACCAGCAAGAATTGAGAGTAGAAGGGAAATTTATAGAAACCTAGCAAGGCTTCCAAAGAGCAGGCCTCACCCTATCATCCCAAACTGTACCTTCTTATTCTCAATGCATTTCACCATTCCCAATTTCACTTGGCCAGTTAAGAGACCTTAAATGAACATTTCTCCAATGGGAATTTGTGTGTGTGTGTGTGTGTGTGTGTGTGTGTGTGTGTGTGTGTGTGATACAGATGTTTATCTGAGGGCAGCTAATTGGCCTTGTTAACAGTCATTACTCCTGTGTCTTTTATCTGATTTGTACAATAATAACTGAAACTGCATATAAAGCACTGAAGCTTTTTGTTTCAGTATATCATGCATTCTGCAAAAAAGGAACAAAAGGCATATGGTTCATGAGATAAAGTAGGCATCTCGGCACCTTTCACAGGCTTGACCTCTCTTCCCAGAGAATCAAAGCAGAAATAGGAACAGAAGATGGACAGAGGCATCCTCTCTTTGATCACAGAAGTCTTTAATCAGACACACAGATGTTGCATTTAATGCAAGAAAGCAAACAAACAGAATTTGAGCTGTAAATTTACAGGTTTTGTTCGCTCCTTATCTGGAAGTTAACAGTAATTCTCAATTACAACTAATTTGGTGAAACAACTTAAAAAAAATATGTTGCTTCATGTGAAGCCTGCTCTTTGTAAAATGCCCCCCCCCCTTTAGGGGAGGTGATGACAATGTGAGGGTACCTTTAAATGTACCCGTGTCCTCTTCATTTGAGAGACGTTGAAGCCAGAGGCCTTGCTGAAGTTCTCTCTCCCAAGGGTAATACTCTCCCTCTACAGCAGGGGGAGTCACACATCAACAAATAGCATTGATACAGAAATTAGAGCAGAACAAAGAAAAAGAGAAGGACAGAGACTCAGAAAGAACACAGGGGTGTTTTAGGGAAATCCAGAAAGGTTCAGGACTGCTTCACCTATAAGAAACCTTACACAGATTTTCACAGATTTCATGTACAGAATTAAATGCAATGCGTAGGAACACCACCCCATATGATGAACACCTGTCTACTTTGTTGTGTGTGCCTGTTGCAAAAAACTCTTTCTTCTTCATGATAGGTATATATAAATTAATCACAGCTGTATTTAGGGTTACAAGTAATTTCCTTGCCAAAAAGCATTATCTGTTCAGGGGGAAAAAATCATGCTTGAAAATGCTCTTCTGTTCCAAGGCATTCATCAACTAAATTTCTTTCTGATGTGCAAATTTAAGTGAGCTGGTGGTAAAGGAATTCTGAGAACTTCACATTTGTAAACCTGCTTGAAGCAGAAGGTGCCGGATTATCTGTCTCCAAGATGCAACTTTACAATATTCAGGTACAGAAATATTTTGTAGTGATAACTCCAACAGCAAGTTCCTTGGTCTGTTTAATAGCACAATTGAAGCTGCCTTGATCTCTGTTGTCTTAACTCATCAATGGCCTTTACTGAAAAGCCACTTTGTTCTTAAACAGGTGCTGCAAGAGATGTGCGAGTTCTCTGGCAAAGGAGGCCCATTTTGAAAGCTGAACTCCTCATTTGGAAGAGCCCCACCCACCAAAGATATATGTCTGATGAAACTGATCAGGTACCAGCCACCACGACAAAAAAAGTGACTTGAGCAGCAAAGCTTTCTATTTCCACAAACAATCCTCAAAAGTAATTTAAAATGCCAACACCCTATAAATCCCTGAAGACTGAATATTATGCAGATTTATGGTTCCCAAACCTTTCAATAACTGAGACACCTGCCTGTTCTGATCTGTAACTGATACTCCCTTAAGCAGTTAATGCAGAACTGTTGCCATGAGATGCAAGCATGAGTATCTACACATAACACTTTTTGTGACTCACTCTTGATTTCCCAACTACCTTAGGTGGTAATCCCTAGTTCAGACATGTGGTTTTCCACCCCCAATTAATCCATGTCTTAAGCAGTCATAAAGGAGCTGAGGGGGGGGAATCCAATTTTTGATCCAAGTGCAGACCCCTATATAACTAAAAGCAGGGGTCCTTCTGGTCTGGAAGCAAAGCTTTGTCCAACCTTTCTGCTATTCACAGGCCTTTGCTGCTGGCTCCTAGTTCTGAGCTGCGATAGACTCTAAACCTATGCAAACACATCCAAGGCCAAATGAATACAGCCTCTGAACATTTCATCACCAACAGCCACAGAAACATGCCAAACTTTTCACTTAACCTATTTACTGAATCACAGTTCCAGCCCTGACTTGCCTCTTCACCCTGCTACTGAACTACTTCCTTGGCCTGCAGGCAAATCAATCTTTCATTACTTCCCTAACCCTGGCAATGGACCTTTGAGCTCACCCAGCTGCCATCATGTAGGATCATAAAAAGCTACCTGTAGAGCATTTATCCATCTAGCTCAGTATAGCCTACATTGTCTGATGGTAGCTCTCCAGGGTTTTAGTCAGGTCTCACCCAGCCCTACCCAAAACTGCCGGGGATTGAGCCCAGGGTGTTTTTGAATGCAAAACGTGCATTGTACAATTAAGCTTTGGCTCTTCCCCAAGCCTTTTGTTATGGAGGAGTACCTGCCTGTCGAACCGGCTCCTCAAATTATAACTCTGTTTTAAGCCTGAATGCAACGCATGACAACTGGGATGCTGCAAGGTTCTATCTTGGGCCCAGTGTTGTTCAATATCTTTATGAATGACTTGGATGTAGGTATGGAGGGGATACTCATCCAATTTGCAGATGACTCAAAACTGGGAGGGGCAGCCAATGCTGCAGAAGACAGAATGGGGATTCCAGATGACCTCAACAGATTGCAGACCTGGGTCATAACTAACAAAATGAATTTCAGTAGGGACAAATGTAAAGTTCTACACCTGGGCAGGAAGATCCAGGTGCACAAATGTAAGATGGGCGACACCTGGATTGCAAACAGTACATGTGAAGAGGATCTAGGGGTTTTAGTAGACCACAAGTTTCGTAGGAGTCCACATGCAGCAGCAAAAAAGGAAGAAAACTACTTCTATTCTAGGCTGCATCAACAGAAGCACAGTGTCCTGATCAAGGGAAGTCACTAGACCTGCTCTATTCTGCTTTGGTCACACCTGAAGTACTGTGCCCAGTTCTAGGCACCACAATTTAAGAAGGATAATGACAAGTTGGAACGTGTGCAGAAAATGGTGACTAAGGTGATCAAAGGTCTGGAAACCAAGTCTTATAAGGAATGATTGAGGAAATGTGGTATGTTTAGCTTGCTAAGGAGAGACTGAGAGGAGATACGATAACCATCTTCAAATATCTAAAGGGCTGTCACATGGAGGATGGAGCAAGCTTGTTTTCTTCTCCTCAGGAGGATAGGACCTGAACCAATGGATTCAAGTTACAAGAAAGGAGATTTTGACTAAACATCAGGAAGATCTTTCTGACAGTTAAGAGCTGTTCGGCAGTGGGATAGACTCTCACAAGAGGTGGTGGACTGTTATTCCTTGGAGGTGTTTAAACAGAGGTTGGATGGCCATCTGTCATGTATGATCTTGCTGAAATTCCTGCATTGCAGGGGGTTGGGCCGGATGACCCTTGGGGGTCCTTCCAATTCTATGTTGATTCCCAGATGTAAATTTGCAGACTGAAAAATGAAAACCTGGAACAGTGTTACAGAGATGAAAACCAGAGAGAGAAAGAGAGTAAGATAGGTTAGAGAAAATACAATTTTAATAACTGCCAGCTTCATGAAGACCACCACCTCGGGCCCAAATACTACTTCTAAAGATTTTTCATGGGACTTCCCAGTAGTCCGTAAATATGAGTCTCCAGCAGGTTTGCAGTCTTTGCACTGACATCCAAGTTTTCCAAAAGAAATGGGAGATGCACTTTATATTTGATTATCTATTCTGTATGATGGCAATCTGTGATCAATATGCCAGCTTGGGCTCCTTCAGGATCAATGGCAAGATATAAATTGAACAGCATTGAAAAAATAAAATTAATATGCATATCCAAATCCATATCATGAGAATCAATTGAAACTATCTACTAACCTTCACTAGAGACTTCTTCCTCTTCTTCCCCCTCCTCTTCTTCTTCTTCTTCTTCCTCTTCCTCCTCTGCTTCATTGTCATGATTCTTCTCTGTGTCCAGCTCTTCCTCACTCTTGCCCTTCAGCATGGCATGTATCCGCACAGCCTCTTTCCAAGGCACACCACCCAGGTCAGAAGTGGGCTGCTGTGGCTGTTCCTCCCCCTCCTCCTCCTCCTCTTCTTCTTCCATCTCGGATTCTGAACTACTGCAGAGGAAAATCAGGAAAGTTAGTAGATGATACTTCCACAGGGTTTTCCCCCCTGTGCGTACAAGCAGATGATTGTTTTAAAATAACCATAGCCAACAAAACAAAACAAACTGCCTCAAACCAGGTCAGAATATTTGTCCATCTATTCCAGGAGTGGGGAACTTTCGGCCCATAGACCAATCTTGGCCTGCAAGCGAGTCCACGAGGCCACTTTTCCACAACCACTGCCACATGTTCCCCACCCCTGCTCTTGACTATGACAGAATGGGGTCATTCAAAACTGAATTGAATCAGAATTTAGCACTGAAACACAACCTACATGTCAATTGTTGAGGGGTTTTATTTCCCACTCCCAGTTTGCAGCCAATTTGAGGTCTCTGTGGTCCCTGATTCCAAAGTCAAAAAGAGCCAGTCATGAGAGGAAGGTAACTAGTGGCCCCCCCACTCAGACACAATCAGCATCAATGGAATGACAGCCTCTTTCATTTCAGCACACGCCTTACTGAGGAATGATCCCATTAGAAGAAGAAAACAACATTTAATCTTTATAGGCCTGTTACATATTCCTCTTAGAAAAGCAAGCTCCTCCTCTCCTGGAGGCTAAATCAACAGGAATTCACCCTTCTTTTCTTTGTCATATGTTTTACCCTTTCCCCCTATCCATTTTTATTGGACAAAGTCCAGCAGGAAATTCTCCAGTACAAAAAATATTTGAAAAGATTAGGAGGTACATATCTCCAACTCATTTCACTTAGAATTGTAGCAGCAAAAGTATACACTAAATTTATCTCATTTTTCTTTTGTTTGTTCCCTGGCAAAAATATTGTTACTTTTGTTGCAATTAAGAATAGCAGTGGGATTCTGTCTTTATTCACACAAACTGTGAAACCTTCCATTTGTTGCTTAGCCATCTATTTTCACAAAAGATGTGGGAACAGGTTTTTCACAACTTTTTAAAACCAGGCTGTTAAGTGAAATTATGGGCAAACTTCAGAAATGCATAATCCTTTTGGGAATTTTATCTAGACAAAGAAATGTTCGTTGTGATTTTCTCAACTCCTAAGAATGTGTTTTTCCAAACATTTGTGTTAAGAATTATTTTTTAAAAACAGCTTTTTATTTCAGTACATTGCCTGACAGATAGCTAGGCCCTCAAGGAGGAATGTTGGCTTTGCTTTGTTGGAAGAAGAAAAAAAGTCAGTTTTATGTTTACTGACACTTAAAAATAGTATGCAACTCCCAGTCAAAGTGCAGAACACATGCTCAAATTACAAAAAAAGTGGAATTCAGGTTCTTTCTTCTAAAATATTTCTTTTAAAGCAGAAAGGATCCTAGTGCAAGCTGTGTTCAAGTGGAAGAAAAGTGAGGTGAAGCTGCTTAACCCCTTTCCACCTTGAGAGGACTTTGTCCAGAAAGATGACCTGTAAATGCCTTTAAAAATGATAAACTAAAGTTTCCCTTCAGCTAAAAATCATATTCCCCAAGTTCCTTTTCCACTCACAGTGGATGGAGGGGGAAAGAACAAGGCCCAGCCGGTCACATCTCTCAGGACTAGGCACCTTCAAGCACACTTTGGCTTGCAAACTGGCTTATGATGCAATTTGTCTTATCTGATTATTTTGCATGGATATGGTTGTTATTTCAATAGTAGCTTTTTGCTGTTATTCTGTTTCATTGCACTTTGTATTACTGCAAGTTTTACTTCAAGTTTTTCAAAAGGTTTGACAGTCATCTGTTCTCTGACTGGCCTATTCCTGCTTAGTGCTTTTTGGCTTGGCTTGTGGTTGTTAGAACTGTGAGATGTATTTTAACTAGCTGGCTGAGAATGTTTTGGCTTCTGTCTAATGTAGTGCTAAGTGCCCCATAAGCACAAGAATTCCTGCTTGCGCAATGTAGAGCTGCCATACGTCCAGAATTTCCCAGACATAGCCGGTATTCGGCTCTCTTAAACAGCATTTGGGCAGAAAATCGCTGAAACGTCTGTGAAAATCTGGACATATGGCAGCGCATGTTGGAAGTGGAGATTTTTCCAAATTTCATTAAAAGTTGCTCAGAAACTTTGGCAAAAAAGGAAAAGAAAAAGCTCAACAACTTTTGTGTCCAGATTTCCACTTTTTGAAATACGGCAACCCTAGCGCAATGAGACTTCCTCCCTTCTTTCCTCTGCACCCCATAAATTTGTTCTGGGTGTTCCCCCAACCCTCCAGAGTAGATTTGGAGAGGGCATACGGCAGATGCAGGTGGAGGAGAGGGGAGAAAGTCCTGTTGCGCATGTGAGAATCCTTATTCAGCGTTGTACTGCATTTGATACAAGCCTTATTGGTTTTTAAGGGGGAAACTCTGAGCCTTTTTGTATTATTGACATTTTTTTAAACTTCTACTCTTTCAAGCCACCTTGAACAAGCATTCTTTAGAAAGGCAGCCAAGTCATATTTTAAATAAATTAAGGCTTTTTAAAAAAGAAAAATAACCTGCTGGGTACATCCTCTTCTGTTCCTTTGTCTAGCACGCTGCTCAGGTTGTGCTCTGCCAAGGTCTCCTCAGGGACTTCTTCCAACTCCTCTTCCCGTTGTACCGAGAGACGGTAATTCTCCAGTTCAATCCGCTCTGGTGTGCCACGCAGTCTCTTTGCAATGCTGGGTTCCTCTACGCCATTTACACTGGGAACTGGGGAACAAAAATTAACAGGGGGGAAAGAGCATTATGAGCATTGAACCGGACTGTGAAAGTATTGTATTTGTTTCCATCAATGAGCCAAATTTGATTCTGGTTGATTCTCCTAATAAGAGATTTGACCATGAAAACTGCTACTAAAAAGCAGGATTTGAAAAAGAACTAATAAGAGGGAATTTCTGCTTTGTTTCTGGAAAATGTCTACCTTATATTGACAAGTAATGCAACATAAGAGGTGTAGGCTTAATTCACACATGTGGCCCAGTGAGGAGACTGTTGGGCAGAGCAACCACCTCCAAGGAGAAAACTGAAGAGGAACCCCTTTCTTTGCTATGCTCTATTTCTTCCTACTAGAGTTCAATTGTTGTTGCTGTATTTTTTAAACCTAGGGGAGCATTCAAAAATGGTATACAAGTCTTCTCTCCCACCTCAGTCTGTTGCATGCATATATATGTTTATGCTCATTGGTTTGGATTAGGGTTGCCAGACACCCGCGGTTCTTGGGGACAGTCCCCGGATTTGCAAATCTGTCCCCGAACAAAATCCGTCGTCATAATATCCCCAGATTTGCAAATCCGTCCCTGGGAAGCGTGGCAGCGGCAGCCTCAGCAGCCTGGAGCCAGTCTCTTAGTGCAGTTGGCTCTGGCTGGCTTCAGGAACTGCTCGCTGCTCACTGCCGTGGCACCCGCCATTTTTCCTGCACCACGACAGCGAGCAGCTCCTGAAGCCAGCCAGAGCCAACTGCACTACCAGGCTGGCACCTCCTGGCAACAGCCGCCCGCCCGTGACTCCCAAGCCTCCCCTGATCTGTGAAAACAAAGGGGGAAGGGGGAAGGAGATCAGGGTAGGCTCCGGAGTCACGGGCACGAGGAACGCCGTTGCCCAGTCTCTGCGCATTTATGTTTCACAGGGTGCAAAAGAAGGGCTTTACACCTTTATACAATATGCATGTGTGCTTGGGCCCAAGGTCTTTTGCTTCACCATCCCCACTACTGACTCCCTGTTGCTACTCAGCTTCAAAAAAAAAAAAAAAAGGGTCCCCAGATTAATTTTTAAAAATCTGGTAACCATAGTTTGGGTTAATAAATACGGAACTGCTATCACTTCTTCCCTCATTTCTCACTTATTAACATGGATGAGAATCCCCTTTTCAACTCTAAACAGAGCACTGAGTGAATCATTAACTACCCTTACTATGAAAAAGATGACCAATCAAAGCTTATTCATATTTTTGTCCATTTTCGTAGGTATTTGCACCAGAGCTATGAAGGGTAAATAATAGAGGACTTCCGAGTTAGCGCGATCAGCAAATGGCGCAGGAATTGGCTCAGTGGAAGAGGGGTCCTGCCGCGGCGACGACGCAGGGACCCTCAGAAACCACAGGCGCTGAAGCCTGTGGACTTGGTGACTCGGTGGGCACCATTTGCGCCCCCTCCGACTTGCAAAGAAGCCTTTTTAAAGGCTTCGGAGCGGGTGGCGGAGAGCGGCGTGGTGCTGTGAGTAGACCGCTTCTTCCACGGAGTGAAGCCGCAAGCCATGGCTGGAGAGCGCTGACTTCTTTCCTTGATCATTTGGACTACAAAAAGTAACAACCCGTGAGTAATACGGAAATTGGAATTAAAAATCTCTTTTAATTGAATTCGGTACGACCGGGGGAGGTGCCAAAAGGAAGTCCGCCTCCCCCCCCCTTGCAGACAACTTAAAGCAAGAATTAGATAACTAAGGTCGAGAGACTGTCTTCCTCTCTTCGAGATAAAATTTTTTAATATAAGTGGATATATAAGTTTATTACTGGAGGATTAGAACTGAACGTTAGAGTTGAAGTGTAACCCCCCCCCCCCGATCCAGGAGCGATCCGCGAGAGAGCCTGCAGAAGATATTTACAGAGTTTGACAGCTGTCAAATGAGCTGTCAAAGTCAGGAAAGTCTATTTTTTGCTACTTGTGCCGGTTATTTTTGTTACATTGGACTGTAAGTTTTTGAAAATAGAGAGGAAATAAGAACAAAATAACCTGATTGTTGGAGAAAGAATACTTAGTAACCAGAATCCCTCTAGAGGGGGTTCTGAGATATTACAATGGCTACAGATGGAAAAATACAGGCAGAGTTGGATAGGGTGTTTGATTTCCTGGGAAAGCTGCAAGAGCAGAGTGATGTTATGGCTACAAATCTTACAACCTTGAATCTTAAAATAAACAAATCTGCTGAAGCGGTTAAGGACTTGACTCAAGAAAAATCTGCAGCTGGAAAGGAAGATACATGTGCTGTTTTGGAAGAATGCGAAGGAGGAGCTGAAACGCTACAAGTGAAAAAGGACAACCAGAGGCCTGTTAAGTTGGAATATAAGGAAAGCAAGGTTTGGATGACGAAAATTTGGTTTGAAATGGAGAATGAAGACTGGGGATTTTTCCCTATGGGGAGTCCGGAAGACCTATGGATTACAAATTTGATCAAGGCGAAAACTGGAATGTTTGGGACATTTGGGACACTTGGACTTAGAAAGAGTAAGAAGCAGGACCTGGACTCTTTCTTTGAATATGGAGGTCTGGTTGGAAAAAACATGGACCCTATTGGGTCAAAGATGCTCCGAGATCTGATGTTCAACATAAAGGACTGTCAAAACCGGCTGAAAGGGACTGAGAGAGATTTAAGGGCCTCGGACGTGATAGATCCAGGCTGAGAACTGACAGAATGAAGGACAATTTCTGGGGATCGAAACTGGGGGAGGGGGGGAAGGCTTTGGAATCCAAAGGGGCACAATTATATGTCTTCATTTGATAGGTTGTCTTGTAATTATTTTAATAATTGGGAACCTCGTGAAAGGGAACTTGGGTCGACCTTAGAAAAAGGGGTTAATGTCGAGTATTAAAATGAGGTTTAGAAGCTTAAAACTGGCTAATTAAGACGAATTAAGTAAAATATTAATAAGGGATAATTTGGGTATAAAGAACTTGCTGAGCTAAATTTTGGAATTGGGATGCAAGAAGGGGAGGTGGGGGAAGTCCGGGAAAGTGGTTAAGAGAATAAGGTTTTAAAAATTATACGTGTTATTTGTGTGTAGTGTCGATGTGTATGTTTATGTTTTTGTGTTTGTCTAAAAAAATTTGAGAAAACCCTAATAAAAATTTTATTTAAAAAAAATGAAGGGTAAATAATAATAAAATCATAGAACCATAGAATTGTAGAGTTAGAAGGGACCACGAGGGTCATCTAGTCCAATCCCCTACTATGCAGGAATCTCAACTAGATCATACATGATAGATAGTCATCTAACCTCTGCTTAAAAAAACTCTAAGAAAGGAGAGTCCACCACCTCTCATAACGATGATAAAAACCACCATTGTCAGCACCACCGTAACTAGACTCTGCCAAAATCGAGTTTTGTCATCTCCCAAAAACAAACTTACAGAACCAGGAGGCCTAGTCTGGAAATGTGGTCTATCAATCTTAGCTTACATAGCAAATGCAAAATGAATTTTGGGTAATGAAAGTGCATTGGGTGATGCAGGAACCAAGATTTTAAAAGTCAGTGAATCTCGACTCCTGTCCCCAAATTTTCAGGGGCTTAATATTAATGTGACATTTCAAAACAGGTTGCATAATGACCAAGTTCACATTTGCACTAGCATATAAATTTTAACAACTGCTTCTGTTTTGATCTGTTCCATGTTTCTAGCAACAGGACTATAAAATTCAGAGCAGGAAGACAACAGGAATAGGACATGATACAAGATTTTGTTAAGTGTTAGGGCCCTGGCAAAACTGTATTGCACTGCAATGACCCCACTGCAATTATGTGCCTGTTTCCAGAGCACATAAAAAGGGGACTGTTGGCAGGATATGTAGTTACTGGAGTATTTTTACCATTCCAGGAAGAAGCAATAATTAGTTCAAGTTTAAGACGTTCATAACACAACGATGGTTAGCAAGAAATGAGGTTAGTTTTAGAAACAAACTGGATAAATAGTCCTGTTAATGTTCATTTGATAAAGGTAAGTTTAACTGTTGATAACTGGAGTTAAATACTTATAGTTAGGATCACATTTCTATAATAGGGTAACATGATTGTTTAAGATGGCTTAGTCTGTAGGTTGATATTTTTATATTATAATCTATGGCTATTTTTGTGTGTGTTAAAAAAATAATTTCATAATATATGAATTGATTTTAGATGTCAACACAGTAGACACTTATATCTTACTCAGGCTTCGTTACCACAACAAACATATACCAAATAACCAAGTTATGATTTACATAAATCTTTCAATACTGAATAGTGTAGTTGATTCCAAAAGACATTTATGGTTTAAAAGTGTTACACACTTAATGGGAAGGGCATAGCTCACTGGTAGAACATATGTTGTGCTTGCTGAAGATTCCAGTTTTAATCTACATGTCCAGTTAAAAGGACCACTGTAACAGATTTCTGAAAGTCCCAATAACTTGGGAGAGATCCTGATAGTTTGAGTGGGCAACATTGGCCCAATCTGATTAGTTGTAAGACAGATTTATATGTGTCTTATACCAGTGACTACCGTAAGTTTTGCACTCTGGGCAAGTTACAACAGCAACCATCCTATCAGGGTTGTTGCAAAGGCAAACTGAGAAGACAGTATTTAGTAGTTTTATATGAAAAAGTATTCAGTATACAGCCTCACTATCCATCCAGCCATCCACCACCAAAGGAAGCTAAATAATTGGCACATTTACTATTAAAGTCAAGCAGATACAGTACCACTATTACACCAGTATTGCATACAGATGCGTCACTTAAAAGTTCTATTATCCTGCTGCATTATTTTATGGGTAAATGTGCTAATATGGCAGTTAAAAAAAATCTGGTTGTAAGATGTAAACATCCTTAAATAGACAAGTGTTTTATTCCTCAACAGTTTTATGTTTTGGAAGCATTTGGCGATGAGCAGTACACAGATCAACCAAAAGGAGCTGTTTTTCATAAGTGTGCAGCCCGCTTAGCTGTTTTGTGAAAGCTGACAGAAGATTTATTTATTTCAATCCTTGACCGAGCCAACTTCTTGGTAGAAGGAATGCCAGGGACAGAGATAACATCAATCCTCTGACGTGTCCTTTGGTTTTTCCCCTTGTATAGAATGTTCCTAAAATAATCTCCATTTTCTGTGACTTTTTAAAAAATTAAGCAAACTGACAGCTATTTGTCTGAACACCACCCCCGCCCATAAAGTCAACCATCATTCCCCATTGCAATTTTGACAAAACAAATCAGGGACTGACTGGGTTGTTGCCTCCTTTGCGATGGTTCTGCAGTGAGGGTAGGAAGCTACTCAGCAACTACTGTTTCTGTGAGGTGCGTGGATTAGGGTGGGCAGAAAGTCTGAACATACATAAGCGTTTATACTACACTTTATGCTGGCTGAAGCTGACGGGAGTTGTAGTCTAAAATAGCTGGAGAGTGCCAGGTTAGGGAAGTCTGTGTTAGAGGCCTCATGTACTTTGTCCAGGATCTTAAGGGCTGAGCAGCTAATTTTGTCAGTACCAAGCAGACTTTACACTTGTTTGTAAATGGCAGTAGAATGTGAAACACAATAAACTGCTTTTGAGAATAAGAAGGGGGGGTGTTCAAAAGCAATTTGCAATATAGCCCCCCCCCAAAATTAGCTGTTTAAAAAAACAATGACGTCTACATGGTTTTCTACAGTGTAGGAAGAGGAATACTGGATAATTTGCTGTAGATCAGCAAGAGCTTATGACTCCCAGTTGTTCAATAACCACAGCAAAAAGTTTCCCACCCCACAAAGGCGGCAATTAGAATCCCTGACCTGTACTCAGAAGTATATTGTCAATTGCATATGCAAATTACTCCAGTGTCTGGGGTGGGTAAGTAGGTAATTGGCTCTGCCATTTTGTTTCTAGCTCTGCCCTTCAGTGATTATTTTGTGCCTGGCTCCAGTTGACAGAACTCAGCATTTCAGGTTTTGTTTTTTTAAGTAGATCTCATAAGACTTCCCATGCTCGGTTGAAGTGTTTCTTTCTTTTAACCCTAGCCATTCTCTCTCTAATCCTTACAACAAATCTATAATATATGCCAGTGTTATCTATATACTGTAGACATGGAGGTCGAGTAGGGGCTAGATCTGAGAAGGTAGCGGCTTGCATGGTGGAACCAGGGACACTCTTTTTCACAGCTCAATCTTTTAGCCATTATACTTGGAATCTGGGAATACATTATAGTCTGGGAATCAGAAGTAGAAATCAGCATTTAGTATCTGACGTGGAAGCCACTGAGAGAAAACAAGCCGTCAGAGAAACTAACCACAGAACTGCAAAGTGAACAGGTCAAACTGCATCTTTGCAGCTTCAGACCAGGCCACTGTGTTTGATAGAAGATCGGTCACAGGAAAGCAAGAAAAACTATTAAGAGAATTCTTAAATGAGTTTTCTTAAATCTTTTCCCACATCAGACCTACCAGGGCTTTTAAAAAAGGATCATTTTGTACCGTGCTGAGCAAAACTATACACAAACACAATTAGTTTGCATATATTGCCTTCTTTTGAATTATTTGTTTTGTTTGTGCTGCTGGGCGCAGGAACGGAAGCCCCACAATACTGACCACAGGGCATCCTGCTCAGTCCCACCTCTGGAATCCAATATTTTGCAAGCACTGCTCTTTTCCCATATACTTCGAAGCCCAAAAGGTTCTGCTGGAAGTAAATTGTCAGGATGTTCAGTTCTGTGCTAAACAATTCTGGTATTGACTACTTTCCATGCATTGGGACAGGGACAAATACTTTGGGTTAGAGGGAACTTCCATATTTTTCCTTGGTGATCCATTGTTTGGCTGTAATCATCAATTAACAGTATGATTGTTCCCCCATTCCTTTCTCTCAAAACACCTCCGTAACTGGCTAGCATTTTTCAGTTTCTACCATGGCTGACAAGGACTACAGCTCAGTGATAAAACACATGCTTCACATGCAGATGGTTCCAGGGTCAATCTCTGGTATCCTCAGTTAAAGGATCAGAAAGCAGGTGAGATGGGAAAGTTTTTTGCCTGTGACCATGAAGAGATGCTGTCAGAGGAGACAGTGCTAAGCAAAAGGGACCAATGATCTGGCAAAGGAGCCACATGTGTTCCTAAATCATAACCTGATAAACTCCGGTCAAGTTATGTTGCTTTCAAATCATTGGCTTCAACAAGTGTCCAATCTAATGCATTCAATCAGGGCAGCTGCCAAATAAAACTATCAATGGCTGCATTTACATCAGAAGCATTATAGAAGCTTCCAATCCCTTGATTAATTAGAATACATAAGGCATTCTTTTTTAAAAAAAGGTCAATAGATGTCAGGAATACATTGTGCTTTTTAAACACATAGCAGCTAAGTAAATATCAGTGTGCACAATTCTATTCTGTAAGGTTGCCAGAGGCATCCAGAAAATATTGAATTCCATAAAAATCAACAAAGCTTTGTTGAGAAAGGTCACCTTCATCATCTTGTGATTTCAAAAAACTGAGCCAAATCCTTGGTACAATACCAAGAGATAGCTCTTAGAACTCTGACCAGCCCACCATCTCTTCTCCAGTCATTCTCTCCTCCTCCCCGCCCCCCCTCCCCACCCCGGACCACATCATTTAATTTTCTTGGATGTTTTTACCTGGTTGGTATGTTAAACTCTCATAATGACTCATTTGCCTGGATGGAGAAGAGTGTTTGATGTGTGTAAAACTACACTACTGTGCCAAGTTGTTGTTGTTGTTTATTTATACCCCGCCTATCTGGCTGGGTTTCCCCAGCCACTCTGGGCAGCTGCCAACAGATTAAAAACAGAATAAAATATCACACATTAAAAACTTCCCTAAACAGGGCTGCCTTCAGATGTCTTCTAAAAGTTAGGTAGTTGTTTATTTCCTTGGCATCTGGTGGGAGGGCATTCCACAGGGTGGGCGCCACCACCAAAAAGGCCCTCTGCCTGGTTCCCTGTAACCTCACATCTCGCAGTGAAGGAACTGCCAGAAGGCCCTCAGCGTCCGGTCAGAACGATGGGGGTGGAGATGCTCCTTCAGGTATACTGGGCTGAGGCTGTTTAGGGCTTTAAAGATCAACACCAACACTTTGAATTGTGCTCGGAAATGTACTGGGAGCCAATGTAGGTCTTTCAGGTTTCGGCAGCCACTTCCAGTCACCAGTCTAGCTGCCTAGTCTAGTTAAAATTATTCTGTCCATTTTTGCTTCTGATTCCACCGGTCACCGGCATATAACTTGCAGAAGGTTGACTAGAAGGATAAGTAACACTTGGGCTGAAAAATGTCCCCCAACCCCTAGTGTACACAAACACCACTTTTATTTTCAGGTACCCACAGAATCATCCAGGAGCAAGATTGTCAGAACATGTGAGATGCCATGTGCATTTCACATAAGTTTTATTTGGGTTTTCTTGAAGCCTATCTGTGTAGTGCAGGGAAGGAGAACTTGTGGCCTCCAGATCTCGTTGTACCACAACTCGCATTAGCCCCAGTGGTAAGGGATAGTGGAAGGTGTAATCTAACATCATTTGGAGAGCCACAAGTTCTCCATTCTTGGTAAAGGGGCTACTGGCAGCGGCCCTATCCCACTGTGCCCCTGTGATTGGGAATTCTGATGGCACAGGGTTCCTGATCACAATGAGGAACAAGCACATTTAGTTGAATACACTTACAATTCTCCTGAAATTCTTCTTCCCACTCAGTGTAAGTAGGTGTGTGTGGAGGGGAAGCACACACATCACCACATGGATAGATTTTAGGAACATCTGAAGAGGGTCTATGTGCAGCACTGCTTTGCTATATCATCATCCTGTCTTTGACTACCATAAAGTCCCCTATTTGCTAGGGCTAGGCTGATGTCAGGCTTGCATTATATATTTTGTATTTTTATTTGAACCCCAGGATCCACCAAGCCTTGTGTGAAATATATACACTAAAATAAAATAATACTGTAATAAAAATGTTGAACCCAGGAATTTGTTTTGAACTGGACTGAGTCCAGAAGATGGTGTATAGGCAATACGTGCAAAATAACATCCAAATGACATAATAAGTTCTTATTCCAGACTACCATTTGTATAGAAGGTGATAAATAATTTATGTTAACTGGAAGGTTTTATAATG